>NC_079214.1:15127935-15727935 GCF_029633865.1 Lampris incognitus | reverse complement strand
GCGTCTGAAGGTAAGAACCATTTGATTATGCTGTCTGTGCATTGAGTGGTATTATCTGTTGTGATTGTGTGTTGCTGTATATTTTTGGATGAGTCCATTTGATATGCTGTTTGCGTAACGTGTATTGCATCATTTTGGTGTGATGCTGTGTTGGAGTCGGTCTGTCAAGTTCATTGTATGTTGGCTTTTGCAGTTCTGTGTGAAGTTCCCAGCTCACTTAGTGAGCCCTCATTGAAACCTACATTCCGCTGTGTGGTTACCTTAGGATGGCATTGTTGTAAGCCTATTCCTAGTCAGCCACATTATTATGTATCAGTAATAACTGGTGCGCTGTCTGCTTGGGTGGTTTTCAGTGTCATACACTGCCTCGGGATGATTTAATCCATTGTTTCCTTGTCTTGTGATTTGTGAATGAAATGGCAGTACTTACTCTATTGAACTGTATAAGCATACCTCAACAAATATCCCATTTTCTCATGTTCTATTTTTAACTTCAGAACAAAATCAAAACAATGAAAAACAGCCTGTTACTGGTTTTCTGATTTTGGATTTTAAATCGGATATGAAATGATCGAATGATACACGGATAATACCTGCTCAGTT
Organism: Lampris incognitus; assembly: GCF_029633865.1. Taxonomy (NCBI): domain Eukaryota; kingdom Metazoa; phylum Chordata; class Actinopteri; order Lampriformes; family Lampridae; genus Lampris; species Lampris incognitus. Next base: position 15,727,332 of record NC_079214.1, on the reverse strand, counting down.
GGACTAGTGTGATTATGGTCTGGTGGATTTGACATGCCAGCTTGACTGGAAGCTCAAAATAATTAAGGTGGGATTTAATGGCTGCGGTGGCTGGCATGGGGTGGGCATGGTGTGTGTGTGTGTGGGAGGGGGGCTATAAGCTTTGGTGCCCAGGGGCCTCTGAGGGTACTAATCCAGCCTTGCTCATTGCAAAAAAGTCCAATTCACAAACACCAGTGATAATAGCCACACACACAGTGAAAATTATTAGCATCTTCAGACAGTTGATGGTAACTGAAGCAGATTTATAAGGCATGCCCTGACTTTCCAGCGATCATGGCAGCGGTGATTTTTGCCAGGTAATTATTTCATAGAAAAAAATGAATTTACAAATGTGTACTTTATATATAAATCGATATGACATATTCTTATATATTTTACAGCTGACATCTGCTAAATGGCATGAAACAGGCTTGTACTGTCTCATAAAGAATTTACTTGACTCACCGGATTTTTTGTATATATATATATATATATATATATATATATAAAGATAGATGTAGGAAAAAAACTTTAATTCATAGCAGTACAAGCCTGTTTTGTGCGTCGTGCACTCATCAGCTGTAAAGCTGGCAATATATATATACATATATTTTTATAGCTCAAAGTTGAAGTTGTTAATTGGCAGAACAAGCTTGTTTCATATATATATATATATATATATATATATATATATATATATATATATATATATATATATATTTAAGTGTATAAGTAATCAGGGTTTGAAAACTGCTGTCCAGTACAGCTGCAGTTCACAGAACCGATGTCAAAACAGCCACTTTTAAATGTAGTCACGTGAAAACAGCCGCCTTCTAAATGTAGTTGCGGCCCAGCCATATAGGTTTTAACCTAGTCTTGTTAACCTGCTACACCACCTGCATCTGTGTTGTGTGTCAATCGTGTTTTCTGAGGAGTTTTGTGAGGAGATTTCAAGTAGGCTATTTTGGGTTTAAGTGGTAAATGCTTTAAGTGGTATGGAAATAATAATTTTAACTACCTGATCATGAATACACATTGAATATTCATTGATTTATTTTAATATGCATTGAACCCCCCCCCCCCCCCTGCAAAGTTGCATTGCTGCGTCGCATTGCCTCTGGTGCAATGATGTATTTATTTCAATCATTTTTAAATAGATTGTACTTGTTTTTTACACAGTTCTATGTAGTTTTGCCTGTTGGAGGGCCGCATAGCTGCATATAGAGGAAAAAAATATATACCAGAGATGAGATGCTTGGTTGCATGTGGCTTCCATTGGTCAGTGTAGCAGCTTCAGTTGATTATAATGAACATGTTCTGCTGCAGTCTCGCTGTGGGGTCGTGTCTGGTGTATTTAGGCCGTTAAGTAAGTGTTTTTTTTTTTAAAGAATCCATCCACACCACGCCACTTCCGCCAATGCATCACCCGAAAAAAATATCCCCAGAATAATTTCCTGTTGCTGAAATTCGATGGCTGAGATGGCTGCAGAGTCAGACTCTACGTTTTTGAAATGGGTATACCCCCATTACTTTCAGTTCATCAAAGAAAAGGACAAGAACATGCCCATCCCTGTGTCCAAGGCCATTCGTTTATTGAAAAAGGTCTTGGCTATTCAGTTGTGCTATGTATAAGCTGTTCCAGGTCTACGGCTTCATTAGGCTATACAATAATGCTCATTACTGGATTTGTAATGAACTACATTAGACTTGAGCCTCTGTGCTTCGATTACCTGTTGTGAAACATTGCCCTGTACCATTTTATAATGCCTAGTCATACTTCTGCAGTTATTTTGGTGAAAGCAACACAAAAGTAGTGTAATCAGTAATGCATTACTCTACAGAGACAGTAATATTGTAAAGTAACATATTACTTTTAAATGAAAGTAACTAGTGATATGTAATCTATTACATTTTTATAGTAACTTTCCCAACATTGATCATGATTAGCTTAGTTCAGGGGTTCTCAACTTTTTTTTTGGATTTCCCCCCCCTTTTCTCCCCAGTTGTACCCGTCCAATTACCCCACTCTTCCGAGCCAGCCTGGTCGCTGCTGCACCCCCTCTGCCGATCCAGGGAGGGCTGCAGACTACCACATGCCTCCTCTGATACATGTGGAGTCGCCAGCCACTTCTTTTCACCTGACAATGAGGAGTTCCACCAGGGGGATATAGCGCGTGGGAGGATCACGCTATTCCCCCCAGTCCCCCCCCCCCACAAACAGGCCCCGACCGACCAGAGGAGGCGCTAGTGCAGCAACTAGGACACATACCCACATCTGGCTTCCCACCCACAGACACAGCCAATTGTGTCTGTAGGGACGGCCGACCAAGCCGGAGGTAACACGGGGATTCGATCCGGCAATCCCTGTGTTGGCGGGCAACGGAATATGCTATCCGGATGCCCCGGGGTTCTCAACTTTTTATCCTCGGAGCCCATCTTTTATATATCAGAGAACAATACCATCTAGTCATCCAAAACACACACACACACACACACACACACACACACACACACACACACACACACACACACACACACACACACACACACACACACACAAGCACATAAAAACTCTTTTATCAATGGTCTCTGGAAGCTTCGTTTCCTGGTATCTTCAGTTTGCCTGGCTTCATGTTGTCGTCGTTTTGGTGACCTGTCTTTTCATTCCAGAAAACTAAGGTTAAGGATGCTCTTGATGTTACATCAGCCCCTATTTTTTTTCTCAGACATGTTTACTTTGATATTTAACTCAGAAATATGATGCTGTAACAGAGGATGGAACATGTGGGCGATAGCTAGTTGTTCAGACAGGGTCATGGAACAGATTGATGATGTGTTGGATTGGCCTATCTGTCACATCGAGAGAGCAGGATCACAAGGTATAATATTTTCCCAGTATTTTTTAGAGTGGACTAGATCTGAATGCTGATGAAAATGCAATGAAGGCATCTTTTTAGATAGGTTTATAAAAGGATTTTTTTGGACAGTGAGTTTGGCGTAGCATGTTTCATACATTTTTTAGAACCTCAGAAAAGATGATGCCTCATGCCCCCCTGTGATCTTTGGCAACCCTCTGACGGGGCCTGGACCCCAGGTTTGGAATCATCGAGCTGGTCCAGCTCTCTGGAGAAGGGGGATGGCAAAGAAAAAAAAAAGACTAGCAAGGCTTAAAAGGGAAAATGTGTTCAAGGAGAATTGGGAGGCTTCAACATGAAAACAAAGATATTATGGAGAAAAAAAATTAACAATTTTAAGGAAAACATCAAAATGAATGACTCAGTTTATAGCTCCATATGAGTCCCCCTCAGATGGACCATACCATTTTCCTCCTACTATGAGCCACACACAACCACCATTGCCACCTTGGTGAATTTGTTGCTCGATTCATCAAATTTTCAGAAGCCTTTGGTGTCTTAATTCATCAAAAGCAACTAGCAACTGTTCCGATTGTTGGGAGAGGTTTTGTTTTGCTTTTGTTATGCTCTTTTGTTCATTTTAATTCTGTTGGACTGGATTAGGCTTGCATTCATATATTGCAATGCATAAAGGATATGTATTTATTAAGTGCACTGCTTTCTCCGTAGTGTAAGTTGTTTAATTTACATTTGTCATTAACTCTGAAATGGCGATGTGAGTTTATTTGGTAATGTTATAATGAAAGGATGGACGAGGTGACTCAACAGTTCACCCAGTTCAATAACTGAGAATGAGGAGCTGCTTACAATCTCGAGCCATTGGTAAAAGCACAATGTGAATGTTACAACAGTCAACATCCTGGTTTTTCCTAACGGGTTACTGTTTGCATTCTAATTTTGTTTTGAAGGCTCAGACTTTGCTGATGTCACCCCAGTGGGAACTTCGGCAAAACTTGAAATTGTTTCAACTTTGGAAAGAGATGGAGCGCTCACAGAACTAATCTCTGACAGAAAAAAAGAAGAAGCCAGAAACCCACATTCAGTTGAGAATGCTCAAAGCGTGACCTCTCCATGGAAAACAACATTAGAAAAATACAGAAAGCACTTTTTCAACAGATCTGTGACTCTTCTGAGCACAGATTCATCAATTCCTTACTTCCATGGACTTAATAGCAGCAGTGCTTTGAGTCTTTTGTCCATTTACTGTTCTGTCTTCTTATCTTATCTTTTCTTTTCCAATCCCCCTTTTCCTTTTCCATTCTCTGCCATCCCTCTTCCCATTACTCCCTTTTTAATCATTATCAAAGACCCCATTTACACCTGGTATTAAAATGCTATCTGTGCGGCACAGTGGCCCAGTGGTTAGCGCTGTCACGTCATAGCAAGAAGGTCCTGGGTTCGAATCCCAGAGATGTCCGACCTTGGGGGTCATCCTCTGTGTAGGGCTGTCAAGATGAGATTTTAGTTGACGATTAATTGTCACACAAATAATCTTGATTAACGATTTAATTGTTTTTTTTTTTTAGCTTTCCCAATCGCTGCTTCACCCCCTCTGCCAATCCGGGGATGGCTGCAGACTACCACATGCTTCCTCCGATACATGTGGAGTCGCCAGCCAGTGATGGGTTTCGCCAGGGCGATGTAGCGCATGGGAGGATCACGCTAGGCCCCCCAGTTTCCTAGTAATTCGTACTGCTTGTCAAACTTTTGCAGCATTTCTTTAAATGCTGGTTTTTCAACCGTATTGTTTATATATTATGTTTATATTTCGACACTCATCCGAAAGCTTCAGGGACAGCCAGTTGCCGGGATGGAGCTGTGGCGGTGGCTGTCTTTTCCAGGTTCGGCGAATTGGGTGGGGTGGTGGATCCATACATGGTTTTTTTTTTTTAATGTGTGGTAGTAGCGCTTTTGAACACCACCTTTTTGCTGCAAATTCGAAAAATCGCCCGCTCCAAGTTATTGGGCTCTTCTTTTTCATTTGGTTTAAAACCAAAATGTGTGTTTGGCTTTGCAGCTATATCCATGATATTAATGTCAACAGATGCTCGTAGAAATGCAGTCGTCGAATATTATAGAATAAGTGTGTCAAGATAAACAGTTTGTTGGCGCTAATTCACCGCTCATGTGCCGTGCCGGATGTTGCTAGACGGGATACAGCCACGGACCGAAGTGACGCAAAATCTCGCCGGGCGTATTTCGTTGCTATGGCGATAGCTAGCCTAGCTAACCCCCTGAGCTACCGCGAGTTTGGTCTTTGGTTTTTAAAGCCAGATGAATGATGAGTCAGATGAATTGGTTTTACTTAAAATAACTACAATTTCACTTGATAAAAACTGGTAATTGTGTATTTTAAATGAAATATCAACAGTTGCTTGTGTGAAGATACTGTTTCCCAATGCTAGCAAGCCAGCTAAGTCTATATAAAATGGTAGCTAACGTTAGCTAGTGTCTGCGACACTGTAGCTGCCATGTCTCTCAGGAGGTTAGCTAGGCTAGCTAGTGCCATAGCAACGAAATACACCCGCGCGATTTTGCGTCACTTCCATCCATGGCTGTACCCCATCTAGCCACAACCTCATGTGCAAGGGGCGCGACAAGATGACGTCATTAAAAGAGCGCTAGTCAAACAACAAACGGTGGAAAAAGACATGGAAATACTGATAGAAATATGACATTTCTGTTAGTTTCCTCCAGCTGCTTTTATACAAAACAACTACGAAATGATTGCGGCCAGGTCAAATAATCGCGATCAAGCGATTATGTCATAATTGTGACAGCCCTACCTCTGTGGGGAGTTTGCATGTTCTCCCCATGTCTGCGGTGGGTTTTCTCCGGGTGCTCCAGCCCCCCTCCCCCCCCCAACATGAAAAAGAGTCCTGTCTGTGTCGCTGATTGAGGCATTGCAAAACGAATTGAAGTTGGTCCCTGGGCGCTGCACGGCGGCTGTCCACTCCCCGTAACAACACAGCCAGGACGGGTTAAATGCAGTAAGAGAATTGCCCCATGGCGATTGATAAAATAATAAAATAAATAAATTAATAAACGAATGATTGAATGTGACCTGTATCTGGATAATAAACAATCCGATCTTGCCTTTGCATTTATACCTGGTATTTTTGATGCATTCTCGTTATCCTCACTGAAATCGGACCTCTGTCCTCCATTTCTGCAGGAACTGTCCAGTTTTGCTTGGACGGCGCTGCCACCCCATAAAGCTAATAAGCATTTCATTTCCACATGGCTCCAGGGACGTGAATCTTTCATATCTGCCAGCCACTGTATAGCCTACTTTCTTTAAATTTTCATCAGTTTAGCTAACTTTTGATGCGAGGAGTGCTCAGTGGTATTCGCGGTCATAGATCATAGCGGGAATGGTGACATTGCGTAGGTACAGATTCCAGCACGTTGTATGGATTGTGTTTATACCTACCTAAGATCCGAACACAATGCGAGCCAGACTACCTCCAGACTACCTCCAGATGTGAGCCGATCATATTCCGGTTATGACGCATTTACACCGTGCATTAACATACGTTTTTCCTTATCCGGATAACGTGACCGGATGCAGATTGTATTTTAATACCAGGTGTAAATGGGGTCTAATTTTCCTCTTGATGCACTGTGAGATGGTGGGGCTGCAGTTTAGAATTTGCTGCCCCATCAGGTGCTTCTAATGTATAAAGCCGAGCATATAATGGTTATTGAACAGGGGAGAGTTATGGTGTGTGGTATTCCTATCCTTGGCCCCCGAGTCTGATAACATGATATTGAGGTTGAGCTGCCGGCCAAGTACAGGGTGTTTCAAGGAATACCGGAGACTCCACACATCCAGCTGTGTGCAGAGGACCAAGGAACAGTGATCCCATAAATGAAATAGTGCCAGTGTAGTGTAAGATAAGAAGGTCTGGAGGTACGGTATTAATCCTGATGTATTATGACATGGTAATATCAGAGGTCAAGAAAGGGGTGAAGGATATACCCATGACCTTTAATCCGATACTGGCATTGAGGCAGGATTTGATGAGGCTTGCCCTTGCACTCATGAGTCAACCAGGCCAATAAAAGTTAAATCCCTTGTAGGACTGAACTGAAGGTGGATATCTGTGCCGGTGAGTGAGCGCAAACACACGTGTGGAGTGTTTGAGTGTGTGTCCACACCCAACAGGCCAGCTGGGGTGTTTGTAAACAGTGGAGAGGAACTTGAGAGGGAGACGATCCATGTTTAGTGCTGACACGGTGAGAGGGATGCCACAGCGCCAATCGATATCGCCAAGTGTCGGCTAAGAGACACAGACAGGGTACGGTATATAGAGAGCAAGCGAGGGTAGGAAGGTGAACGCAGCCGTATGAAATATGGTTGCAGAAGGAGACAAGGTCACAACGATGGGGTCAAACTGTCCTCCTCAGGTTCAGCAAACAGCAGCGTGTCTGACCCTGGCTTTTTCCAGCGGCATGGTTTATAGGAAAGTTGCTGCTCACACTTTGAAATACAGGAACACGAATGAGTCAAAAGATGCGGTAGAAGAGGTAAGGAAGGAGACGGTTGGAGAGACTGACAGTAGCCGGGTCGAAACGGGGGAGAAAGTGAACAATGGGAATGCTTAACACTCTTGGCGAAGCCGGTTTGGCTTGGCCCAGTTCTAGGCTGTAATTCTTCGGTTGCACGCAAACCGATAATTTGAGGTCCCTGAGATCAATGAGCAATGTGTCAGTGGCATTTATCACCGGACAGAGGAGCATTTGATTCACTATTTCCTTGAGGAAAAAAGAGAGAGAGAGAAAAAAAAAAAAGAGGAAAAAAAGTAGATCCTTGCGCTCAGTCTGGGAAAAAAAAATGTCGCCACAGAAAAATCGTTTTGGTGTAGCGACTCTGTGAATTCTGTAACTACGTTAGGTGGCAGCAACGTAGAGATATATTAAATATACTCTGTATATGTGGCTTGGTAGTGAAAAACCCAGGCCAAACCATCCACAGTGTGAATTAATGTGTTTAAACGGGTATGCCTGTGTGTGTGTGTGTGTGTGTGTGTGTGTGTGTGTGTGTGTGTGTGTGTGTGTGTGTGTGTGTGTGTGTGTGTGTGTGTGTGTGTGTGTGTGTGTGTGTGGCTTGATGGTGACTGTGGTTTTGCAGATGGGAATGGAATGAGGACAGGCCAAGAGGGCGCAAATTCAATCATCCTGTGGTCATTTGTGGCATGCGAAATATGGAAATGATTCTGTTCCCAAACAGATTTTTGTCTTGTGTTTTTCCGTTGATACTCCTGCACATCACCAGGATTAGGAAGCATGGCTCTGTGATTTACTTGCATTACAATTTACTTTCAGTTCTTGTTCCGTTCCACCAACCCAGTGACCCCCCCCCCCATTGACCCCATGCCCAATCCCTCCATCAACTCTTACTCTATTCAATCCTTTTAGTCATCCGTGCGGGCAGCTGACCCAATCAAGCAAGTAAGCTTATCCTAAAACGGGGCCTCTGATATTTTCCGATAAATTCGGCACCCTGAAGAACAGCCAAAAACACCATGACTCAACAAAATTGTTATGCTAATACTTTCATATATTTGCATTTTCCCATTGATGATTTTACTCTCCTCTCTTTTGCATTTTTTTTTTGTTGAAAACTACAAATACAGACAGTGTTTCCAGCATGTAAATGTACACCCAGCATAATTATACCTGCACATTTGTATTTCACTAAAGCCGTCTATGTTTTGCAAACAACATTTATCATAAATTGAGCAAAATGTGAAATTTTAGCCTACAATCTCACACCTTGCTCACGTGAGTTCAGAGGAACAACAGCACTTCTCCATATTCCGCCGAATATTGTATACCGGGCTGGTCATGCTGTTAATGACATACTGCAGCAAAAGATTACCGAAATGCCTCTCTGACATATTGCCTCGCTCAGCTTAATGTCCTTAGAAAAAGTGCCATCGTTTTGTCCGAAATGCCCTTGACTTAACAGCTCAGACGGGCACCAAGTAGATTTTGAGAGCACAGTCTCATGCTAGTTGTCTGACCTAAATTTAGGTAATAGCAAATGACGATTTTAGTAAGCATATGATATCTATAACATCTGTTCATGAAATTCTATCATATCATGATAATCATAGCAGGGATTTAGAGCGTGCAAATAATTCTTTTCCAAGTTAAGACTGGTGAGGTTGGATCATCCGGGTAGCGTAGCGGTCTATTCTGTTGCTTACCAACACGGGGATTGCCGGTTCGAATCCCCGTGTTACCTCCGGCTTGGCTGGGCGCCCCTACAGACCCTAACACTACAGGCCATGTCTGTGGATGGGAAGCCGGATGTGGGTATGTGGCCTGGTCGCTGCACTAGCGCCTCTGGTCAGTCGGGGCCCCTGTTCGGGAGGGGGACTGGGGGGAATAGTGTGATCCTCCCACGTGCTATGCCCCCCTGGCGAAACTCCTCACTGTCAGGTGAAAAGAAGCGGCTGGCGACTCCACGTGTATCAGAGGAGGCATGTGGTAGTCTGCAGTCCTCCTCGGATCGGCAGAGGGGTTGTAGCAGCGACTGGGACGGCTCGGAAGAGTGGGGTTATTGGCTGGATACAATGTATTATTTATTTATTTGGATTTTGATATACTCTATTGATCCCTGTAGGGAAATTGCACTCTGCATTTAACCTATCCTAGCTGTGTAGCTAGGAGCAGTGGGGTGTTGCTGTGCGGCGACTTGGGGACCAACTCCAGTTCTTCTTGTCGCGCCTTGGTCAAGGGCACAGACAGGAGTACTAACCCTAATATGCATGTGTCTTTTGATGGTGGGGGAAACCGGAGCACTTGAAGAAAACCCGCCACAGGCACATGGAGAACATGCAAACTCCACACAGAGAACGACCTGAGGTGACCCCTAAGGTTGGACTACCCCGGGGTTCGAACCCAGGACCTTCTTGCTGTGAGGCGACAGCGCTAACCACTGTGCCACCGTGTCGCCAAATTTTGGGAGAAATTGGGGAGTCTCCATTTTGCATCTCTATTCAAAGCATTTTTTTTCTTCTTCTTCTTCAAAGTTTAGCTGCTTTACATAAAAATGAACAAGTTTTCTGTTTTCTCAGACTTGGGTTGCCCTTTTGCTCTGCCCCACTTGTTGTACTTTTGTCCAAGTGAACGCGTCCTGTTTGCACGAGTTGAAGAGCCAGGTCAAGGGAACGGGTCGTTTTCGAGTCGGGTGGCAGTGGACAATTATCGTCAATTTTGGAAACAAACAAACAAAACAGCTTCAGCTTTTCAGCATCTTGACCTACGCGTGTCTGAGAGATTGCACCCAAGCATTATGAGAGGGTTCTCCTGCGGCTTCGGCGCTTCACACAGACATCTGAATTTTATGCCAGTGCCAAACAACAAACATGTTTTCCATTGCCTTTACATCTACTTCTCCAGAACGGCGGAGAACGGCGGTACTTGACTGCTTGCCCAGGCTGAGGTGGGTGGCGCCGAGTGATTGTGAGTTTAGGTTTGGTTCGGCTCAGCCTTGCACTGAGCCTTAAGAATATATTCAATGTGTTGTCAAACCCTGCTGTGAAGCATCAAGAAGACAAGCTTGCCCTGGTTCCCGTAAGCCCCCTTAGACAGAAATCAATGTGCTGCCCTCCTTCTCAGTGCTGGCCCAAATTAAATAGAAAATCCATAGAGACATAACGCAGAGGAAAACAAAAACAAACAGCTAAATGAAAGAATTGATTCCAGAATGTATATGGCTTGTCATATGATAGCACACAGCATAGTTATAAGCATCAATATCGATGCAAGTTCAGTCATGCTGAGGTCAACCCAATGATTGTGGATGGAAATGATCATAGCAGTGAGACTCCGTCCTGGGGTAAAAACAATTTATAATATTAATGTGTTCAACAGGGTGGTATCGATTCGGTTGTAAACTGATCCAGTCAGATTTTATTTTGTGTAGTTTATTCTTGGTTGAAATCTCTGATTTTAAAGGGGCTATGCATAACATTTCGGCTATTGTAAGGTATAATATTCAAATATCAGTAGGTGTTACTTAATGGTAGCGATTGACGCAACTTTTGAAGGACCCTGCCCTCGAGCAACTTGGCTCAATTTACTCGAATCACTGGATTATTTTGCTCTGTATTTGTTGAGCCCTTTTCCTACTGTTGAGTGTTTCTTTTAACAAAACATATAGATAGATGTAGGAAAAAAATATTAATATTAATATTCCGCTCCTCATTTGTTGAGCACTTCATCAACACCATTGATGGTTTCCAAGAAAAAATGCTGTATATATATATATATATATGATATACATTATTTTTCTTTGATGTGTCTGAGCTGTAATGTAAGAGTGGCTTGATATTTGAATTGAGCTCTTAATGTGGGATTTGGTGCTCCTTGAGTCAAACACGTGTTCCTGCAGCGACTAAGGCTGCACGCGCCTGTTTTATTCCACCACATATCATCTGCAGTGCCACACTGGTAAACGATGATCCTACCCAGATAGGTAGAGCTGTAGATGTCCTCTGTGATTTTTCTAAGAATGAAAAGAATAATGGGCTTGTAACATTTTCACTGTCTCATTTGTCATCTCTTGAGAGGAAGGGAGGACTTGGGGGGGGGGGAATGAAAGAGACAATGAGAAAGAAGGAAAGAGAGCAAATGACAGAGAATGAAAAAGAGGGAGAGAGCGCGGACGAGAGATTTGATTTTTAACAATACTTTAATAAAAATTACAAAAAAGTTACAGCACAATAAGCAGGGTAAAACCAACATGGTCAGTAACACAAGATTCACAGAATCTAAATCATCTCAGCACACTCCCCAAGATCAGCTCATCATCCACAATACAGCAAAGTGAATGAGAGTGAATGAAAGAGAGAGAGAGTGAGAGAATGAAAGAAAGAGAGCGATGAGAGGGAATGAAAAAAGCGAATGAGAGAGAATGAGAGAAAGACAGCAAATGAGGGGATGAAAGAGACAGAATGAGAGAATGAAAGAGAGAGCGAATGAAAAAGAGAGAGAGAGAATGAGAGAGAATGAAAGAATGAGCAAATAAGAGGGAATGAAAGAGGCAATGAGAGAAAATGAAAGAGAGAGAATGAAAGAAAGAGCAAATGAGAAAGAATGAGAAAGAGACAGAGAGAGAGAGAGAGAGAGAGAGAGAGAGACAGAGAGAGAGAGAGAGAGAGAGAGAGAGGATTGACTGACTCCACAGGTGCATTGTCTGAAGCAGCAGGGTAGTGCAGATGGCCAGGCTTTTATACATTTTGTTTTCATTTGTGCCTCATGGTTCATCCTCCCTGAGTGTTCAGAATATGTAATATGTAATGTATAATATGTAATGTGTAATATGTAGTCTACTGATCAAAGTGTGAAGGCAAGTTACCAACATTGTTGCGATGCAGATCAGCGTTTGTTTGTAACTATAATGTAGTGTTGGTGTCTAATGTAGACCGCTGCGAGTTAGTCGATGTTTCCACAGGAATTTGGACGCTATGGCTTGCTGGATGATTTTCATTTTTTAAATTCTTTCCAGACTATGAATACTGTTTTAACGATTTTTTCCCCCCCTGCATCCTGACGCGAATTTCCCCAAGGCAATTCAGCTGTTTCTGCCTCGTGTCACTCTAACCGGTTCAGGTCACCAACATGTTGAATCAATACAAAGTCTTTTATTAACGAAGGATGATCATATGAGTGTGTCTTGTTATGTTTTGTAGGGAGTTTACATACAACATTAACAACAGACTTACGTCTTTCAAATAACAATTCTTTCAAAAATTTTTTTGCTTTTTTGACATTGCTAGGCAATTATTAGTTTAATTGCAGTAAAATTTTAAGTATCATATAAAATATTGAATATTGTGATAAAACATTGGTAAAGTTGTGATAATTTCTAAAATTTGCAACCCTTGTACAGCCATTATTATAAGTCACTGTAATTTGCATACAATATTTTATAGGAAAAAAATGAAATAAAAAATGTATCCTCATCATCAAAAACAAAAATCACCTTTTCTTGAAGGAATCTCTTCATATAACACGTACATGAGAATATTCGATAGCAAGATTAAATAAAATTCCCCATGGGCCATTGCAAGTGGTACTTAAAAAAAAAAAAACTTCCAGAGATTGGCCCCTGTGAAGTCGCATGTTGTCCAGTAGATAGAAAGTGATGTTGGTACAACCACCTCCCTCTTGTGCTGTTTGACAAATGTGACTTTGTTTTAACTTCCAAAATCAAACCGATGGCAAGGACTGAAGCAGACAACAGCCAGGAGACAACCATCACCATCACCCCAACACCATCACCAGAGATGTCATAAGGTTAGGAGGCAAGGAATAACTCTGCTCAAGGTGATGTTTAAACCTTGTGTCACATTAAGACTTCAACTTGAAAGCGAACAACTCTCTTCCTCTGCACGTTTCTGGTTATTGAACAGTTTTACTGCTATTGTGGGAGTTGAGTTGGTTTATTATACCATCAGTTTTTAAGTTTCCATCACCATAATCATTCTGTTCAACCTGATTACCATATTCTGACTTTTTTCCCACTTCATTTCCGATAATTAACCTTGGCAGTAAGCTCTGAAGTCATACAGACCTGTCCTATTGTACATTTACATCTTGGACTCTATATAGCTCTCACTATATTCTGACACATTAGATGAATAACAAAAAAAATGTTGTTAGCCTTAGACGTACACACCAGATTTTCTTGTTTTTTTTTTTTTTAATTTCCCCCCCTTTTTCACCCCATTTGTACTTGGCCAATTACCCCACTCTTCTGATCCTTCCCAGTCACTGCTCCACCCCCTCTGCTCATCCGGGGAGGGCTGCAGACCACCACATGCCTCCTCCGATACATGTGGTGTCGCCAGCCACTTCTTTTCACCTGACAGTGAGGAGTTTCACCAGGGGGACGTTGCCCCCCTGGCACCCCAACCGACCAGAGGAGGCGCTAGTGCAGCGACCAGGACACATACCCACGTCCGGCTTCCCACCCGCAGACACGGCCAGTTGTGTCTGTAGGGACGCCCGACCAAGCCGGAGGTAACACGGGGATTCGATCCGCTGATTCCCGTGTTGGTAGGCAACGAAGTAGACCACTATGCTACCTGGATGCCCTATTCCTCTGGTTTCTCTCATAAAGAAGTCAATATTTAACATCACACAGTGAGGCAACAAATATTTATAATGCTTTTTATAACTAATTTATTTTTCTTCTCGCACATTAATTCCTTTTATTACTATCAATTGCCCTGAGGAAATGAGAGCAACTCATAAAATATTTGAAAGCACTTGAGCGTTGGTCTTAGTTTAATATGCTTGCTACTTTAAGTGAGGAGTGCAGCAAGTAAAGTGTATTTCGGTTATTTCGTTGCAATATGGTTTTTCTTTTGGGCTTAAAATTAAGCTAAAATTCATACTGCAGTGACTTGACTTGACTTGGAAGTAAGTACGAAACTGGCAAATACTCACGCTTTTGGTCTCAACGACCTTTTTTTTTTTGTTTTTGGACCCCCCCCCCTTTTTTTTTTCTCTCCCCAATTCTCTCCGGCCAATTACCCCACTCTTCCGAGCCATCCCAGTCACTGTTCCACCCCCTCTGCCGATCCAGGGAGGGCTGCAGACTACCATCTCTCCTCTGATACATGTGGAGTCGCCAGCCGCTTCTTTTCACCTGATAGTGAGGAGTTTCACCAGGGAGGATCACGCTATCCCCCCGACCGACCAGAGGAGGCGCTAGTACAGCGACCTGGACAAATACCCACATCCGGCTTCCCACCCGCAGACACGGACAATTGTGTCTGTCGGGATGCCCGACCAAGCCGGAGGTAACACGGGGATTCGAACCGGCGATCCCCGTGTCGGTCGGCAATGGAACAGACCGCTACTTTACCCGGATGCCCCCTTCTTGTGAGTCAAATGTGTCTGAGTGAGAAAACTAACCAGCGAGGTTTTTTTTGGAGTCTGCACCAGTTCAACTCAAATCAAGACAAACTTTTGAATCTTGGCACCTGCTCCAACCACCGAGTCAGAATTTCAGTCTAAACACGGTTTGTTTTTTTTAAAGCTGAATAACAAGCCAGAGAAAATAAGCTATCCACACAACCAGATAGCTGTTTTAGGCAGGCATGGCTGTACACATCACTGGAATGCCATAAAAACCTGACATCTTCAGGAGCGCCTCGAAAAATAGCCTTGAGTCAATGACAGAATGAGGACCCAATACAAATAATTAGCGCAGCTTTTTGTTAGCACACGTGCAGGAAGACTGACATGCGAGGCCACAGATTAGTCAACCTAAAGTTGATTTCATTTTAAATAATGGACTGAACTGGAGCAAACATGACAGTGTCTCAGAGAGGGACACATTTGAATGTAGGACTGAGAGAAAAAAAAAAGAAAAGAGGAATATCCATTTTTCCACAACTGCGTGTCACATTGGATCTGTGAGTGGCAGTGGCGCTCCTGGTGTCAGAATAATACCTCCCGCTCCCTCCAAAAGTAGCACACATCCCCCGGGGGTGTGCAGGAGATGGCTTCAAATTGATAATCACTAGTATTCATTATCATGGTCCCTGAATTTACTCTGGAGTTCATTTCCTAATTACTTGATTACGTATTGAAAATGATTCATTAATGTTCTTAGTTTTCCGCTGGCAAACAATTTACACCAGTCATTAATTACTTTGAGCGTCTTTCTATAAGTAATGATTCCCTCTCACGTGTGGGTCCCCCCCCCCCCCCCCGCTGCAGATTCCTTGTCAAATTCAGGTGCTTTGTCGTAAATCAAGTATTTAAACAGTTGGCGTATTATTGACACGTTAAATTGCCTTGATAGCGTATCAGCCGACCGTACAAATCATCATTCCCACACTTTTAATAAGCAATGCGGCCCGTTAGCGTAGCGCAGCCCGTTAGCGTAGCCCCTTTGCTGCATCCTTCTGTCTGCGGCGACGCCACGATTTCCCCATTCTGTGGCGTCAGATGTCGTCTTTCACCTTCTGTCGGAGAAGCAACCTTGAAAATATTAACTATTAGCCGGTCAAATGTATGAACGCAATCTGCAGAAATGCAAAATCAGCATCCAGAGGCTCCTGAAATATATGGAGCCTCCCGGATGGACGGAGAATCAAGGCCAGAGATGGAGGGAGGGGAGGCTCATCTGCTCTGCAGTGTCCACCCCACGATAAGTAACCCCACCGCGACATTACCCGTGAGTCCGCCACAGACTACTTCTTTAACCCACATTAAAGTACCAAATGGCACAGAGCAGTGGATTATGAATAAATAATGTTTGAGATGCGGCGTTTATCTGCTTAATGTTCAGATAATCATAGACCCAGATGTAGGCCGCGTCGCTACATTAGAAATTAGCATATGTGCCGCTAGTCCTGAACTTTTTCACAGAATTTCAATAGTGGTGAATATTACTAGGCTTTTTGATTGACACCATTCAGGCTGTCCTCTTGTTTTCAAAGGAAGGACAAAAGTCCCCACCGCCGTTCAAATCATATTTTTATTATTTTTATTTTTTTTATGTGTCTCTAAATATTTTAGAGCTGTGTTAACGTGAAACTGTACCACGGAGATTCTGCCATTTCTGTCTTACGGTTTTTGCAGTTTTAAAACCGTTGTTGCCCCAGAACTGCTCTGTAATTTTCTCACAAAGATGGATTTTTCTCCAGATGCCCTCAGACAAGAGTGCGGCTCACACAATGACAATCATTTCTCCAGGGCGTAACGGGAACTCGGTACAGCGCAGGCGTGTGTTCCTGTGAACTTAAGCTGCACAATCCTCACAGTATCTTGCTTGCTAATGTCTGCAGTCTGTAGATGATGATAAATCAGAGGCATTGCATCAGCTCATGGGGCACGGGCCACACAACAACTTTTGTAGTCTGGGGTCACCAACAAAGTATTGTCGAGCAAAACTGCCAGCAAGTCAGACCCCCACACACACACACACAGCACCAATAACAACAGACCATCATTTCTGCTCAGACATAGACCCACACAGTGCTGTACCGCAACCTTACCGCACCTAGCATCCAGGCCTGTGCCTGACTAACATTAAAGGCATAGACCGCCCAATAATCTAAATTTGTCAGCTGATTTCTTACTCTGAAAATAGTCTAATCGAAAAAAATAAATTTACATTCTGCATCATCTCCTTCAACATCATCATCATCCGTTACTAGAGTGGCAGGGTGGCCCAGTGGTTAGCACGGTTGCCTCACAGCAAGAAGGTCCTGGGTTCGAACCCCAGGCTGTCCCAGGTCCTTTCTGTGAGGTATTTGCATGTTCTCCCCGTGTCTACGGGGGTTTCCTCCGGGTGCTCCGGTTTCCTCCCACCATGAAAAAAGGATGGATGTTAGGGTTAATACTCCTGTCTGTGCCCCTGAGCGATGGAAAGAAAAACTGGAGTTGGTCTGCGGGCACTGCAGCTGCCCACTGCTCCTACACAATAGGACGGGTTAAATGCAGAGGACACATTAAATGTAACAGAACAACTGTACAATGACAAAAAATAAAGTGGCTTTCTTCTATCTGTAGCCAGCACTTTATTAAAAGTCCTAGCATATTAGTTGAGAACAGTAGGGTAGGGTTGTTGTGCATGCCATCCGTTTCTGAAAATACTGTTTGCCAAAATATCTGGTATGATGGCATACATCTTTGAGTGCAGTCTCCTTTGCAACTCACCTCTTTGCCACTAGGTCCTGTCTGCTCACCGTCCTCCTGACCTCCCCCTGTCTGCTGAGTGTCACTCTGACCTCCCTCTGCATCCTTAATACAACGGCACATAAATGCAAAACTCACCATCACCCATCCTACCCTGCTCAGTAGTAAGCCTGCATGACGGCCACAGAAAATACCGGCTGCATCAAAATCTCTAACGCTTACAAGTTTCAACTTACTCTTTTTTTTTAGCACCAAAAAATGCAGCTCATTTTCCACTGAGAAGAAAAGGAATGTCAGCCATTTTTGCTCTTTTCGCAGACAGAAACTCGACAGTCACGTGACATGGAGGCAGGCTCCACCGATATTGGCTATAAGTTGAGATATTTTTTGGTTCATAAAAGTTGAGATTTTGTATCCCTGGTTCGCAGAAACGTAAGAACGCCAACATTTTATTCTGGCGACTGGGTTGGTTTTCAAGAGTTGCAGAAGAGGTTGGGCGTCCAGGTGGCGTGGCGGTCTATTCCATTACCTACCAACACGGGGGATCGCTGGTTCGAATCCCCGCCTTGCCACTGGCTTGGTCGGGTGTCCCTACCGACACGATTGGCCGTGTCTGCAGGTGGGAAGCCGGATGTGAGTATGTGTCCATGTCACTGCACTAGCGCCTCCTCTGGTCAGTAGGGGCGGCTGTTCGGGGGGGAACTGGGGGAAATAGCGTGATCCTCCCACGTGCTACGTCCCCCTGGCGAAACTCCTCACTGTCAGGTGAAAAGAAGTGGCTAGCGACTCCACATGTGTCGGAGGAGGCATGTGGTAGTTTGCAGGCCTCCCCGGGTCAGCAGAGGTGGTGAGGCAGTGACCGGGACGGCTCGGAAAATAGGGTAATTGGCCGGATACAACTGGGGAGAAAAAAAGAGTTGTAGAAGATGTGTAGAATTTTTCCAGAACATCTGAAGAATGAGCTTGACTAAGACTAACACACCATATGGTAATGTTATTTTCTGTAAAATGATGGTAAATCCCCCAAGTGATTTTTTTTTTTTAAACGAACTGTAAGATCTTGTGGTTTTGCCCAAGGCTAGCTTGGAGTGACCTATGCTATTAGAGAAACACCAGACACATTCATATTGGAGAAGAAACTGTAATAAAACATATTCAATGTGCCCGTGTTTGATGCTAATATCAAGAGACTTGGCTCATCACAAGGATGTCCACTATTCCCCATCACCAAGTCAGGAACAAAGGAAGAAATGAGCCCGAATGTATCAACAATCCATTATCTTTCATATTTTGTCACATTCAACCCTTTATAACGTCCCTCTTATTCCTTTTCAGGGAAAAAAACAAAAGCTCTAAAACCATTAAAGTGCTCTTAGATTGATACTCAATTGCATTAGTTCTTCCTAAAGTGCAGTACAAAGTATGGCAGGCTTCCTCTGGGAGAACATAGACGGGCTGTTTACCATCCCTGTGTGTCATTTCACATTTCACTCATTTCACATGCTTAGCTTTGAATCATCCCGGTTTCGTACTCTTTTTTTTCATTGTTAAGTAGTGATTCACCTTGGACATAAGGCATGTGACATTTCAGGACAGTGACTAAGATGCACATGCGGGCGGGCCTTGCATAAAAAAACGTTGACGACTGTCTCAAAAGTTTTCATGGAGATGTTAAATATAGACGTGCAGATGCTTTCCGAATTTCAAAATTTCCGTCATAGTTGTAATAACCCCCCCCCCCCCCCAAAATGCTTTTAGCTTACAAGTGCGGATGTGATTTAGGTTTGAGATGTGTTGTGTCTATGTTATATGGTGTGGAGACAGCGGCAGGGAGGCGGAGCTGGAGGTGGCAGAGTTGAAGATGCTGAGATTTTCACTGGGAGTGACGGAGAAGGACAGGAGTAGGAACGAGTATATCAGAGGGACGGCTCAGGTTGGACGGTTTGGAGACAAGCAAGAGAGGCAAGATTGAGATGGCTTGGACATGTGAGGAGGAGAGATGCTGGGTATATTGGGAGAAGGATGCTGAATATGGAGCTGCCAGGGAAGAGGAGAAGAGGAGGTTTATGGATGTGGTGAGGGGAGGACATGCAGGTGGCTGGTGCGACAGAGGAAGATGCAGAGGGCAGGAAGAGATGGAAATAGATGATCCGCTGTGGCGCCCCCTAATGGGAGCAGCCGAAAGTAGTAGTAGTAGTAGATGTGTTGTTTTTAAATACAACCAAGCTAAAAATAATTGCAAATTTATTCCTCCAAATAATTCCACTGGGTGTAAAATCAAATGACAGAACTGCATTAAAAAAACACTAAGTAATAACCTGCAGCATCATCATATTTTCAGATACCTTATGGAGGCGTTAGCATCGTGCAGCCAGTGTGGTAACTGCCATAGTGAACATTATGAGGAAGGTTTCAGTATGACTGCTCTGTTGTGGACTTATCCGTCCCTGCCCGCTAAATGAGTGGGAGCAGCTAACTTCACCCCGACCAGAACTGGACGGGCCTCACAATACGTAGTCTGCTACCTCAACCAGTGCTGAATACCGATACACAATGCCGCTCTGTGTACAGAGTCACTGTATTTGTGTGTTACTGTTAGTTATATTTGTACATGTTCATCTGTGCCAGTGTTTGTGTGTGTGTGTATAATGTGCATTGTTGATCTCAAAGTACAGTGTGTTCCACTGAGCGAGAACGGGGCATGCCATCCTTATATTTATTGACACCAGTGTGCATGTGTGTGTTTTTTTTCCTCTATATTTGTGCGCTCGAGCCCAGTCTTTCTGCACGTATCTGTAAGTGCACGCCGCTATTTAGTATTTAGAAGTGGCCGGCTGAGAAATAACCTCTTGCTTGCTAATAATTTAGATATTTAGATATGTTCACATATGTCGTTAATGGCGTCAGACGTCGTTAGTTTGTATTTTTCTGTTTTAAAAACAAAATGCTGTGTTAAGTATCTTCCCAGCAACTCCGATTCCTTGTATGTTTAATTGAACTGGGCGCTGAATATAAACTAGAAGTTACCAGGAGTCTTATCATTGTGCCATTCAGTAAAAGAGGCAGAAAAGGGATATTTGTTGAAGGTCTTATAAGATACCACCTTGTGTCGTATATCTGAACTCACTTTCACAGTCCCGTCTTTTGTCAGGAAGGTGTGTGTGTGCGTGCACATTTTTTTGCTTCTCCTGTATGTCGGTGACCCCGGCCTCCCAGGAGCCGGGGAGGATCAGGGTAAAAGTCATCTCAGTCATTTGTAATTCCCAGCACTTAGAGGCCCAAGGCTGTGTAGCCAGCCAGCGCTGCTCGAGTCTTATCAGAAATTAGACGAGGTGAGACGGTGGGGGCGGAAGGGACGGCGTCCTGTCAGCCGGAGTGTGTGTGTGTGTGGGGGGGGGGGGGGCATCTCGCGCGTTACTTCTGCACCATTTGGCCAAGCTTCTCCGTGTGCACGTGTGCGACGGTGTCACCGGCGTAATCGGCTGTAATCTCGATGTTCTCCGAAGGTTTCAGGACCGAGGTTGTGCAATTATGTGATAACCGCAATGATAATTCCCGGAGTTAGCCAGATCCGGGTCACTGGCCAAATAAAAGTACTGAAAAGGTCCACAATTGAATCATTGTGGGGTTTTAAAAAAAAGGTTGTTTTTGGCTTTTCGATATGCAGACTTTACTATTAGTAAGAAAATATTTTACTGTTCACGCAGCTCGTAAAAGCCAACACACATGAACTCATCCAAAATGGACCCTTGGTTTTGGGTCCCCGAGAAATAATTTAGCGCTTCCATCGGCTTTTGTTTAGCACAATCAAAGCAGAAAGCGCGTGCCATTTGCCCCACCTGGAGCAGGGCTTATCCAGATTTACACGCTGAGCGAGACCCCTCTACCCCTCCGCCTTGCCAGGGAACACGCGGCCGGCACACGCGCCGCGAGCCAAACCCGCCCCGTGCCCACTGGCAGGCATTGAAATGCAGCCCCATGCCTCACCGAGAGAAATGTTGTTTTCCACAAGGCTCTCCTCCGCACACCTGAGTCACTCGCCGAGCACTTCCTTTATCGGGAGAGAGCAGCAGGATGGAAGAGCGCATCTCGGGGCAGATAGCGGGGCCGCTACTCCTAACTAATCCCGCTCGCTGCCGGGGAAATAAAGAAATAAATAAAAGGTGTGAAAGGGGGAAGGAGTGGAAAAAAGCCAGCTATATGGAGAGCCGACGGTGCAAAAGCTCACAGGCCGCCTGGTGGATCTCTATTTCTCATCTGCAGATAAAGAGATCGTGGAGACAGTATAGACTCGGCGGGCGAGCGAGAGAGAGAGAGGGGGGGTGGGGGTCGGGGTGGGGGGGCCTAATGTGTGTTTGTGCGTAGGTGTTTTTGTCGTCGCGTGGGTGGGGGTGGGGGGAGGGTGTGCGTGTCTAGTTCTGCATGCATGTGTTTAC
The DNA here is from genome assembly GCF_029633865.1 of Lampris incognitus. Lineage (NCBI taxonomy): Eukaryota > Metazoa > Chordata > Actinopteri > Lampriformes > Lampridae > Lampris > Lampris incognitus. The sequence continues at coordinate 15,705,284 of NC_079214.1, read as the reverse complement.
AGTCTGGGCTGTCTAAGGAAGGCTGGTGTGTTTGTTTATGTGTATGTGTGTCGGTATACTGCTGCACCAGATGCACACTTACTCTAGAAAGTGCGTATTTGTGTTTGTTCACACTCAGGAGCGTGCAGAGGGGTTGTAGGTACGAGAGTAGGTGAGGGTTTTCCTGGGTGGCTGGAGAGCTCGGGTGTCTGCCCGCGGAGCCTTTAGATACGTTCTATTGATTCCCCCAAACCAGGTTTACACATGAGCACTCGCACCACATCAGCTACGAGAGGGCTCGGTACGTATCAATTCGGGCGGCCTCCGCGTAACCTCTCGCCGTACCTTCCGTGATCTCTGACTTCAGGATCTGTTATTACGTTTCACGCCCGACATGCACATTAGCGCGGGAGATGGGAGAGGAGGAGGTGTGCTTGTGTTCGCCCGCTTTCTCTCCTGGTTTTGGCTTGTGCAAACCACACCGCTCCGGTATTTGAAAGGGGAAACCGCAAGGAAACCGGATTAGTTCAAAAGACGGATAATGGCCCAACTGTTGTGTATTGTTTGCCGTTGGGTGTCATTCAAGAGCATTAGGTAACTTCTTTTTTTCTTTTAATTGCAAAGGCACATGAGGACCCCCCCCCCAATTGATTATGTTAAATAGATATTACAATCAATTTGGGGGAAAAAAATCTACATTAAAAATCCATGTTAAAAAGACGTATTCCGGCGGCACGGTGGAGAGCGCGGTCGCCTCACAGCAAGAAGGTCCTGGGTTCGAGCCCCGGGGTAGTCCAACTTTGGGGGTCGTCCCGGGTCGTCCTCTGTGTGGAGTTTGCATGTTCTCCCCGTGTCTGCGTGGGTTTCCTCCGGGTGCCCCGATTTCCTCCCACAGTCCAAAGACATGTAGGTCAGGTGACTCGGCTGTACTAAACTGTCCCTAGGTGTGTGTGTGTGTGTGTGTGTGTGTGTGTGTGTGTGTGTGTGTGTGTGTGTGTGTGTGTGTGTGTGTGTATGTGTGTGTGTGTGTGTGTGTATGTGGGCCCTGTGATGGACTGGCAGCCTGTCCAGGGTGTCTTCCTCTGTGCCGCCCCATAACTGCTGGGATGGGTTCCAGCCTTCCCACGACCCTGAGTAAGGATAAGCGGTTTGGATAATTAATTGAATGAATGAATGAATAAATGATATATTCCAATAACACTGATAACACGCTAGCCAATGAGAGCATAATAAAGGGAGAAAAAAAATCCCCCAAATACTTTATCTCCTCAAATAGAGGCGCTGAATCAATAGATTTGCATCAGCAAGAATGGTGAAATGTCATTTTGACATACGTCATCCAAGTAAATTCAATGTCACCGTTAAACAATGGACCTCTATTATATCCACAGGAGCGTGAAACCCTTCGAGTCCCTTTAAATATGGGGAAGTGGGCTGTGGCTGAGATCACGCCAGCCACAAAGAAAAACTGGATTCAAAGTCATTAAAATGGTTCATCGCTCTATTTTCTAATTTACCGAGATTAATGATAGGCAATGAAAAACAGATACTCCAAGGAATTCTTCTAATTTGCTGGCATTCACAAGAAGGAGTCCTACAAGGATGTATCCAGGTTGGTGAAGAGAGGTAGGAAATAAACAATGACCAAAACCGAGTACGCATCACGCAATAATTACTTAAATGTTGTTAATCTGGTAACTTAAATGTGACCCCCCCCCCACACACACACAGGAATGGGAAATAAAAGTAATTCAAAGTGCTGTGATTCCTCTGCCAAGGTCCCAGTGGTGTACAGCATAGTATACAGTCAGGCAGCAGTGGAGTGACTGGAGCTTTGGGAAGTATTGTACTTCTTTGTAGTGTCGTTTCTCCATGCCGTGTGTTTCCGCTGCTAAATGCGTAATGTGGCAGTCAAGAGGCCTGGAAGTACCCTACCCTGTGCCGCTGAATGTGTGCTGAATATGGGCGATGTTCTGCCTGGAGGCAAACCGTGGCAATAAAAAGCTTTTCAATCAGACAGGTTGTCAGCGCACACGCTCCCAGCCACTGATGGTGCAGTTGTAGCCTTGCTCCTGCTTCTGGATGCTCGCGGATACCCTTGGAAAAAAACAAACAAAAAAAGACAGCTGTATCTAGAACATACCATAACATAGAAGACCCAATCGGAGAAAATTTGAGTGGCAGTCTCGAAGAGTCTCACTCTAAATGCGTGTTCGTTAAGTTACGATCTTTCGCTGAGGTGACACTATGACGAGTCAGCCTATCGGCCCAATGAGTAGACTAGAACAGAATTAGTAGACTAGAATAGAATACTCTTTAAATGTACTCTCTGCATTTAACCCATGCTATGCTAGCTGTGTAGCTAGGAGCAGCGGGCAGCCGCCGTGCAGCACCCGGGGAAAGCTCTTGCACTTGCAGTAATACGGAGATATACAAATGCGTGGCTGTAGCGACATTCCCGCCAAAAATCCCAAGCATAGCGCAGGTAGAGAGGTGTTTTACATTACCAACAGAGCCCACCAGAGAAGATAGGCTGGGGCGTCCGGGTAGCGTAGCGGTCTATTCCGTTGCCTACCAACACGGGGATCGCCGGTTCGAATCCCCGTGTTACCTCCGGCTTGGTCGGGCATCCCTACAGACACAATTGGCCGTGTCTGCGGGTGGGAAGCCGGATATGGATATGTGTCCTGGTTGCTGCACTAGCGCCTCTTCTGGTCGGTCTGGCGCCTGTTCGGGGGCGGGGGGAATAGTGTAATCCTCCCACGTGCTACGTCCCCCTGGTGAAACTCCTCACTGTCAGGTGAAAAGAAGCGGCTGGTGACTCCACATGAATAGCAGGAGGCATGTGGTAGTCTGCAGCCCTCCCCGGATTGACAGAGAGAGTGGAGCATTGACTGGGACAGCTCGGAAGAGTGGGGTAATTGGCCAAGTGCAATTTGGGGGAGGGGGGGCGGGATCCAAAAAGAAGATAGGCTCAACAAACCCTCTGTGTTGAGGTGTCCTGGCGGTCAAACTAGCTAGAGGTTTCAAAACGACTCCTGGGAAGTGTATGCCAGAATCTTCCATATTGCTGCTTTAAACTTTTAAAGTATTTTATTTGATCTTATTTTGTCTTTTTTTTGTAGAATCCTGAAATAGAGCTGTTTTTTTTTTCAAACAGGTTCAGAAAGTTGTCCCATATTTGTAGACGCGCCATAGTTTTACTGTGTGCTCGCTGAACTAATTCTGTACTTTGGCTCCAGCGCCAAGGTTAATTGTTGAATTGTTGGGGAACATCTAGTTACACGTGTCCTGTTAATCAGTTTATAGCAGAAATGCAACTTGATTGATTGATTGATTGATTGATTACCTATAGGTTTTTGGGGTGCCAGCCGGGGTTTCGTCCGACAAGGTTAACATTTTAGATTTTTAAGATCAATCCCCCACATGGATACACGAATCAGTGCTCTCCATACACTCGTCCATGAACCTACTGAGCTTAAATTTGAACCACCAAGCAGAATGTAAATAAATAAATCAAATCAAATCAAATCTATAATCAGAACGAAAATGCAAACACAGGGAAGTTCAATATAAATCAGTATATTGGAGGTACAATGAAAATCACTCCCAAACAAAGGGAATGTCCTTTACAGGCATGTCCACATGATCAACCAGAATAAAAATATTCACCAAAAATAGAGTCCAGAGTCCAAAAAAAAAACCCAAAACAAAACAAAACACCACTCTTCAGGGCTTCAGTAATAAACCACAAAAGATAGAAGTTCAGTTCTTAAATCTGTCCCAGGTAAACCTTCTCGCCAAACAATAAAGGATCTCTGGCACTGCCATCAGTTCTGTTAAGTTCAGCCCCCCCCCCCCCCCCCCCGCGCGCGAGTAAACCCTCTTCTCAAGCAAATCAATAAAGGATTTCTCAAAAAGAAAATTAATGCAACATCTCCGATGCTGTGGGAGTTTCCTCTGGTGCCGCTCCGCTGACGCGCTTCGTGCACACGGGGGTACCGGGGCCGAGGCGGAGTCCTCTATTCCGCTGAGTCCCAGCGTTGCTTTGGAGGCCTGCGTGGCGAAGAAGACGTTAAGTCCGGATATTTATTTATGGGATTCCAAACAATTCAAAAGCCTAACTCAACAAGACACCACCGATCCAGCTACCAGACACCTGCCGCCCAAACTGCACACCCCCTATCCCGTTACCAGGCACCACCCACCTAACGTGCGATGCAAAATGGGGCATAGCGTGCTACCCAGCCGAGGTTCACAGATAATATTGTAACGTGCATGGATAAGTCAAGGACCAACGTGTCTGACCCTTTAGTCGAGCGGTTAGCGATGTCTCCTGCGGCGCGGGCGACACGGGTTCGCGTCCCGGCCGCGGCAGTTCCTGTGGTTGCCCCCTTAATTCGCTACATTGGTGTCAGAAGTGGGTTGGTGAGGTCATCGGAAGCGCGTGCGCCCAGAGGCGCGAGGGAGCTGATATGCTGAAGCGCGGGAACGCGCTCCCCGAAGGAGGGGGGTAGTGTAACGTGCATGGATAAATAGACACGTTGGTCATTGTCTAACGAGTCGGAGCCTTTAGTCGACTGGTTAACGTTGTCGCTTGCGGTGTGGGATACATGGGTTCGCGTCCCGGTTGTGGCGGGTCCCGGGCTGCCCCCTTAATTCGCTACAATATGATTTTGCACCGTTATGTATTTTGCTTTATGCCAAGAGAACGTTTTGTGTGCAAAATGATATTATTTGTGAACTTGGGCTGGGTAACGTGCGCTGTCGAATAGCACATTGTGTTGACTGGGTAGCGCACGATGTCCACTTGGTGGCAGCATAGGATGAGCGGATGGGTGGTGTGCCGTTTGGAAGGCGGGGTGTCTGGTAACCGGATAGGTGGTGTTTTGTTTGGTTAGGCGTTTGAATTGTCCCCCCCCCCCACCATATTTATTCCTGGCAAACGCGGACTTTTCACGGCGCCGCAGATTGGCACTAGTGAAAGACACTCTGCTAGGCGGACTCCGCCTCTTTTTCAGTGGTACGCCGCCATCTTTCTTTTTGCTGTCACCATATTTAAAGGAAGGGGTGGGTTAGCGGATTAATCAGGCGGATGCCGAATCCCATTTGGCAGAACAAGGGAGGTGTGATTGGGGTGTGAATTGAACATTTATAATGAGGAGAGAAAATTATTTATGGCAGATCGCCACAAGTTAGTTGAGAGAGACGTTTGTGCTGATTTCAAATCACCTGTCAATTAAAATGTTTCATAGGAAGAAACGTGTCAGCAGATGACAGACCAGCTCACTCTCGAAGACTGTAGGAAGAATCTGCAAAAATTGTCATCAGATCAGGCTGGTGTAAACTAGATATAGGATCGATAGCTTGATAGATACTTTATTGTCCTACAAGAGGAGATTTGTATTCACCCTTTGCACAGAGCCTCACATACAGCAAATACATGTAGACGTACGCATATCACACAACAGGGAGACAACAACACATTAAGACAGGAGTTTGGGGCTTCAACTTACAAACCCTTAAACCTCTAAAACCCAATGCAGCAGAACCATTGATCTTCCCCAAACTCCGCCTCCTATCGACTAGTGTCAAGTCCAAATAATGGCCGAGGTCTCAAAACGTTCGAAAGTTGTAACACAATGAATTCAGGAATTAATCCTTATCACATCTCAGTGGTAGGACATGCATCTTTTTTTAAATTTTTTCTTCCTTCCTGCAGGACATGTAGGGATTTCTCTTGCTTCCATGGGTTAACAACTGCTGGATAGTTGTTATGACTGGTCCCAAAAAAAAACGGCTCTGGAGTGACATGTTGGATTAACTCTTGGCTCAGCATTCTTGCACTGAAAGACATGCAGCCTGAAACAGGAGTCCTGCAGCTTCTCCTTGACTTGAGAAAGGTTCGGTGAAAGACATGGTACATGCACCCATTCCTCCTCACTTCCTTACTTACTTTGAAAGGATGACAGCTACATCACAGCGAGTCAAAATTTTGAAGCCATTAGTTGGCAGCTCAACAGTGCTTTTTTTCACTCAGCAGTGGAAATGAGGGATTCTACTGACATCACACGATTCACTTTATTTCCCTCACTGGCGGCGCTCCAGCTGTTGTTATCCTGTGGCGGCTCCTCTTGACCCCCAAATCTAAGACTCACTTTATTATTATCTTCAATATAAAGATTTCTCTTAAGGAGCAACTTCATACTTTGCTGTGTTTATGCTCGACCCGGCCAACAGTGATCTTGTTCAAGTGTGATACACACTAAGTGTATATAGCATAGTGTAGTGGAGTGTATATAGCATAGTGTAGTGGAGTGTATATAGCATAGTGTAGTGGAGTGTATATAGCATAGTGTAGTGGAGTGTATAGCACAGCATAGTAGAGTGTGTATAGCATAGTGTAGTATAGTGTATATAGCATAGCGTAGTGGAGTGTGTATAGCATAGTGTAGTATAGTGTATATAGCATAGCATAGTAGAGTGTGTATAGCATAGTGTAGTATAGTGTATATAGCATAGCGTAGTGGAGTGTGTATAGCACAGCGTAGTATAGTGTGTATAGCATAGTGTAGTAGAGTGTATATAGCATAGCGTAGTGGAGTGTGTATAGCATAGTGTAGTATAGTGTATATAGCATAGCATAGTAGAGTGTGTATAGCATAGTGTAGTATAGTGTATATAGCATAGCGTAGTGGAGTGTGTATAGCACAGCATAGTAGAGTGTGTATAGCATAGTGTAGTATAGTGTATATAGCATAGCGTAGTGGAGTGTGTATAGCATAGTGTAGTATAGTGTATATAGCATAGCATAGTAGAGTGTGTATAGCATAGTGTAGTATAGTGTATATAGCATAGCGTAGTGGAGTGTGTATAGCACAGCGTAGTATAGTGTGTATAGCATAGTGTAGTAGAGTGCAGGTCATTCTTCAGCAGATTGTTTTGACTGTTATACCCAGTGTTAAGCGTCTTTAAGTTAATAAGGCCACCGCGCGCACACACACACACACACACACACACACACACACACACACACACACACACACATTAACCATGTCACCCCATACTTGTGAGGACCCCTCAGTGACTACATTCATTCCCTAGCCCTTAACCCTAACCTTAACCACCATAACTACAAGCCTAACCTTAACCCTTACCCTAACCTTAACCTAATCTTAATTCTAACCTTAACCCTAAACCCAAGTCCTAACCCTAGAATGAACCCTGTTCCTCATGAGGACCCACAAAATGTCCCCACAAGGTAGGTGGTTTCAGGTTTTTCTATCCTAATGGGGACATAGAAAAACCTGGTACACACACACACACACACCCTTCCCTCTCTCACAGCTCCTCTACAGCAGCGTGGACTCGTGTGTTTTACACAGCCTTTTCAAGGTGGGAGCATCGCACCATTAATCTGCCTCGGCGTTCTGTGTAAAAGGTACAAAGAGACCCCCCCCCCCCCCATTTTGTCCTGTGGGGAATTTTCTACCCACATTCCCAACATGTGCAAAGTTACTTGACTCACAATTAAAATTAAAATAAAAAAAACAACTTGAATTTGATGAGTCCAGAAAGTAGTCCAGAGCGTGAAGCAGCATGTTGTCTCCATACAAAGCTCAACCATGCGACGGAATTCAACATTCCGGGAGGGAAACTAAAACGAGAGGGGAGAAGGGGAAACAGGAGGGGCAGAGGCAAAACAGGAGGGAGAGGAGACTTAATGGAGGAAGTATAAAAGTAATGGTCTCATCTAGCCGGTAAGCCTATGAGATGCAGATGCATGCCTCTATGTTGTGTTGCGCATCACTAATCTCCTCCTGCAGAGCCACCCGCTGCTGCAGCAGTGGTCATCCCCACCCTACTCCCACCACTCTCCAATCCCCCTCCCACTGGCACAAGTCCCATGCCCTTCCAGGAAAGCAGAGCGACTGCCCCCACCCCAATGTACTGCTTTCCCAGTGCACCCAATGCTCAGGCATCACGCACACATGCATGCCTGCACGCACACACACATGCACGCACACAGTATCCTAGCTCAGATGCTTGGCTTTCTTACCATTGGCACTAATGATATTAAACGAATCGGACAAATCGATGCACAGCTGAGAGAGAGAACCCCCCCCCCCCCCCCGCTGTCTCTTTCTCCTCCGTCATGTGTAAGGCGACACCAGTGGGAGCAAGCACTGCTGTTTGTAATCAGGCAAAATGCTTTACAGGACACTCACAAGGGTAAGACCGGGGTTCTCAGAGGTGAGCACAGCTCCGGTGCCGGCCATTCATCACCACGGCAGTAGGGACGGAGGAGGCATGCCGTGAATGCAGAGTGGTGTTGTGGGACGCCGGCCGGCTGATGTTGCCCGGCGATAAACGCTGAGCCTAAGGCCAACAGTATCTTCCAGTATGATTTAAAGGACTTAAGAATGGAGGTTTAGGATTGGGACATCTACCTTTAGGCTAGCAAGGTTTGCTTTAAAAAAAAAAGAAATAATGTTTACTGGCAAGCGGAAAGCTGTTGTTGTTTTGTTTTTTTACGAGATGGAGGGGAAAAAAGAACAACGTAGAATAAGTAATTGTTTCTACCTTCGTTGTCAGTCTTTTGACACCAACTATGTGATATAACTATACACAATAACAACTGTAATGATAAGCAGTGAAAAAGATTTCATGAAAGAAATAGGGAATGGTGTGCTTTGCAGATCATATTCAATATGAATGCTATTTATTGATATCGATCAAGAGAAAATAAGCATATATACTAAGGTTTATACTTATTTTGACTTGGCTTCAAAATCTCTTTGCTTATGGACAGTGCAAATTGCATTGCACTGTACTGTACTGCGCTGTACTGTACTGCACTGTACTGTAAGCCATCTTATGAAGCGCTCTCGTAAGCAATTTGAGCATTAAAAATAAATATTCAAAGCCAAGTTTTGCAAACCCATTTTCCCTGTGTGGATGCATTTATTTAGCTCTTTATCTTTGTTTGCAATGGAGACCACACTGAAAGACCCTTTTTTGTAAACCTCGCTATATTTTATATTCTTTAAACTAACACTCAGTTCTAAAGTGTGTGGGGGTGGGTGGGCGGTGGGGGAAGGGTACTTGTCATTGGCAAGCCATATTTATAATTATATATATTTTAGTTCATTGACCAATGAACTAAAATAAACAATACTTGCAGATTTTCTCCATCCATCCCGCTTATCCCAGTTGGGGGCGCGGGGATGCTGGAACCTATCCCAGCAGTGATTGGGCGGCAGGTGGGGAGACACCCTGGACAGGCTGACAGTTCATCACAGGGCCTAATGATAATATAATATAATGTTCATTCATTCATTATCCAAACCGCTTATCCTGCTCAGGGTCGTGGGATGCTGGAGCCTATCCCAGCAGTCATTGGGCAGTAGGCGGGGAGACACCCTGGACAGGCCGCCAGTCCATCTCAGGGCCAACACACACACACATTCATACCTAGGGACAATTTAGTACGGCCGATTCACCTGACCTACATGTCTTTGGACTGTGGGAGAAAACCGGAGCCCCCGGAGGAAACCCTCGCAGACATGGGGAGACCATGCAATCTCCAAACAGAGGATGACCCCGAAGGTTGGATAACCCCGGGGCTTGAACCCAGGACCTTCTTACTGTGATGCAACTGCGCTAACCACTGCACCACCATGCTGCCCCTAAGTGTTGTCACACACACACACACACACACACACACACACACACACACACACACACACACACACACACACACACACACACACACACACACACACATATATATATATAAAACATGTGTAAATATATAATATTGTGGCAGGAATGAGGAAAAACACAGGAGACCAAGGCGAGTTTGATGTTTATTCCTCAACTCCAGAAACCAACTGGAACAACCCTGCACCGGCGAGCCCGGGAACGTAAACCATGCCCCCAGCTCACAGTCCTGCTGGGTGAGAGGCATAGCCCCTAGTGTCCGCCACAATATAATGATATAATATAAAATAATAGAATAGTCATCTGTCAAAATGACATTGTATAAGTTGCTTTGGAATATAAGTCGCAGGACCAGCCAGACGAGTAAAAAACAAAAACAAAACAGCGACTTTTAGTCCGTGAAATATGGTGCCATACAGGTAAGAAAACAGCTAACCTTGTCATGATCAACGTAAACAACAAACATGGCTATTGTTAGTAGTCACAGCTGTCAAGCTAGCATGATAGTATTGGGAAATTTTATTGACAATTGAGTTTGATGCATTAAGTTATTGCTGGCTAGCTAATTATTAGTATTATAAATGATTATCCAACCTCTTTTTGGTTGCAACCTTTTCTACTTCTGTCTTTCTTTTCTTGCATTGTTTACCAGCGCAAGCTGTTGAAGGTAGGGCTCAAAGTAATTGAATGTTTTACGCCGGCGTTTCCCAACCCAGTCCTCAAGGACCCCCTATCCTGCAGATTTTCATTGTAACCCTGCATAGGTAGCCCTGCTTGTATTTACTCAACCAATCATCTCACAGCACTTAATTATGCAAGGTGTGCAAAATCTGACATAATTCACTATTGATTGGTTGAATAACTACAAACGGGTACCGATTCAGGGTTGCAAGTAAATCTGCAGGATAGGGGGGGTCCTTGAGGACCGGGTTGGGGAAACACCGTTTTACATGATGAAGAAACTAGGTGCGTTAGAACAGGAATTACTGCGAAAGATCAGACTGGAAGATTAAGGGACAGGACGGTTCATTTGCACGCCGTTGCAGATGAGCTGCATCTGCTGAGGATGCCGTGAGGAGGATGGAGAGAAGGTGCTCCTCTGAAAGGGAGTTGTAATGGCAAATGCAGCAGCGTCCTGTGACGACAGTCTCCTCTCTCTTATCGCCGACTCTCCCAACACAGCATGACATCTACTCCGGCAGTCAAAACATCCCTTTTAAAGCACAAAATGCAGTCGAAACAACACGGATTCGGCAAATCCGCTCAGAAATTGCAGCAGCATCAAAAACATCAACATTCAAACCGCCGATATGCCGGCCTCGTCGAGACGGGTGACCCGGACCTACGAAAGGATCGATTAGCGCTCCTCTTTATGCTCAAACTGAGAACAAACACTTGTGTTTCCAGAAGTTTACGGCCCTTTCGGTCTCGTCTCAAAGCTGCTTGTCACGACTATCAAAAGGACACGTTTGACTGGCTTGTAAACACACCTGCTTTTCTTTTTTTTTCTCCAGAGTCCCATCCCTATATGGCGTGCTGGGGCAAAGCAGAAACATGAAATCTTTTCAAATTCTGACAAACTCTATGTCTGGAAAAAAAAAAGCAAACCAAACAAACAAAAACAGAGGGGCAGTTTCATGATCATCCCTTACAAAATGACACGCTTTCATCCTCGCAGCATCCTCCCTTGGTGTGTCACCGTGTCTATCTCAGCTTTCTGTCACCCTCCTCTCTCTCTCGCTCGTGGCAACGACAGAAGGGAGACATGAAACATTTCCCCCATTTTTTTTTTAATCTTTGGCAAAACTTGTGAAAGCAAGCTGAAGGGGGGGCGGGGGGCGTTGCCATTTCCTCTTCAACCGCCAACCAACAAAAACACAAACCGCGTTTTTCTGCAACCGGCAGAGATCACCTTTCTCTCAAAGGCCCAAACAGTGGCAGCACCTCCTTCAGTATTCCCTTTGGAGGCCCTGAGATACCCGAGATGAATCGAGTGAAAGGACATCAAGAGTGCAGACTGCGCCGCCTTCTTCAGCTATAGCCTTTTGCTGCTAGCATCTTATTTCTTTCTCTGATGTGGAAAGGTTGACTGATGGCGAATGAATGGCTTCAACCGTAGTCCCCCCCCCCTCATCCCTGGTTTTGTTTCGTCTTCTTCTTCTTTTCTTTTTTTTTTTCTTCGCCGTTCTCGGGCAGCCTGTTATGGGCGTATGAGCAAAATCGTAGTGTAATTTAGCTTTTTTTTTCCAGCATGGGGATTTTGTTATCATCAGGCTGCTGCCGTCTACCTCCCGCTCACACGTCTTGGTAATAGGCTTGTCTCCGACACAAAAGGCTGAACTTGACATCTACCTTGTGATGTGAATGGATGCTGGCAGGCTGATAGACAGGCAAGAATGGCAGAGTCGCCCCCTTTCCGACTAATTAGCTCATAGAGGCAAGTGAATGCAATTTCAACAGGGGTAGAGCTTATCAAAAAAATTCCAATCTGCACACCCCATTGACGTGACAATAGATACCCCCCTTTCTTCTTCTTCATCCCCCCCTTTTTTTTTACTCAAGGCTGGCCCTCTGGGCACCTTCTCTAGCGGGAAGTGGAGCTGTTTGTCTGGCCAGCATAAACATGGGCGGATGGCATAAAGAAAGGTCGGGCGTCTTACACTAAAAGACGCCCGAGAACACAACAGAATTCGAGATACGGGGATAAATTAATATTACAAATCCGTAAGTGCCGGAGAGGCGGAATAAAGGGAGCGCGGCGTGTCCACTGGAAGATTAGAAGCGCAAAGAGAAAAAAAATGGGTTTCATGGGACCAGACATTTATCAGCTCAGCTTTTCACAGCGGTAAAAGCCAGACGACCCTGAAAGAGCTGCCAGCGTAGCACAGGGCCAAGCAAAGAGTCTGTTTTGAAATGGATGGAGGGTTTTTTTTTTCTTTATATATTCAGTACACATAAACACATCAGAGCACACCTCGCTTGGGGGGAGGCGACAAGGGCTGCAGAGGGAGTGTGTAGTGGCATTGAATTACCATGAATAATTAAAGACTGGTGTGAGCATTCTGGTAGCTCTTTGATTGACTCTGAAAGCCCCGGGAAGAAATTGGCAGATGAGAGAAAACTGCAAAATGGTCAGCTCTTTGCTGGGCTCCGTCTAAGAATTGCTCTCTTGCAACTTTGAACCACCCCGAGATTCAAATCCGGCGAGTAAAAATGAAAGATAACCTACTGGGGGCATGTGTTGCACTACAAGGTGATGTGCTTGGATTGCAAATCCATTCAGATATTTGTGTTTATTTTCTTTTCTTTTTTTTTATTCATTGATTTTGAGCCCATAATGGCATTTTGGTTGCTTATCTTAATTGAATGGCTGGGAAACGTGAAGCTACTAACTGCCGATGGGAATTCCAGTATGTGGAGCTCTCGCATTCTGGCCTCACGTAGGCTACCCAAGATGGGTGACATGTGTCAACGCGGGCGTGAGGGGCCCATAGGATGTCATAGGCAAAAAATTGCTGAATGCACAGGAAGGAGAGGTCAGTAGGGACGGGACTCGGGTTTGGCAGCAGCCCCTCACCTTCCCAGAGTGTCCGGATGTGGGCGGCATCCCATTACTCATCTATATGATTTTGCCAAGCCAGCACCAGTGTCCTTAGATATGTGACATGAAGGCCATTCAGTCAAATGAAACCTGCAGGTGACTCATGGTATTCTGTGTCCCGGGCCAGCGCCGGGCTCCGAGTTCGCGTGGCCGCGGTGGTCCGATGTAAGAGTCGTATTGTGCTGGTGTGTTGTAAGCGTGCTCACGTGTGCGTGATCGTGTGCCCACTTATGTGTTGGATTTCTGTTATTCTGAAAAACTGGGTGGTTCTGATGTCGGTACGCAGTGTATTCAGAGGGCTAAGGACAAAATGGACTCCCTCCGGAGCTCTCATTAAAACCGGACACAGTCGTTGCTCCTTTCTCTTTGCATTGATATTTTTTTGTGACGTTGCAACAAATGTGGCTGGAGGAGGAGAATTTATTGCACTGTAATTCATGTGTTTAGGCATAATCACATTTAATTTATTTATCTATCTGTCCTTATAATTTATTAATTTTATTTTTCTGTGTTTCATTGCTTTAACTTCGGTGCCTTGGCCAGAGGCAACAACATAGTGCATTTATCATACAGCATATCCTCCGGGGCACAATAAGTGGGTGAAAATAACCTGTGGCAAATTCACAGAAAGTTGAATCAGTTCATCTGGACACAACATTTTTTTTTGAGAGAAATGTTTCATCACTCATCTAAGAGCGACCTCTTCAGTCTCAATTGACTACAGGTGTCCACCTTTACAAACAACACAGTGGCATAACTGCTGAAAACAACGATCGGTTTCATATGCAGATTGCCGTGACCACTAGCTAGAGTTACAGTGGCCATGTGTACTATTCACAGAGGACTGGGGAAGAGTTGCAATCACGGCATTGCAAGATGGCGACGTCTGGTGTGGGAAGATGGCGGCGGGAATTCACGTTTGCAGCAGCCTCACCCAGTACCGGTGTGGGAAGATTGCGGCGCAAACCTACGTTTGCGGTGGCCTCACCCGGTACCGTCCATGCAGTGTCTTTGTCCACGTCTAAGTTTGTGTCTTCGTTTGATGGCTGGGAGAGCTGGCGTTGAATTGGCTGGGAGAGCTTGGTCTGCTGCGTCCAGTGGGCCCAGGGACCACGGCCCTGCCTGGAGGTGTGCCCGAGGAGCAAACACTGAGGGCGCTCTGAGAGGATGCGGAAGTGGGGCAGGCTAAGCTAACTCCTAGCCCATGCAGACCGGCAGTTCCGAGAGTCATCCTGGTGTTCGCTCTCTTGGACAGTGAAATTATTATTATTTTTTTATATGTTGGATATAGGCATGGTGGCACAGTGGTTAGCGTGATCACCTCACAGCAAGAAGGTCCTGGGTTCGAGCCCCAGGGTAGTCCAACCTTGGCGGTCATCCCAGGTCGTCCTCTGTGTGGAGTTTGCATGTTCTCCCCGTGTCTGCTTTGGTTTCCTCTGGGGGCTCCAGTTTCCTCCCACAGTCCAAAGACATGTGGATCAGGTGACTCGGCCGTACTAAACTGTCCCTAGGTATGAATCTGTGTGTGTGTATGTCGGCCCTGTGTGATGGACTGGTGCCTGTCCAGGGTATCTCCCCACCTGCCGCCCAGTGACTGCTGGGATAGGCTCCAGCATCCCCGCGACCCTGAGAGCAGGATAAGCCGTTCAGATAATGGATGGATGGATGTTGGATATATGTGTTTTGTAGTTTGGATATATGTGTCCTTGTAGTTTGGATATGTGTTTTTGTCTTTGTGTTGCACTGCTGTGGACTGGGGGAAATGATATTTTGCTTCATTTTATGCGCGCAGGTGCATGGAATGAAATGACAAATAAATGTTCCCGATTTCTGATGTACTTTTAGACCCCCCCTCTCGGTTCAGGGATGGTCGTTCCCTCTTAACATAGATGGCCCCATTGACTCCCATTCAGACCAGCGCTCCTCCCTATCAAGGATGTGCACATCCTCATCCCTGAACGAGTGGCCAGGGGCCTGTAGATGGGTGTAGACTGGAGTCCTGGCCTGACGTGTTAGCTCTCCTGTGTTGTGCCGTCCTCTGTTTGGTTTCTCCATAGTATGAGGGGTACCCGCAGTCAGTTGAGACTGAAGAGGTCTCTCAGATGAGTGATGAAACGATTCTCTCAAGAAACGTGTCCAGATTCAACTTTCTGTGATTCCCTTACCTGCATTATTGAGCACACATGAAGACATGTGGCAGATTGTGCACTCTAAATGCCCACTTCAAAGAAGGAAGCTTGTTTGCTTTCATGAATTATATTCAAATTGTTTGACATATAAACTATTTAAGATGTAAATGTGTCGCCTCATTCCCGGTATGGTTATGGTCACTCATCAAAGGTCGGCGCCACAATCCTGAAACTTGACATGCAAACAAAGCACCTTGTTGATACTTTCCATCACCGGTGTATTTGGGACAGTGGCTTATTCACAAATATCCACATCATGGACGCTGTTGTAATCTCTCATTTTATTTTAATGGTTGTTGTTTTGACTTTCCTTGGAAAGATGATATGGCCCATGGAGTTTTACATCTTAAGTGTGGCAGCCAATTTTGGAGGAATAAGGCAGATAACGTCGAGTTTCAAGAAATACAAAGTTGTTGTGGCCAACAGATACTACAATAGATATACCTCATTATTCCCGGGGGGTGGGGGGGTGGAGGAAATGCTGACTCAGCAACACCGGCGACGCTGTTTCAATTTGAATGGCTCTCTGGGATTCGGAGTGTTCGGACACCAATGCAATAACAATTATCACCACAGGTGTCAGTAATCTAAACAAGGCAATCAGGATGGGCGCTTTAAAGCTGCTTACAGGGACGTCTTCCCAGTGGCGGGAGACGTAGCCCGCTGTTTCAGGGGAGTGCGATTCCCAAAAGTTTCACGTCGCTTGAATGACATAGTAAGAAAACAATCATAGGTCATGGCTGCTAACGCTGTGACTTCTTATGCATTTTTCTTTTATTTGTGCATAACTGACTCGCTCAGAACAATTGATTTAGATATAGTGTAAATATACATATTGGATAAATGCTAGTCTGTAAACACGTAAAATGTGTCACTTCCTGCTTGCCATTAAAGATTCAACAGGAAAAACAGGAAGTGCTCAGCAATCAACAAATATGCAAATTGGCAAATCCATGTAACATTTTTTTTTTCATTTGGGCTTGGCGGGGCTGGATTTTCAATACTAATAGCATTGAAAAAGTAATGTTTGACCATACAAATATTCCCTCAAGCAGTTTTAAAGACCTGAAAAATATATAGACGAAAATATAGAAATTGCTTTGCGGCATATCTTTACCTCGTCTGTGAACGTTGCTCCTCTTGCTCCTCTTCTGCAATACTCTTTTTTTGGGGGGGGGGATTTTTCCCCCAATTGTACTTGGCTAATTACTCCACTGTGCCGAGCCATCCCGGTCGTTGCTCCACCCCCTCTGCCGATCCGGGGAGGGCTGCAGACTACCACATGCCTCCTCCGATACATGTGGAGTCGCCAGCCACTTCTTTTCACCTGACAGTGAGGAGTTTCGCCAGGGGGACGTAGCACGTGGGAGGATCACACTATTCCCCCCACTTCCCCCTCCCCCCCGAACAGGCGCCCCGACTGACCAGAGGAGGTGCTAGTGCAGTGACCAGGACACATACCCACATCCGGCTTCTCACCCGCAGACACGGCCAATTGACCTTTCGCAAAGAACCTCCCCAGAACGGTGCTTGTCCAATCCTACCTTAGCAACGGTCCGTCAAGCTTTCAAACACACAACAAAATGCTGAAACGGTGGGCCTATGGGACCTGCAAATCGGATACAAGATATCTGAAAAGTTTGGAGGGGGTGTCATTTTCTTTCCCTTCCCGAAACCCAGAACGCAAGAAGCGCAATGTCGCCAATAGATTTGGCAGTATAGCAGACCCTATGGCCAGCTTAATCCATCCAGAATCAACAAAAATACCTGTCTGCTCCAAGCTAAGCTTGCTACTAGCTATTATTGATAGCTAATACGGCTAACGTATTATTACTGTTACTTTTACCCACACAATGCGCTGATTTCTTCCTTCATGTTTTGGTGTTTTCCGGCTACTTCCTGGATAGTTCTGAAACGCTTGACGGGCATAGCAACAGTAACTAAGGGGGCGGGACTTTGCGAAATGTCAGTTGTGTCTAGGGACGCCCGACCCAAGCCGGGCGTAACACGGGGATTCAAACCGGCGATCCCCGTGTTGGTAGGCAACGGACGACCCAGCAGCCAAGGTTTTGTGATTGCGTCACCGAGTCCGAGTGGGCGGAAGAGCAACATTCCAACCAATAATATCATGGATGTTTCGCACCATCCGGTCAAATCCTGAAGGATCAAATCACATCCCTGCCTTTGTTTTGTCCCGCCCTTATACCCTGTTATACCCGGAAATACACCAGGACCCAGGACCTCTCTGAACGCCGTTTCACGTCGTCTTTAAGAAAAGCGGTCTTTCCTCCCGTGATCAATATGCGCTTTTTATAAAACGGAAATGACGCTGAACAAATGCACAGCTGAACCTGAAATCAGTAACAATGGAGCCGTGTCGAAACGATCAAGCCTTGCCCGTGGTGTAAACAAAACCCATGTACACTTAAAATCAAATATTCTTACAGATCTCGGTAGCTGTTTTATTTCGTTTTTTAGTTTTTGTATTTCTTTATTTCCCCCCCTGGTAAACCTCCTCATCACAAAAGCGTGTTCCTAAACCCCCCCCCCCCCGTCAAAACAACATGGCGTCATCCGCGTCTTACCGGACGTGAAGTCAGGGCGTCGCGCGCGTCTCCGCGCTGCTTCGGTATCGTCTTTGTTCGTCTTGACGCGGCCTCCTCTTGAGGATCCTGTGAGCTGACAAGGGAAGAAGTCATGAGGAAATAGTATGAGAACTTGCCCCTGAAAGAACCAGGGGCTGAGAGGGGCCGGCAGCAGCAATTTACTCCAGCTCAGCGGGAGATGGAGTGGAGGAGGCCAGGGGAAACGTCTCCAGGAGGAGCCAGGCATCGCCCAGCGAGGCTGTATTGGTGAGTCCCGCAGCAGCAGCAGACGTGAACACCTATCTATCTATCTATCTATCTATCTATCTATCTATCTATCTATCTATCTATCTATCTATCTATCTATCTATCTATCTATCTATCTATCTATCTATCTATCTCTGTCTGTATATCTATCTATCTATCTATCTATCTATCTATCTATCTATCTATTATCTATCTATCTCTGTCTGTTATCTATCTATCTATCTATCTATCTATCTATCTATCTATCTATCTATCTATCTATCTATCTATCTATCTATCTATCTATCTATCCATCTATCTCTGTCTGTATATCTATCTATCTATCTATCTATCTATCTATCTATCTATCTATCTATCTGTCTATCTGTCTATCTGTCTGTCTGTCTGTCTGTCTGTCGCCGAGCACTTAAGATATTACTTCAAGCAAGGCCGGCCGCATTTCAGGGGTCTCCGTGGGCTGAAAAGAGTGGAAACTACGTCCGGAAATGAAAAAAAAAATATTTTCAATGCCATATAACTCCATTTACATCCATGTCTTTTTGACCTTGTATTTGTGTAACGTCAGTGAATGGCGTCTTTATTTTATTTTCTCTATTTATGTCGCCGCGAATGTAAATCAAGTATGGGGTACCTTGACACCTTTGCCAGAGACAGCTGGAACTCAACACACCTTGCTGCTCATTGAAACGCTGCTCCATTGAGACTCGGTCTTGTTCTTGGCCAGTCATAGAGGTCAACTCCCTATATCCATCATCCAAACACTGGGACACAAAACAGGTTGCATAACGGGGGGTGGGTGGGTAGGAGGAGAAATAAATAAATAAAAACATGGGGGGGAACAGAGTCTAAGCAAACATCTTGACATTTTCCATCAGGCCAATCAAAGGAAAGGAAAGTCTGAAAGGGTCGGCACACAATAGAAATGAAAGAAAGACATGGGCTAGTTTAATACAACTATCTGATGTCTTGATTGATTTTGATTTTTTTTTTTTGATATACTTTGTTAATCCCCATGGAGAAATTCCTGCTCCGCATTTAACCTGCCCTAGCTGTGTGGCTAGGAGCGGTGGGCAGCCGCAGTGCGGCGCCCGGGGACCGACTCCAGCTCGTCTTGCGATGCCCTTGCTCGGGGGGCACAGACAGGAGTACTAACCCGAACCTGCATGTCTTTTGGATGGTGGGGGGGGGGACTGGAGCACCCGGAGAAAACCCACCACAGACACGGGGAGAACATGCGAACACCACACCAAGGACAACCTGGGATGACCCCCCAAGGTTGGATGACCCTGGGGTTCGAACCCAGGACCTTCTCCCTGTGAGGCGACAGCACTAACCACTGTGCCGCCGTGCCGTCATGATTGTGAGCGTTTACCCTTTAAACGACATGCGAGTTTCTTCCCCCTCTCATACAATACTTGACCGAATGATGCAAAAAAAAAAAAAACAACAAAAATTCCCCTCTGGCAGACGGCACCTTTAAAGTATCCTTAGAGCGAATGAAGACAGAGAGAGAAATGGAGGGAAATAAGAGAAAAGTCAGAGAGAGAGAGAGAGAGAGAGAGAGAGAGATAGAGAGAGAGAGAGAGAGAGAGAGAGAGAGAGAGTAATACTGTAGGCAGCGAATGTAAATGTGCTGTTTGTGGACTGATGCTGTTTGGTACATCAAAGTACACAACGTGAGTAAGGGGGAGAGAGAGAGAGAGAAGAAGAAAGAGAGCTGCGGACCATTTGTTTGTCATTGCTTCTCTTAGGTCATGTGGGACTGCGCATGCATTTTTTATTCTTCTTTTTGTGTGTGTCTTTTCTCCCCCTCTCGTATGGCATCAAGCGGGGCTGTTGGAAATGCTATTGACACAAGGCTGCACCAAGCACAGCTCGCGCTGCTTTGTTGTTCACCGCATCAAAAACGCCAAATTGCTCCGCGTGTCCTGCCTCCCTCTATGTCCCTAATATGCCATTTGCAACCTCCCCTCCCAAGCCTTTCATAATCATTTGAAAGTAGTCGCTCTTAATCGTATCATCCCTCTCCTTAATCTCATCATACCTATTCTTTTAATCTCCCCCCGAAAACGCCCCATCCCAGTAGACTCTCATCGCGCGGATGGGGCGTCTTTAAATAAGCACGTTTCATTTTTTGGTTGCTCGTAAAATTTGATTTTTTTTCCCTTCTTATTTTCCACTAATCTGGCTAACCAACAAACATTTGTGCAGGTAACCTACATAGACTTAATGCCCAACTGGTGTCTCAGAATGTGTGTTTGATGTGCAACCTCCTGTCCCATTTTTACACACATGGTTTATTTATACATCAGATATTGCGGTCTTTATGTGATCAGACAAGTGGATGGACATAAAGTGGGGAAAGGCCTCGTCCTGCTCTAATTTCCATTATAGCCACCTTCATCATGGAGGATGCAAAATGGAGCCTCTCGCTATTTCTTGCCACTCCGGAGTGTCCTTCAGGTCTCCTTCCAGCATCTTGTGTGAGTGCTTGTCCGAAGAGATTTGACAAGGCCCCTGCAAGGAGAAGGAAATAAAATCCAAAGAGATGAGGCAAATATATTAATCTTGTTAAGTTAAACGCCAGCCCCCGCCGCCTCCTTCCTCTCTCCTCCCCACCCCACCCCCCCGCTGCTAGTCCTCTCTCTCTCTCTGTCTCTACTCCCCACCCAGATAAAACGTAGTGCTCACAGTGAAAAATCAGCTAATTTCAGACCACTACTCAGTCTGTCTTAAAGAAGCTCCATGGCATGCTGGGATGCTGCACTTCCATTAGCCGCCCCCACTACTTTTGCCGTCTCTAATACGCGGGTGCTGTGCACTCTCATACACACAAACACTCGTGCACACTGGGAGACGGAGACACACACACACACACACACACATACGCATTCATCTCAGTCCCTCATGCTCGGTCCCTGTGACCTTGAGATATATGATGGATGCATCTCTTTGCCGTAAGTGAGTTTTAGATTTTAGTCTGAAGGGATGGGACATGTTGTTACTGAGCGAGGGGGAGGGAGGGGAGGTAAGACATGCTCACAATCATAGAAATTATTTGGAAAAAAAAATCATTGCCGGAAAATCTAAACCCTAGACTGTTGGAGGCGGGAGTAAAACCCCAGCTGATGGACAATGTTTCCCCCTCGTGGTGCTAGCAGGCAGGTGGGGGTCTATTTGCGGTGCGCCTGCTTAGCCCAGGTGGAGCAGCTGTTGTGATGGGGGGATGAAATTCACCGTGTGTATTGACCGCGTTTCTCCACAGAGACCACACAGGGCATGGAAATGAAGCTCGGGTCTGGTCGCTGGCAAACAGATTTCTCTCTCTCTCTCTCTCTCCCCCCCTCTCCATGGCTTTCCTCTTCTCGCTTTGCCCCCACACCGCTTTCTCTCTCCCGCTCTCTCTTTCCCTCTCGCTCATGCGCACACATGCATGCCTGCACATGCATCATGCACATGCACATGCATCGTGCACACGCACATGAAGATGCAGACATACCCATATACGGAGACCGCATCTCTCTCTCCATCTCTCTCTCTCCCGCCGTCTTTCTTTCCGTCTGTCTGTTTGATTAAACAAGAAAAGAAGTGTTACAGGTGTGACTCATGCTGGCAGAGAGGATCGCTTCCTTTCGGAGGAGTCCGTCTCTTCCTCGTGAACACACGGCCCTGTGTCTGCCAGCTGGCCTGCGGACTGAGCCGGTTCAAAGGGGCTCCCTTGAAGGAGCGAAAGAATGGCGTTCCTTCTTGGATGAACCATTTGTTTTAAAATTCATATATCTGCATCATTTCTCGCTACAGTAGAAAAATAAACAAGATTAGTAAGTAAGACGATGGCAGAGAAAGCAAAAGAAAGGGGAGAGAAAAAAAAGCAATATCAGAGACGTTGAGGAAAAAAAGACATCATAATATAGCTTGACATTTCTTATTTAATGGCAGCGACAAGCAAAGGGAAAGAAAATCCGTTTAGGTCAGATATTCATGTTATTCTGAATGGACCATATAGTATGTGTGCAGGAAAACAAAACAAAATTACTCATTACTTTCATTTATTTATCTACGTTGCTGGAGCTAGCCGGGCTCTCTAATGGCGCGGCGGCCTCTCATAAGCCGCCATGTAATGGGACTACCCTTGATGTGGAGTGACCGGTGAGAGTCGCATCGGGATAAATTCACTTTTGGAGACTCCGGCGCTTTTTCTCTTCTTCTTTCTCTTCTTTAGAACAATAAAGGTCAGAGTGCTGATGTTGCCCATTCCATAACAGTGTGTGTGTGTGTGTGTGTGTGTGAGAGAGAGATATAGATAGTGAGAGAAGACAGAAAAGGGGGGGAGGGGAAGGAGCAATTTTGTAAAATAGAGAAGAGCAAACCAGTCTGGAACCGCAGGAGATAGACATATTTCTAATGGTTGCCGGCAGAAAATTGCTTGTGCGTGATGAGTGTGTGCATATGTGTGTGTGTGTGTGTGTGTGTGTGTGTGTGTGTGTGTGTGTGCATACGTGTAGTTTTGTGCATATTCGGTTGTATGTCTTCCGCAAATACCCCAGCATATGGTCACTCTGTGACTGCAGAGATGCCATTAATACCCCACAATACCGAGAGCTTTGCCTTCACATGTGTATCGGACGCTACGCTAGCTTGACGGGGCGGCCTGTGTCATTATGCTACTGGGTTTAAGCCCTTAATGATAGCACCGGGCTGCTGAAGTTGGGAGATTATTCCTCACATGTGCAAAAGAGAAAGGAGAGATTATCTCAGCATAGATATGTCTGCGCTAACTCGGCGTTAGCGCTCCCAGTGTTCCTGGGAGTATGGCAGTAAACTGCACGCAGCTGTGAGCTTTAGTTTATTCATGATTCAGAATGGAGCACTTTACAGCAAGCCCTCAGAAACGAGTTACGCAACCAAATAACTGTAGTTAGGCAGGGATAAAGATCATTTTATGTACGTTTGAGATACAATAACACGTATTTACATGCATGTAAACACGTATTTACATGCAATAACATGTAGTGACATTAACATGCATTTCCATACATAGCTATATCTATATATTCTGTGTCTAATATAGCTACATCTATATATTTACATTATCTGTATTTCTATTTCTCTATAGATACATAAATTGAAAGACAGGCAGACAGGCAGAGACAGTAAGCCAGCCAGCCAGACAGACAGGCAGGCTGGCAGGCAGACAGTCAGACACAGCTAACCAGCCAGCCAGACAGGCAGGCAGGCAGGCAGACAGAAAGCCAGGCAGACATAGCCAGCCAGTCACAGCCAGCCAGCCATTCAGACAGGCAGACAGACAGGCAGACACAGCTAACCAGCCAGCCAGACAGACAGACAGGCAGCCAGAAAGCCAGAGAGATATATAGATAGATAGATACTTTATTGTCCTGTAAGAGGAGATTTCTTTTCACCTTTTGTGCAGAGCCTCACATACAGTAAGTACACATACACTTATACACACCACACACACCCTGTGTGTTCATCTCTTCTGGACCACCGCATAGAGAACCATAGAGAGCCGAAGCCCGCCAATGGAGATTAGATGCAAGCCCAAGACGTCACTTCCCCGCGGGGAGCGACTGGAGGTCTACTTGCAGAATTAAAGTGTCGTAGGAATAGACCGCCGGTTTTAGAGCTCAATCATAGGCACATGAAAAGAGAAATGTTTTTAACCTGGATTTGAAAATTGCTATGTTTGGGGCACATGTAAGATCTCCTGGCGGCAGTTTGTTCCAGTTGCATGCAGCGTAACGGCTAAACGCTGCTGCACAATGTTTGGTTTGGACCCTGGACTGCACGAGCTGACTCGAGTCCATGCATCTAAGAGCCCTGCTCGGTTTATATTCTTTAATATAGATATCAGAGATGTGTTCTGGGCCTAAACCATTCAGTGATTTATAGACTAGTTACAGTACTCGGGAATCTATTGTGTAACTAACTGGAAGCCAGTGTAAGGATTGTAGAACTGGAGTATTGTGCTCGGTTCCCTCCTCGGTCCTTGGATAAAAACCCTGGCAGCAGTATTCTGAATGAGCTGCAGCCGTCTAATGGTCTTTCTGAGAAGACCAGTTAAGAGACCAGTACAGTAGTTCACCTTACTGGAAATAAAAGCATGGCTGAGCTTCTCTCAGTCTGTGGTTTTTTTTGTTAGAGCCTGAGGGTCGAGTTGGTTACTAATAATGCCAATTCCCGTCTCTTTGTTGCCAAATACAGTGACCTCTGTTTTGTGCTTATTTAATTGAAGAAAAATTTTGGCTCATCCAATTATTTATCTGCTCTCGACAATAATACAGTGAGTCTATTGGGTTGAAGTCACCCGGTGAGAGAGCCAGATATATCCGAGTATCATATATCTCATATATCTCGCCCCCCCCCTCTCCCCCACTCTCCTCTCTCTCTTATATCAACAGATTTTGCACACACAAAGACACACACACACACACACACACACACACACACACACACATACACACACATGGAATTAGTCATGAGGCCACAGATATATATCAGTGACCTCATGAGGACTAATTCCATTTAAGTCAGATAAACTCTGCTCATTGTAGCTGGCATTAAAGTGTCATTTCTCCAGGGGAAAAAATGAGATCAAGCAGTCAGCAGAGACTGTCTGACCACTGACACTAGCGGTAAAGCTTCTGAACAAGGGCTCTGCAAAGGAAGAAGAGCGGGGAGAGTGAGACAGAGAGAATGCAAGAGGGAGATGGGGATGGGGGTGGGGTGGGGGAACCATTACCACATGCAATCACATCTGCAAACCTTAAGTACCACCGTATACCTGATATCAAATCTGCGGTTTGAATTACTGATAAAACACCTTCGTCTTTCGCTGCTATTTTTACGTGAAGTACTCCGGGCTTCCTTTTTTAAAGCCATTTTGTTCGTGCGGCGTTGCTGATGAGACGGTGGATCATTGACTTGCGAGAACAAATTCACTGTGATGATTTTGATCTAAATTACGAGAACAAGTTTCTGACCCCAGACTTAATCCAACTGACAGGCTTCTTAATAATCTTTTTATAGGGTGTCCGGATAGTGTGGCGGTCTATTCCATTGCCTACCAACACGGGGATCGCTGGTTCAAATCCCCATGTTACCTCCGGCTTGGTCGGGTGTCCCTACTGACACAATTGGCTGTGTCTGTGTCCTGGTCGCTGCACTAGTGCCTCCTCTGGTCGGTCGGGGCACCAGTTGGGGGGAGTGGGAACTGGGGGGAATAGCGTGATCCTCCCACGTGCTATGTCCCCCTGGTGAAACTCCTCACTGTCAGGTGAAAAGAAGCAGCTGGCGACTCCGCGTGTATCAGAGTAGGCATGTGGTAGTCTGCAGCCCTCCCCGGATCGGCAGAGGGGGTGGAGCAGTGACCGGGATGGCTCGGAAAACAGGGTAATTAATTAGCCAAGTACAATTGGGGAGAAAAAGGGGCGGGGAAAGCCAAAAAAACTTCTATAAATGCACAACATCCAGTGACTTAGGCTTACACTGTACGCAGCTATACTGACATGGTCAGTCTCTCCTGAACCCCGCACGCTAATTCACTTTATTTAGTCAAACAGCACGCAAGTGTGCATTTTAATATGGTTTGGGGAGATGAACACTGAAAGGTCACCGAGAGTCCCAGGGAAATCACAGGAGGTTATGGCTTTCTTTAGCCGAGAGAGAGGCAAGAACCCTTTCAATGACAAGTACGGCAGAATAATTAGAGTTCAAGTGCTGGACCCACATTACCGAATCAGGAGGCTAAGTGCTTGGAAGTGTGTTTGTGACCGGCATTTTCCATGAGTGTGTTTGTGTGAGAGAGAGAAAGAGAGAGAGAGAGAGAAGAAAAGACAAGAGATAAACACACAACATAGGCGGACGGACATCGGGAGGAGTGAGTGCAAAAGCAGTAACATGACCTGAAAACCGGTATCTCTGGGCTGTTGTGGGGGGAGGTGTGTGTGTGTGTGTGTGTGTGTGTGTGTGGGGTTTTAGCAGCCAGTTAAATGTCCGGTGAGTACGTGCCATTGTGCCCATTACGCCATTACCCCTCCATGAGATTGATGGCGATGTTTGGTGTGCCACTCATTGTGCCGGTAATGGCAGGCTGCACTCATATAGCATCTTCCTACAGACAGATTAATTGTTCCTTGAAAGATGCCAAGTGTGCCGAGGTAAATCTGGGGAAAATTGTGTCGGCTTTGGCAGGTTGAGATGCGACAGGTACTGGTGTTGTCACAGAAACACTGATAATTCACCGGCGACGTGTTTCCTCCCAATTTACACCGGATGCTTAGACATGATTTGAAGGAGCGACAGGCGTGGAAATACCACATAGGATTATTATATAATATGACATTAGCGTATAGATCAGAGGTGCAAAGACAAAATCAGATTGGAAGAAAAAAAAAGACAAAAAGAACCATTACAAGGGTAAAATTAGCTTGTAAAAAAGGAGAACGGAGCATAAAAAGTGAAAGAAAGGAATGATCAACAAATTGAATGGACAGCAAACGCTCGTACTCCCCGGAGGACTCGTTGGATCATCCCACTGTATAGATAAGATGCTTCAATAACAACTTAAGCCTCGGAATTAGAATTGCTTCAAGATGATGGAGATGAGAACCGCCAGTACGATTTCATTTGTAGCCCGAGACAAGACTATAAAAAACAATTGTATCATCTCATTACAGTAATTAGTCAAAAGTTATCTTGCATTGAATACAGCCGTAGCTGTACAGACCAACACAGAACTGAAACCAAGTGGAAAACTTTACCTAGTCTATGCCGAAGGAAACACCGTTACAAACTTCAGCAAAGCACCATGCACCGTTTCCGGCTGTTCTCCATTTGCTTGAGTGGATTTAAAAATTGCTTTAAAATTAAAAAATTACAAAAAATGTTGCCTCCAGTGAAGGAGTTCAAGTATCTCAGGGTCTTGTTCACGAGT
Organism: Lampris incognitus; assembly: GCF_029633865.1. Lineage (NCBI taxonomy): Eukaryota > Metazoa > Chordata > Actinopteri > Lampriformes > Lampridae > Lampris > Lampris incognitus. Next base: position 15,677,984 of record NC_079214.1, on the reverse strand, counting down.
GAGGGTAGGATGGAGCGGGAGATTGACAGGCGGGTTGGTGCAGCATCAGCAGTAATGTGGACGTTGTATTGGACCGTTGTGGTGAAGAGGGAGCTGAGCCGGAAGGCAAAGCTCTCAATTTACCAGTCAATCTTCATTCACACCCTCACCTATGGTCATGAGTTTTGGGTAGTGACCGAAAGGGTGAGATCGCAGATACAAGCGGCTGAAATGAGTTTCCTCCGTAGGGTGTCTGGGCTCAGCCTTAGAGATAGGGTGAGGAGCTCGGGGTAGAGCCGCTGCTCCTTCACATGGAAAGGAGCCAGTTGAGGTGCCTCCTGGGCGCCTTCCTTTGGAGGTCTACCGGGCACGGCCAACTGGGAGGAGACCCCGGGGTAGACCCAGAACTCGCTGGAGGGCCTACATGTCCAGTCTGGCCTCGGAACGCCTCGGGATCCCCCAGGAGGAGCTGGAGGGCGTTGCTGGGGAGAGGGACGTCTGGAGTGCCCTACTTCGCTTGCTGCCGCCGCGAACCGACCCCGGAGAAGCGGCTGATGATGAGATGAGATGAGACGGATTTAAAAATGTACCTTTTGTGTTAACAATGCACAAAAAACAAACAAACAAAAAATCCAAACATACACAAACGGGACATCAGGGAACAGCAGTAAGTGTGCAAGAGGTGGAAAGAGAGGAAGAGGGGGAGGTGGATGAAGCGATAGGTAGAGATAGAATGCGTGTTATTCTTTCCGTGCATGCCGAAGCTTCTGCAGGTGACAGTTGCGGGGAAGGGTTACCCTGATGGGCCAAGCGTTCAGCACCTTGGAAAACACATACTGCCACAGCCATCTGCCACTTTTACCTGGCTCAGTGGATACCCTTTAAACACCAGCGTACACACCGACACACACATGCATACACAAGAAGCCTTAATACATGCTCTCGTATTCTCCCTCTACCTCACCTCCTGCACGTCCTCTATGTCTCTCTGTGCTCTTCCTTCCCTCAAGCCCCCCCCCCCCCCTTGCCTTACTCTGCAGCTGATTAGACCATACATAAAGCACACTGAACCAGCATTTGGTGGATCGCTGTTTGGATTAAGTGCGACATTATTTCCCCAGACAAATCATTAAAAATTAATGCTTTCGTTCAATGCACTTAATACAAATAGCAGCTTAGCAACCCAAAGACTCTCCCCTCGCCTGCTTGGCGCGATGGCGAGGATGTGCCGCGGATGATGAAAGACGGAGACCTCGGTCAATTTGGCACATCCGTTTTGCTGCGATTTTTGATCACCTTTGGGTTAATGTTCACCCCCCCCTTGTCTTGCGAGGGCGCAACGCAAACCCATTTGTATCTTCCGTGGTAATGCAGCCGTCATCCGTAAGCAGCCTTGCCTTCAAGGCGGCTCGTCTGAAAATCTCTTTGATGTTTTTTTTGTTTTTTTGGTACTCGGATCTTCGGAAAAACTTGAGCACCGAGATCATACGGGCAAGGAAGGTGACCCCGGCCTTCAGATGAAAACCACAGATCATGAAATGATATAAATCTGTACAGCTGTTCTCTAAAGTTGAGCGAATAATTATGTCCTCAGACATCGGAAAAATGGAAACAGTTAAATTTCTAAAAAAAACCCATAAAAAATAAAATCAGGCCTGTGCCAGTCCTTCAAGGCTGTGTGTTGTTTTGTGAGGTTTGATACCCAAAATTTCTTTGTACTGAAATGAATTTGAATTTTCACAAGAATTAATTTGCTTTAGGCCAAAATTTGTCGGGTCATAATGGGTAGGGCTGTAAGCGCTTTTGAGTAATATAGTGTCATATTTTCTTTTCTTTTTTACTTTGCACATTCTTTTTTGTCAAAAAAAAAATAATCTAGGTAACACTTTCTATGAAGCTTGCATCTATAACGCCCTATAAGCATCTATAACGCCCTATAAGTGTAGCTATAAGTCATTGTAAGAGTCATTGTAACCATGTATACGCCCTCACAACACCTCATAACCACCTTTATAATACATTATGTCAATTTAAAACGGATTTATGCATTATAAATATGTCATCATTAGCCTGTTTATCTGTCAAATGTCATAATGCATCATAGCCAACTTGTTTTGCTGAAGTTTTGTAGAGATGCGTAATGAGACTTCAGTGCTATTTCACAGTCTTCAGCCATAGCCGTTAGTCATTGTAATACACATTATAGGAAAGTATGGGCGTTATAGATGCAATAGATGCTTATAGGGCGTTATAGATGCTTATAGGGCATTATAGATGCAAGCTTCATAGAAAGTGTTACCACAATCTGTTTTTCTAACTGGCTCCTGCATGGTAAAGTGAAGCACATTCTAAAAAGTCCCTTTGCAAAATGTAAGAAAGAGACGTAAAGGAACACAACACAGAAGTTGGCATGCGGTGATGTCACTGCATGGTCTGTTTTAGTACAGCATTTGCCTTTGCATTTGAAAGGCTGATTTTCACTAAATTGAAGATTAGCAAATTGCGGTTCACTAATATAATGTCTGGCACAGTCTAGTTTTTAGTCTGAGCCATGTCTTTAGCCTGCCACTCAACATGGCAACCCTCACAACCTTCTGGCTATAATGACCTTTAAAGACAATGGGAGTCCCATTGTGTCCAGCAGTCTGCCACTGCAACACAGACGACACGCCAACAGGCAGAATGGAGAATTGATTAAAGAGATAATAAGGAATTTTATGAAATTAATGGCTGAGGGTGGGAGGGTGGGGGGTTGTGTGTGTGTGTGTGTGTGTGTGTGTGTGTGTGTGTGTGTGTGTGTGTGTGTGTGTGTGAGAGAGAGAGAGAGAAAGAGAAAGAGAGGGAAGGAAAGAGAAATAATTGACTGGTTCTCATGTGATAAAAGCTCATTGATTCACTTGGTGAGTTTTCATAAAATTGTTTTTGCTGAGGTTACATACATAAATACACACACATACATACAGTCATGCATGCATACATACACACACACACACACACACACACACACATACATACATACATACATACATACAGTCATGTATGCATACATACACATACATACATAGTCATGTATGCATACATACATACATACATACATACAGTCATGTATGCATACATACATACATACATACACACACACACATACATACACACAGTCATGTATGCATACATACATACATACATACACATACATACATAGTCATGTATGCATACATACATACATACATACACACATACATACATACAGTCATGTATGCATACATACATACATACATACATACATGACTCACTTTGGTTTTGAGGAAAGTCTCAGGGGAATCATTTCTTTCTTTAGACCTTTATTAGACCTCATAAAAATGGCTCCCAGGTCATGAATCCGACCTTTCCCTGATTAAAAGGATGATTAAAAATGCTCATCAAATAAAGAGACAAGAGGATTTACCTCTTTTTTTTTTTCCCCAAACAAGAGCGGATATAGACTTGCCCTCTTACCTCCCAATCAATTGTCGCCATGTTTTTTATTCAGCACTTGTCAAAAGGAAGGGTCCATGGTGAGACGGACCAAGGCACGAGTCTCCTGGACGCTTGCTACCCCTATTAAGCTTATTCTGGGATATGGCTACTTGTCAGAGCAGGTCATTTTAATTGATTTCTGCTTCGCACAGCTGTCTGTGCACCGCAATCTATCTTCTTTCAGGGATGACTTTTTACCGGCTGCATCACAACAGGACTCTGATTCAAAGCTGAAAGAAAATCAATAATTATTTTCTTTATTTCAAAACATCAAATATAAAGCTATATGCCTGTTGTGCAATCCTTCACTAACCGATTGGCGTCATGCAACAAGGCCAAATGAGTGCATGTAGTAAATGTCACGGAGAGCCTGTTAAATGCAATTTTTCTTTAAATTATGTATACTCGCAAGAGGGGGGTGGAGTGCAAGGGACACGGCAATCTCAATAAACCAAAGAAATAATAGAAATATTAGGAATAATACCAACTTACGTTTTGATTTTTTTGCATAGATATTATTCTGAGGAACAGAAGAGCATCGAGCAAAATTAACGGTCCGTTTAACTAACATATACTAAGAAATGCCTTTATCTTGACTCAACAGACTCATGAAGTCTGATTAAGTGCCAATCAGACTCTCTCTCTGCAGCACATGGTGGACCTTTTGCTTCAGATCCATCATGGTGCACCAATAGATCCACAGCTTTTTCTTTCTACTGTGGGCAAGGTCCACATATGGTGCCTCTTGCTAGCCTGCAGTATTTTATTCTGCATTTTCTATCTTGCCTCAGTCTTTTATGTCCGTCCCTGAACCCGCCAAGGTGGGAGGGGATATTATACACATCACTACTCTTCAAACAGAACCCGGAGCAGGAGACGGGCATGGTGCTGTAGAGAGACAGAGCTTCACACCATCATAGCCTGTCTCTGGAGAAGGGCAGCTGAATTCATCTGAACAAGCCTCCCCCCCCCCCCACCTCCTTTCTTACAATAGCTTGCCATTAAAAAAAAGTATGTTGTTTCCATAGTGTCTGCAGGAACACTTGCCATGCTAAAAAAGAAAAAGAAAAAGACACCTGCCAACCACTGTCAGAATCAACATTTTTTTGTGGGGTAGGGTGTTTTTTTATGTTAGACATGAAGACATAATCTTAAAAGTGTCACCAGGTAACTTTTCTTCTTATTAATTTCATTTTGGCGGCTTATTGTGATGGCCATGGCCGAATGACACAACCGCCATTCAGATCACTTCCTCAGATGCCTTGTTTTCGATATGCATTTTCTCTGCCACCGCACACAAAGTTATAGAAATTGCTTTACGGCACATCTTTACCTCACCTGTGAACATCGCTCCTCTTCTGCAATACTCTTTTTTTTGGGGGGGGGTGATTTTTCCCCCCCAGTTGTACTTGGCTAATTACCCCACTCTTCCGAGCCGTCCCGGTCGCTGCTCCACCCCCTCTGCCGATCCGGGGAGGGCTGCAGACTACCGCATGCCTCCTCCGATACATGTGGAGCCGCCAGCCGCTTCTTTTCACCTGATGTTGAGTTTCACCAGGGGGGCATAGTGCGTGGGAGGATCACGCTATTCCCCCCGACCGACCAGAGGAGGCGCTAGTGCAGCGACCAGGAGGCAAACCCACATCTGGCTTCCCACCCACAGACACGGCCAATTGTGTCTATAGGGACGCCCGACCAAGCCAGAGGCAACATGGGGATTCGAACCGGAGATCCCCGTGTTGGTAGGCGACGGAATAGACCACCTCGCTACCCGGACGTCTGACTTAAAAAGACATTTGGCACAATCCAAAAAGAACGCTTGTGCCACTTTTATGTAGATTTTTGTTTGAAAGCTGTAGGTCATGTGCATTGAGGTGGGTGGCGTTATATTCTGGGTGGGGCGGGGTCTTTTCATGACCGATAGGAGGATACAGAGGCTCTTTTAGACACGTGCAGCGACGTTTTCCCAACTCTTTACTTTACACTTACATATTTAAGCAGCTTCAAGAAGGCGAGGAGCAGCAGTCAGCAGTGTGAACAGTGAGTCACAACAAGAGCTGCGTTCAGCGTAAATGGCTCGCTTGAACTTTTTACCCCGAAACTGCTTCATAACCACGCCTGAAGCCGAGCTGCATATCAGCTACGTGTCATGCTAATGAACACCGATTCATATCTTATGCTTACCTTGTCTTTTATTTTTCTTTTTAATATGTAGCTATCAGTAGTTTCTTACTTGAACATTTTCAAATGCCATTGTTGTTTTGAACTTGCTAAGATTTCCCTCCCAGTTCTCACTTCCGGCATAACATTTCTAGGGAGGTTCGACCCGAAAACATCCGGAAAGCTCTGAACTTGTTTCCTGAGAGTATTAAGATGTTTTTATTCTGATAAACGCAGAGATCAGATTTTGGTGAATTGGGTATTATAAGTAGTGTCATGTAATTGTAATTTATGGTCCGCATATTTGCTTTGGCAAATATTTTACGCCGGATGCCCTTCCTGATGCAACCCTCCCCATTTGTCCGGGCTTGGGACCGGCACTAAGAATGCACTGGCTTGTGCATCCTCAGTGGCTGGGTTCCTCAGTGGCTGTATTTATTACAATTGTAATTGTAATAAATGGAAACGGATGATCCGCTGTGGCGACTCCTAACGGGAGCAGCCGAAAGTAGCAGTAGTAGTAGTAGTCATGTAATTATAATTGCCAAGATAGACCAACAACTAAGTTAAAACCAAAAAAAAAAAAAAAAAAAATTGCAATAATTTTTGAAACACGGGTGATAAACAGGAGCGCCATTACACTGCAGGGTCAGTAAAGACAGGACAGTTGCAAAAAAAAAAAAGAAATGTTTATTGCGGTATTTGGTTTTCAACTGGAAATAACAATTGTCGAGAAGCTTTTATTCAGAATTTCACACATAGAGGAAAAAAAACGAGACATTTTTTACGTTGTACTTCATAAATTGCATAGTCATTATGTAAATACTGTGCGTGAGGTGCCATTGGTCTTGAATCAGTATTTATAATTTTTCCTATTTTGGATATCCTCTGTCTCTACTTTGAAACCCAGTTAATGAGGCTAACTGAGTTTCAAGTAAAGATCATTGAATATTGTCATTCTCTATGTCCCACAGCCTTGAATTAATGAAACGGAAAACTGAATTTCATTGGCTATGCGGCAACAGTAGCATCACACTAAAACAAGCTTTGACATGGCATCCGATATTCAATACAGTGCCATAACAACCCTTCAACATTAAAAGTTGGGTTGGCAGATGTGTTCGCTTTATATATTCGTGTATGCAGGATGAATGAGTTGGGTAAAGTTTTCTCACCTTGTATTTTTCTCACCAGCGTATTTTCACCTTGGAAGTACAAGAGGAGCTTATGTTGTAGATGAATAGGCTGGTTGAAGTGATTTCTATTACTAGTGGAGCACATTCAATACAAGTTATGATGGAAATAGTTGTGAGGAAGGGAAGCGGGTCGATAGAAAAAGTGCACATTAGAAAATAGCCAGAACTTGGGTCAAAATAAATGGTTTGTCCATAAAAATGCAGAGCAAGAGAATTTTATTTTAGGCTGTACATACTGTATTTCCCAGTGGTGCACTTCTTAATATCCCCTAATCTATTTGAACTGGGGCACAATAACAGCCGGCCTTTAATATCTGGATCTGCTAAACACTTTTTCATAAAAAGCAAGCGATATCATGAAGCATTATTTGTGAAACAGGAAATCAATCTCATCACTTATCTCGGTGACTAAAGGAAGAATTTCCCATATTTCTCTACAGCTGATGATGGCAGGGACCAGAACGAGATAATGGAATAATGAAATAATAGAAATCACCATTCTGTTGGAGCTGAGGGAGATTTTGTAGCACAAGGAAAAATGAATTTTCCATATTCCGTCGCAGTCTTGTAGTATTTTTCTGCATAATTTCCTCAGAGCTAAGTAGACAAAATTGCCACTGTCCAGCTTACCCTCCTCCTCCTCTATTCCACTTGCTGGGGTGCTTCTATCTATGTTCCTCGTGAACAATAGAAAAGCCTTTGTCTTTGTCCCTCTGCTATTTGAGTCACTTGAAGAGAGCCGGAATAGACTCCTACAGCAACTACAGGATTTGCACCCGACTATACGTCTGCACAGACGGCACACAGACTGCACACATACTGCAGATAGCTGGCTGTGGTTTAATCATTTAAACAGACAGAAAGAGGTCAAGTCAATTTTATTTGTAGTATAGCCCAATATCCCAAATTTACAAATTTGCCTCAAGGGGCTTTTCAGCAACGCAGCATCCTGTCCTTAGACCCTCGCATCGGATAAGGAACAAATCCCTAAAAAAACTCTCCTTTAACAGGGAGAAAAAATAGGAAGAAACCTCGAGGAGAGCAACAGAGGAGGGAGCTCTCTCCCAAGACGGACAACGTGCAGTGGATGTTGTGTGTACAGAATAAAACACAATTTACAGAATGCAACGCTGAAAGGGGATAACAGAATTATAATGGAATTATAAAATTGATGAAGAATATGATGAGGAGGATGCCGAGCGGTGTCCAGATGCCACCGAAACAGCCCAGGACCCGAGCCACGCGACCAGCATCACCATTAAAATAAAAAGTCATGCATCTTAGTGAAAGAAGCCACTAAGAAACATATAAGTCCAACATACTTAACAGTCATGGCAGCAGTTTGTTTAAACCAAGCATCCAGTTAAAAGCTGAGCTTCTTGCAGGCAAAATGTCTTTGAGAGCAACTAATCATTGGTGACAAGTCAAAGCACTGGATTCAGAAGTTACGCGACCATGTGAGAGAGGCCTGCCATCGCTGTTTGAAGGCTGAGAAGTTCTCAATATATTTCTAATGGGTTATTTTGATAGGCTGTATTGAATCAAATTCACTTTGCAGCACACATGATTTTGATCAGTCAAATAGCTAATGCAGATAAACTGCATTAATTACAAACTCGGGTGACAAATTACTGCTGTCATGTGGTGAAAAATCCTGCTACTTTTAGGTTCAACAACTACACTAATGGCCTCCATTTGCTGCTGTAGTGGTGAAAAAAAATCATGTTGACTTGCAGCAAGAGTGCGTAGTCAATCCATTTATTCACAATATGCCTTGGTTTTTTTTATATTTTCGTTCTGTGCTGCACCGCCTTTGGAATAAGAAAAAAGAAAAAAAAGAATAGCAAATGAAAGAAAGGGGAACAAGAACAACATGAAAAACAGCTTGAAGAAATTAGTCTTAATATAGCAATAAATTGCAGAGGCTCACAAAGCAAAATGAAAAAAAAAAAACCCCAAAAAAAAAAAACCATAGGTTTGAAATTCCCCAGCTTGTTTGTCTGGCTGAGCAACCTTAATTTGGTTGTATTGCATTTATGCCTCATGGTTGATACTCGGCAAGATGAATCACGGTAAAAAAAAATACGAGATGGAGCAGTCTCTTGTTTCCTGGAGGTAAAAGCTTGGAAACGGCTTGTAAATACACCCAGAAGAGACTGTGTCCTCTGAGACAAAGAAGAGTAAAAGAGAGCATCAAGGAGAAGGCTTAAGGTTAGAAGGATGGCACACTTACATTCAGCTAAGTGCTGGCTTCCTACCAGCTCGGCAAATCTCATCTTAGATAGATGCGCGGCAGGAATTATGACGTGGCATGTGTGTGCGTGCATGCATGCATGCATGTGTGCGAGTGTGTGTGCACATGTGAGTGTGTGTGAGTGTGTGTTTTCGATAGGTTGTATTTGTCGGATTTTCAAATCGACATCAATTTCTTTGGCTTTTAGGGAGGAGACAGAGGTCGTGTACCAAAAAAAAAAAAAAGGCTGGCAAAAGGTGTTTTTTTGTGTGTTATTATTAACATTTCTATTACATGGTATGTTAGTGCACGATGAGCTGTCCTCAAGACCTCACACATCGCCGGCCCCTAATCTCCCGGCTGTCATCTAGATCATCTGAAAGTGCTGAGAGTTTCAGCGCCCATCCAGCCCTTACCCTCTGAAATCAGGGCAAGATCTTTGCAATTGTAGCACATTTCGGAGGCCGGCTAATACCCTAAGTACAATCTGCTTTTCCCTGATAATGGCTCGCAAAATCTTTCATCTTGACATAAGCTGGCGGATGCTGAGTGGCTGTGCATGTTTATCTTAAAGCAACAAAAGCGAGGCCGAAACATGTTAGGTAATCACTTCAAAGACCTTTGTGCTTTAGATCCTGACTCCTTTCTAATCAACCGTTACCCGTGTGGGCATTATGTGCATCGGAAATTAGTTGGCAAGATGTTGTTACAATGTGGCGGGAGAGGCAACATAGCGCTTTGCTCTTGAAAAGTATCATAGGGGGGCGGGGGGGGGGTTTGAAAGGATGTCCTAAATTGGGCCTTGCTTTGATGAGCCTCTAACCTTATGCGGTGGAGTGTGAGTGTTTTAAAGTTTAATTGGCGAAGCAAGAAATTATTATTATTCGCTCCAATCGAGTATGGGAATCGGAGGTTATCTGATAAACGCCGATCCTGTCATTTCTCCAGAGGCTTGATGAAAGTTGCAGATATCGGCACTCATTACACAAAAGCCTCTTTGCTGAGCTTTGATTCAGATGTCACTAGGCAAAAAAAGAAGGAAAAAAAACCCCCCTGCAAACCCCTCGATTCCAGGTAATGCTGAAATGGCCAGGGGTTAAACGAAGGCTTAAAAATTATTATTATTATTATTTTTTGGTTCTGTAGCTTTTTTGGTTCTGTAGCTTTTGGTGAGCAGGTTCACATGGAAAAAAGGCGAGGGAGACAAAGAGATTAAAAAAAAATTGGGCAAGCCAAGCACTGAAATCAAATGACAGCTCTTTTTCAGTGAGGGAGGGAGGGAGAGAGAGAAAGAGACAGACAGATAGACAGACAGACAGACAGACAGACAGACAGAGAAAGTGAAAGAGAGAGGGGGGAACAGAGAGGGGAAGAGAGAGAATGAGACTGTGACAGAGAGAGGGCATGAAAAAGAGAGAGAGGAGAGAGCAAAAGAGAGACAGACAGACAGAGAGAGAGAGAGAGATAGAGAGAAAGGAAGAGAGAGGCATGAAAGGGAGAGAGACAGAGACAGACAGAGAGAGAGAGAGAGGCATGAGACTGAGAGCAGGAGGGCAGGTGGGCTTGGAGGAGGGGGGGGGTCTCCAGCCAGGAAATTGAAGCCATCACAAGCAAATTGAGTTCAGGTCCTTTTGGTGGGCAAGAGCACACCAATCAATTTGGCCTACCACTCAGTGCCTGTCAGCCTCTCAGAAGGACACATCCAATAAGAACACAGTAAACAACCAAAACCGGGGCTCAGTTAGCCTCTGCTAACGGTCAGCTATCGATAGCAATTTCCCTTGCGGGACAACACGAATATATGACACGTATGTTGTGACTCATTCTCATACGAGTTGTAGGAACGGTTGTGAGTGGCAGGCACTGCCGCCGCCGCCGTTGTGCGGACGGCTTCAAGGTTGCCAATTTTAATCCCGGAGGAATTCCCATTAAGGCGACACGCGCCCGTGGTGCGACCGCGCACATACTACACATTCCTGCAACAAAACTTCCTGCCCAAATGTGAAAACCTGTCATGTTGAGACTCCTCTCAGTGAGGACGCATACGAAGCGGAGGCAAAATGGCGATGTTGGTAAATAAAACCTTATCGAGTCTCCTGGTTGGATTATGTTTTAATGAGTCTTGTTTGACCTTTCCCTTTTGCTTATCTTTGGACAGTGACACAACATTCGTGCTAATTATCTCAATTACACAGCACGACTGCAGTACATCACAGTTCTGAGAGAACCGTTGACGAGGGGCGGAATTATACAACCCCAGAGGCTTAATTATCTCTGTTGGTTCCCAATTAATCCATTAAGTTGTTTTGGCTCGGTTGCAAGACCTGAGGCACCACGTTATACACCAATACGTTGCACCAGCACACTGTAGTATTACATGAGATGTCTGGCTGACAGTACCAGTCCAGCGCTGGTGCTATTAAGGGGTTACCTTTCCTTTTCCTTTTTGAGGTTAACAAAGATGCGTTCAGAAATCAATTATCAAGTTCACTCTCGTGGCTACTTCTGATATATTGTGGGTCAAGATATCGATTCAACATTTAAGCAACAGCATCGCGCGTTTCTACGTCGTGCAGGTGTGCAGCCGCAGGGGGTCTGACGGGATGGGCACGTGTAACCCGCCGAAACCCCCCACCGCCTCTCTCAGCTCTGCCCTCACTGGCTTACCGTGATGGAGTAGCACGGCTTACCGTATGTAAAACTGCACCGACGACATTGGCAGCTAGCGAGGCAGTCGATAATCATTTATGTGGTAAGCTACTGGACTTGGATGGAGGCTGAGAGAGGTCCCGCAGAAGGCCTCGGAGTTCACGGGGCAACGCGGGGCTGTTTACATGTTATATTGCAGCGAGCCGCTGGAAGAGTCGGCTCTTGTGAATGACTGTCGGAATATTGCAGCTGTCTCGTCGGACTAATATAATGACTTTTATCCTTAGCTTTCCAGTGCCGTCTCATTTCATGGCTTTTTTCCCTTTTTTTTCCCCCTCACAACAATAATGTTTCCCCCCCCTTGTTAGTCTGCCATAAATCGCTAACAAGGTATTCCGAAAAAGAAGAACCAATAAACATTCCTGTTTGTGGTAGCAGCGGAATGTCCCAGTCGGAATGTTATTTGACGGGTTGTGACAGAGCGCCACGTGAGGATCATGCAAATCACCAAACACTTAGGTATCAAGCTGACAGTAGATGCTCAGAGTCTGTAGCATCTAAAATGTTTTCTTTTGTGCGGGGTATTTGGGGGTTTGTCGTCTTTGCAAAAAAAAAAAAAAACAGCTTTGCTTGTACTCTAGCCTATGTAAGTCCCAGACATCCTTGTTTTCCTCTCTCTCTCTAAGGATTTTTTTTTTAATACCAAAATGCGAAATTAGTTATTGCTCCTGGATATCCTCGAATAACAAACATTGTTTCACATCTTAAGTCTATAACTTGCAAAGCGTATCCCATTTCAAGTCCCCGCCCCCATCCTCACCCCCGCCACAACAAAATGAATAAATATGTGGAGTAGCACCTACGGATCAGAAGGCCTTTGTGCAGAGGCGGTAAGCTTTAATTAGGCCAATTGCATGTGACTTACATATATGACACCAGGGGATTTAGTTGAAGTACCATCTTGTGCATTAAGGCAGTAAGAATTGAAAATAGTTCCATTTGAAAGAAAATATCAAACTATATTTTTCCCCCTACCTTGCTGGATATACATAGGCAATAAGCTCCAAGTGTCTGAATTGCTAAAAGTATTATAATCTAAGTCATGCTGAATTTCCCGACTTTTCTTGGAAACGGCTTTTTTTTTTCTTCCTGGTGCTATGCAATTATTTCACCATAGAGTCCCATTATCCTACTTCATAATGGCCGCACGGGCAGTGACTCAGCCCGCCGTTCCAACTGCGACGTGGGAGGTTATGTAAATTGTTAAGTTTTGGGCTCTGGGACCTTCCATGGTATTTAGAAGATATAGGGCCGGTCTCTAACGGCGACTATTCATGCTCCCCATTTGCAGGAGGTTAGCACATTTTGGTCCAGTCTCATAAGAAAAACACTGCTGTTAAGGGCAGTCCATTCCTGTAATTTCTCTATCGTTGCTTTTTTTTGTTGTTTTTTTGTTTTGTTTCAAATTTGTATTAATTTGAATTCCAAGATAACCTTTGGGTCATCCCACACACTGATTTTAACATTTTCTGGACAAATTAAAGGTTGGATTATATATGTGACTTGTAAGAACAACACATATAGCTGTGGCTGTCATTAAGTCACTTTTACACCTGACATTTTCCAGCAGACACAAACTACCAATTATATTTTACCGCCGAAGTTATGGGTGACTTTATACGTCGCTCATGCATGTAGGCTGTAAGTGAAAAATATACAGAGAAAGTATCTTTCTGGCTTGCTTTGCTTACAAGGTAAAGATGAACTACTGGCGACCGGCACCCCGAACCCTGACCCTTGACCCCATTAACTTTAACAACTGATATTGAAAACAACCCGTTCCTCACTCCAGCAATGGATCGGGATATATCGTTGAAACAGAAAATCATCAGGTTTAATGTGAAGTACATTGAACCATTTTTAACAAAGTTAAAGCAGAAAAATGGTTTTGACCTTTTTAGCGGACCTTGAGCATGACTCCGCAATGCGATCAGGTCATCTTGAGACCATTACTCACATTTCCCGAAAACTTAATGTAATTTGCTGCGGATATTTCTTCCTAGTTGGTGACGGGCAAGCAAACAAACAGTGCACACCAAAAGCAGTAACCCTCAGCGCGGGGGTAACTCAAAAAACTCATTGTGTCCCTGGATTTTTTTTTCATGTTTATATCTTTAAAGAATATAAAAAAGTACCAAACACGATTTCATCTTAAGCCATCAATTTTATCAGAGGGGTCTGAATCTCTATGTACCTCACAAAATAAACAAGATACAGTCAAATTTGTGACGATGACTTGTGTTTTGGTTTGGTTTATCGATTAAAAATGACCTTTTTTTCCCTCTTTGTTTTATGTTTCCGTTTCGACATGGAGCTCCTGTCTCAATTTCTCACAGTGTCCAAAGTAGAGCGAAGTAAAGAAGTGTGAGTTTCACAAACAGTGCAACTTTTTTTTCCCCTTCTCCCCCTTTTCTCCCCAATGGTATCCGGCCAATTACCCAACCCTACCGAGCCGTCCCGGTCGCTGCTCCACCCCCTCTGCCGATCCTGGGAGCGCTGCAGACTACCACATGCCTCCTCCGGTACATGTGGAGTCGCCAGCCGCTTCTTTTCACCTGACAGTGAGGAGTTTCACCAGGAAGACGTAGCGTGTGGGAGGATCACGCCATCCCCCCGTCCCTCAGTTAACCCGTCCCCCCCGAACAGGCGCCCCGACCGACCAGAGGAGGCGCTAGTGCAGCGACCAGGACATATACCCACGTCCGGCTTCCCATCCGCAGACACGGCCAATTGTGTCTGTAGGGACACTCGACCAAGCTGGAGGTAACATGGGGATTCGAACCGGCGATCCCCCGTGTTGGTAGGCAACGGTATAGACCGCTACCCGGATGCCAGAAACAGTGCAACTTTAGCTGCCTATAGAAATATCGCCTCCCTTTAGGTCAAATGATGTGCCATCATTTATTATTGACAATAAGAGAAATGTTCGTCTCCTGTCAGGGTCCTCCAAAATACAAATGCGCAGACAGCCACAGACAAAGCAGAACCGAATGATGCACTGCCATATGCTACCCACTTCTGTCTGCTTGGCAACTGAACAAATGGAAAAAGGTTTGAGTGATTCTTATTTTCCAGATGATTAGCTTCAACAAAAATAATTGTTGCGAAGATCATTGACCATAAAATTAATTATTTAAGACCTGACTTTAATTGCATTTTCCCCTCCGTGGCTGCCCTGTCAGGGAAAAAAATATATAAAAAAATGCTCTCCATCTGTTGACAGGTGAAATGATAGATGAGCAAGTTAGAGATTTAGTAAACATTTTACACCTCTATGAGGAAATGGGAGGTACGAGGATTCGAATGAATAATTGGATTACTATACCTCGATGGCTGGATAACAACACTGGAAACCTTGATAACAATAATTCCCACTTTAGGATAAACAAGTGATGTGCCATGTGATAAATGGGCTGACGTGACAATTGCATCTGAAATTCTTTCTATATTAGTTTCAATATCTCTATTTTTTGCCTTTCTGTATGCATGTCCATTTGCATTACTGGCTGATTGCACTATTTACCTACCGTGCATGTGGGGACAAAGTAAATAGTTTGAATTCATCCTTCTCATAACTTGCACCTGTAGCAGATACTAGAATATGCAGCCCAGGCGTGAAGTCATTCAGCAGAGCACTTCTGAATTGTTTTTTTTTTTCCCAACCTAATATCAGGTTGTTTGAAATTAACTCCAAATCTCTTCGGAGTAGCCTAAATATCAGCTCTCGTATTGTGCTAAACTGAGTGCTAATTTGTAGCATAAACCCATAGAAGTGCAAATTTCCGTCAGTACATTTTGTATGACAACATTGTGTGTGGCCGTCCTTCAATATGGAGAGGATGTATGGTGAACACTGAGGTATATGTGGTGAGTTTGTTATCAGCTGGGGGGGGTTGAAAGATCAAAAAGGGGGGGGGGCAATAGTGTGCCTATGCTTCACAGTGAACCCGTCCCTTCGAGGTCAAATGCTAAACATGGCACTTTATGAATTATGGTGTCAGAGATGTTGCTTTGGAGTGTATTTGGTCCTTCAAGTGGATATAATGCCCGTGGCTTAGACCCTCTGTCTCGAAAAGAAAAAAGAAAAAAAAAGTTCAGTCATGTGTGAAGCGTGTGTGTGTGTGTGCACTGTTTTTATGTAAGGAGAGTGCCACCATCACCACTGGCACTTACCAAGTGCAGGGTGTTGATAGTGACATTTGGTGGCATTGTCAACACCCTGCCATGGCGCTTTAGCATCAAACATCACTGTTGTCACTTTCTTCCTTTTATCAAGTGCCCTGACCATCTGCCACTTTTTGGAGGGGTCAGAAGTCACCTAGTCAGGGATTTTACCCAAACAAGAGCTGGAGTGTGCTCTTTTTCATTTTCTTTGCGTGTTAAGTTTAAATGGTGTAACAGTGCAAATGCCTTAAGTGTAATGCAGCATCCAATTACTTTTTACCAAAGAATCTCTGAATCGCTCGCTCTCTCTCTCCATATATATATATATATATATATATATATATATATATATATGATAGATGAAGGAAAAAACTAATACATTGCAGTATAAGCCTAGTTCGTGCGTCACGCACTCATCAGTTGCCAATGTGGTGAAACAATAAAGAAAAAAAACGCACAGCCAATAAATACTACGTTATCCTGCGTCATGCCCCTAGTTACGGTGCACAGCAACCAATGGGAGGTTAGACAATGTTTGAAAAATAACATCAGAAACATTACAACCAATGGGGTAGGGACTGGGACTCGTTTTGAAAAAGCAAGGATTTAAAGGGCCGGGCCACTGTTGAAAAAGCATACATTTAAAATATAACAAATATCCAATGGAGTACTGTACGTATAGCATATAGGGGAGTGGTGCTGGAGCACACACACACACACACACACACATATGTGTGTGTGTGTGTGTATACACTCACTGGCCACTTTATTAGGTACACCTTGCTAGTACCGGGTTGGACCCCCTTTTGCCTTCAGAACTGCCTTAATCCTTCGTGGCATAGATTCAACAAGGTACTGGAAACATTCCTCAGAGAGTTTGGTCCATATTGACATGATAGCATCACGCAGTTGCTGCAGATTTGTCGGCTGCACATCCATGATGCGAATCTCCCGGTCCACCACATCCCAAAGGTGCTCTATTGGATTGAGATCTGGTGACTGTGGAGGCCATTTGAGTACAGTGAACTCATTGTCATGTTCAAGAAACCAGTCTGAGATGATTCGAGCTTTATGACATGGCGCGTTATCCTGCTGGAAGTAGCCATCAGAAGATGGGAACACTGGTCATAAAGGGATGGACATGGTCAGCAACAATACTCAGGTAGGCTGTGGCGTTGACACGATGCTCAATTGGTACTAAGGGGCCCAAAGTGTGCCAAGAAAATATCCCCCACACCATTACACCACCACCACCAGCCTGAACCGTTGATACAAGGCAGGATGGATCCATGCTTTCATGTTGTTGACGCCAAATTCGAGACTCATCAGACCAGGCAACGTTTTTCCAATCTTCTATTGTCCAATTTTGGTGAGCCTGTGCGAATTGTAGCCTCAGTTTCCTGTTCTTAGCTGACAGGAGTGGCACCCAGTGTGGTCTTCTGCTGCTGTAGCCCATCTGCCTCAAGGTTCGACGTGTTGTGCATTCAGAGATGCTCTTCTGCATACCTCGGTTGTAATGAGTGGTTATTTGAGTTACTGTTGCCTTTCTATCAGCTCGAACCAGTCTGGCCATTCTCCTCTGACCTCTGGCATCAACGAGGCATTTTCGCCCACAGAACTGCCGCTCACTGGATATTTTCTCTTTTTCGGACCATTCTCTGTAAACCCTAGAGATGGTTGTGCGTGAAAATCCCAGTAGATCAGCAGTTTCTGAAATACTCAGACCAGCCCGTCTGGCACCAACAACCATGCCACGTTCAAAGTCACTTAAATCACCTTTCTTCCCCATTCTGATGCTCGGTTTGAACTGCAGCAGATCGTCTTGACCATGTCTACATGCCTAAATGCATTGAGTTGCTGCCATGTGATTGGCTGATTAGAAATTTGCGTTAACGAGCAGTTGGACAGGTGTGCCTAATAAAGTGGCCGGGTGTATATATATATATATATATATACACTACCGTTCAAAAGTTTGGGATCACATTGAAATGTCCATATTTTTGAAGGAAAAGCACTGTACTGTTCAATGAAGATAACTTTAAACTAGTCTTAACTTTAAAGAAATACACTCTATACATTGCTAATGTGGTAAATGACTATTCTAGCTGCAAATGTCTGGTTTTTGGTGCAATATCTACATAGGTGTATAGAGGCCCATTTCAAGCAACTATCACTCCAGTGTTCTAATGGTACAATGTGTTTGCTCATTGGCTCAGAAGGCTAATTGATGATTAGAAAACCCTTGTGCAATCATGTTCACACATCCGAAAACAGTTTAGCTCGTTACAGAAGCTACAAAACTGAACTTCCTTTGAGCAGATTGAGTTTCTGGAGCATCACATTTGTGGGGTCAATTAAACGCTCAAAATGGCCAGAAAAAGAGAACTTTCATCTGAAACTCGACAGTCTATTCTTGTTCTTAGAAATGAAGGCTATTCCATGCGAGAAATTGCTAAGAAATTGAAGATTTCCTACACCGGTGTGTACTACTCCCTTCAGAGGACAGCACAAACAGGCTCTAACCAGAGTAGAAAAAGAAGTGGGAGGCCGCGTTGCACAACTGAGCAAGAAGATAAGTACATTAGAGTCTCTAGTTTGAGAAACAGACGCCTCACAGGTCCCCAACTGGCATCTTCATTAAATAGTACCCGCAAAACACCAGTGTCAACATCTACAGTGAAGAGGCGGCTGCGGGATTCTGGGCTTCAGGGCAGAGTGGCAAAGAAAAAGCCATATCTGAGACTGACCAATAAAAGAAAAAGATTAAGATGGGCAAAAGAACACAGACATTGGACAGAGGAAGACTGGAAAAAAGTGTTGTGGACGGATGAATCCAAGTTTGAGGTGTTTGGATCACAAAGAAGAACGTTTGTGAGACGCAGAACAAATGAAAAGATGCTGGAAGAATGCCTGACGCCATCTGTTAAGCATGGTGGAGGTAATGTGATGGTCTGGGGTTGCTTTGGTGCTGGTAAGGTGGGAGATTTGTACAGGGTAAAAGGGATTCTGAATAAGGAAGGCTATCACTCCATTTTGCAACGCCATGCCATACCCAGTGGACAGCGCTTGATTGGAGCCAATTTCATCCTACAACAGGACAATGACCCTAAACACACCTCCAAATTGTGCAAGAACTATTTAGGGCAGAAGCAGGCAGCTGGTATTCTATCGGTAATGGAGTGGCCAGCGCAGTCACCAGATCTGAACCCCATTGAGCTGTTGTGGGAGCAGCTTGACCGTATGGTACGCAAGAAGTGCCCATCCAACCAATCCAACTTGTGGGAGCTGCTTCTGGAAGCGTGGGGTGCAATTTCTCCAGATTACCTCAACAAATTAACAGCTAGAATGCCAAAGGTCTGCAATGCTGTAATTGCTGCAAATGGAGGATTCTTTGACGAAAGCAAAGTTTGATGTAAAAAAAATCTTATTTCAAATACAAATCATTATTTCTAACCTTGTCAATGTCTTGACTCTATTTTCTATTCATTTCACAACATATGGTGGTGAATAAGTGTGACTTTTCATGGAAAACACAAAATTGTTTGGGTGATCCCAAACTTTTGAACGGTAGTGTATATACAGTGCATCCGGAAAGTATTCACACCCCTTCACTTTCCCCACATTTTGTTATGTTACAGCCTAATTCCAAAATGGATTAAATTCCTTTTATTTCTCATCAATCTACACACAATACCCCATAATGACAAAGTGAAAAAGGTTTTGTAGAAATTTTAGCAAATTTATTAAAAATAAAAAACTGAAATATTGCATGTACATAAGTATTCACACCCTTTGCTATGACACTCAAAATTGAGCTCAGGTTCATCCTGTTTCCACTGACCATCCTTGAGATGTTTCTACATCTTGATTGGAGTCCACCTGTAGTAAATGCAATTGATCGGACATGATTTGGAAAGGCACACACCTGTCTATATAAGGTCCCACTGTTGACAGTGCATGTCAGAGCAGAAACCAAGCCATGAAGTCAAAGGAATTGTCTGTGGACCTCCGAGACAGGATTGTATTGAGGCACAGATCTGGGGAAGTGTACAAAAATGGAAGAAGTTTGGATCCACCAGGACTCTTACTAGAGCTGGCCGCCCAGCCAAACTGAGCAATCGGGGGAGAAGGGCCTTGGTCAGGGAGGTGACCAAGAACCCGATGGTCACTCTGACAGATCTCCAGCGTTCCTCTGTGGAGATGGGAGAACCTTCCAGAAGGATAACCATCTCTGCAGCACTCCACCAATCAGGCCTTTATGGTAGAGTGGCCAGACGGAAGCCTCTGCTCAGTAAAAGGCACATGACAGCCCGCTTGGAGTTTGCCAGAAAGCACCTAAAGGACTCTCAGACTCTGGTCTGATGAACCCAAGATTGAACTCTTTGGCCTGAATGCCAAACGTCACGTCTGGAGGAAACCAGGCACCTCTCATCACCTTGCTAATACCATCCCTACAGTGAAGCATGGTGGTGGCAGCATCATGCTGTGGGGATGTTTTCCAGCGGCAGGAACTGGGAGACTAGTCAGGATCGAGGGAAAGATGAATGGAGCAAAGTACAGAGAGATCCTTGATGTAAACCTGCTCCAGAGCGCTCAGGACCTCAGACTGGGGCGAAGGTTTACCATTTAACACAACAACGACCCTAAGCACACAGCCAAGACAACGAATGAGTGGCTTCGGGGCAAGTCTGTGAATGTCCTTGAGTGGCCCAGCCAGAGCCCAGACTTGAACCCCATTGAACATCTCTGGAAAGACCTGAAAATAGCTGTGCAGTGACGCTCCCCATCTAACCTTACAGAGCTCAAGAGAGAAGATCTGCAGAGAAGAACGGGAGAAATACCCCAAATATAGGTGTGCCAAGCTTGTAGCTTCATACCCAAGAAGACTTCAGGCTGTAATCGCTGCCAAGGGTGCCTCAACCAAGTACTGAGTAAAGGGTGTGAATACTTATGTACATGCAATATTTCAGTTTTTTTTTTTAAATAAATTTGCAAAAATTTCTACAAAACCTTTTTCGCTTTGTCATTATGGGGTATTGTATGTAGATTGATGAGAAAAAAGGAATTTAATCCATTTTGGAATAAGGCTGTAACATAACAAAATGTGGGGAAAGTGAAGGGGTGTGAATACTTTCCGGATGCACTGTATGTATATATATATATATATATATATATATATATATATATATATATATATATATACGTATCCATCTCATCCTTTTTTGGGTGGTGTGTGTCTTCCTGAAGCTCGGGTCCTCCACCAGAGGTCTGGGAGTTTGAAGGTTCTGTGCAGTATCTTAGCTGATCCTAGGACTGCACTCGTCTTGACAGAGACCTCAGATGTTGTTCCTGGAATCTGCTGGAGCCACTTTCCCAGTTTGGGGGTCATATCCCCTAGTGATCCTATTACCACGGGGACCACTGTGGATTTCACCTTCCACATCCGATCTAGTTCTTCCTTCAGCCCTTGGTATATCTCTAGCTTCTCATGCTCTTTCTTCCTGATGTTGCTGTCTTCTGTTCCTTGTCGAACACCACACTGTCTGGTTGGTTAGCCAGCACCTGCTTGTCAGTTGGGAACTTGGAGTCCCACAGGATCTTAGCTCTGCCATTGTCCACAACCTTTGGTGGTGTCTCCCATTTGGACTTGGGGACTTCCAGTCTGTATTCAGTACAGATGTTCCTGTACACGATCCCAGCCACTTGATTATGCCTTTAAGTGTACACTTTCCCAGCTAGCATCTTACATCCTGCTACTAAGTGCAGGACTGTCTCAGGTGTGTCTTTGTACAGCCTGCATCTTGGGTCTTTGTCTGGTGTGGTAGACCCCTGCCTCAACTGATCTGGTGCTGAGTGTCTGTTCTTGTGCTGCTGTGATCAGAGCCTCTGAACTGTCCTTCAGTCCAGCCTTTTCTAGCCACTGGTAGGATTTATCAATATCAGCCACATCTTCTATCTGTCGATAGTACATCCCATGGAGGAGCTTAGTCTTCCATACAGTGCATCCCATGGAGGAGCTTAGTCTTCCATACCTTCTCTTCTTCCTCCTCCCCACGCTTGTCTTCTGCTGCCTGAGGTATTCGCTCAGCACTTTGTCCTAGGGGGCCCTCTTTCTGAAGTCCTCATGGATATTGCTGGTTTCATCATGGATAGTGGCTCTGACACTCATTAACCCTTGTCCCCCATCTTATCGCTTATCATAGTCTCAGGCTGCTGGACTTGGGGTGGAACCCTATGTGCATTGTGAGGAGTTTCTGTGTCCTGATATCTGTGGCCCATACCTGCTCCTTTGGCCAGCTTATTATTCCAGCTGAATGTCTGATGACTGGTAGGGCATGTGTGTTCATGGCTTGGATCTTATTCTTCCAATTGAGCTGGGTCCTCAGGACCTGCCTCGCTCTCTGGAGGTGGCTGTAGCTGACCTCCTTGCGGCCTCATCGTGGTTTCCATTTGCCTGTGGAATACCCAGGTACTTGTAACTCTCCTGTATGTCTGTTATCCTGCCATGTGGTAATTCAATCCCTTCAATCCTCACCACCTTCCCTGTTTTTGCCCCCAGCATTCGACCGCACTGGTCTTGTCTAAATGACATCTCGATGTCATCGCTGTAGATCCTGGTGAGTTGGATCATATATATATATATATATATATATATATATATGGGGCAGGGCATCGAAAGCTACCTGACAGGCTCAGTTCTTGTGCTTTTGAATGCAGAAATTTGAGGAATGGGGGGGGGGCCGTGACCCATTAACTACTGCATCTTTAAATGGTACCATTTATCAACTCCTGCCAATTGAAATAATACACATACTTTTAAAGAAAAAAGAAAAAAATGCCAAATGGAATAATAATTTTGCATTATGTAGAACAATAATATAATCAACAATACAATACAAAAAGAGATACTTTGCAGTACAGAAAGTTGCAGTGATATATATAAGATGAATCAAATGGATTTAGTCTAGAACATTTTTCAAATCAGCTGAAAACTCAGTCTCTTGTTAGCTAGCTAGCTTTGCTAGCATCTGCCTTTGCTAACATTATCTCCAAGGAGTTATCTTCCTTCCTTTGACAATTATTAACATAGTATTAACATATAGTTTTTAACATGTCTAAGTATTTAAGCTTCATAATTCCCTGCTATCTAAAGCACCACCCAGTTTTGGGAAAAAAGGAAAAGAAAAAGAAAACAACCTGATGTGACTGGTGTGATCAAGCGAGACCTAAAATGTGATCATGTTAGTTTTTATCTCTACTTTAAATGTCAGGGCATAAAGGTATTAGTGACAGTAAGAGATTTTAATAATTAAAAAAAATAGCGATTATCTGAAATGTGAAAAATTAATAAACAAAATAAATAAATAAATATTGAAAAACTATTCCAATGTAGTATTTGTCCACAAAGAGTCTTCATAGCACCTTTCTCAAAAATGTTCTCCAGCTGTAAAGAAGAAGAGTAGAGCCCTTCATCTTAGAAGCCTTACACTGACTATATATGAGATCATAACAGCAAAAGTGAATCCAGACTGGTTGCCCGAAGTCGGACAGACAGGCATCCCTACAGCACTGATTTACATTTGCTCTCTCGAAGCTGGATAATCATGGCTGAGTAAATAACTATTATTTCCACAAGACAAACAGAGATCCAACTAAGCAAATGTGTGCCTCTCTTCATATTTGGTGTAATAGAATCACAAATAGGATTTCATGACAGCTAATAGGGATGGAGTCTATTCTGTGTCAGAGATTACACCGCGATTCTCTTTTGGACTTGCGTGAAAAAAGATTTCATCTCTTCAATGCAATGTTCAAGTATCGAGGAGATTCAGATTTGTTTTTTTGATTTAGCATTTTTTTCCATAGTTCTTCATATTTCATATTTCTCTCTAAGTAGCATGATGATGAACTTGCTCCGTAGTCCTATGGAAGAGTGACTTAAGTATATGCGGTGCAGCGCGGTGTCATGATCACAAAGACAATAACTCACATACACATCTGTGGATAGCGCTGTGGGCCTAGCCTGCTACTCTCAGTACTCAACCGTCTCGGAGTGTCAAATCCTTCATCCTGATGCAGCAGACACACACAGAGAAGAATTGCTGTGTCGCTCGCTTCATGGTTGTGGATGTCGATGGAGGGTAGGACCGATGAGTGAGTCAGTAGCTGTTAACTTTGGAGCTAATGTTGTGTGGCAGTTGCGCAGGTTTCCCCGGCCCTGCTTAAGGCGGAAAGGAAAGGCTGGCTAAGCCACTCCGGTCCACAGTTCTCACTCAGTCAACCCAGGTTATGCAGCAACAGTCCAAAGTTAAGAAGAGAGAAGAAGAGGGAGAGGGGAGAGGGAGGTGGTAATAGCTCCATTGGAGAAGTGAAAGGAGGTCATAGCTGATACCATGCATTAAGACAGAGGTCAGAGATGATACAGTGCATTAAGGTGGGTGGTGATGGAGTTTTATTGTGGTGTTGAAGGATCGAAAGAAAAAAAAAGATATTTTTTGGTTATTTTTTTCATCAGAGTGAGTCTAGGAGTGTGCTGGCAACTTGGGGGGAATTTGATTGAGTGCCTTTCATCACTGGCGTGCATGTGATATATAACGCAGACGGACGCCATTTGACAGGTAAATTGCACACATAGAAGAAGTATGTTTCTTTCTTTTTTTTTTCAATATTTGTAGTGCGCTCAAGCGCACATTTCCAAAAAAAGGACAACGTCGATATTCTCTTACAAAGCATCTCTTTTGTAAAAGGCTAGCATTGAAAAAGAGTCTCTGTGGTAATGCACACACTATGGGGAAATAGGAAAGGCGTGTGTGTGTGTGTGTGTGTGTGTGTGTGTGTGTGTGCACGTGCAGGTGTGAGAATGTGCATGTTTGCACGAAAGTGTGAGTCAGAGTGACTGATGTGTCAGCAGTGTGGATATGGCAGAATGCAGATGTTCCTGGGTAATGCCGAGATATGATTTAATGATGAAAAGCAGAAGGCGAGCATGCCGGGGCTCCAGAGAGGCAGCAGGAGCAGAACACGTCAGTATTATAGTGCGAATCAAAGACAGGAGATCATGACTCATTTGTTATTTTCCCTCATTTGAATGTTAGAGAAGCGGGACGGGGAATCCTTTTTAGCTTTACATTTTCCATCTTTTTTTTTTTTTTCAAAGCTGTTTGCAGTGCTGTGTTTGACTCTGTTTATGTCATCAAAACACAGCCTCTCATGAGTGAGATTTCGGTGGATTTTCATAGATGGGCCCAGAGGAAATCCTAATGTTGTGTTGACAGGAAGCAGTGCGTACTAGCTGCTAATGCTTTAAGTTGATTTGATGTAGTATGAAATGTTAAAGGCTGTCAAGGATAGAAATGAAAACCTGCAGGGATAACAGTGTGCGTACACACGGAGATACGGCATTAGTGTAGACGAAACCTAACGAGGGCTATAAAACAGGTGTTGGCATTACCCTGTTAAATAACAATAGACCCGAGTCATTTTTATATTCAAGGCACTGGCCTTAAGATTGCATTTCCTTTTCAGTACGATGACTGTATTGCAAAGATGTAAAGGGTGAATGGAAAAAGAATAAATGAACATGGATAAAAGTTCAATTGAAAAGACCGGTGAGGGGGGGGGGCAAAGTGAGATTTTGGCTTTGCTTCAAACTGTTTTATTCATGGTGACCAGTAGATGGCACAGCACCTTTGGTCTCCGAGGGAAGGAGAGAGAGAGCGAGAGACGGCGAGAGAGAGCAAGAGAGAGGGAGAATGTGGGAGAGAGAGGGAGAGAGAGGAGAGACAGTGAAGAGAGCAAGAGAGAGGAGAGAGAGAGAGGGAGAATGAGGGAAAGGGAAGGAGAGAGGGAGAGTGAGAGGGAGGAGAGACGGGGGAAAAGAGCGAGAGAGTGGGAGAGAGAGGGAGAGCAAGAGAGAGGGAGAATGAGGGAAAGGGAAGGAGAGAGGGAGGAGAGACGGAGAAAAGAGAGAGAGAGAAGGAGAGAGGGGGAGAAGAGAGTGAGAGTGAGCGAGAGAGAGAGAGGGGAGAGAGAGATCAGGGGTGTGAGTTTTGTTTTCCTGCTTGACTGATTTCCCTCAGCGGTGTGATTGTGAGGCTGGACTCGTGGGAAGTGTTCTCTCACCGCAGGTGTCAGACTGCTGCTAGATAAGATTATTTGTGGGGGCGAAGAGGTTGGATTACTATGTGTATGTGTATGTGAGCGTGTGTGTGCGTGTGTGCATGTGTGTGTGTGTGCATGTGTGCACTTTTAATGTGTAATTTTTCTCTTGAAATCAATGTCTAGAATTCTAAGTATGTTCATCAACAATTTGGCATGTTTTTTGATTTGTACACAGTATCATCCTCACACAGAATGAGTGAGAGAGAGAGAGAGAGAGAGAGAGAGAGAGAGAGAGAGAGAGAGAGAGAGAGAGAGAGAGAGAGAGAGAGAGAAGAGACAAAAGAAAAATGGTGAGCGGGCCAGCCCAGTCCATACATGGGCTTCCTGCCATAAAGGTGTGCCCTGGATCAATTCTCTTTTCTAACGGAGTCTTGCTTATCTTTCTTCAAAGATGCAATTTGCAATTCTTTTCTTTTCTTTTTCTTTCTTTTCTTTGCTCGGTCTAACCTGCAGGACCACAGCAGTTGCTCGGTCTACACGCAGAACCGCAGCAGTTGCTCGGTCTAACATGCAGAACCGCAGCAGTTGGCTGAGGCGCTTAGATCCAGTCGGAGAGGAGCACTAAAGCAGTAAACGGTGCCAAAAAAGTTTCAGTACTTGTTAGTCACAGAAATTAGAATTTACCTCAGAGCAGTAATCTGGATTATAACTGTTACAGCAGTAAACAGATATGATACATATTGTTTTTTCTTTCCTTTTGCCCATCTTTTAGGATGTTTTTGAGACACCTAAGCACAACATAGATGCAAGAATGTTTTGGTGAAAAATAAGGTTTTTACGCATCATGAAGAAAATAAGCACCATATTGCAACCTCGAGGCCTGTTGTTTACAGTGTAAGCAACAGTGTTAGTCAGCGACGCTACAGCTCCTGCTGCTAGTACTCTACTTCTATTACTGCAACTTCCGCGACAACTAATAAAAATGACAAGGAGTGTGGAATTGCTAGAGCCAAAAATGGAGCATTTACTGCAATGGGCCTGCTTTATGGGAGTTATATCTGAATTTTGGAACAGACATTTAGCTGCGCCTACACCCTGGAGTCCAATTCTAAATGGTAAATGGACTGCATTTATACAGCGCTTTTCTTGTCTGCCGACCACTCAGCACACTTTACAATGTATGCCTCACATCCACCCATTCACACACACACACACTGTATGAATGTGTGTGTGGAGGTGGTGGCCTTCCATGGCAGCCTCCACTGATGGTGGAGGCTGCCATGCAAGGCCCCACCTGCTTGTCAGGAGCGGTTACGGGTTCAGTGTCTTGCTCAAGGAGACTTGGACATGATGTCTGGAGGAGCCGGGGATCGAACCAGCGACCTTTCAATTGATTACTAGACAACCCACTCCGCCTCCTGAGCCACACCGCCCAATTCTGTGAAGCTCCATAGTGATACTGATACTGCACCGTTACCGGGGAAAACTCAGCAGTGAAGCAAGCGTCGGCTTGTTTTTGTAAAATCAAGCATGTTTGGTCAGGCCACTATGAAAAACAAACTTAATAAGTGTTGTCAGGCATATAAACCATGATATCTTCTAAATGAGCAGGAGGGATGGTTAAGCCAGTCTTATGCTAATATTACCACAACTGACTGTCAGCAAGACAAATATAAATAATCCTCAAACGTGTTAAAACACACACACACATACACAAGAGGTTTCACTATGCACAAGTGAACACTGGTGTATACAGTGAAGTATCCTCTGTTGATACAAGGCAGCCGCTGATCTGGTGCAAAATTTTATTTTGAGATACATGCAGTAGTTGGTAAAAATCAAATAATAACAGTTTGTAACATGCCTGCTCCAATACAGGCAACAAGTGATGGCAGTCATTTCTCTCCCGACATTAACTGCAGCTCCTCTTGTATTTTTGTCACTCAAGTGTAATTCACTTGCAATTTATCTACCGCTAAATACTAAAACTCAAGCTCTAAAGGCTGCATATGTACTGGCTAGCTTGTAAATATAATATACAAATATAATAATATCTCACGGTATATTAGCCAAATTTTTAAATTTCTGAAAACGTTGATGGAGCAGTTAATAATATACAAATATAATAATATCTCACGGTATATTAGCCGAATTTTGAAATGTGAAAACGTTGATGGAATTGGGCTTATTACTTCAAATATCCCTCCCAATAGTAGGGCTAAATTCCCTAAAGTCCCAAGGTTGTAATTCTAGTGATATTACATCAAGCATGACCTTGATTGAAGTAAAATGATTAGACTATATAATAAACTCAGGTATTGCACTGTAGATGGTCATGTGCTGATGAGGCTGGAGGAGATTGATTGTCTTATCCCGAGAAGACAAAGTAGGATTGGAAGAACATCTCAGGATCGGAACAATTTACCGCAACACATAAGAAACTGTCAACTACAATTTGCTAATTGTCATTTAGGTCCTATAATCGTTCTGAAAAACCGTTATCCGTTTCAGTTTTATGCTACATGGTTTGTTTGTCAGCTTTTTTTGGTAAACACGAGACTTAATTGTGTTTTTACATGCTCTTGCTCATGTACAGTTGTAGTCTATTTAGTTAATCACAGCGTGTCGATGACCTTCAGTACTTTTCTTGAAAGACTGCTTCCTAGTATTGTTGAAATTACTGGTTTCCACGACGTGTAAAATGGCTGAAATGGATGACGGGTACCGACCTTGTCCGCACAAATTTGAATCTTAGCGGAAAGGTGGCCTAGGTTGGTATCAACAAGTGGAAAAATTTGAAAAAATGAAATCAAGTGCTTTCGCCCCCTCTCTATTTTTCTTTGCACTGCTTTTAAGCGTAGTGTATGTAACTAGCAGTGGCGGCTGGCCAGTACAGGGCGCTGGGGCACCGCCCCCTTCAAATATCAAGAGATGAAAATCAACTTAAACATGTTTTAGTTGTATAATGCAAATAAATATGAGATAAAAGTGTTTTTCTGTCTGTGAGTGCCTGTCAGCAGCCATTAAATATTGGTTCCAAATGGTATTTGGTTGAGTTCTGTCTGAATACATATACTTCCTGGGTGAGGGGCACCGGCCAAACGGTACCTTATGTAAGCCCTCAGACTTTTGGCGAGCAGCTGACCCGAGGCTGCTGTCTAATTGGTTACTTCAGCTTTTCCCTGGGGTGCAGTTCTGTGCGCCCCAGACACTCCCACTTTCATTGGCAGCGAATTGGTATTGTTTTAATGTTTTTTGATCTAATGTGATTGGACAATTCTCCTGGCTATCAATCATGTCCACACCCGCCATGACACCTCGTCTCGACTGTCAATCATCCACTGTCTATGAGCCCTGATAAAATCTATAGGCTACATTGTCCTTCTTAATAACCATGTGACTGTGTGGACATTAAAGCAGCTGTCAGGTGTGCTGCACCAAGGTAAATTGCGCCCCCCCCCCCTCCAAATTTTTAGCACCAGCCGCCACTGGTAACTAGTTAGCTTTGCAAAATAGTACAGTATTACAGTGACCAATTAATTGCCAAATAAACGAGTTTGAGCCCTTTCATCGAAGAGGCTCCTAAACAGTATACAGCTTGCTAGCCTCACAAAATGACAGAATTGTACTGGCTCTAATGAATTTCCGAATTCAGAGAAAACTTTAAAGTTATTCATCAGAGGTACCGCCACTTCATTTATTTTTTTTGTCCACTTACAATCAAATTTCCAAAGCTGATCAAGTCCACTGACACTGACATCTATTTAAATGTCTGCACTATTCAAGACCGTTGCAGTGAATTGTAATTCAGTGTGGGTTTTTTTCTGCTGCGGTTCCTTCTGCACGTGTGGGTGTCTGTGAGCATCCCACTTTCAATTTCGGTCAGCGTTGCACTTTGGATGTGTTGTTCTAATTTCCATCAGCCGACTAAACTGTCAGATGCCTCCTGGCCGACTCGGAGGGGCTTTGTGTGACAGGGACTACCCTTTACCCACCAGCTCATGAATGCGAGTTCAATATAAATGTGTTTTTCCTCTTTGAAGTCCATTTGATACCCATTTAATGCCTGGCATGAATAATAAAGGACGTTTCCAACCCAACATGACTGGGATTTCACCATGTCACATGTTTGACTCAGAAAATTTTAACTCCATGCATGTAAGTACAGCATATGTCAAGTTAACATTCCTCCCACGGTCACTCGGGTTCTCTCTCTCTCTCTTTGTCTCTCACTCACTCCCCCGCTCCCCCTTATTCTCTCGCTCTCTCTCCGTCTTTCCCCTTTTTTGTTTAATTGAACGTCACATGCTTTCGGAGCAGTTCTAAAATATATAATGAGGTCATTTGCATTAGACTGCAGATTGGGTGACCTTTGCTTTTGCCAATAATTACTGTAAAACCCATCTCTGTCTGACATCAGCGAGGATGTGGAAGGGACCTCTCTGTGCTCAGGAAAGGTTAGCTGGAGGCTTGTGTCTGGACTTATGAAAAAGCCTGAGGAAAATGTCATTAGTGCGCTGGGAAAAGACACTTGGAATTAACAATTGGAAATTCAATCAGGATGGTTTTAAGGGAGGGTTTGCTTGCATGTGCATGTGCGTGTGTGTGCGTGTGTGTGTGCATGCGTGACTTTTCAGTCTGAGTGTCGGCAAGTAGGTGAATTTGTATTACACTGCATACAGCAATAGCACGGTCCCTAGGATTTGTGCAGGGGAGATTGGATAGCGCAGAATTTCCTCCTCTCAGTAGGAGTGCAGAATTCAGGGAGGTCACCCTGGGGGTGAATTATTTCGACACCGCAGGCCATTCTGACTTTGCCCGTGTCCAAGAAAAATGACAATACAACTTATGCAATTTAGCCAAGTATGTTTCAACATACATTACAATTCTGATCATGAGCTGTGGCCACTATAAAGTTGTTTTTTTGGTTTTTTTAGTTAATGAAATTGTGCCTGAATTTAATTGTGCTGTGAATTAATGAAATGGCCACAAACATTGCAGTTTTGCCTTCCTGATCTTTTCGTTACAATGCATGTTGTTGGATTTGCATGCTATTATTGGTTGTCATTGTGCAGTGAAACGTGACTGTACTTTGTGTTAACTCGATCCCCTTCAAATTTATGCCTAAACCTAGGCCAAAATAAAAAAAAGTCCCTTTGACTCGCCACATTATTGATTTTCAATATGCTGAAACCCTCCCCCACCGCCAAACGATAAAAACCTATACTGCCTTGACCAAAACGTTGGGTGCCTTTTTCCTGCTGACCTGAGTTCGGGTTGTGCTGGTCCAGGCAGCTTCAAATTCTTCAAGCTAGCTCGGCTCAGTATTGGAAATCAGAGTGAAAAAAAAAAAAGGAGGTGGTTTCGAGGGAGCAGAGCAGAGCACTAACGTCGGTGGCTCTGTTTTGTCCTCTCTTGGTTCTAGTCGCAGCGGCGCGTCACGTTTCACCTGCCGGACGGCTCTCAGGAGAGCTGCAGTGACAGCGGTCTGGGGGACCACGAGCCTGTAGGCAGTGGCTCTCTCCTCACACAACCTCTCCCTCTGGTGCAGGCGCAGGACGACTTCTACGAACAGGCCTCCCCCGACAAGAGGACCGAAGCAGACGGCAACTCCGATCCTAACTCCGGTGAGTTGCTCCATTGCACCTTCGCCCTCTTTCTCCTCAGCCAAGCATGCACGCTTGTGTGTATGTGGCACTTTTCCTTTCCCTTCCGTCACGCCCCCCAAACAATAACTGCAACATTGCATCTTGCAACTTTTACACGATCACAATATGCCGCACATCAGTTGCGGGACGTGCCGTAAAATGGACCCGTTTTCATTTGTCATCAGTATCCATGAAGACATGTTTAATTGATCATCCAAAAACCAAATGTGCAGAAATATTGGGTTTTTTGATTCAATAACTTCTTGATAAGAGAGAACCAATGTCCTTACAATGGAAAAAGTACCCAAAGTACCAAACACCATTTCATTTAGAGGCATTTGATCTCTCAAGTAGGTTTTTAGTGGGTACATGAGCGGGTCATTCATTTCTCAGTTAATCATCCAGACTTGTTCATTTCTCCCAGGAGCAAACCTGGGCCTCCCATAGGCTCCTCACCTATTTGTGAAACTCATTTGATTTATTTAGAGATGATTTCCCAGTTGGAAGTCTTGGTGCTCCACTGAAGATGTTAACTTCCCACTATTTCTGTTGGGAACACACTCTTCCGACCCAGTTTTCTCATTTTATCATTAAGAGGTGAGGCGTGCAGGAAGATCAAGCGCATCGCCCCAAGGTCGACGCCAGCTCGCCTGCTGAGGGTTGATTAGCTTGCATGGCGTAAATACAAGGGGTACGAGTGAAGTGTGAGGGGCTACAGATATATACTTGGCAGATTTACCCATATGGTAAAAGTTTCATATAATGATCAAGAAGATGTTCTTCTGAAGTTGATGCTGGGAACAATATATTGCTCCCTTCATAAATAAATATATGTAGGTACACAAGGCAAGTCCTGGAATATTTAACTCAGTGGCATCGCTCTCTCTCTCTCTCTCTCTCTCGTATTGCACTGTTTTTATGTCTGTGTTGTAGACAACAAACAAGTTGATGCAAATTTATTGAAGTTGCCATAGTTGATATCATAAATTTGTGTCACCGGGAATCTACAAGCGTGTACCTGTGTGTAACTGTACAAATGCATTTCACCTCAGTGTAACAGCAAGGTTGTAAATATGATTTTATATACGTATACACACACATATATATATATATACACACACACACACAGACACACATTATATATATCAACATATATGTTGAAATATATAAATATAGTATATATGTGTGTGTGTGTGTGTATGTATATGCAACTGTGGGGCGTCCAAAACAGCCATTCGTTTCAGCTCACCCCGGTGCTTTAAGTGGACCGGTACTCACCGCACATTGTACAGGTGTTGCGATGCAAATGGCCTCCTATCATATTTGGTGACCTTTTGACTAATTTGCTCTCAAAATCCAAGCAGCTCGCTCACATGCTGAAACAAATGAACACAAGCACTTTACGTGGGGCCGCCTACGTCAGGCTCATTTTGGGGCTCAGCTGTGTCCAAAATGAGTACTTTGTCTTTGCTCCGCCACCCCCCCCTTTTTTTTCTCTCCAATTGTGCCCAGACAATTAATTACCTCACTCTTTCGAGCCGTCCTGGTCGCTGCTCCACCCCCTCTTGCTGATCCGGGGAGGGCTGCAGACTACCACATGCCTCCTCCGATACATGTGGAGTAGCCAGCCGCTTCTTTTCACCTGACAGTGAGGAGTTTCTCCAGGACGATGTAGCACATGGATCACGCTAGTCGCCCCACCCCCCGAACAGGCGCCCCGACCGACCAGAGGAGGCGCTAGTGCAGCGACCAGGACACACCCCCACATCTGGCTTCCCACCCGCAGACATGACCAATTGTGTCTGTAGGGATGCCCGACCAAGCCAGAGTTAACACGGGGCTGTTTTCTGTTTTTATCGAAGATGTGTTCCAGCACATTAATGAGACTCCATGCTAATTAATAAAATTGCTTTTGTCATTGTTTTCCTTAAAAATTATGTTTCACAGAAAGAGGAGATGCAAGGCACCCTGTGAAAGATGCAGCGGCACTGAGACAGAAAATGAGCGCTCCTTATTACCTACTAAGCTTGTGTTTGTTTCAGCATGTGAGCAATTTTTTTACCAGCCATAGTTTCAAAGTATAATGTCTTGAATTTCCGTTTGCCATCATTTTTTTCTCCTTATTATTGTTTCAGCACGCTGACTAAATTCACGCCGTGTAGCAGCCATGACACCGCACTGACGCTGGTTAAACTACGGCATCACGATGGTGCCTGTGCAGCCTTCACCTCAACTCACCACACCTACATGCAGAGCAGTAGAAAGCCACATAGGCGTCAGTGTGAATGGGGTGAATGACATCTGAAAAATGCAATTCATCCCTCATAATATGGCCTGAAGTTGTATATGGACATGCCGTTCATGAAAATGTGTAAGTGGACTCAACCTTCTAGTACCGATCCAGCCGAACACCACGTCCGTGGCAGTCATTTTGTTTGTGAATGAACGAATAATCAAGAATTAATGCTTTTGAGATGCGTTACCTACGCACCTTAAATCAAATAACTTTCTGTTATTGCTGTTGGCGGTATACTGTTCCTGTCAATGGCTTGCCCTCCGTAAACGCACAATGCACAGAAGACACCCAAGTCGATTTTCAAATATGAAGCATTAGCAATTATCCAAACAGAATGAAACCTATTCACTGCGACGCACAATCAAAGGGCCTTGATAGTGGGCGGGCTAACTCGTAATGTTTTGTTCACTGGTAAAAAAATGTTTAATTTCTTCACACATTATGACTGGCGAAAAAACAACTTCTTTGAAATGTTGTGTCCAGATTTAATTTGATTTCCCTCCCAAGAGTCCACGGCTCTCCATATTTGTGCAACATGTTAAGTGCACCTTTTAAGGTTCGAGAAATAATTGTGGTTTACAAGTCTTCATTTCTTTTTTCCCCCTTTGACATGAAGTCATAAATGAATCTCCAGTTCTAACTTTTTTCTTACTGCCATGATGACCGTTGTGATTGCTAAATAGCCAAAAGCAGGACTTGTTTTTCAGTGGCATGGTTTAAGAACTTACCTTTCAAGTATAGCGAGTAGTAGAACAACAAAAGTACAAAAAACAAAAATAATAAAAAAAGACTGGTTGTGCTTTAAAATTGTGAAAATTGGACTTGGATTGCTGTGTTAACCTCTAAGTTGTTGCAAACAATTGCAGGATCCAATGCAAACACATTACAACTGCTTACAAGTAAAACTGATATTAAATAAATACATAATAAAACTTAAAATACAATCAATGTCCTATGTGATCAGCGTCCACTTTATTTGATAATCATATAGAGCAGTATCAAATGGGACCTTTTAAAGTTGGATTCTGAGAATAAAGTTTCATCAAATTCTCTGAAGACACATTAAAAATGAGATGCAATGTCGGATCGATAGATGTTTGAGACGCACACACAAGAGAGACAAGTCAATTTAATAAAACATTTCTTCACTTGATGCATGTGTAATTTGGTGTCTCGTGAAGTAATAATAGCATCTCACAGTCTCGAATGTGTTGTTTCCTTTGCATAATAAAAAGAAAAAAATCAAATCTTTTAAGACAATTTTTCAATAAAAGTGATGCCGTTTGTTCAAAATTAAGTTTTTTTTTGTTTTTTTTTTAACTGGGATTAGTCATATAAAGTGAACGTGCATGTTTTCTTCACAAGCATCAGCAAAACGAAATATCAATAATGAAAAATGTGTTATAATTTCACTTGTATCAACTAAACTGAGGTTTCTTCCTATTTTTTCCTCCCTGTTAAAGGTTTTTTTAGGGTGTTGTTCCTTGTCCGATGTGAGGGTCTAAGGACAGGATGTTGTGTTGCTGTAAAGTCCCTTGAGGCAAATTTGTGATATTGGGCTATACAAATAAAATTGACTTGACTTAAACCTTAAAATTTGAAATAAAATTTGAGTTTGTCACTGTTCCTTATATACAGCAATCAACACTGTGACAGAGTAAATTAAAAGAAAAAAAATCCATTGAAATGCATGACTGCAAAATAAATGCTTGACAGAGTATTTAATCTGAGCCTAAAGTGATCCTCATGAGAAACACAGGTCATCCTTAAAAGAGATGAATTGGTTGACATTGACGACAACTAACCTTGTATTTGGCACTGTAGACTTCCACATAGTACTCTGTAGACGTTGTATTTCAGAGACACTCTTTACCCTTCAACCGAGTACAAGGAAAAAGACGAAAAAAAAATGCCGCAGCAGATGGGGAAGATGGTGGATGTATTGTGAGAGTGGGAGGTAATGGCGGATATGACAATATGTACAGTAAAAAGTGCAAAATAATGCACACCTTTGTGTACACTTTTGATCTGAGTAAGCTCAACACAGTATTTGCTTTGAGCACTGACATTCGATTTGAGATGGAAAGACATAACGGGAATATGTCAAACACAGCTCAGGACCGGGCGTAATGATTATACACTGCAGCCATTTGAGAGTCAGCATTATTCACTGTGCATGTTGTTGATATTTCCCACACTACTTAGCAGAAATGGAAAGACACATGGTTTAAACTAAAACATTAATCATGATTTGGTCAAACTGTTGCGGCTTATACGAGAGTGGACGTGATGTTCTCTGAGTCACAATTTCTGCATGGACCTGCGCCATAATGATTATAATTATAGTTGCCTCTTTCTGCAGAAAGAAGTGTACAAATGAAACAAATAAGTAAACTTGTCACTTCTCCAGCCGGTGGCACAACATGATTATGTCAAGCAATTACATTTGAAGCTGAAATAAACACAAGACTAGGTCAAAACCTAGTTTGAAGCTGGACCGTGCATGGTCAGTGTTCAAAATTGAGGCCAATTTGTTACAGTGGTAGTCAGTGGTAGTGTCTATAATGTGAATTCCTGCATATTAAAGGTTCATCTGCAATTCTCTGTAGTGGTCCCAGTAATATTTGTTGTGAAAGTGTACCGAAGTCGCATATCACATGACATGGTTAAGCTACGTTCAAGAACAATACTTTCCACTCATCTCCTGGGATGCTTGATTTGACAGAGAACTACATTTAATTGTAAGTATACCGATACTAATTATCTGTTGACTCCCCCTCCTCTTCCATCTGTTCCTATCTGCGGATGTCTCTCATTTTTCTAAGGCTCACTCTGTATTGACAGGCGAATTCACAAAGAATGGATTGCGGCCACTGATAGCACCATGAATTGCTCATCCCTTAGAACCGCTATCTGCCCCGTCTCCAGGTCCGACTAACAAAAGATATTGCACTAATGATATTACAGCGCAAACATGCCCATAGAGTTTTGCAGCTGATAAGCAATTATCCTGGTGGTGGCCCGCCCACAGAAATGGCTGGGCCCCCGAAAAGGTCCAGTGAATGCCCCCCCCCCCCGAAAAATAAAAAATCTACTCATGTCAATGCATGTTTGTGCTCGCTCTCTCCTACTAAAGTCAAAAAAGTTATTTGTATAGCCCAGTATGGCAAATTACGAATTTTCCTCAAGGGGCTTTACAGCAACACAACATCCTGCCCTTAGACCCTCGTATCAGATAAGGAACAACTCCCTTAAAAAAAAAAACCCTTTAACAGGGAGAAAAAAATAGAAAGAAACCACCGGGAGAGCAACAGAGGAGGGATCTCTCTCCCGACGGACAGGCGTGCAATGGATGTTGTGTGTACAGAATCAAACAATTTACAGTATACAACATTGAAAGAGGATAACAGAATTATAATGGAATTATAAAATATATGAAGGCTGTGATGAGGAGGATGCCAAGCAGTGTCCCGATACTACCTGGACCACCATCACCATGTAGACCTGACAGGAGGACAGACTACACATGCACACAGGGGAGACTCATATCACACCATTCACACACACAGGAGAAAAGACAAGAAAAAAAAAACCTTAGTCTCACATCGGAGAGAGAGAAGGATATAACATTGCAACAGGATAACAAATTTATAATGGATTTGTACGATATAAAATAGGTGATGAGGGGGATGCCAAACGCATGAAAACTGAAAGAGAATTTCTCAGTAACAGGGGCTACATAGGCATAGGCAAACAAACACACACACATCATAATAAAGCTCTTTGACACACTTGAGCACACCGAGGTCACCAAACATCTGCTACACTTACGCCACACATTTCTTAGTAGAAAATGCATTTTCTTTTCTTATGGCTTCATCTTTGCCTCTTACATCTTATACTGGATGTAAAGTCCTTTATAATGTGGTTTAAGTCCAGCTATTTAGCCACTTCACACTCAGTAGCAAGTATGGCCATTATTGTCACTTATCCGATGCGAGGGTCTAAGGACAGGATGTTGTGTTGCTGTAAAGCCTCTTCAGGCAAATTTGTAATTTTTGATATTGGGCTATACAAATAAAATTGACTTGGCTTATATTTAGGATGAACATGATTATTGCTGGCCCCCATGACCCCCCCCCAGCTGGGCTCCAAACCCCCCCCCCTCATGGACGGCCCTGTCCATGTGACAAAGTATAAATGGTGGCATTGCGCCAAGAACACAGTAGGCAGGTTCAATGTCATTCTTTCTCAAGTTCTCAAAGCATCCTTTGCGGGTGCTTAGAGAATTACATGGTTTCTTTTTGTCTTATTTGCGCAGGTTTCGCGGCTGCAAAAGCCGCGCAACCCTTTTGCGAATTCACCCGTGAGTGTTTTGTCAGAGTGATTGTTATTTGGGCTGCTTTAACTGTGCGCTCTCCCTCATGCCTCTCGGCCGACCAATCGTGTCACTTCAGTGACATTGTTGTGGTCACCTGATCCGGCAGCCCTATCGTGTCAAATATGGTCAGTCAGTCAGGGACATTTGCGTTTGTAGGAAGCCTGTGAGAAAATTATCCTGAAATAACCTCTCTTTGAGGACCTGTCTACACTTACTACTACCAAAGAAGACCATATAAAGCCTCTGAAAGACCTGCAGAACAGAGAGACACATTTGTTTATGCATGCAGTCACTCTGAGAGATTATATGCGGGGTAAGAGAATTCCCCAGGGATTGAGAAGCCAAAAAGCACCAACAGTTGGATTGAATAATCCCAAGTTTTGTGAAAAATAGTGTGACAACGATAAACAAATTTTCATCTGATCTGATGGTTTTGATCGTCCAAGAAATGGCTGATCAACTGACAGCTGTCCACAGTCAAATCAATACAAGAGACCCTCAAGAAGCTGGATAAGGACTACGCAAACAACGAAAGACTGAAGGATTTGTTTTCCGAATGTGAACAATATAAAGAAATCTTGCACTTCAAATAAAAGCCTTGAAAAAGAAAAAGTTCAAAAGCGATGCGGAGGACTATCGGCTGGAGCAGGTAGAGGAGTGGTCGTCCCAAACGAGGTGGAAGCCAAAATGTTGTCACCAAAGGAGACCGTAGTGGTTTTTCCACGTCTGTTTACGCCAACTTGGAGACGTATAGCATGGCATCTGCATCCTCTTTTTTTAGAGGGCCGCCATATCCTGGGTGGAAGACAACTGCCATATCCCGAGCCGAGCCAAGAGGAAAAGCAGCAGGGGTAAGACGCCGTCACGTGACAAGATACTTTTCAACCTGGAGCCAGAGCCCCAAAATGTTGTAAACCTCTCCGGTAAGCCTCTTTCATCCATCTGCCTTTTGGCCCTCAGTAGAGGTTTATCCTTCGTTCCCATGACGTGCTGTAATGAATTTAATGCGTATGTGGACTTTCAGAGGTTCTTCAGGACTCTGTGCATAAAGGATATTTTTGTCAACCATAAGTCTTCAGAAGCGCCTTCTCCTAACAACGGATGTGTCGAGGTCCCTCCATCTCCCTGCAATCTGCAGACACCCAACACCCCCTGAGATCATCAGAGACTCACTACCAACTTTCGAGGTACATCTACCTTTTACTTCCCAGAAATAGAAATGCCTCATTGGATACTTGTTGCCGTTTGGTTGAGAGAGACAATTTGAGAATATTTAATAAATAATGTGACTATAAAGTGCATAACGACCTACCCAAAGAATGGAGAGAGGCTTTACGTGAGTGATGAAGACATTGTGGTTAAACCAGCAGATAAGGGCGGTGCTATAGCAGTGATGGACTTGTGTGATTATGATAAAGAAGTCAGCCGATGAGAAACTCAAGTCTGACCCCACCAACACATTCAAAACGGAAATTCATGGCATCATGTCCCATTTTTATTTTGGGTTTTTTTGAAGATGGAGACATCACTCAAAAAAAAGAATTGTAGTTTTTTGCAAGTTCATCATCCAGTTACGCCAGTGATTTTCACAATTCCTACAATTCACAAAGACCATCACAAACCTCCAGGAAGACGTATTGGTTGGCTTACGGAGAAAATCTCCACATTTATAGATTTTTTTTTCCCCTGAAGCCACATGTTGCATCCCTCCCTTCATTTGTTCAATGATTAAGATCTCAAAAGATGGTACATTATCGGTTGAAACTATACTATTGGTTACCTGAGATGTTGAATTTCTTTAGATGAACATACCACATGATGGGGGCATTGACGCCATTTACTTTTTTCTACGGGACTCTCACTCTAATAGTGCACCTAATGTTGGCTGTATTAAGGAATTAACCAAGCTTGTGCTGACTAAAAACTTTTTTTATGAACAAGGATGACTTTCTTCTGCAGATCGAAGGGACAGTGATGGGAAGTACTATGGCACCTAATTATGCAAATGTGTTTGTGGGTCATTTTGAACATGAGTGTATATTCAACTGTGCTATCAATCCTTTTTTCCCCCTCTAACATAGCCCTTTGGCGAAGGTATATTGATGATGTTCTTCCTTTAGCTGGGCACAGAACATGAACTCATCAATTTTCAGCTTTTTTTTTTAAATGAAAATAGCGACCATTATCGTTTCACTGAGTTATGACTGCTCTAAGATACATTTTCTTGATATTTTGATTTTTAAAGATTGTGATGTATTTAAAAATGATCTCTATGCAGCGACCAGGACACATACCCACATCCGGCTTCCCACCCGCAGATACAGCCAATTGTGTCTGTAGGGACGCCCGAGCAAGCCGGAGGTAACACGGGGATTCGAACCGGCAATTGCCGTGTTGGTAGACAACGAAATAGACCAGTACGCCACCCAGATGCCCCTGTTTTCTATATGTTGTTCTGGATATTAGTTTGTGGAAATGGAAATCATTTTAAGATGCTCTAGATGAATACTTCTTGTACTGGCATTGCTTCCAGATGCAGTTTGGAACTCAGTGGTGAGTGCTGCAACTGAGGACGGACGCTTTTTGTGAGCTTGTATGACCGACTGCTTCACGGCTGAGCTTTTGTTGCCCCGAGACGTTTCCGCCTCACAATTACGGACTTGCATTTTACTGGTGCAGCTCTAGCAGGGCAGAAATTTGGCCAACTGACTTGGAGGCGTCCTCTGACAGAGCCATGTTAAAAGTCGCCGAGCTCTTCAGTATGTCCCATTCTACTGCCAGTGTTTGTCTATGCAGATTGCATGACTGTGTGCTTGATTTTATGCATCTACAGCAATGGATGTGGCTGAAATAGTCAAATCCACTCATTAGAAGTGGGCTTGAGCGCCACATGAATAATGGAGCTATGTGTACCACTGCGATAGCTGTGGAAGTGCACTTGCAATTGAGGCCAATGTTTCAGAGACGTATTCAAAATACATTAAAAATGTATACTGGGGGGCATGAAATGTCTCTGATTACCTAAAAAAAAAAGAAGGGCAATGCAAGATCCAGCGATACAAATGAAAGCAGCTGAATATTGCCATGCTCGGCTGAACACTCAAAGCCGCCAGTTCATAGGAGGGGATTTTTTTTCCTCTGCCGGAGCAGATCACCAGCCGACCACTTATTCATATTTAAATCAAATTTACAATGATCAGAGGCGAGTCAACACACTCGTCACACACCCTCTTTTTTGTCTAGCTATTGTCTAGAGTGATGGAGGCAAATGCA
This sequence comes from Lampris incognitus, assembly GCF_029633865.1. Taxonomy (NCBI): domain Eukaryota; kingdom Metazoa; phylum Chordata; class Actinopteri; order Lampriformes; family Lampridae; genus Lampris; species Lampris incognitus. Next base: position 15,636,331 of record NC_079214.1, on the reverse strand, counting down.
ATAGATATACAAAAACACACTATGATGCCTACATGCAGTCTGAGGGGAGATTTAATGAACGCGGTATGACAGCTTCATACCGACTGTTCTGTTTTCAGCGGAGCAAATGCGGCCAGATAGTCTGACTTCATCTGAAGATCTTGATAGCATATCTGAAGCGTGACTGATTGATTTAACAATGGTTAGATTATTAATTTGAATATTAATGATTTCTGACATTTGGGAGCAATAAAGATAACAGGTGTTATCTCAGTGTTGTTTTGAACCACTGCGGTCTGGCTGGCCAGCAAGAGTTGGCAGGAGGGGTTGGCGTCTGGCGTTCTCCGATGTCCAAGAATGTTTCTGAGAAAGTGGGGGGAAAAAACCAAAACAACCCATGAATCTAATTATCACAACAGTCAATTCTCACATTTCTACCAAGTGTTTCCAGCATCTGTTTCTTTTTTTTATAGATGTTTTAAGGTGGATGTTTGATCAGAGGCAGGTTCACGTCTTTTCCTTGTTATTTTCTGTGTAAAAAGCAGGGTAAAATTACACAACACAAACACACACGCACACATACGCACTCTCTCTCTCTCTCGCTCTCGCTCTCTCGCCTTTTAACAGTCATTACAACACCAACTTTATTCCACAAGCTGGCTAATTGATTTCAGCCCACACCTCATGTTGTGTAATGCTGGTGACCGTATTAATGCAGCGGCCACTGTAACGCTAACTTCTCTCTGGTGACGTGCCATCGCTTTGCCAGTAGGTGACGCTGATTCGGTGGTGACAGTTGCTTCCTATTCGGTGGTCTCTCTCTTGAAATGTTACTGAATGCGTTGCCTTGCCGATTTAACCTCATTTAATTGCAGACAAAAAGAAAACCAAAGTAGTGCTCAGCAACAAAACTGACTATGATATCGCCATCAAAATAGCATTTATTTTTCTATAATCTGTGCTGTGCTGTCAGCAGGCTGGGCATGCAACACAGGGGCATTGCGAGCCGGTGTGTCCTAGACAAGAGTTCAACCAGCATCGCTTCTCCAAGAGGGGACAATCGCCACAAGTGAAACAAGGAAATTTAGAAACAAAGAAATCTATGTGATGAGACACAGACATGGAAACAGTTACTACTTTTTTTGTTATTATATATTCATTATATATTTTATATATATATATAAATATATGTTATTATATATTATTTTGAATACATTTATATTCAAAATAATATAATCATTCTATTTCTATCTATCAGTTTGGGATAACAGTTGTAATTTCTCGTCTCATCTGCCTTTACCCTGTCGGGTTTTGTTTGTGCTGTTTGTTGTGTGCTCTGGTAGGGCAGCATTATAGATAGGGTATATATTTTGTTCTTATTTCTATTTGTTTCTGTTTTTCTTGTTATCTTGTAAGTTTTTAGTCCCCCCCCCCCCCCACTAGAACGTGGGTGTCTGTAGTAGGACCCAGTTTCCCCTCGGGGCTGAATAAAGTATTCTGATTAAGAAAGCACATCATGTCTGACAGAGGAAACACGGTGTAGCAGGTTACCAGCCAACATAGATGACGTCGCTCCACTACATTCCGGCTTCCAACCGAGCAAATTCGGAAGTGGTTTACGTCTCCATTGTAACAACAATGTCAATAATGATTGGTGGACCTCGCTGTAGGATTGTGGGTAGTGGAGTACCTCGCCCAAAATTTAGGAGTAAAACATGATTTCTTAAAAAGTTGACATCAGACTGACTTAGGGCTTCTACGGGAGCGAGCATACACCATCATTACACAACCTGGTAGCTCATGATATTTCTACCTCGCACAGTAGACTGTGACTAATAATCAAAATCTCGGCAGGGGTGGGCAATCTTATCCAGAAAGGGCCTGTGTGGGTGAAGGTTTTTGTTCCAACCAAGCAATTACACACCTGTGACTCCTAATCGAGTTCCTCAGCAAAGACTCTACTGGTTGATTAGTGGGATCAGGTGTGTAACCGCTTGGTCGGAACAAAAACCTGCATCCACACCGGCCCTTTCTGGATAAGATGGCCCACCCCTGCTCTATGGGGACTATGAATTGCATGTTTACTTCTGTAATGCTATACTTTTCACCTCATTTCAGAGGCGGAAATTATAACTTTGAATATTCTATTAATTCTGCTTAAGGTGGATGGGGAAAAGTGTCAAGGGGGGGGGGATTCACGAGATAAAAGGAAATGAAGACAACCAGACTAAATGGATTTGTTTATTTCTGTTCTGCTGCTTGTCTTTTATACCTACGTAGCTCACTATCACACATTTAACATTCAACTTGTCATCTTTGTTATCGGGTTGCTGCTATTTAGCAGAAAAATAGTATTGCAGTTTCAAAACTCGTCTTGCAAATGAGTAATAGTTAACCGAGCTAAAATTCATCAATTTATTCATTTATCAAGAATAAATGCAATAATAAATATATAATAATAAATAAAATGATAATTAAATGCAAGAATAAAGGCCAATTGGATTTGGATTCTCAGTTCGGATCACAGTTGTTGCAGCCTTACTTTGGTAAAGAAACTTAAAATAGTAGAAATCAGTCAACTTATATCCATTTTAAGTTCTTTTGGTGCATAAAACTGTATGCCTTGTCATTTTGCGAGATTAAATGATATATTTAATGAAATGTAGGTAAATTCTGGCCATTTTCTATGGCAAGACGGGAGTGATTTTTTTTATATCCATTTTAGACTTAACAAATCAGATTTTAATTTGTTTGATTGTCATGCATTTAACGATTTTGTCAAAATGATGTGTACTACTGTTAATTCTAACTCTTTTTTTGTTGTTGTAAACACTGGATTTACTGGGAAACTTTTTAGGCCTTTGCCAGCATTTCAGAATTTGTTTGAGTTCACCCTGGGTCTCACACATACTGAAATTGAAGAGATTAAAGGGGCTCTTTGTTGCGGGGCAGTTTGGACAGGTAGTCAAGCTCTAGTTATACCGTGTCTGTACAAATGCTTCAGGGTGAGGGATGCAAACAGGAAGAAGGTTCACAAGACCGGCCTGTTGTGTTATTTAAGAACAGGAATACTACCAGCTGGTAAAGGCTTTCATCACGAGGAGAGGAGGAAGTGGAGAGGGAGGGATGAAAGGACGAGGTGCTTGTTAAAATGGCATGATGCGACTGGGGCGGGTTGCTGTTGAGGGACTCGGAAGAGTGGTATGAAATGCTCAAATGCGAGATTGTTATGTTCTCTACCATGAAAATGGAACCACTTTAGCCATTAATCATTGATGGGCAAGATGGATAACTCCCTTGTTGAGATATTTTGTCGCTTTCCATCCCGCGCTCCTCCGTCTGATACCAGCCCGGGTATCTCTTAAAGTCATATTATCTTTGCCAATATGTAAGATATTAGATGTTTGATTTAAATAATAAAACTTTTAATACATCAGTTGAATTTTTGCAACATTTAATGTGATCTATGTGAGCAGCTCATTCATCCATTTTCCAAGCCGCTTAACCTAATTGGGGTCGCGGGGTGCTGGAGCCTATCCCAGCGCCCATTGGGCGGAAGGTGGGGAAAACACCCTGGACAGGTTGCCGGTCCATCACGGGGCAGACACACAGACTGACACATTCGCGCACACGTTCACACCTCGGGGAAATTTAGCATCTCCGATTCACCTGACTGACATGTCTTCAGACCTTGGGAGGAAACTGGAGCTCCCGGCAGAAAACCCTACGTGGCACGGGGAGAACATAACAACTCCACACAGAAAAGACCCCTGCCAGCCAGAATCGAACCCAGAACCACCTTGCTGTGAGGCGGCAGTGCTAACCACCGCACCAACTCGCCAAGTCAAATTCATTGCATGTGCAAATTGAGAACCGAGAGCAAGGATTGAGGGAATTATTATAATTCCATAATTATCATCATGGAATTATATTCCTTTCTTTAACATATTAGGCTTAATTAAGAGGCAAACACTGGCACACGTGCAAGCGTTGTTTTTTTTTTTATTTCTTAATTAACCATGTAATATGGGTCAAGACTAAGCCGTGCTTCCCGGAAAGGTTTTTATTTGCACAGTTTGTACCTTACCTTGAGAAATGTATGGCTTTATATATTTACCACCCTGCCTATAATTGTGTATACTGCCTGACATGTTAACCCTGGTCACACATTTTCCCACTTTTATTTTAACACATTCATTTCTGTGCCCTTGAGTCTGTGTGCGTGTGTGTGTGTGCATTTATCATTGCTAGGCTTAACAACACTCCTTTAAAAAAACAAAACAATTTCCATCTAGCGGGCCGAACCAAACCCAGCCACAAGCAAGGCCATATTGAGTTCTTTTAACAAGCACCTGTGGGCCCCTCCCTCCTCCCACGCCACATAAAGCTGCGATTTCTGTACGACGAGCGGTGCAATTTAATTTAAAGCCAGGTTTATGAAAAATTTCAGCAATCAAAGGCCGGAGCAAAGCCAACGTAGTGTGTCCTGAATGTGTATGCAGCAGAGCCTACAGCAAAAGCCGAGCATGATACAAGCGGGCTGAAATTGCTGTCCACGATAGAGATGAAGAAAAGATGCATGATGGGAGGAGAGGAGAAAACAGCAGCGATGTTTACAAGCCGTTAGATGATCTGATAGCAATCTGATTCACGGCTTGAACGTAAAAATTAACTGTCATTTAAATGCCTTAATGGGCAGAGTTATCTGTTGGAAATGTTATCCGATGGAAAGAGGTGACACACACCTTTTGACGATCTGTTAACTAGACGTATAAACAGTTGAGTCTGAGTACTTTCTCAGTATGATTATCTTCTTTTTGCTGATGATCATTTGCGTCACGCTGTCGACAAGTAGCAACAAACATGGCGGGTGTGTTGTAAGAACTGGCCGGTGGAAGGAAAAAAACCTCATGCTCCAAACTTTGAAAGATTTCAACACAGTCAAGCTTGCTACTGTGTACTAGCTCTGTGTTAACAGCATAGAAGAGGAGCAAGTTCAGGTGTGCTTCCTCGTACAGCAAGCTACAATGTAAATTGATGGATGGATTTGAGGTGACATCACATGTTTTTTTTTATATCATTTAATGGCGGTGTGCCTGTTTCTGTGGTGACAGGACTCATTGTCATGGTAACCTGATGCTCAATGCCACCCTACACATACGCAGAAATGATGTACAGTATATACACTTTGATCGGAGACAAAGCAAGAGAGGCAAGATTGAGATGGTTTGGACATGTGCGGAGGAGAGATGCTGGGTATATTGGGAGAAGGATGCTGAATATGGAGCAGCCAGAGAAGAGGAAAAGAGGAAGGCCAAAGAGGAGGTTTATGGATGTGGTGAGGGAGGACATGCAGGTGGCTGGTGTGACAGAGGAAGATGCAGAGGACAGGACAAGTTGGAAACAGATGATCCGCTGAGACGGCCCCTAACGGGAGCAGCCGAAAGTAGTAGTAGTAGTAGATATACAAATACTTTGATTGGATTACCTCGTTTGGTATACAAATAGGGTTCATTTGGAATCTTCAGTAGGACAGAATTTACTGATGTAAGCAAAGCAAGATAAACACGGCTGCAGTTAATAACATTAATTATTATTATTATTATTATTATCATATTATTATAATGGCTCTCTTTGATTTAGATGTGCCAGCACACTGATCAGCATTGACAGACAGAGCCAGCACTTGCAATTGTCAACAGTACTGTCAATGCTAGTTATTTTACACACCTACATACAACAGACCCATTATTAATATTATTAGCTGTGGCTGTGTTTATCCTGCTATGCTTACATCACAGAGTACCCAGACCAGCCTGCTATGTTTTTAATCTTTACATGATTTTTAACACGTAGATGTCAGCAAACTCACTAAAATGTATCCTGTCTGTGTGGTGTAAATCATTTCATCAGATTTCATAAGGAATTTGACCCAGAGACAAACATTTGAAACAATTATACAGCAATATCTAATATTCACGCTCATACTCTAATTTGATTATGTCGGCAATACAGAGGCATCAAAATTAAACTGAGTGATAAATAAACTGTGGAAAAATCCTCGTAGCTGCTTTTAAAGGCCCGTTTTACCTAAATATTGCTCCAATACAAAACACAGGTTTTCTTAGGTCTACAGTTAGTTTATGTAATGTTTTAGTCCAAAATTGCACATTTGCTGTTTTTTTTTTTTACATGAAGCACAACTGCTTCTTGTCACCTATCATTCGCTCTATGATTGTATGAAAATATTCACTACTTTAAAACATTCCCTGTTTCAGTTGAACGAACAGCATATGTATTGTGATGGGCTTTGGATAAAAAATACTAGGTATTCAGACATCTAGTTGACTTCCCACAGAGGGCCGGGACAAATTGTTTGAAAACTGGACAGTTTGGTCGAAAACTAGTGTCTTGGAAATCAGCAGTGTTTTGGCTGCTGACCGCTGAATATGAGTTTATGTTCCTTCCCAGAGGTCGCTTCCGTTCACCGGAGATGCGCGGTGAACATAAGCCAACGCACCCTTTGATTTAAGTGCTTCGAGGCAGAACACGCGCAACTGCTGGGTTATTTGAAAATTTACAGGGGAGGGACTTTACTAAAATCCACCACTGTGTAGACTCTTTAGGTGTTGTTGAAGGGATGAGTTTTTAGATTGGCATAGAAGACAGCACTTGTGTTGTGAATAAAGTGGGAAGGTCATTACACAACTGGGCAGACAGTAGGCCAGGTGGAACTGTGACCGAATCGCTATAGGGAAGCCGGAGCTAGGCGTCTGGTTGTGGCAGAGCGCTAATCAAAGGCAGGTGTATTGGGCTGGACTGCGTCCAGAAAGTAAGGGGGTGATCCCATAGCTGCCACGTACAGTACACCAAGACTGGTGTTTTGAAATTAATACACGCTGCCACTGACAGCCATAGGGACAGTAGTAGGAGGAAAGTAATTCTGTAGAAGTTGGGGAAGGTATAGCCAAGGTCATCTACAGCTTTCGTGATGAGCTAAAGGCCTGAAGAGAGATCACAAAGTAGTCAGGATAAAAAGTCGATGCAAATCCCACACCTCCACCCACACTGTTCCTTTTGATGGGGGCCACAGGTTGCGCTGTTGTTCAAGACTGATAGTTGTAGCGGAGAACAAAAGCCAGCTTTAAATAGACAATGTCCACTATTCAAAGTTGCATTGAAATCAAAATATCTAGGCTTAGAATTTTAGCCTGTTAACATCTCTTTTGGCTATTATGAGGCCAAGGTCCTCCACTGGAGAACTGTTTTATTTAAAACACTTGAAACTCCTCGGGAGGTTTAGCATCTCTATGCAAGCCAGTGATATCAGTCAAGTTAAACTCCCACACAGTTAGTACATCCTCACAAAAGCATGCGGCATTTGTGCATTTTTGTATAGACTTAGTTTTTGTCTGAATGACAATATAGAATCATTGTGTCATATCTGGTGCAATTAAGACCAAATAAATAATTGATTTTTGTGTTCTGTCTACTCTGTGCCCCCATGGCATGTCATACAATATCACAGCTAGCAACTTATTTAATAATTCAGTATGAGCTAAATATCACCTTTGGATGGGGAACAAGGGCAATCTGAAAGTTTTTTTCAGTTGAATGGAATAAGTGTTAAAGTGCACACATGTCCATTGACTCCCCAAAGCCCCTTTCAGTAATCATTATTGCTGTATTACAGATGCCCATTCATCCACCATTCAGGATAAACAAAAAAACAGGTTGTTACTCAGTTTGGCAGCCATTGCACAGCCCCCGCTGCAGATGGCTGACAATGCCAGCGAAATGATGGGTTGCCAAGGAGTTGAGTACATAGTCCAGCATCTTGCTTCAGTGGAAGACCTACCTGCTTGCATGTCCTTTGGGGCTTATATATCAAAGCGTTAAATTAACCTTTACAATCTGAAATCATTCATTAGCAGTTCTGATCCTGTCCAGGGTTTATCTACAATATCTATCCGGCTAATATATCTTGACAATATCAAGGAATCCAGTTTCGATTAAATGGGTTAGATTTAACCTGCCAGTAGTAGTGTAAGATCTGCTTAATTACGGGCCAATCTTATCCGTGCCAATACTATGTTCTGTCCTCTTAGGGGGAAATGTTCATAGGGCCGATCTCTGCATATTCATTGTGTGCACTTCGCTGGGTATGTGTGTGAATAAGTGTAGTCGGTGTGTGAGTGACTACGTGCGCGCATAGGCTTGTTTGATGAATATGTGTGTATTCTGTATGATGTCCAAATCTCATTGTCTGAAGAGGAGCTAGCAGGCTGGAGTAGCTAGTGCCCCTGACCAAGCCTGTGGGTGGTTGGAAAGGATTCATAAATCAGGGAGCAGTGTTAATCTTTCTCAGGTATTGGAAAGCCAGCCCTCAGTAAATATGTTGCCCCAGGATACAATGGGGTTTAAAGGATTTCTGTCTCCAAAGAGAAATTAGGCAGGGGCTTCAGAAGTGAGGTAAATGGAAATGCTTGCTGGAGCATACAGAGAGAGCAGGGTGCTTCTGTCAGCTAGTAAACGTCGTCTCAGGGTAGCCTCAGTCATTATCTTGGCAGGCATTGCTAACAGCGAAAGTAGGCTAAGGGTTGGTTACGGGCAGAAAAAAAAAGATTCTGTATGCTGATGATGAGTCACAACACGGTGGTGGTGAGGGGGTGGGGGTGTTGTGGAGATTATTATATTGTGTGAGTGTTGAAATGATTTGAAGCGAGCTCAACAACTAGAGTCCTCCAAGCGATCTCAGCTGTTCCATTTGTATTTATTTCAGTTACACTCGTTTTTTTTCCTGTTGCTAAATTAGCTCAAAAGACGATTTTGCTTATTGATTGAATAGAAGCTGGTCGGAAGACAGCCTTAGCTACAGGTTGCTTTAAATTTCTGCCTGATTTAATTGGCAATTTGAGAAGGGAAAAAAGAGCACACACTGATCTCATAAAGACTGATACAGGAAGATTTTTATCAGTAAACTGTCTGTAATAGAATTTAAAGTCAAGAAGGGTGAACTGTTAGTAGTCATGCCCCAATGTGAATATGCCTAGCGTAATTCCAATGTCAAAGAAGTGTTTTGGTTTTTTTTTTTCGATAAAAAGGTATCAATTTTGAGAACATTTACAGGATTTATTATAAATTCAGATTTTTGGCGGTTGGACTCCATCGAGATGAAAATCTTCATAGAACTCGGCCCCTGAGGGTAGGAGATAGGATGCCCTATGGTCTAGACGCTTGTTGTGGTTGAGACTGTGCTGGATAGGAGAGGAGGAGACCCTGGATGGAGGGGATGGAGGTTGGTTGTACTACATAGTAGGGTTCTGCGAACAGAGAATGACAAATTAGCAATGACTTTTCGATTTTGGCACGCAGCAGCTGATTGGTTAGCCAAGGGCTGGCAGAAAGGTGATTGGTTAGCTGCGATGATGCACAGAACAAGTGGAGTAGTTGTAGAGCTTTGGCAGCATGAGAAAGTGGAAGTGATGGAAAGTGAAATGACGGTGACTCTTGGATTTTTGCGAATGAGTGTGACAATGCGAGAAAGTGGAAAGAGCATAATAAAACTATTAGATGAATGAAAAGGGAAAAGACATGAATGAAATGATCTTCTTTATTCAATTTTCACATAAGCTTCATTTCACCACCCAAAAAGGCACAATCGAAGAACTTTTTCTTGCAAAACCAACTTAATCTTGAACTATTTCTTTTTAATACTCATTCTAAGGTAAACTTAATTTCAATTTTTATTGTTACCAAGACCTAAATGCAAAAGAAATCATGTGTATTTAGTGTGTATATAATGCATTTGTCGTCAGGGTGACAGCTTGGGGGCAAAATACTTTTACATTGAAAATTTGAACAAGCCTTGTGTACAGAATTTTGTAGTCTATGAACCAAAATAATTTTCAACGCTGTGTAAGGACCTTATAAATTGACATTTACAACTACTATATGTTATTTAGAGACACAAAGAAAAGGAACAAAGACCAAAACTGAATTTTTTTAAATATATATATACTGCTCAAAAAAATAAAGGGAACACCTAAAAACACAATATAGACCTCGATGAATGAAATATTTCAGCTGAAAATCTTTATTTATTAGACAGAGGAATGTTTTTAGAGCAAAATAACCTAAGAATGATCAATGGAAATCAAAATCATTAGCCCATTAAGGTCTGGATTCAGAATCATACTCAAAATCAAAGTGGAAAATGAGAACATAGGCTGATCCAACTTCTGTGGAAATTCTTCAAGACGATTCAAAATGAGGCTCAGTAGTGTGTGTGGCCTCCACGTGCCTGTGTGCACTCCCTACAACGTCTGGGCATGCTCCTGATGAGACGACGGATGGTCTCCTGAGGGATCTCCTCCCAGACCTGGATCAGGGCATCGGTCAACTCCTGGACAGTCTGTGGTGCGACGTCGCGTTGGCGGATGGTACGAGACATGATGTCCCAGAGGTGCTCGATTGGATTCAGGTCTGGGGAACGTGCAGGCCAGTCCATAGCATCAATGCCCTCGACATACAGGAACTGCTGACACACTCTGGCCACATGAGGACGAGCATTGTCATGCATGAGCAGGAACCCAGGGCCCACTGCACCAGCATATGGTCTGACAATGGGTCTGAGGATCTCATCCCGGTACCTAATGGCAGTCATGGTACCTCTGGCTAGCACGTAGAGGTCTGTGCGGCCCTCCAAGGATATGCCTCCCCAGACCATCACTGACCCACCGCCAAACCGGTCATGATGGAGGATGTTGCAGGCAGCAGAACGTTCTCCACAGCGTCTCCAGACTCTCTCACGTCTGTCACATGTGTTCAGTGTGAACCTGCTCTCATCTGTGAAGAGCACAGGGCGCCAGTGGCGAATCTGCCAACCAAGATGTTCTCTGGCAAAGGTCAATCGGGCTGCACGGTGTTGGGCTGTGAGCACAGGCCCCAATTGTGGACGTCGGGCCCTCATACCATCCTCATGCATTCTGTTTCTCACTGTTTGAGCAGAAACCTGCACATTAGTGGCCTGTTGAAGGTCGTTTTGTAGGGCTCCGGCAGTGCTCCTCCTGTTCCTCCTTGCACAAAGGACCAGATAGCGGTCCTGCTGCGGGGTTGTTGTCCTCCTGCGGCCCCCTCCACGTCTCCTGGTGTACTGGCCTGTCTCCTGGTACCTCCTCCATGCTCTGGACACTGTGCTGGGAGACACATCAAATCTTCTTGCCACAGCACGCATTGATGTGCCATCCTGGATGAGCTGCACTACCTGAGCAACTTCTGTAGGTTGCAGATACCGCCTCATGCCACCTCTAGTGGTGAGGGCACTAGCAAAATGAAAAACTAACTAAAGATCGGCCAGAAAAGATGAGGACAGGCAAATGGTCTGTGGCCACCACCTGCAAATCCATTCCTTTTATAGGGGTTGTCTTGCAAATTGTCTAATTTCCACCAGGTGGAAATTAGACAATTTACCAACAGGTGAAATTGATTCACAAATCAGTGTTGCTTGCTAACTGGACAGGTTGATATCTCAAAAGTGTGATTGACTTGGAGCTACATTGCATTGCTTATGTGTTCCCTTTATTTTTTTGAGCAGTGTATATTTTTCCTGCTATCTGTGGGTGTTTCAACAGCTAGTGAGCGGGTAAATTCTGAGGTGGGGGATGCTTACAGATGTGTAAGGGTAAATGTGAATAATTTCATAAATGGAGTTTTTTTTCCTATATTTATGTTTTTAATTGAATGTCAAGGAGAAATAAACAATTCAATTAAAATAGCAACAAACTATTATTTTCGCAATAATAATTACAGCCCAGTTACACAGGCGACATGTCTATGACCTTAGCCATACGAAACCCATATCTAATCTTAACCATCTCAAATCTAATACATAAACCAAACCATTTCTGACATCACGGCTAAACTCACTGAGCCATCTCCTGTTGAATAATGGAAAAGTAGATGGTCTGAGTGGATGTCCTCAACTCTGTCCTAATAGAATGTGATTTTATGTGTTGACAAGCAAGGCTAGACATATCTAAGTACTATATGCATGCATTCTCATCACTAAGTGGCCTAGTCACGTCTAGGTCTGCAAGACTAATTGACGTACTGTACGATGAATTACCCCTACGCCCTTTCTCCTCCCATCCACACCATGATAAAAGAGTTTAAACCTACCTCCGATGCTCCTGGCCTTACTTTCCTTCCACCTGGTCTCCTGCACACACAGTCACAGTACACCTACCTTTCTTCTCTCCATCATATCAGCCAGCTCTCTCCCTTTACCAGTCATAGTGCCAACATTCAAAGTTCCGACTCTCACCTCCACACTCCTACCCTTCCTCCCCTCCCGCTGCCTCGGGATATGCTTTCCCCTCTCCTTTTCCTTCGCCCAGCAGTAGCATAGTACTGGCACCCTGCTGGCCAACAGTACCGGTGGCGGTCATTGGTAACCCGGGCCGTGACCATGGAAATCTGATTTATCATCCGCATATTTGATTTGGCAAAGATTTTACGCCGGATGCCTTTTCTAACACAACCCTCCCCGTTTATCCGGGCTTGGGACCGACACACTGGCTTGTGCATCCTCAGTGGCTGGGTTACATGCTATACATCATATGCATGTGACTAAACATTGGCAATAAATGTATTTTGGGAAATGCAGTTAAGCTGAAAAGGAATATTTTGGGCCATTCCACTCTAAATAACTGGTGAGCTGGTAAATCCCCAGATGGAAGTTGCAGATCTGTAACACAGTTGTAAACTTCAGTATGGAAAAAAATTCAGAAAGTGATTTTTGTTTTCTTATTGTTTTCATATTTCTTTAATTCAAAGTCAAGGAAAAAAATAACCAGCTGGTTTATTTGTAGGAGATCTATTTATCTTTTGAAAGTTTTGTCTTTAGCTTTTGATTTATGGGGGGGGGCAACGGACGTGCATGCCCCGGGGCCCCCTGGTGGGTTAATCCGGCCATGGCCATGAGTTGCCATGACATGAGCCGATGTGAAGGCATGCAATGTAAAGTTGTGACATTTACATTTTATATTTTCAAAGCAACAGAACAAAAGCAATAGATCTTTACTTGGGAGTTATGTTTGGCAAAGGAAGTTCTAAGGTCACGCTGTACACTACGATCCTTACAACAATCGCTTTTATAACTCGTTATTTTTAATGGGAAGGACATACGATGGCTGCAACTCCCCAACAGTGGCATTAGCTTGTTTTTACTGGTCACAACATCAAGCACCAACGATAAAAAAAAAGTCCCACTCTGAACAAAAGATTTTCATCTGAGGTTTTCATCTGTTGCAAGGCGACTGATGGAGCCGCGGCTGTCAGGTCCCTAAAGAAGCTGCTCAAAAATTAAACAAATATGAGAAGTTCACTAATATTTTCCATCCATCCATCCATTATCTTAACCGCTTATCCTGCTCTCAGGGTCGTGGGGATGCTGGAGCCCATCCCAGCAGTCATTGGGCGGCAGGCGGGGAGACACCCTGCACAGGCCGCCAGGCCCTCACGGGGCTTTGAGTAATATTTCAGAGAAAATTTGTTAAGCTTAATGTGATATATTTAGATCAATTCAGTAGTGGGCACATGTATCTCCTCTCCTTCTCCATCCTGTTTTTTTGTTTTCCATTATCTTGGAAATAACAAACATTTTTGCCCTCCTTTTCAGCGTCTAGCAGTCATATAGAATTTGCTGCCTCTGATATCCACCGACGTAGAAATAAACCGAAAGAGAGCGATAGCGTGTTTGTGTTGAGACAGCAACTTAAATGGGTTATCACAGCATTAAAATCCCTTTCTGACTAGAGTCCTTAAAATGACAATGTGAGAGTCCCCGGCTCTAAGAAAACGGTATCTTCGGAGAAAGCTGCACCTTAACCCTGGTGAACTGATCCGGGGGTACTGAGCGTTGTGATAGGGACTAATCCCCTGCTGTGTGCTTTGAGTGGGACTCAGAGCAATACACCAGGGGATACGAAGGAGATGGGAGGAACAGGCGGGAAGAAAGAGACTTCTGACGAACAGAAAAATGTGTTGAAGTGATGCTGTCACCGTGATGAATCCTTTCAGACATCATTTCAAACTGGGATGGAGCTAAATCTGCATGTGTGTGCGTGTGTGCGAGTGTGTGTGTGCGTGCGAGTGTGTGTGCGTGTGTGTGAGTGTGTATAGTATGAGTGAAACATATGGCATTATGCTTGCACAGGAATCCACCAGGACTCACACTGATGTCTCCTCGTTAATTGCAGATATTTGCCAATTTGAAATCAGTGTGACTCTCAAAGCTCCCCGCAGATATTTGGAAGGCGTCAGTTGACTGGAAGAAAAAAGTTTTTGCAAGGGAGCGCGTTCGTTAGTGTGCCGAGTTAATGGGCTCTATTTTCATGAAACCGCGGCAGGCGTGAGTGCAGGAGCGCATGGGCGTCGCCAACATATATTTTAGCAACGCTTCCGGTGACCGGCGCGCCCTCGGCGCTGCATGGCGGAGTCGATAATGAGGTTGAATTAGCATGAATGCGTTGCGAGCCGGGCTTCTAACTTGGCCAATCAAATCAGCGCCTCTCGCACCATTTAAATGCGCCGCGTGCTGCCATTTTGGTGATGGATGAAGAGGGCAGGCGATTAGCGCGCTTACGCATTCTTCCTTCCTCGGTTAAACGGATGTATGAAATTCGTTGGCGGTAAATTCATTCCTTGTACTGCCGCCGTCTTTCCGGTTCCATACCCCCATCCCCTATAGATTGTGACGAAACATAATTATTGCATACATGATTTACAAGTTTACCTCCGTTTTTTCCACGTCGTGCGCAGAGATTGACCACGGACACGAGCCTAACGTGGGGAGTGGTGTTTCGCCCTCTTCCTCATCCCTTGACTTAGGAAAAAAGAAAAAAAAATCTCTCGTCCCATCCCATGCCCAGGGTTGATAGTGAAAGTGACTCTCGTCCCACTGGAATTCCATAGGAATCCCGTGACAGGAATCTTGTGCCCAAATGCTAACCTATGCACGACATACTCAAAGCACATACTGCAGGGGCGTCCGGGTGGCGTGGCGTGGCGTGGCGGTCTGTTCCGTTACCTGCCAACACGGGGATCGCCGGATCGAATCCCCGCGTTACCTTCGGCGTCGCACAGACAGAATTGGCCGTGGCCGTGGGTGTATGTCCTGGTCGCTGCACTAGCGCCTCCTCTGGTCGGTCGGGGCACCTGTTCGGGGGCGAAACTCCTCACTGTCAGGTGAAAAGAAGCGGCTGGTGACTCCACATGCATCGGAGGAGGCATGCGATAGTCTGCAGCCCTCGGCAGAGGTGGAGTGGGGTAATTGGGGAGAAAAAGGGGGGGCATTTACTGCATACTAACAGTACTACATACTGTTTAGTAATTACCATTCCATCCAGAGGCGTTTAATATGCAGCATAATCCCATTACAATATCCCCAGTCGGCCAGCGGAAGTGACGGCAGGCGTGTGCCGCTTTTGCACAGCCTGTATCGCCATGGCAACCCTCAACCCTCAAAAGTTGCCCCTTTTTTTGGCATCGGTGTGAGTGAAGACAGATAATATACCAGTATTCACCGGATCGCGGTCGCTTTGATGTCCACCATCATGGTTGTGAAATGTTGGCTGGCTGGGGCCCCGTCTTCTCCGTCTCCATGGTAACCACCCAAAGTCGCCTTTGCCTCCTGCAGGAGAGTTCAGTCGATTCCCCTTTGATTTTTCGGTGAAAACGGTACACGTCCGGCTATTTTTAAGCGTACAACATGTCGCCGCGCTTTGAACGGTGTAACCTGGTGTTGGAGAGCGGTGACTGCAGCCCGTGTGTCCTTGTCCTCTCGATAAACCCCGAGACGCTGGTTTTGTTGCCCTTCACATTAACCTTCATTATACTGTAACGTGCATGGATAAGGAGACACGTTGGCCGCTGGCTGGCGGGTCTGACCCTTTAGTCTAGTGGTTAGCGACGCCTCCTGCGGCGCGGGCGATACGGGTTCGCTTCCCGGCCGCGGCAGTTCCTGTGGTCGCGTTGTCCCCCGAATTCGCTACAATACGTTTATCGTTGATGCGTCGGAAGCAAAGTATGAGAGAACGCCATTATGATGCGGCGCCGCTTGATCTGCAGAGGAAGTTTTTCTGCACAGACTGTCGTCAGCAATTGACGAAACCGTGCACGTCTTTTTTCTGTTTCTTTTGCACCCATTCTACGAGCACAATTCTTCGGCTTACCCGAGTCCTCGTGGCCTTTCGGCGTCCATGTCAAAGAGACAGGGCGATGACAATTCAACAGAGATAGCGGACGGGCCCGCTAATAAGAGGTGAGGGAGAAAGCGTCACGTCGGAACAAGATGGAAAGATGACAGGTGAAGTCAAAGAGAGCAAATATGGCGAGAAGCGGTCGCGGCGTGAGCAGGATGCGTGCTCTGCACGGGCTGGTCCACGACTGCTGCACGTCTGAGATGAGAAAAGGTGGGGGAAGCTCACCCCTTCCCCTGACAAGGTGGTGGCGTTGACTACAAAAAAAGGAAAAGAAAATGGACGGATGGAATGACTGCTATGTTGCACGCATATCTTTACAGAGCAGCGTGTCTGTAAACAAAAAGCAAAGATTAACAGGAAAGGAAACGCTGAAAAAGATGAATATGTTGAAGAATATTTTAAAGCAAGGTGCTGATTTTAGTGACCTGATCTCAATGTTCCGCTATAGTTGACAGTTGGCCAGAATGAAAGGACCTGGCCTAGTGGTGTAGTCCGTTGCCTACCAACACGAGGGATCGCCGGTTCGAACCCCATGTTGCCTCCGGCTTGGTCGGGCGTCCCTACAGACACGTGTCTGCGGGTGGGAAGCCGGATGTGGGTATGTGTCCTGGTC
This sequence comes from Lampris incognitus, assembly GCF_029633865.1. Classification (NCBI taxonomy): domain Eukaryota; kingdom Metazoa; phylum Chordata; class Actinopteri; order Lampriformes; family Lampridae; genus Lampris; species Lampris incognitus. Next base: position 15,619,474 of record NC_079214.1, on the reverse strand, counting down.
GCAGAACTAGCGCCTCCTCTGGTCAGTCGGGGCACCTGTTCAGGTGGGGGGGGGTGAGGGGAAACTGGGGGAATAGCGTGATCCTCCCACGTGCTACATCCCCCCCTGGCGAAACTCCTCACTGTCAGGTGAAGAGAAGCGGCCGGCGACTCCACATGTATCGGAGGAGGCGTGTGGTAGTCTGCAGCCCTCCCCGGATCGGCAGAGGGGGTGGAGCAGAGACCGGGACGGCTCGGAAGAGGGGGGTAATTGGCCGGGTACAACGGGGGAGAAAAAGGGAGGGGAAAAAGGAATGCGAGGAACTTTTTAACACAGAATTAGAAATTTGAAAAGGTGAGTTTTGCATAGTTGCGTAATTGTGTATTTGTGTGTATATAGTGACCGGATGGCGAGGGATATATATGCGTAAGCAGGATACGAGAGGGGCAGAGGAGGACCCAAAAGCGAACAATTGAGATGATTTAATTCAGAACCGAATCAGATTAGTAGTCGGGAGGCGGTGCCGCGAGTGTCACGGCGCCGTGTATCCGTCATATCGGCATTCTCCTGACGCGGCGCTAATTGTAATAACATCTAATTACACAGTGATAGATATATAGGTGCGTGCTTATTCATTACCCAGCTCTCACACAGTGGAGGCAATAAACTCGGAGTTTGCAATTCTCAGGCCATGAATTTAAATGGCGTTACTCACCGCTCACATCCCGCGGATTGACAGTTGATATTCAGAATCAGCCGGTGTTGTGGGGGGCTATTATGCCAAGGCTCCGCGCGCTCCGGCGGGGCCGCGGCCTCCTCACTATGTATGTATCAGTCTCCCACTTTCATCAACTTATCCTCCCCCCCCTCCCCCCCGCGCCTCCCATTGCCCTCCTCACAACACCCCCCTCAGCCAATGTCTCCCTCTGCAGTCGGTAACCCCGTTTCCGTTCGCCTTTGTTCTCCTTATTACTGTAGCATGTGGCTCTAAATCCTCCTTGTACCCCCCCACCACCACCACCCACCACCACCCCACCCACCCACCACCACCCTTTCTCTTCCCGGCCTCAGCTGAACTACGGCGCGGTATCAGAAAGCAAGGAGCCACAGAATTAAATTCTGATCAAGTGCAAATAAGAGCGTACCTGAAGAGGGGCGTCGCGAGGAGGAGGAGGAGGGGGGGGGGCAAAACAATCACAAACAACAGCAAAGCCGTATCTGCATTAAACACGCTCGCGAAAGCGAGAGCAACGAGAGAGGGAGAGAGAGAGAGAGAGAGAGGGTGAGAGAGAGAGAGGGAGAGAGAGAGAGGGTGAGAGGGAGAGAGAGAGGGTGAGAGAGAGGGAGAGAGAGAGAGAGGGAGAGAGGGGGAGAGGGAGAGGGGGAGGGAGAGAGGGGGAGAGAGAGAGAGAGGGTGAGAGAGAGGGAGAGAGAGAGAGGGAGAGAGAGAGAGGGTGAGAGAGAGAGGGTGAGAGAGAGGGAGAGAGAGGGGGGGGAGAGAGAGAGGGGGAGAGGGAGAGGGGGAGGGAGAGAGGGGGAGAGAGAGAGAGAGGGAGAGAGAGAGGGTGAGAGAGAGGGAGAGAGAGAGAGAGGGAGAGAGGGAGAGAGAGAGAGAAAGAGAGGGAGAGAGGGAGAGGGTGAGAGGGAGAGAGAGGGGGGGAGAGAGAGAGGGGGGGAGAGAGAGGGGGGGGAGAGAAAAGAGAGATAATATTGTTATCTTGGAGCAGGCACACGCATTGATACACCCGCTTACATGCACAGCTGCACCGGCGTGCTCACACGTACAGGTTAACGTGTACGCACACGCAGGACGAGATAATAGAAAATGGCAGGATGAGTCCCCCATCATAGACTCTCTCCCCCTCTCTCCCCCTCCCTCTCCCTCCCTCTCTCTCACACATGTGAAGGATGCATGCTCATCGCAATATGCAAGGAGACGCCCGCCTCTGCGCATGACTTGCAATAGGCGCAAGCTATACAGCCGGAGTGCATGTGTATATATGCACTTCTGCTTACGGTGTAATAAAGGTGCGGGGAGGGGGGGGTGCAGGATGCTCCCCCCCCCGCTACTGTCCCCCCCCCACTGTGTCCTGCCTCAACCCCGACATCGCGGGCTTATCCTTGGAAATGTCACCCAGAGAGCCAAGTGTTGCTTACCGCAGTGCAATTTGCCACTAGGTGAGAGTGAGTCCGTTTAATCTCGCCTCCGTAACAAGCTGCGATTTTGCATGGTAGACAGTATTAACCGTGCTAAAGTGTTTAAAGAGAGCCAGGCCACCGTCTGCGGCAGGAAATCCTTAAGGGGTTGAGCTGACAAAAAAAAGGGGAAAAATACAACTTGATATGTCAGCATAATGTCAGCGTTTAACTTGGAAATAGCGAACATGGAGGAGCGTACAGTCCTTAATTCGTTTGAACCAAAATTGTAGAATTGGCGTTTAAAATATATTTTTTTGATCCCCCCCAACCCAACCCACCCTATTTCTCCCCAATTGTATCCAGCCAATTACCCCCCTCTTCCGAGCCGTCCCGGTCGCTGCTCCACCCCCTCTGCCGATCCGGGGAGGGCTGCAGACTACCACATGCCTCCTCCCATACATGTGGAGTCGCCAGCCGCTTCGTTTCACCTGACAGTGAGGAGTTTCACCAGGGGGATGTAGCGCGTGGGGGGGATCATGCTATCCCCCCCTCCCCGAACAGGCGCCCCGACCGACCAGAGGAGGCGCTAGTGCGGCGACCAGGACTCACACCCACATCCGGCTTCCCACCCGCAGACACGTGCAATTGTGTCTGTAGAGACGCCCGACCGAGCCGGATGTAACACAGGGATTCGAACCGGCGATCCCGGTGTTGGTAGGCAACGGACTAGACCGCCACGCCACCCGGACACCCGGAAAGAACGTGTTTTGCCACAGGAGGCCAGACTGTAAAAACAAAGCTTTCAGCTTGGCCCTCATGAAACGTAGTCTCGTGAATCATAAAGTATGGCGTGAAGGAAATTCCTCCTTCTATCCATCCATTATCCCCACCGCTCATCCTGCTCAGAGTCGCCGGGACGCCGGAGCCCATCCCATCAGTCACTGGGCGGCAGGCGGGGGGGGGGGAGACACCCTATCACACGCCAACCGGGAGAAATCCACTGAGAAGGACGGCGTTTTTATTTTTCTATTCTAGCCCTGGGTACGACTCAATTTCTGTCCCTGGTGAACAAAAAAGACTCGACGGTTTTTCTTTTCTCGCAGGTTTTGTGATTCGAGGGTTGACGGCGGCTCAGGAGGGTAGAGCAGAGCCCTGCCCGGTGAGAGTAGAGCAGAGCCCTGCCCGGTGAGGGTAGAGCAGGGCCCTGCCCGGTGAGGGTAGAGCAGAGCCCTGCCCGGTGAGGGTAGAGCAGGGCCCTGCCCGGTGAGGGTAGAGCAGAGCCCTGCCCGGTGAGGGTAGAGCAGAGCCCTGCCCGGTGAGGGTAGAGCAGGGCCCTGCCCGGTGAGGGTAGAGCAGAGCCCTGCCCGGTGAGGGTAGAGCAGGGCCGTGCCCGGTGAGGGTAGAGCAGAGCCCTGCCCGGTGAGGGTAGAGCAGGGGCCTGCCCGGTGAGGGTAGAGCAGGGCCCTGCCCGGTGAGGGTAGAGCAGGGCCCTGCCCGGTGAGGGTAGAGCAGAGCCCTGCCCGGTGAGGGTAGAGCAGGGCCCTGCCCGGTGAGGGTAGAGCCCGGTGAGGGTAGAGCAGGGCCCTGCCCGGTGAGGGTAGAGCAGGGCCGTGCCTGGTGAGGGTAGAGCAGAGCCCTGCCCGGTGAGGGTAGAGCAGGGCCGTGCCCGGTGAGGGTAGAGCAGAGCCCTGCCCGGTGAGGGTAGAGCAGAGCCCTGCCCGGTGAGGGTAGAGCAGGGCCGTGCCCGGTGAGGGTAGAGCAGGGGCCTGCCCGGTGAGGGTAGAGCAGAGCCCTGCCCGGTGAGGGTAGAGCAGGGCCGTGCCTGGTGAGGGTAGAGCAGAGCCCTGCCCGGTGAGGGTAGAGCAGGGCCGTGCCCGGTGAGGGTAGAGCAGAGCCCTGCCCGGTGAGGGTAGAGCAGAGCCCTGCCCGGTGAGGGCAGAGCAGGGCCCTGCCCGGTGAGGGTAGAGCAGGGCCCTGCCCGGTGAGGGTAGAGCAGGGCCCTGCCCGGGGCCCAGCCCGGTGAGGGTAGAGCAGAGCCCTGCCCGGTGAGGGTAGAGCAGGGCCCTGCCCGGTGAGGGTAGAGCAGAGCCCTGCCTGGTAAGTGGAGGGTTGCCGGTTCGGCTCCTCCTTGGCAAAATGTCGAGGTGTCCTTGAGAAAGATACCGGAACAGCTAACCCCTAATTGCCCCCCGGCGAGCTGGTTGTGCTAGCTTACATTGTTGACACCGCCGTCAGTGTGGGTGGGGGTGGGTGGGTGAATGTGAGGCATTCATTGACTGTGAAGCGCTTTGAGTGGCTGCTGCAGCATATTTTCTTTTTTTTGGGAAAGGTTGGAAGAAGCCTGAGCCGCTGAGAGGCCATCCGCTGGGCTTAACGTGCGACATGTTTGATCCTGTAAATACATCATCTTGTGGCTGCCGGTGAGGAGGCCACTACAGCTCCCCCGCGCCTTTCCAAACAGCGGCGTGTGGCAGAACGGGCGATGGGTGATCCCCGGGGCATAGCAGCCAACCGACGCGGCTCCCCCCACCCCCCCCCCCCCCTCGCGTCTGCTAGATCAGACATGGCGACGCCACGTTTCGTGACTGACGTGTGTTGCTGTGACGCACCCGCGCGTGTCAGTATCTCGCAGCCCGAGACAGTTTGTGTGTGAGGATCACAAGCTGATGGGTAAAGACAGGCGGGGGGGGGGGGGTCACAGGTTACCTGCGTTTTAATACCACACAACCCCACAATTTGCACACTTTTCATTCCATCCTTTTTTCTTTTTCTTTTTACATGGCGATGGAGGTCGCGTGGCTCAGGCCCTGGGTGTCCCGGTGGTGTGTGGACACCGCTTGGCGTCCTCCTCATCATATCTTGTGATTCCAGTGTTGTGTTCTGTACACACAGCATCCACTGCACGTTGTCCATCTTGGGAGAGAGATCCCTCCTCTGCTGCTCTCCCTGAGGTTTCTCCCTGTTTTTCTCCCTGTTAAAGGGGTGTGATTTTTTTTTTTAGGGGCTTGTTCCTTATCTGATGCGAGGGTCTAAGGACAGGATGCTGTGTTGCTGTGAAGCCCACTGAGGCAAATCTGTAATTTGTGATATTGGGCTATACAAATAAAATCACACACACAATATGTATGTGTAGCTATATCTTTTTTTAACTAAATTGTCTACATTAAATTGAATAAATGTTTAATAATATTTGATAAATATTTAATAATAATGATAAAAAAATTAATAAATACACTAAATTGTCCCTAGGTTTGAAAGTGTGTGTGTGTGTGTGTGTGTGTGGGTCCTGTGATGGCCTGGCGGCCTGTCCAGGGTGTCCCCCCGCCTGCCGCCCATGCAATGACTGCTGGGATAGGCTCCAGCATCCCCGTGACCCTGAGAGCAGGATAAGCGGTTTGGATAATGGATGGATGGATGGGTGGGTGGATGGATGGGTGGATGGGTGGGTGGATGGATGGGTGGATGGGTGGATGGGTGGGTGGATGGATGGATGGGTGGGTGGATGGATAGATTTTTTTTTTTTGCTCCATTGTCTCACTCACACTTCAGCAGTTCATCTAGATGGGTCCAGAGTCCAGTTAAAATCCTCGTGACGGTACCAGCTTGATTGACAGGCAAGAGGCCGACGTACTCCACGCGCATTTGTGACGGGCGTCCTTCACGACTCCTCGGTCCGATCCCGAAAAACCGCCACGATGGCCGAATCAGGCCCGCTAACGTAGCACCGGCACAGACGACAACAGGCTAAACTCTGCAGCGCACCATTACAGACCCTGACGAGGAGAGAAACGGGTTATTTTTAATACCTGGGATTTATTTTTTTCATCTCTTTGTGTTGACGTAGGCCAGTTAGTACATGAAGTGTGTAGGTATAGCTTATGAAGGCTATAAAAAGATCCTTTTTGAGAACAGCTAAGAAACAGTGTTATGAATCCTAAACGCAACTGACTCAAATCTAACAGCCGCCAAGTAATTAAAGGGAAAATAGTACAAAGAGAAAACGGAGAGCAAATTATACCCCAAGGATCGTTCACATCTCATGAAGAACCCTGTTTTCTGGTGCTGTGTGTTTTCAGGCGGCGAGGCCTCGGCTGTTATTTCAGTGGTGGGTTATAATCCTTCACCTTTATGCAACACTGCAAGAGGACGACCAACGTTACTGTTCATGTTGCAGTTATAAAAGAGATATTTGCCTCTTTCTTTTTCTATCCCCCCCCCCTTTTTTCTCCCCAATTGTGCTTGGTCAATTACCCCACCCTTCCCGAGCCGTCCTGGTCGCTGCTCCACCCCTCCGCCGATCCGGGGGGGGGGGGGCACAGACCACCACACGCCTCCTCCGATACATGTGGAGTCGCCGGCCGCCTCTCTTCACCTGACAGTGAGGAGTTTCGCCGGGGGGATGTAGCACGTGGGAGGATCACGCTACTCCCCCCCGAACAGGCACCCCGACTGACCAGAGGGAGACGCTAGTGATGCGGCCAGGACACATACCCACATCTGGCTTCCCACCCGCAGACACGACCAATTGTGTCTGTAGGGACGCCCGGCCAAGCCGGAGGTTAACGCGGGGATTCGAACCGGCGATCCCCGTGTTGGCAGGCAACGGAATAGACCGCTACGCTACCCGGACGCCCTATTCCTCTGTTTTCTGTCACGAAGGAATCGATATTTAACGTCACACACTGAGGCAACAAATAGTTTTAATGCTTCTTTTTTTTCTTCACCAATTTATTTTTCTTCCTGCACATTAATTCCCTTTATCGATATCAACCCCCCGATGAAACGAGAGCAACACATAGAACATCTGCAAGCACTTGAGCGCTGGTCTTGGTTTAATGTGCTTGCTACTGTAAGTGAGGAGTGCAGCAAGTCAATATGTAGTTTGTTTTGTTGCAATGTTTTTTTTAAAAATTCTATTTTGGGCTTCAAATTAAGCTAAAATGTTTTGCTGCCGTGACTTTGACCTGCACTTGGGTGTGTAGGACGCTGGCAAACGCTCCCGCTTCTGGTCTCAACGGCCATGTCTGTACTTGATCAGACGCAGCCCTCCCTCCCCAGAACGTTGGGCCCTGGTAAGAATCATTCATCCAATATTCAGTGTTTTACCCTCCATGTGTGGGCAGGGGTAGATCCAGTCATCACCCACGGCTTTTTTACCCGTCAGGCTGCTGTGCCACTCAGGCTGCTCAGGCGTTTTTAGATTTGTCAACTAACCACGTGGTTTGCGATTGCTTAGTACTGGAAAAACTACATAGGATCCTATGAACTTCAAAATATGCCCCCCCCACCCCACCCCCTCTCCCGGTGCCTGCTAAGTTTTGGTGGTGCAGAACAAGACGCTATAGCTCCGGAGAAGAGGACTTCCTGTCCCGTCTGCGTTCCCTCTCCACGGCACGACGGTGTGGACGCCGCCCTTTCAATTCTCACGCTAAAGAGCTCAGCTGAGGGTGGAGGCTCGTGCAGCCTGCTCCTCGTGTCGGCTCCGTCACCTGAGAAGCTCCTGTACTGCAAATCTCAGCCTTTCAGCGTCGACAGGGGTCAGGGCGGGAATGTGGGGTCAACACATGCTCTTGTTTAGTGGCAAGTTGGGTTTTGTGGGGCTCGTGTGTGTGTGTGTGCCAGTGTGCACGCATGCGTGTGTGCATGCACGTGTGCACACACAGGGAGGGAAAAAGAGCACGTGGAGGCTTTTAAGCGCTCTTAAGTGTGTAGTTGTCAAGATGATTATCTTGCCAACTAGACTGTGTCCAATTACCATGGGGAGGTTATAATCCTCGTTGTTTATTTCCCTGCCCTCACCTTCATGGCAGTGAATCTTACAGTTTAGTGTTCGTCTTGCCGTCTCTGTGGTTCCTTCTAAGAATAAACGCAAAGCCAAATCCCAAATAAAATACCGATGCCAACTCCGGTTTCTCCGTATTAGGCCACAACACTGGGCGAGTGTCAAGTTTGAGCCCCACCACCTGTCTCAGGCTGCCCACTCTCCCGCTTTCTCTGTAGTTGTTAGCGGTGCGGGTGAACGGTGCTGCACAAGGTTGCCGGGCTTGTCACACCGGCACATAGTTAATGTCCGGTATCCAGACACCGGCTGTCCACAGGCAGATGTATGTAGTTGGAGAGAAGTCACGGGCTGAATTGATGTTTAGCCATTGACATGTCCTCATCACTTCAAATTATGCCTTTTCAGCAACTATCAGGTCCCGCTGGTACGAGTCAGCCACTTGCGAGGATGCAGAATCCTATTCAGAGGAGAAAAAATAAAAAAAATGAAATGAAATTAGTTGGGTTAGGTTTTTCCTGTTTTTTCTTTACAATAACTTTCTAGCGACTCGAACTCAACGTGTCAGATAAATCATTGCTTTCTCAAAGCGGGCCCATCAAATCTTAAGTTTGGTGCACTCGCAGCGAGTTGTATTAATTGCAAACTTAAATTTTCAACATCAGTGAGGAGATGTTAACTTTAGAAGTTAATGTTTGAAGTTCTAATGCATATTCTTAACTTCATTATACAATCTGACCAGAAATTCCTTTAATATGGCAGGAGCCAATAGGCTGAGAAGTTCTCACACATTACTCGAGTCCCTGGTGTGTTAATTAATATTTATATTTGTCCACTGCCTCAAACTCTGCCTTTAGGCGTTTATTAATTTATCATGAGCTGGTGGAGGCATTGCTATCTATCTACGTTGAGCGTGAGTGCTACGGCGCCGTGGCCGATCCCTCACCAAGCGAGTCAGCGCCGAGCAAAACCAGAGCGGTGTGTGGCACGCCATGCAAACAATACCGACAATAGCAACCACAATGCAGGAGGGGCTGCGGGGTATTTAAAAAAATTTTTTTGGGGTGTGCACCCATGCTTGTATGCGTGTGTATCTGCACGTGTCTTGCAGAGGTTGCGGTGTTAGCCTAAACACCCATAGCTTTACAGTCCTCACAATTAGGGACAGTCCTGTGAGGCATCTGACAGTATGACCAGGAGCTATGTGGTACCTATCACTGAACACAGCACTGCTGAATGCGAGGCAGCCATGATAATTAGTGTTCTTAGCCAGGAGCTCCTCGCTGGCGCCTCGCCCCCTCACTGACCCGGGGAGATTGGAAAGAGGCCCGGTGGTTCTCAAGGGAGCGAGCCTGTCAGGTCCATCACTTCTCTCACGACATCGAAGTGAGCGGAGGTGCTTTAAATGCCAAGCAGGACACGTTTGCCAAGCCTATCGGCCCAGCCTGAATAGCAGGTCTGTCTCTCGCTCCGGTGTCCCCGCTCTGCAGACCTTGGAGCAGAGCTCAGGCTCATTGTCTGGGGACGGTTATCCTTTTAGGGAGGGAGGGAGGAAGTAATTGATAGTGTTACTGCATGGCACATGGTTGAGTCCTGTCAATCTATCAGTAAGCCACTGAGTCATATTGAAATTGTATTTATAGCTCTTACTTTGTGGCATTATGGCATGATGATACCGTCTTATTTGTTTTCTTTTTTCTTTACATGATTTGTACAGACATTCAAAATAAATGTGGAAAATGCCAAAAAAATCATCTTTAAAAAATAGAAATAAAAAATAAAGCGGTACATGATAAAACATAACAGCTGCAGGAAGGGACCACTTGAGCTCACAATGTTGGAAACATGTTTAATATGCCTTACGTGTCTGTATGATGGTGAAAATCTGCTTTTGTTCTCACTTGCTTACAAATCTCAATTATTTTTTTATTCTGTTGATAAATAGTTTTACAAAATGAGGGAGTTTATGCTACAGGATCCTTTAAATTGAATTAAAAAATTATGCTATTCAGTTTTATTTGCAGCTTGTTGTATACTGCTCACAGTAAAGACTGCAAGTAAGCTGTCTTTTGAAGGAAAGCAGCTTTGTTCCTTGGCATATGGAAAAGGGGGTGGGAGTTACAGTATAATGAGGGTATGGGATCAGTTTGACTGATTATAGTTCATTTATATTTTACATGTCAGTTATATTTCAGGGTTTGTCCAAATACTCACATCCAGGCACCAGCTAGGGCTGTCAGTCTTCATCTACAGTCCCATTCGAATTTCATTCCTTATTATTTCTAATATTCGATTTTTTTTCAAAATTTTAATGCTCAAATTTAGCCTGTTATTAATATTTACTATGTCCCTATACACACTGTACACACAGGTTTATGCATTGCCAATGCCACTATCAGCATATGGTTGTTATACATTCTCTCCACTAGAGGGCAACATTACCTCTATATCGTTATTTGTGATTTTTCCGTTTGTTGACAAAAATCTAAAACTTTCCACAAATCGCCTCTTAAATGGTCAGGAGTGGTGATCTCCGTGGGTGCGCCACTTTCGGCCATTTCTGGTATTGTAACGCTAGAGGTTAACGTTAGCACATTGAACGTTGAGATTTTGTGTCGGAGTCGGACACAGAAAACTTTATTGTTCATCAGACGTTGACAAAAGCGTTTCGTTTTCCCATGCGGGGGCGACCAATGCGGTTGGGTCGTGTCTAGACGGTAACCCTAGATTTGCGAAACTCTCGCGGGATTTTTAACCTGACCTTTACTTGTGAGACGGTACTGTGCTGAATCTAGTGCGCATGTGCGAGAATTTCGCAACTCTAGAGACGGGCGGAGAGAAGGGCGAGATTCGCTGTAAGCCAACACATTTATGAAAAAAACAACAACAAAAAAAACACATGTTCAAACATTCGAATAGCAATTTCAGCATTCAATTAGTATTATTGTTTTTTTTTACTCTTCGATTTATATTCAATCAGTCCTAGCACCAACTAGTAAGTGGAACCACGCGATTATTATTGTTAAATTGAATTTAGAATAGAAACTATATAAAAAGTACATTTTTTGGGGGGGGGCAAGTGAGTTGGGGTGACTATCTTTGAAACGAAAAATCCAGGTTCAGACACCAGTGACAGCTGGCATCTGCCCTGCTGAAGTGTCCTTCATATACGTACGTATATGAAAAGTACGGAAGCCCAGCCAGCTCCAAGGACACTGTCCTGTGGCTGAGTCTGGGTTCTGCACTCCCTTCGGCAAATAAAGAGTTAATTCTCTCCTTCAGTGATCAATTTAGCATCACACTATTATCATAGTGTAACGTGCATGGATAAGTACACACGGTACACACGGGTCGGACCCTTTAGTCGACTGGTTAACGTTGTCGCTTGCGGAGTGGGAGATACGGGTTCGCGTCCCGACTGTGGCGGTTCCCGGACTGCCCCCCGAATTCGCTACAATACAATGTCTATTGTGAGTGGTGATAATATGAAATATTTAAAATAAATCTGAAAACTTGCAAGAAAATGGTGCATTTACAGCAGCGTCCAACTGCATTCTGATTTTGTATACAGCATGTAATCAGAATAGAAGTGCTGGTTTCAGACGAAATCGTTGCCTCATAGAAAAAACCACTTCAATCTATTTTCAGCATTTCATGAAGCCAAATTTGTCTACAAATATGAGCTTTCCTGAATAAACTATCACCTTGGTAAATTCTCATTATACTTGTAATTGCAATATCGAAATATGATGAAATGTTGCCATGCCATCAAATTAATAAATCCGCTGTTTAGATGATGCACTGAGAGAAAGTAAATCGCCCTTTGGGAGACAAAGAAGTAGAAATAAAACAAATATGGAAGGTATCCTTTTAATCCGACTACTTCTTTGGCATTTAAGATCACCATACCGAAAGCCTTTACAGGAGGCGAGCGCAATGAACTTTGGTTTGAACGAGAATCGATGTCACATTAGCAACCAAACTTGTCAAACGCTTGCTTTTCAAATACAACAACAAAACAGTTGAAATTAGAGCGAGGAATGACCATGTGATACATACTCAGGCTAGAATGTGGTCTCTCCTTAGCAATTCCGTCTGAGGTCCCTTGTAGAAAAAGGAAGCCAAGGAGATATAATACAGCACCATCTCACTAAGTGAAGAGTATCCATGACCACTGCTGTCTGTGACTGTCAGACATGATGTGGGGAACTAATTTGCATATTTTAATTTTAAAACTAATTTGAAAGTAATGCAGTGTCACACAATATGCAAATCCGATATAATGAATGAGGGCACTTGCTCTGCTCTCACGGTTGATGCCGGCCATTATATACAACAGTGTCTAAATATGAATAGTACCATTCAGGATATTATCCCTAAGCAGCCATTTTAGACTGGTGGTATACATATTTCATCTGAAACTAATAGCTTTCTGGAAAAAAAAGTGATTTAAACTAAAACAATCTTGCAAAGTACCTTCCTTATTTTGTGTGAAACATTACTTTGCAGTTTTTAAAGACAAAAATAATCAGAACCAATTTCGTCTCCGATACTGGAGGGAGATACCTCACTTTTGACCACATCAGAAATAGAAGGATCCAGTCTCCGTAGTTATAAAATTTGAAGTCTGTGTTTCTTTATATATTACTGTTATTTTAGTTGACGCACGTGGTTTAATTGTGAATTAATGTATGATTTGTTTATCAACAAACGAAACCTCCGTCCATTGTTTCGAATAGCCTGTGGGTATGAGTGCCACAGCCCACTGCTGGTGATGCTCGTGACTAAAGTGGCTTTGAAAATAACGCTATCTTTATCTCATAAAATATTGAGCCTCTGCTTTGACAAAATGTCTGCTTGGAGGTGAAATGAAGTCTTAAATGTGCAGAAATACATGATGTAACAACAATAGCGGCAGCTGGGGTTTGCAGAGGAGACAAAGAGTAAAGCTACCCTATCAGGGAGGCCATATGTGCCTTGGATGGAGGCACCCTGACTCATGGTGCGTGAACATGGCAGATGTTTGCTTTTGTACTGCTGCACTTTAAAAACAACTGTAGCTATAAATGAGGGGAGACACAATGCGGTATGTGGCAAAACAGAGAGCGAATAGTAAAATAGGTCCAAGTTTACAACTACTATACACGAGCGTACAGTTCAGTTCATACAAGGGTTGAGGACAACGTCACCCTCGGATTGTGTGTGCAGATTGCTTTGGGAATTTTCTGCGGTGATAGGAGACTTTATAACTGTAATCATATTAAGCTTAATAACCAAGCGTTAAGCATCTCATTAAGCTTTAGTGTTACAATATATATTGTTTTAATATTTAGGATTGAAGTTAGTCAGAATGTGTAAATGCTTAACACAACTTTAGCTAGCGTGGCCAAAATTAGCTTTATAAAAACAATTTTTAGCTACCCTTAGCTAATGTAAAATTGTCCCAAGGTGTGTGTGTGTGGGCCCAGTGATGGACTGGCAGCCTGTCCAAGGTGTTTCCCCGCCTGCCGGCCAGTGGCCACTGGGATAGGCTCCAGCATCCCTGAGAGCAGGATAAAGCGGTTTGGATAATGGATGGATGGATGGATATTAAGTTTAAAAATAACCTTCGATCAGTATTTTAGATGTACCACAGTCAATTTTTAGCCCTTGCTGTGTGTGTGTGTGTTTTTCCATGTTAAGATGATAGCATCTCACACAAGACATGAATGACATCGAGTTATTTTGTTGGTCCGTGCGAGAGGAGAGCGATAGGCCCCCGTCTAGAATTGACAAACTAAATGACGGTCACTGATGTTGCACTCACTAACGTCGGCAACTGCCAGTTTCTGCCCGGGGTGACAGATGATCGGTGATGATGGGACCCGATCTGGCTCGCTTGGAGTTGAGGCCTTTGAAAACGGGCTGATGTGACCTTTCCCTTGGGTACATGAGCTGTCTAAACTTGGAGAGAACAGCTGATGCAGCTGTTTGTACCGTCGCCCCGTTGCCATGTGCACAACATCTTCAGCATCCACAACCTTTTCTGCCAGAAGCTCTGATAGTCACAGTTATCGTGATCAGGGCTGATGGGCTAAGTGTAGAGCGCGGTTAGGTCCGAGTAACCTCTGCGTGTCAACATTTCCCCTCAAAAAAAAAAAGGCTGGCGTGGTCCACACGCTGTGTGTATGGGGAATTGGTGCCTTTGCCCAGAGTGTAAAAACTGCCCATGAGTTATACCTCCAACTCACACAGATGGATCATGGGAATTAGACTGTGTCCGACTGATACAGCATCTTACAGTGGTGTGTCAGTTATTTAACCTCTTCAAAGATCATTACAGATTTGTGTGTGTGTGTATGTGCGCAAGTGCATGTAACTACATACATGCATAGTTTATCTTTGTACACTACTCTTCAATGTGTCTGTACTGTACTATTAATTTTGTGCATGTCAGTCAGTATGGATGTGTGCGTGTGCAGGTTGTGTGTGTGTGTGTGTGTGCCATGACTGCATGTAACTACTCTTCAGTGTGTCTGTACTGTACTATTTATTTCATGCATATTCGTCAGTATGAGAGTGTGTGTGTGTGTGTGCATGAGAGCATATAACTACATACATGTGTATTTTATTCTTTCTACACTACTCTTCAATGTGTCTGTACTGTACTATTCATTTCGTGCATATCGGTCAGTATGAGAGTGTGTGTGTGTGTGTGTGTGTGTGTGTGTTAGTGTGTGTTTAAGAGAGCGAGGGAGACGTATAATCTGATACCTGTGTTTGTCTGTCCCACTTACCGCGGGACGGGGACGATATTGATATTCCACACAATGGCTGTAGATATATGTAAGATCACCCGTTGGGGGGACTTTTGCTCCCTTTTGAGCTGGGACCGGGAATAATCAAATACTATGAATTTTTATTCTTCTTAATCATGAAAAGGCTGTGTGGAAACAGTGGAGCCAGGGCTGATTAAAGTACAGCAAAGATTCATTGAATCTGGCTCAGAGCTGCGAGCAGTGTTTTAAATAGGAGTCCATTTAGCAAAATGTGATGTCCTTAATGGGAAGGTAATAAGATCGTCTTAATCTTTTATTGAAAAAAAAAAAAGAGAGAAGAAGGTGAGGCCGTTTCCACCGTGATATATGCCTTTAAAGAGAGTTTCTTTGAGTAAGAGAGGTGGAGGAGGACGGAGGAAGAGATACGGAGGAAGCAATGAAATTTCAATAATGCGTTGACTTTACGATGTATGAAACACACCACGCTCGGGCTGCCTTCAGGGCTGGAGGAGCAGCGGCGGCGGGAGAAATCTCACATGACCTCATCTTTAAATGATCGTTTTGGGGCCCGGGAGCCGTGGTTATAATAAGTGAGGTCATTTGCCTACCAACAGTCGCGCATGCTGCTGACATTGCTTTTAATAGCGCTCCGCCGATGATGAAGCTGTATTTTGGGTTCGTGGTTAAACGTGCAAACAGTTCAGATTACGGTATTTGCCCCAAAGCTAAACATGGCCGTATGTCTCTTTCTAAGTGGCAGGTATTATGATTATTATCCTAATACCATAATTTGGCATGCTGCCTTGTCTCACACTTGTTAACTGACGGTACGCTGTGGATGGGTTTCACTTGGACCTGTCTGGCGGCACAGTGGTTAGCGCGGTCGCCTCATGGCTAAAGGTCCCGGGTTCGAGCCCCTGGGTAGTCCAACCTTGGGGGGGGGGTCGTCCCGGGTCGTTTGCATGTTTTCCCCATGTCTGTGTGGGTTTCCACCCACAGTCCAAAGACATGCAGGTCAGGTGGATCGACCATACTAAAAATTGTCCCTCGGTGTGAATGTGTGGGCCCTGCGATGGACTGGCGGCCTGTCCAGGGTGTCTCCCCGCCCGCCGCCCAATGGCTGCCGGGATAGGCTCCAGCATCCCACGACCCTAAGTTGGATAAGCGGTTTGGATAATAGAAGGATGGATGGATGTCTGGTGGCCTCCACCTACATTTTGGGAAATTGCTCTAGAGAGCTCAACAAGCACCCGGAAAAGAAGAAAAAAATGAAGATTAAAAATATTTATTTGGAGAAAAACCCTCCCAATCATGTTCAGTGAAGATGATATATCTAATTAGGCTTCATAGGGAAACATTTGGTCATTTGAAACTCGGGGCTGCTCTGCAGAAATAACGAGCTAACTTGATAATCGCCAATTCCGCCACACCTCCCATCAGATCCCCGTTCCCCACATCCCGCAGATATTTCCAGTTATCTCCACGCGTGCATCCATGGGGAAAGGTACGCTTTGCCTGAAAACAGAGCTCGGTTACCATGCGTTGGATGGTAATGTAGATCCAATTTACACTCTGGGGAGAAACGTTTGTTTTATGTCACCTTGTTTTCTGCCGGTGTTGGTTTTTTGTTTTTTCCTCCAGAATATTTCAGTCTTCCACATCAGAAACATACAGAATCTTATATGAAAGTGGGTTTCAAAGGAGCACGTTTTTTTCTCTCTCTCTCTCCTTTTCCCCCCACAGGTTCGACATTACTCTGAAATCTAAAAAAAGGTGGCTGAAATATGAAAGCAGACAACATGTTTGTAACGTAGCGTGTCCGGTGTCGTGGGAGGGTGTTAAAGGCTGAACTGGCGGCAGTGTTTGGGTGTGCAGACCTTTGTATGAGGAGCAGTGGAAGCAGCCTCCGGCTAGAGCGCATGAAAGACAAAAGCAGCGGTTTCAGCTCAGGCACAAATCTTACAACTTGTGTTCTTTGAAATCCCGAGGGATCCTCGCGCTAAGCGCAAAAAAAACTGTTCTGTTTTAGGGCTGGAAGAGGATAAAAAAAAAAATCATAATGTTTTATATCATCTTTACATACTTGTTTTGTCTAAAGCAATAGTTATCCAATTTGATTTAAAATTCAGTGTGTAAAGTGATGCAACCTGATATTATCCCACTGACCAAATCACTACTGTGCATGCATGCACCTGCAGCTATGTGTGTGGGTGTGTTTGTGTGTGCAGGCACATGCAGCTGTGTTTGTGCATGCATGCATGCAGGCACCTGCAGCTGTGTGTGTGCATGCATGCATGCAGGCACCTGCAGCTGTGTGTGCATGCATGTGCAGCTATGTACGCGCGCATGCATGCATGTGTGTGCGTGCGTGCGTGCATATGCAATTAAAAAGACAGTCAAAAACAGCAAACCGTTTTCTGCATATAAAAGCAACACGGTAAGGACTTTAAGAGGGAAAACTTCTCCGCGACGACATTTCACAGTCTGGGGTTATTGACGGGGTAAAGTACCGACCCTCGTACATCTGAGCTTTTCATGGTGGGGCAGCTAGTGTCTGCTGCTTGTAAGCACATTAGGAATACATGGCTTTGGGGGGTCAGGGTTGCATGGCGGTCTGTTCCGTTGCCTACCAACACGGGGGCTCTCCGGTTCGAATCTCCGCGTTACCTCCGGCTTGGTCGGGCGTCTCTACACACACACAATTGGCCGTGTCAGCGGGAGGGAAGCCGGATGTGGGTATGTGTCCTGGTCGCTGCACTAGTGCCTACTCTGGTTGGTCGGAGCGCCTGTTCGGGGGGGGGGGGGGGGACTTGGGGGGATAGCGTGATCCTCCTACGCGCTATGTCCCCCTGGCGAAACTCCTCACTGTCAGGTGAAAAGAAGCAGCTGGCGACTCCACATGTATCAGAGGAAGCATGTGGTAGTCTGCAGCCCTCCCCAGATCGGCAGAGGGGGTGGAGCAGCGACTGGGAAAGCTCGGAACAGTTGGGTAATTGGCGGCATACAGTTGGGGAGAAAAGGGGGGAACCCCCCCCCCCCAAAAGGATTTGGCCAGACCTGGCTATGCATTGAGAATTTATCAGGTTTTCAGAGGATTTACAAAATGTGCTTCAAACAAGAAGGCAACCCAGACTCTCCAAATATAAGAAAATGTAACACTGAGGGAAAAAAATATTAAAAAAGTTTCTACTGTGGTGGCTAAATAATGGAAAACCAACACGTTTTGACCACTGTAGGCCCTCGTCTTGAAGCCCTGACGAAGACCTAAACATGTTTGGGTTTTTTTCATGATTTGGCTGCTACAGTAAAGGCTTTTTTAGTGTTTCCTTCCTCGACGTTACATGTTCTCATATTTGGAGGGCCTAAATCTTGTTTGAAGTCTTCCGTTTCCACCCGTTTTACAAGAGCACCCGGCACATCTCTGATCTACGTTGGATCACACGGAGCAGCCAGCCATCTTTTCCCTCAGTGTGTACTCTATGAGTCGCCAGTGTGGTCATGCTAAATGGGCAGTGGAGGAATGCATCCGCTTTTAGACGACTTGAAACACAAAACAGGCTCGTTCTGGGGTCACCTCTTAATTCTACTTTACATTTTCACTTTTACGTTTCTTTACAGGTAGAATGAGTAGGATTTTCCTAAAAATCAGTGTCGACTCCTGCAAAGATAATCCCTCTCAGTCATCACTGATGACCCTCTAGACGTGTGTGGCGGTGTCTGTCTCTGCAGAGACCTGTGTCGCCCACCAGTGTTTTCTTATGTTGCTGTGTACGGGACGTTTCTGGTCGTCAAGCTTTGGGCAGCAGGACTCCATAAAAATGTAGCGACCAGGTGCCAGATCAAGATCGTAAGATAGTGGACACATCGCCGAAAAGATGCAAATATAGCGAGGGGAAACGCCTTACCAAACGAGAGTGAATCTGGGGTTGGCTTTCACCCACTGGCGAGCACCGGAGGAGAGGATGGGAACGAAGAGCGACACGGAGTTGGCCTGTGCGCTGGGATGTGTTTCGGTAACTGTGGTTAGGGGGCGTGCCCTTCAGGTGGCGTCGAGCAAAGGGGGAGGGGCCAAATTGAGACGTCTTTATAAACAGCAACTGAAAAAAATCATATTCATTGTGACTTTAACTGAATTTTAAAACTCCTTAATATTTTCATATACACACATACACGTCACTTGAGCATTTGCAATACCATTTGTCACCACTAAAGAAAGCGTGATTTGTGCTTTGTCTGAAAGGATAAATAACATGTTTAAGGTCTGTTCAATGGGGACCATGCTATGTGACCATGCCGAGGATAAAGAGTGCCAATGCATTTCTTTTAGTGGTACAATCATCATATAGATCAGGGATAGGCAACATGGTCCATAAAGGTCCGGTGTGGGTGCAGGTCTTTGTTCCAACCAAGCAGTACACACCTGATTCTATTAGTCAACCAATAGTCTTTGCTAAGGACCTTGATTTGTAGACTCAGGTGTGTAACTCCTTGGTTGGAACAAAGACCTGCACCCACACCGGACCTTTCTGGACCATGTTGCCTATCCCTGATACAGATAAAGTATAGCAAGCCTCTCTCTCGTCGCCAGAGACTAAATCTCCCTCCTTTTTAATGCATAA
This sequence comes from Lampris incognitus, assembly GCF_029633865.1. Classification (NCBI taxonomy): domain Eukaryota; kingdom Metazoa; phylum Chordata; class Actinopteri; order Lampriformes; family Lampridae; genus Lampris; species Lampris incognitus. The sequence goes on along the minus strand of NC_079214.1, from coordinate 15,600,200 downwards.
CCATGCTGCACTAGGAATTTGGGGTGTGCTGTTATGTATAGATGCCCTCATTGGCCACGATGATCATACACGTAGGTTAATCTATTAGGCCTTGTGGCAGTGTCAGATGAAGGGGAGGATTTAGACAGGGCTTTCCTGATGCGCCCCCTGTGTTTGCTAATTAATTGGTACACACTGCCCCCTGTACACCCACACACAACAAACCACACTTGCCTTCCCCCTATCTTGTCTCTCTCTCTCTCTCTCACACACACACACACACACACACACACACACACACACACACACACACACACACACACACACACACACAACCTTGTTTTCTTTACAAACTCTTGACATTCACTCAGGTTGCTTGGTGTTCTAATGAATTTTCCTGGGACCTGGAGGCTAGGTCTTTAAATAAATGCAATTAGAAGTGTCAAAGGCCCCGACACAAGCCCATGTTCCACCATTTACACGTAATTACCACTGCTTTCAATGTGCTTCCAGCTTATCAGGAATGTATGCGGCTGACACCCTTTTATCCAGTATGACATACATTCTCAGACCAGTCCACCTTTGACCCTTTTTTTCTATAATGGTAACCCTCACTTAAGGCTAAATTCACACGACACCATATACGGCTCTGTCAGAAAAAAAAATCTAATGAGATTGAATACAATAAAAATGTGTTTTTATGACTTATCGCCTATATTTCTTACATTTAGCTGATATTCTTATTGAGAGTAACGTAATATGAATGCACAGTAAAACAACATTGGCTTCTTAAATCGCCACCGCCGCCATAAGCAGCCACTGCGACTGTATACAATGGGCAGAGCCATTTCGCCCTGACCACAGGCATAACCAAATAATCCCGTGACCCCCGTGATGATCATCCATGATAGAGAAAGGCAGGGAAGATGGGAGTATATTAGAGTCGCAGGAGGAGGGAGATATGAGCGAGGGATATGTCATTCGGGGGGGGGGGGCAGATGTGAAGTATCTCTTGAGGAGATGAATTTTCCGTCTGTGATGGAAGATGGAGAGTGACTCCTCTGTCCTGGCAGGAGTGGGAAGGTCACGGTGCCGCTTGGAAGCCGGGAGGGAAGAGGAATCAAGGCGGGGCGGAGGGAGAGCGAGGTCACCGCCAGCAAGGCGAAGTAGGTGGATGACAGACCGCGGGGGCCTCGGGGCTCTTCTCATCCCTTTGATGATTACCTTAATATATGGATTCAGGATCACGGAGCGACATTTTGGAGGCAAGCGGGCAAAAGGCTCCTCCCGTGCCGAAAATTGTTTTCGGCAAGGCGCCCTTGTTAAAACAGAGTACCTTCTTTTATCTTTTTTTTTTTTAAATCTCTCTCTCTCTCTCTCTCTCTCTCTCTCTCTGTCTCAGTCTACTTGCATCTGTGGAAGACAAAGTCTTTAAGACCTCTACTAAGCCTGTCATTATGCCTTGGCGTCCCCGGCATCTGCCGTCTTCTCACTTTTACTGCTTATCCTCCTGCAGAAAAGTGATCATTGCAACGCAATCGATAGATCCAGCAATTACCCGGGTTCTGGTGGTGAGCGTCGTTTTGCTCGACGTCGCCCGTTAAGTGTGAGAAGTGTGCGTTCGCGGGTCGGCCGTGGCGAGGGGACGAGATCAAGCAGTGAAAATTTTATGTATCTCTTGGCACGTGGGACACGGCACACAAGGCCATGAAGTACATAACAACCAGGCTAATGTCATTTAGACCTTGGCAGGCGTCTCATGGCCTTCCTAGGGGGGACTATCTCTCCTCCGCGCTCCTGTCTTTTGCATCGTCCCCCAGGTCTCCCGGTCTCCTCCCACCCCAATTGCCCTATGTCACATTCCTTTATTCCCTTCCACCCTCGTCGCATCATTTTATTCCTTTCTTCCCCGTCTCTCCTTTCCCCCCTGCGCTCATCCCAGTTCTCTGTTCTCCCCTTCCTCTTTACATTCCTGGGCTCCCGGTGCACGCCCATCGTCTGCGACCGGGGCGCCGCCGAGCACCCGCGATACTCTGTAGCGCCGTGATCCAGAAACCTCACATTAACACTGGGATTTCACCCAGAGATTATTTAAGTGTGGCATGCCTGCCAGGCAGCGCTCCTCTCTGTAATCTCTGCAGCCTCCTGAATGGCATAGGACCGGGGAAGAGGGGATTTGGAGGGGGGTTTGAGGGCTGATTGGGTTGTAGAACGGGGCCCAGTTATGGGCTTTTAGGCACTCTCAATATTTCAGTGCCATATGGGGCTGGATTTAGAGGTGGGGGTGACGGCTGATTGTGTCACCGAGAAACCGAGGTTAAATCCCTGGCAGAATGATCCTCTTCCTCTTAGTTAGCCACGTATCCTTCAGAGGTTTGCAAAGTAATTTAATTTGAGGTAATTGTAGCAGGGATCCATAATTAAAAGGATTAAAATGCATGCCATTTATAGATGGGCTAAAGGAAATGAAATGATGAGGCCACGGGCGCAGTTTTTTCCGCTTGTGCCCCGAACACGTCTTCCCTCTCACACTCGGTCCTCTGCGAGTCGGTTCGGATTTACATCACCTAACGTGTCAGTGCATTCGTCTGTATGATAAATATATTCCCTCAAACATGTGGACACGAACCACACAGTCACGGAGATGCACGTCTGCTAAACACCGAATGAGGTGTAACCCCAAAACAAGGTCTTGAGAGAAGCTGAGCAGTGTACATTGAATTATTTTCTTTTATTCGTGTACTTATTCATTTTTTTCCCCCAAGACACGATCGCAATTTTCTCAGCTGTGTCGGAAAGTGTGTACGTGCACGTATGTGTGTGTGCACGGAGGGGTGAGGTCCTCCATACCCGACATGGTCACCCCCCCACCCCACCCCCATAGCAGCAGAGGCCTTGACCTCCATCATAGAATCAGAGCACCTGCTGATTTTTTTGGCATCGAGAGGAGAAAATACAAAGCTACTCATCAGACGTGGGATGAGTGGCAGCGGTATGGGCGGCACGGCTTTTGACTGACTGCTATTCACAATTTACCTGCTGTTTCTCTCCCCGCTCCGGCTGCCGGTCGTTCTCCCTTGGTAGTTTTCGTGACACCCCGGTATCCGTTTCAACCACTGCTCCTCCGCATTCTGAAAAGAGCATGATGGGTATACCGCACACCTTATTTGACAATATATCTCTTAATGAAAAGAAGGGTATTGCTTGTTGCTTCTCTCGTATCCGCTCTTTTGTATATTGTCTATATTGCCTGTATCGCATTGTTTTCCGAATCTTCTTCTTCTTCTTCCTGCATTTATTGTGTATGTATGTGAGTTAACAGTACACAATAGGGGAAGAAGTGTTAAAATGATCTTTTCACCTCAAATTATAATGGTTGCACGGCAACCGAACAGACTTCTCAATAAGAACATGTGAGGGGAGAAGATTCTAGAACGACCCTCACTGTATCCGTCACAGCAGATACATCCATACCGATCAGAACGGGTCAAACTCGAGTCGGGTCAGCGGTCTTGGCGCAGGTCTTTGGAGTCACAAAATGCAACAAGATGGAGATTTTAATGGCGATAATAATTGATTATTATTATAATGACTATAAATTCTCTTCTAATGATCTATAGAAAATGTCAAGAGTGAAGTAAGTGCCGCCGCTGCTGCTGCACGTTTCCAGTAGCAACATGGGGCTAGGTTTGAAGACATTTCTGGAGACGGAGAGACATGTCGGAGTGGATAGAAAGTATTAGCGGGGGCTGTCGTCAGCAAAGATGTCATGCTCTGATAAGACAGGAGCTGACACTGATGCAACACACAAAAAAAGAAGAAGAGTACCAGCAATGTTGCCACATCAGAGAAAGTCTTGTTTGATGCCTACCAAGCAATAAATGCTGGAGGAGTTACGGTGCAAGTGTGTTTTAATGGACCAGTATGTAGTGTGAATACCGGCCTGATAATGCAAAACAGACCCCTTTAGGGACACAATGAATCAATGATGATTGCAAACATGTAAATAAGCAGGATATGACATACGGATGAGCCGTTGCCAATAATCTGAGACAGCGAACAAATCTCTGTATGCATCAGATTATTTGTTAGAATTTGAAAAGGATGAAGGAAATACAAGTATATTTGTTTACTGTTGATTGTCAGAACACTTATAAATTGAATATAATTGGGTTTTTTTTTCTCTCCATTGACACATTTGCTGTTGGACAGAGAAGGCCATTTTGTACAAGGACACTGCCCGCCGCAAGCTGTTTCAGATGCTAGCAAGTGAGAGATTATTTATCTGTTGCACGCTGAGCAAGTTATTGAAATTCTGCACATTATGCTCACTAAAAGATATGATTCTAGGGCATCCGGGTGGCGTAGGATTTGGGTACGTGTCCTGGTTGCTGCACTAGTGCCTCCTCTGGTCGATCGCGGCGACTGTTCGGGGGCGGGGGATGACTGGGGGGGAATAGTGTGATCCTCCCACACACTACGTCCCCCTTGCAAAACTCCTCGCTGTCAGGTGAAAAGAAGCGGCTGGCGACTCCACAGGTATCGGAGGAGGCATGCGGTAGTCTGCAGCCCTCCCCGGATCGGCAGAGGAGGTGGAGCAGCGACCGGGAAGGCTCAGAAGAGAGGGTTAATTGGCCAGATACAATTGGGGTGGGTGGGAAAAATCCCCCCCCCCCAAAAAAAAGGGATACAATTCCATGTCTGCGATGTGAATGCGCCGGAATAGACTCATCCCATTGAGCCCAGCGTGGCACTGGTGTGGGAAGTACAGTTTTGTTCCCCTGCCTGGCGGTTCCATGTTTCAGTGGCATATGGCGGGGCTGAGACACATGTTCCAAATGTACCTGAGCGGTGTTCAGCTCCGTCTTCATCCTCCTGCTCCATGTTTGGCAGTTTCGTGCCGCAGACAGTTATTAGAACAGGGCCGGCTGGGGAGAGTCATGCCAGTAGGCAGAGATGTAAGGATTTATGATCATATCGCCACGGAGCACTTATACAAGACAGCAATATAGTCCTCTATCAGCATTCCCTCGGCGAGCCAATGAGGTAATGCACAGCAATCCTTAACATTAGTTTTGATTGATTTGTTCTTTTTAAATGGAGGTTAGAATAGTTAGGTTGTTATGGTTTCTTTTCTTTTTTTCTTTTTTTCTTTATTAAATCAAGTGAGATGGAAAATGAAATATTCCACAGTCCCTGTCCATTATAATCAAAGTTCTTTAAAAGGGTGAGATATTTGTATCATCGCTCTCTGAAAAGTGAATGATTTGCCGTAGAAGGAGGAATGATTGCAGTCACCTCGTGTGGGTAACAGTTTCCATGTCCTTGACAAGATCACAGTTTGCAGAGGGGCAAATTTAATTTTCATGGTTTGAAATTTCAAAGGTATCACCTGCTGTAATTGCTTGACTAGTGAATCCATAAATCATTGTTCAGTAAGGTCATCTTGTAATTTCTCCTCTAATGCTGGCATTTATTTTCCTTGCGTCCTCTCTTTCTTCTCCTTTCATCTAGCCAGGTCATTTGAGAGATTAATTGCTGCCATCTTCAAAAACAACAAATTAGTTTCACCCATTTACCTACATTAAAAATGAGAGTAGCTACACAAATCAACAGCTATCTAGTCAAAAAAGCCTCTGCACAACACTGCAATCGGAAGTCTCGTTGGTTTATCACTATATTAGGACCCGGCAAGCAATCGTCCTGAATGAAAACTACAGTCATCAACTGGTGGCGATTTAAGTCTAGACTACTAACCATCTCCTAGCAATCACTTAGCCTTTCCTTTGCATAAATAAGGCCCACTTCTTCTCAAACAAAATAGGAAATCAAGCTTTTACAGTCCGCATTTGTGCTAGATTTGGATTACAGCCAGTGTCTGAAATTCAATATATTACTAGAATCTAATATTAGGTTTAACATTACATTATATTTATAGTTAACTAGTGACTAACTACTCCAAAATGATCAAGGTATAATTATTACAATGACTCCATACAGATGGATGAAGCCCAGGAACAGCCACTGCTTAAAGTGAATGCTCAAAACCTGTAGTTTTATTCACCCATCAAAAAGGAGTGGGTCAATTAGGCATCCCTGTTCTTAGCTAATATTAAATCTTATTTTCTTTCATTAACTTTATTGTATTATAATTTGGCATAATTTCCCCACGGGGATCAATAAAATATCTCAAAATCAATAAACACTGTTTCTATCTATCAAGCCGTTTATTCTTTGCAAAATAAATGCCTGTCATAAAACATGGAAATCAAAAAAACAATAAGGAAATCAGTCGTCATTGTAAATGATTAAACCAACAGCTCGTTGCAATATTACATCTTCTTGGTGTTGTGGCTGGTCTTGCATGAGGCCATATTGTGGCTCACATCCCTCTCACAGGTGGAAATTGGAAGTGGCTTCTGGGCTGCACAGCCCTCCTGCAAGCATGTGATGGACACTTAATTACTTGGCTGACAGAAGATATTTGCCACCTGCACCCAACAGGGGTCTCTGCAAGACCTTGACCTCCACTTCCTCTCCCCATACAGATTTATCAATATCGCAATGACATGCACCTCTTATTGTGATTACCAGTTTATTTTCCTCCCCGTTTCCTCGCTTTGGTTCTTTTTTTCATGTAATGGATAGTGTATTTTGAATTCCTTGCACTTACTGCACAATATCTACGGCAATGTGCCTGCAGCTCGCTTTCTCGCCAACGAGCGCTAGGTCATCCATAACAAGTTATATAGAGTCTAGTGGCTTTAACCAATCACCAGTTCTCCGCTAACACCTCGACAACTCTGCAGCTAAGCAGGACAGCCTCGACATTGAAAAGCAAACAATGACTTATTATATAACCCCAATTTAGTGCTTCAATACCTCCTTACTTATGAAACATCTGCCTACTTAATGAGTAGATATGACTACAAACAACACGACCCCAATGCCAACACGGTGTTCAGTATGTCACAACAGACAGAAGGCTCTGTGTAATAAAACATAAAGCTTATGACTGAACGAACTTCCAATACGTTTAAGCCCCACACATGATATGGGACTTAAAATGCATGCATGCTATATGTAATGACCATTTTATTAATACACTAAATTGAGTGACTATGTCTCCGATTCTGCAGGCGCTGATTATCTTAAAAGCAAGACCAGAATTGTTTTTAGTCACTTTCTTTTTTTTTTTTTTTGTAGTTTATGTGTGTACTTCAAACCACACACTGGTAGCGCCAGATAGCGACACTTCAAGCATAACTTATATCCATTCAATTCAGCTCACTTTTAATAGACAGAAAGGCACCGTCCCTTCCCTAAGGTAATTTTGAATAAGTGTGCCGGTAGAGCATGCTCTGCAATTACAATTGAAATTATTGCGAGAGAAGATGTAGCTCAACACCACAATTACAGAGCTCTCAGGGGATTAACAAGGTTCTATTTTATTATCGAATTCCTCCAGGCCCCAGGTAATGATCAACATGGAGAATTAAGTCTCTGTTTCTACTGTTGTACCTATGTCACTCGCTCACCATTTTTCTCTCTTTCTCCCCCCCCTCTCTCGCTCTCTCACCTCCCACTCTTTCAGAAAAAAATTTTTCTATTACCCTGTTGCCTTACTTCTGCAAGTATGCAGATACTCTACTTGCCATTTCCCCTTCCTCCTTATGCTAATGTTTTACGTCTGTGCCTGCATGTGTGGGCTTTATTGGAGGAGTACATGCCTAGAAAGCAAACAGCATTAATTTTGAGAATGACTGGCTCCATATATAGAACATTGCTGATGCATTTCGCCTCAGGCCATTTGCTCCTTTTTGATGCTCGTGCAACCTGCGCACAGCAATTATGTGTTGAGCTTTATCAACTGATTCCAGAAGCAGGGTGGGTAGACAACAGAGTAGGTATATTTAGCCTTTACAACAAACTGTCTACACAGGTGATTTCCAAATAACGTTAAATAACATTAACATTATCCTCAAAGGCACTTGGGTGACCTTTTAGAATATTCCAATTATTTGACACTATCAGTGACTGTTACAAAACAAGATCTAAGCGCACAATGTTGATTATAACCACTGGCTCGTTATGATGTAACCCATAAACATGTATAAGAGTGAAGCGAGGGAGGAAACCATCAATAAGTTATAACCTAGGGCCATAAAGTCAAATGCAACATCCATGTGTCTTACGAAGTCTCTTGGCATGAGGACTTGGATTTCGCTAGAGTTCCACGATCACGAATATCCAACAAAGAAACCAAAGCCTGGGGTCGTCCAGGTGGTGTGGTGGTCTATTCTGTTGCCTACCAACAAGGGGATCGCTGGTTGAGTCCATGTGTTACCTCCGGTTTGGTCGGCGTCCTACAGACAGAATTCCACACACAGGATTGGCCGTGTCTGTGGGTGGGAAGCTGGATGTGGGTATGTATCCTGGTCGCTGCATTAGCGCCTCCTCTGGTCGGTCGGGGCGTCTATTAGGGGCAGGGGCACTCAGGGGAATAGCGTGAACCTCCCATGCGCATGTCTCCCTGGTGAAACTCCTCACTGTCAGGTGAAAAGAAGCGGCTGGCGACTCCACATGTATCGGAGGAGGCATGTGGTAGTCTGCGGCCCTCCCCGGATCGGCAGAGGGGGTGGAGCAGCGACCGGGACGGCTCGGAAGAGTGGGGTAATTGGCCAAGTACAATTTGGGAGAAAAAAAGGGGCGGGTCTTATAATAGCTCAGTTTTATAGACCAACCCATGGGCACTGGTTAAATCAGCAAAACACGGCTCTTGTCAAGGGGTATTTCAGACAGCACGATGGTGGTCCGCAGTCCCTTTGACAAAAATAGCGTAGCATGACCACGTCACCACATCCGTAGCCTGCTGAAGGCAGGGATGAAATGATTTTACTTGGTACTCAATCTTCCTATCCCACATGTCGTCAGAGAAACAGTGTCTTTCTAATAGCTGGGACATACTCTGTGTGTCTGTGGCGATGATGTGGTCCCGTGCTTATGTTTTAATTCTTCTCCTATTCTCTCTCTTTTTTTGTTTTTGTTGGTGTGCGACACTGCTCAGTGTTTCGCCTCTTTCAGCGTCTCTTAGGTGATGAGCAGGATTTGCCCATGATTGCGACCCCTTATCTCAAAAAAAATCTTGTTTCCTCACAGAAACAATATTTATATTTATTCAGCGTTGAAATGAGCAGGCATAATGCCGCTGTTAATGTCAGCAAGACGAGCGTTTTTAATCCGCTGTTGTGGAAGATTAGAGAGACCGAAGAAAGCATTTTAACGAGGCTGTTGTTGTCATGGGGACTGTGAACTTCCACCGAGCCATGTTAGGGAGCAATTGACTAGAGATGTACTCAAATTGTTCATATTACATACTAACAGTACAGAAATTGCAATGTGGGTGATGTTAGTACACAAATTTGGTGTGAAAGGTGTGCGTATGCCTATTAAATACAGGGGGGGGGGACTGTTACTATGGAGCTTATGATCGCTAAAAGAAATCAAAATCATCCCATAATTCAACATGGCTTTTGTCATATACATGAAATTACCCGCCGGGAAGCTGTTCCCAAAGGGACCCCAGCCTGAATGAAAGGTACACCACTCTGGAAATGGCTACTGAATGGGGGTCAATAGGTAAATTTCACAAAATCACAAACCCTTCCAGTTTTGGGGAATAATCTTCGTATATTTGCTCATTTCTCCACACTATGACAGAAATTTATCAAACGCAACTGACATATAACTGACATTTTGAGAAAATGGGCCCTTATTCTATTATATTGTGAGTGGCACCATCGCGTCACATGTTGGTTTTGATAGCGTCCTGTTCGACCAATCAGCTGCTGTTTAGCCTCACCGCTGTGGAAGCCGTCTCATTGATTAATGGAGCTGCGGAGTGTTTGGACATATAGCACCTTCCAGAATGTGAAAAACAAAACAAGGCTCACAGCTGTGAAGTTCCATGAACATTGTTAGCCACGACACAGTGTCTCAGCCCTGTCCTGCCCATTCACTCCAGATGCTGTTAACACTTACCGGTGGTAGAGGACACTCACAAACGAAGGGACAATTGAAGAGATGGCAGCTGGCGTATATTATTCAGGTAAACTATCTTTGCCTATCCAAAGTGATATGACGGACCACGAAGCGGGAGGAGTGGCAGCCGGTGTCGGCAAATTCAAATGTATCTTTGGAAAATTTCGTTATAAAATAGGTTTTTAGCATGGATATAGAACTATTAACGCTAAATTGATTGACGGATGAAGTGGAAGCAACAACGTTCCTTTAATATTATAAAAAGGTCACTTCCACTTGGATGTGACTTTGCCGAGTGCTATCATAACGTGATAAATAAGTGGTGCATACTGCATTCTACATACTGAATAGTACACCCCAGTAGTATGTGGTATTTACCAGGGGTGGGCTGTCAGGGCCATCAGGGCCGTCAAAATTAAAACCATAATTTGCTTTTCATAGTTAAATTGAAGTGTGCCTGAAATGTGTCTGAATTCAATTCCTTGCTTTCTCGTGGGGCTGAGCTGAATTGCCTACGCCATCTAAACACATCACAGCTCCTTGGACCAGCACTAGGGGTACTTAGCCTTTCGTTGAAGCCCGAAGCTGCAATCTGATTGACTATATCATCAGCCAATCAAATTTTGATGGGCCCTGCGACGTGTCACCCCGGTGTCGTCATCAGCTTTAAGTTTGAGCCTTTTGAGTGAATGAAATGCTGCATACACAGCTACTGACGATCTTGTTGACGATGTACTTGGTGGTTTTTTTTGGGAATCTGGTAGGATTGTCAGCATTTTTTTAAACATTCTCCCAAACAGACTAAATTCCTGGATGGACTTTGCGAGAGAAGGCTTCCACGAGTCTCAAGTGAGGTGGAACTTCAACTCCAGGTTGGTGTGCACATGTTTCTCATTGGATTGAAGGAAGTGCACTGACAGTAGTGTAGCTACACTTTATTGAATGTGTCCATCAACTGTGGAAACGTTTATCTCCACCAGGCGGCAGGTAGCCTGGAGGGGATTATACGTGTGTGTCCGTCCGCCGCTAACCTCGCCAACTATTGGGCCTATCAGCCTAATTTTTTTTTGTTTTTTTTTTGGTGCAGTTATGACTGTATGATGATGAACCTCTCGTAGTTGCGGGGATTAAAAACCTTTGGAAAACGTTTGTTCTCACTCCCGCCGCTCCCTCTCCGGCTCGCCCGACCAACGCTGGGCTCTGTCGCTGCACGCATGCGCACAGTTGATTTAGATCGGGCAGCACCGGCGGTGGCCATTGAAAATAAACGAGACGTCGATCGTATTTCGCAAGTCAATCGCTGCTGATCTCAGCACAGGAGAACTGGAGGATCACTGGATGAACCAAAAGTAATTCGCCTTGTTCACCTCGCCGCCGTGTTTGTTTAACTGACATCATTAGGGGGATTAGATGCGGAGGAGCCATAGACTCCAATGTTAAAACTCCGCTATAGAAAAATAAAATTTCAAGAGTAGGATTAGTCAGTCACAGCTGGAAGTCACCTCAGTGGCTACAGCAACACATGAGCTACGTTTCCTCACTGTTGCTTTATTGCGTTAGAGTGAATGAAAGCCATTCGACTACATTCATTTTACATCGTGAAAACCGCGACGTATAAGGGTCCCCTTCTCCCGGTAGGTGGAAAAAGGTGGTGGTTTGTCGCCAAGTCCGAGCACCGGAGAAGGGGAGATAGGCCTGGCGGAGAGCTGCTCTCTACTGGGTGCACCCTTGTAGCGTTTGTTTTCGTGCCATGCGGCGTGTGTGTGCCGGTTGCTGAGTGACATAAAGGAAGATCTGATGGGGATGCTGCAAACAAGCTGCTATAGTGCACAGTGGTTGGTGTGCGTTGTGGTTGTTGAAGATAAGCTGTCTTGTTGGTGTTGGTCCAGCAGTGCATAAAGTGTGTGATAGTGTATTTTGCATGTGGCTATGTTGGCTGTATCGGCACCAATATGAGGTGTGTGTGTGTGTGTGTGTGTGTGGGGGGGGGGGGGTGCAGTTCGTTACTGAAGGCCCTGACTGAAACCCCGCAGTATGCGATTGGGTATTACTGTTGGGTATCACTACATGCTTTAAGCATGAGGCATTTTCAAGCAATTCGGACAGTGCTAATGCTTTTCAAATATTCATGTTCGCTGTATTTCTGTACATAGAACCAGAGGGGAAATTGGTTGCATCATTGTTGAAATGTGCTGTGGCCAATCGCCGCCAAAGCCGGGGTTTTCTGGCACAGACACTGACACAGATGGTAGTTGAGGGCTCGACAGCCCGTTTACTAAAACAAAGACAGTTTAAATAACACCAAGGATTAAAACCACTCGAAATCCTAATCTGTAGTTTGGGAGAGGGAGTAATGTCGTTCAACTCTCTCTCCCACCATGTGTCCCAAATACATATACTACACTCTCCCACCATGTGTCCCAAAAACATATACTACACTCTCCCACCATGTGTCCCAAAAACATATACTACACTCTCCCACCATGTGTCCCAAAAACATATACTACACTCTCCCACCATGTGTCCCAAATACATATGCTACACTCTCCCACCATGTGTCCCAAATACATATACTACACTCTCCCACCATGTGTCCCAAAAACATATACTACACTCTCCCACCATGTGTCCCAAAAACATATACTACACTCTCCCACCATGTGTCCCAAAAACATATACTACACTCTCCCACCATGTGTCCCAAATACATATGCTACACTCTCCCACCATGTGTCCCAAATACATATACTACACTCTCCCACCATGTGTCCCAAAAACATATACTACACTCTCCCACCATGTGTCCCAAAAACATATACTAACTCGTGCTTTGAGCATGTAGTGTGCTCATACTGGAAAACTGACAAATTGAAGTGTATTTCGAAATGACAACACGCACTCTAAATCTGCTCGGTTTTCGAGTATGCTGTTGGGGGACACTATGTCCCATGATGCAACACGTTCCGGGGGGGGGGGGGTGTGTAGACAGCGACATGGCCCAAAGCCGAGCAGCAAGCCAACCCTCAATGGTGTTATAGCCTACACGGCTAACAAGACCATTTTAATAACCGTTTTTGTTTAAAAATTGCGGATTCTCTGTCGCAGTTCCGTCGGCGCACGCATTACATCATTTCCTGTTTGTACAAAGTGGTTAGTACGTTCATTCAACATGCTAGCTGTCAAAATAGTATACCGTTAAGATCAGTACATCATAGTGTTAGTGTATAGAATGGATTTGGGAAACGGCTCCAGTCTCTTTCTTCATTTCAAGTGTGGACTCCTTTTAATCAGCCCCCGAGCTAATCAAGCTAATTTGGGACAGCTTGTTACACAGCCCACTCGTTATTATCCCCCCCCCCACCACCCAAATTTCAACAACTTCTGTCAATAGGTGATTACGTTGCGGATTAAGATTTGGGTTTAGGGGCGCCGGGTGGCATAACGGTCCATTCCGTTGCCTACCAACACAGGAATCGCCGGTTCGAGTCCCCGTGTTAATTCCAGCTTGGTCGGGCATCCCTACAGGCACAATTGGCCGTGTCTGCAGGTGGGAAGCCGGATGTGGGTATGTGTCCCGGTCGCTGCACTAGCGCCTCCTCTGGTCGGTCGGGGTGCCTTTTCGGGGGGGGGGAGATTTGGGGGCGTGATCCTCCCACGCGCTACGTCCCCCTGGTGAAACTCCTCACTGTCAGGTGAAAAGAAGCGGCTGGCGACTCCTCATGTATCGGAGGAGGCATGTGGTCGTCTGCAGCGACCGGGACGGCTCGGAAGGGTGGGGTAATTGGCCAATACTTTGTTGGAATACGGATGGGGGACAAAAATAACACCTCATCTACATAGACGTTTCCTAAACCTTCCTAAATCAAAGCGAATTGTAAAAATTATGTTTCTTAGACATGTCTCCGCTCTTGCTCAAGGATTTAGGATGACCCAGGTGCATTATGCAGCAAAAAATGGCCACGCTCACACAACACTGAGACTGTAAAATCCCTCTCACAACCTCTTTTTAATGGGCTCTCAGCAAAGAGATTGGAAAGTGCGTTCGCAGTCTTGGCCTAACATTACCGAAAAGCCATGTGCAAAGAGCCGCGCCAAGAACAAACCACATGTAGAATAAAGGCACCGGCCATAACAAAATGAGGTTGCACTGCTTCTTCTATTATATCCCTCCCCCAGCTGCCCCTCGCATCTGCTGCCCTTTCCTTCTCATTCCATGTCCGGGTGAAGCAATGAGAGGGAGAAAATGCTATAAGGTGTTGGAAGTTGATTCAGCCATCTGATAGTCTTTCCTCTCTCTTTAATGGATGGATGAAATGGATGGCGAGATGGATGTGTGGATGGATAGATGGGTGATGGATGAATGAACGCATGGGTCAATTGATTTGGAGGCATGACTGCTCGATAATGGCAGAACAGAGTGTCAAATTAAATGTCCAAACATCAGATGTGTTAGACTGTGCTATAAGTGTTATGATACACACTGGACAAGTCTTTTGAATGAACAGCTCATTGACTTCTTTAAAACCTCAATCTGCACCAATGCTTTTAAATTTAGATTGTAATTTAAAACCCAATTTCATAATTTAATTCTTTTTTCACCCTTTTTCTCCCCAATTTTATCTGGCTAGTTACCCCACTCTTCCGAGCCGTCCCGGTCGCTGCTCCACCCCCTCTGCCGATCCGGGGAGGGCTGCAGACTACCACATGCCTCCTCTGATACACGTGGAGTCGCCAGCCGCTTCTTTTCACCTGACAGTGAGGAGTTTCGCCAGGGGGACGTAGCGTGTGGGAGGATCGCGCTGTTCCCCCCCAGTTCCCCCTCCCCCCTGAACAGGCGCCCCGACCAACCAGAGGAGGCGCTAGCGCAGAGACCAGGACACATACCCACATCCGGCTTCCCACCCGCAGACACGGCCAATTGTGTCTGCAGGGACGCCCGACCAAGCCGGAGGTAACACGGGGATTCGATCCAGCGATCCCCGTGTCGGTAGTCAACAGAATAGATCGCCACGCCACCCAGACGCCCCTCATGATTTAATTTGAAGCTCCCTGGTATATCATCAGTGCTTACAGATATGATTTAATTGTAGGGACATAAAACAGAGATAGAGGAAACTGCAGTGTGCAATACATCGATTGCATCAACGAGGGTGAACGCAAGATTTTATGACTGCTTTCAGTACACTAAGATAAATTACGCGTCTATGAAGGTCTTACAAACCATTCATTGCATCTATGAACTCGTAAAATGAATGATCCACACTGAGAAATATCTAAGACCGTCACTTATTAGTGAGGTTAGACAAAGGAAGTTGAGTCTAGTTGTCAGCCTCCACTGTCCTTTTGATCGATATCACATTTAATTGATTGAGGTTCTGCACAATTAAAGGTCCTGAAATCAGGATTATGACAGTCACTGTAAATATTGTGTCCTCTCCTTGCACAGTATTGTATGAACTCTTCTTCATTTTTGTTTTTACTCTCCACTTTGCCACTGCAAATATCCGATGGTATTACAGTATTATCCCATACACGTGAGGTTGCCAACCACTGGTTTTCACCTGCCGATTTCTCCGAGGGGGATGTAATGCGTGCCGGGACCGACACTGTTAACATCAGATCTCGCTGCGGCTACACAGGTGCACGTTCACCTGTAGGAGTCCTTAATTTCAATGGCAGTACACACAGCACACGCCTCACCAGGGGCCTCATGTATCAATCGTTACTATGGGCAAATTTGTTCTTACACACCCATGGGATTTTTTAGCCCTGATGTTTGTCTCAGAGGCCAGTGTAGAACCTGGGTAACCCCTGAATTTAGACACCGATTGGCTAACGCTGATGTCTTTGCAGGCCCGGGTGGTTGCTTGTTCCAAGAGTTAGACAATAGATGTTAGGAGGAAGGCATTACAAGTAACCATCATGCTTTGCTACTGACTGTCAGACAATCTTCAGGGCTAAAGAATTCCATGGGTGTGTTGTAAGAACAAATTTGCCCATAGTAACGATACATACACGAGGCCCCAGCTCCGCACCCAGACAACTGTAAACCCCCGGGGGAAATAACGTGTGGACCTCAGCATTAGCCCTCCGTATCACTCAAGGGCCCGGGTTTGACTACATTTACAAATGTTAGAGTTGGAATATATGAAATATGTCATCATTTGTGTAGCGCTGCAATGTGGATTCAATGTAAGTTGAGTTAGTCATCTTTGTTTTTTCTTCTTTTTTTTTAACATTTTCCAGTGTGCCCAGCATTCAACAACTTGAGCAATCACAATGCACCATGTGCTGGGGATCTCGCCGGTGGGCAGATGTTATTTGTAGCAACCAATGTGCAATAATGGCAAATGCAGCTCACCTATTAGCAAGTTACACACAATTTGCATTTACTAGATGACTGGTTGATCCATACAAACATATATACAGAAAATCAAGTGACGCTCTTTTAAGAGTATCTTGTTACTCACTATTTCTTGAAGAATTTGGAGAATTTATCTCAGGCCTTGTTACCCATGTTGTTAGTCTTGTTACTTTTGTTGGTTAGTTTGGATATGCCCTGGCAGCCTGTCCAGGGTGTCTCCCCACCTGCTGCCCAGTGACTGCTGGGATAGGCTCCAGCATCCCTGCGACCCTGAGAGCAGGATAAGCGGTTTGGATAATGGATGGGTCATTTGTTTTGTTTTTGTTTTTTCTTGAAAAAGTTGAATTAAAAAAATTAATAACGTTTTTAAATTTTAAGAATAAAAAAAAAAGTTCTTAGACACAAGATGAAAATACCATTCCTTTCAAACTGTTTGCAGTATAGTGGGGCAAACAGAAGTTTGATATCAAATTCCAAATTGTGATATCAGATTTCCGAAAAAGGATGTAAAAAATTGTGAAACTTGATATCGAAATTCAATGAATTATGATAGTATCAACAACAATGATTACATGTTAAAACGGCTTGCCATACCCCCCCCCCCACACACACACACCCGTCTACAGATCTACCCATCACAGACCCACCCTCCATCTTTCCATCCCATACATCCCTCCCCCTTCAGACCTTCAGACAAACAGATAAAGCCCCACCTCAGTCTCAAGAGAGAGAACCAGGAAGAAAAAAAAATGATCCAAGAGGCGTTTTGGTGGCCAGAAGTGTCTGAATTGTAAATTGGCCTCCATGAGGTTTAAAAAGGACCAGCTGAGACTCTTTCTTAAACCACCTTCGTTCTCTCCTCTTTCGGCTTCCTC
Source organism: Lampris incognitus (assembly GCF_029633865.1). NCBI lineage: Eukaryota > Metazoa > Chordata > Actinopteri > Lampriformes > Lampridae > Lampris > Lampris incognitus. Next base: position 15,582,941 of record NC_079214.1, on the reverse strand, counting down.
GCTCTTGTTGCCACTACTTCTCTGAACACCCTTCATTGCCATTCGGAAGCTCTCTCCTCCTCTTTCCACAGCGTCCTCCCCTTCATCTCCCCTCCTCTAGCCGGCTGATGTTACCAGTGGGACCGGTGTGGAGAATGTCGTAAGAAGCTAGTGCCTGGCCTTAAAGGGAGCCCCGGTGAGACTCCATCATCTAGACTAGCGTTCTCCCGAGAACACAGCACATCCAAATGCGCCGCTCTTCTCTGCTCTGTTCAGCTATCATAACTATGCAGCCCCAGATAGCCTTTATATCATGGGCTCTGTTTCTTCAAATATTCACCACCGCTGTATCAAACTGTCTCTATTATTCAATGCCTCATTGAACACTAACCACCCTACCCCCAGCACACTCCACAAAACAACTGGTGATTTTATTTGCTGAAGGCACAGCTTACAGGTCTTTATGGTGTTTGTAATACACATGGCCTGTATTACAGGCTGTTGTTCTACAGTTTTCTGCACAGTTGATAACTGATAGATCTGGGGGGTGGAGGCATGCTATAGTGAATTTGCAATTAAGCTTACAATATCGTGTGGGGGTTGTTTTTTTGGGTTTTTTTGAGTGGTGGCTACTGGCTAGAGAGAGTGGCAAGGCACTTTGAGCCTCCCTGCTGGACTAAAACAAAGCCTCATTCATCCCCAAATAACATCTGTGCCTGCCTAACAGCATGGGTAAACAAACAAGCCCTATGGACAACACCCCCCCATACACACACACACACACACACACACGCCACCACCACCACCCACCCCCACACACACACTAGTCTTCCAGTCCGTCCTGCAGGCTGTAGGTTGTTGTTGTTGGACTGGCACATCAACACTGCTAGAGTGCATCACTATTAATTAGGTAGACGTTATCTCATTAGCAATAGCCAGCAGACCAAAAAAGAGAATACTCCCTTGTACTTGCAAACAACCTTTGGCCAAAAAAATGAGAGTGATTTTCTCAAATACCCCCGTGCTCTTTATCTTTAGACACCGAGTAGGAGGATTGCAACGGTGGTGAGCGGGATCGCCGCCTGTGAAGGCGCTGCCTTCGCAGGCCTATTGCTCATGGCTCACACCTATTACTCAGCAGCAGTAGAATTTAAAAGACCAACCTCGGCTACCGTCTAATGACTTGCCATCAGAGGGGAGCTAATGGCTTCATCTTTAAGTTATCCGTCTTTCTGAACACCGGCAACATTTGCACGGTGCTGTAAGCAAAAGTCAGCACCGTCTGACAAAGTTCTGAATCCGGTGCATTTCTCAGCACCTGTGCCTCAGTGTGTTTGGAGCACTCAGGGGCTCTCCACAGAGCATTCAGCCACTGGCTGTTTGCTTTTGCTTTTGTGTGTGTGTGTGTTTGTGAGAGTGAAAGGAGAAACTTGTCTCAGTGGTAGTAACCAGCAGCCATCTTTACAAAGCACAATCATCCTCGGACACAATACCACTTTACAACATGAAAGCCGCTGCATCTGAATGAAGGGAGCATGACGTTACACGCCCAAGCCTTCTCTATGGAAGAGATGCTGTGGCGGCAAAAATAAGCTTAATATGCATGCTGATGTAGCAAAACCAAGGTGTTCCTTCTCCTTTGACAGAGGGCACAGACAAAAAGATGTCCCGGAACCTCGCCTAAGAAGCTGCCGGTGTAACTCGTACTCAAAAAAAACCCCAAGCAAAGCCAAGTTTTACACATTGACTCATTGATATATAAACAAATTGGCATCAGCAAATCATGAAAACGAGAATAAAGGATTTTTTTCTAGCATTCAAGTCAACGGTGCCATATTGACAAAGATTGCTTTGCATAAGCAAATAATTTAAGCAAATTGTACCTCAGCTGCAGAAGCAAAGTGTGTCTGTCCTGTTTACCACCAAAGTATGCAAAAGAAGGGGTTCTGCAAAAAAACAAAAACAAAAAAAACACTTCCAATATCTCACTGCACACACAAATTGCTTCATTGTCAACACACTTTGCACCTTTAACTAATTCACAACAGCCTGCTGCCAATTAGTTCACTGGATAAATAGTGTAAGGATGGTGCCACATCCTAAAAAGTAGAACTGGGAAAGATCGTCTGATGCCTATCCACAATGGCATCGAGGGAAAGAAGGAAGCCGCCTGTTGTGATAAACAAGTCGACACGTTCATATCTGCAGTCGGAAGGGTTATGTTGTGATAAGAGTCATATGGATTTAAATTGTGGGATAGAAAAATCACTCATTTGCCTGATCTGCTAATAACAATAATAATAATAATAATAATAATAATGCATCTTGCATAAACAACTGCTGCAACTGTGAAAACTTATCTGACAGGTCCTGCACCATCCTATGCCACTGTCAATAAGAACCTTTTAAAAATGTTTTATTTACACAGCATTTTTGTTTTTTATTTTAATTTTCTCCCCAATTGTATCCTGCCAATAACCCCATTCTTCCGAGCCGTCCCGGTCGCTGCTCCACCCGCTCTGCTGATCCGGGGAGGTGCTGCAGACTACCACATGCCTCCACTGATACATGTGGAGTCACCGGCTGCTTCTTTTCCCCTGACAGTGAGGAGTTTTCGCCAGGGGGATGCAGCATGTGGGAGGATCACGCTATTCCCCCCACTTCCCCCTCCTCCCGAACACCACCTCCGACCGACCAGAGGAGGCACTAAGTGCAGTGACCAGGACACATACCCGCATAGAAGGCCAGTTGTGTCTGCGCAGGGATGCCTGACCAAGCCGGAGGTAACACGGGGATTCGAACCGGCGATCCCTGTGTTGGTAGGCAACGGGATAGACCACTACATCCACCCAGACGCCCCCCGGAATGACAGTTTTTTAATGATTTTCTACTACATTACACCATTACGCCATCCCCTTTATGCCTGTCCTGAATTTTGTCCTTTCATACAATACTCTGAATATCCTCCATTATTTTATAAAGTAATAACTTAAGAAGCCACAGAAGTAATGAGCGTGATGGCCAGGCTATCAGGAGACACAGCGTTTGACTGAATACTGTAGGGCACAGACTAGCACATGGACGGTCATGTCCGCAGACCTCCTCGGTCTGGATAAACATCCAATCATGGCACACGTTTCATGTCCCCATGTCTCTAACTTTGCCCAAGATGGCTGAGACATTGAATTGAACCGGTTTATCGATTAGTCACTTGCACAATGGGGAAATTAAATTAAAGAGAAAAAGTTTCTGATCCATAATTTCTTGCCCGGAAATGAGAATCTAATTATCTTTGCCTTTCTGCTATGCAAACACATGCGGGTTGAGCCTTTTCTCCCTGACCGATATGGGTTGAACACCACAACAGAATATGTCAGAGATCCGGTAATCTCGAGGATTGCGTGAAGCGGCGATATTTCAGAAATAAATGAAGCATAAAAAAAGGGGGGCTATTTCTATCGTCAATAACTTCCCCCTAGATAATGATAAATCAATCCATGCAATGTGTTTTACCATTTGTTTGCAATTTTAGAGGAAGCAGGTCGAGCTAATTCATTTTTCGGGGGGGTGGGGGCTGCCAATTATCACAAACGCACACACACACACACACTAGATGCCCGCAACAAGAACCCTGAGCACATATCCTGTCATTGGCAAAGGTAACCGGCAGCCCCTCATCATGTGCGGTTAATTTTTGGTGACTCATTTATGGACAGTTACCAGACACTCAAACTTCCCCTTTCTTCTTTGTTCTTTTTTTTCCCTCCCATTTTTGGAAAATGGTTTTATACTGTGTTTTATGGCCCGTGATGGCCTGGCGGCCTGTCTGGGGTGTCTCCCCCGCCTGCTGCCCAATGACTGGAATCACGAACACTTTGTCATTTCCCTTCATGCGCTTGCGTACATGAAATGAAACGAACTGCTGTTTCCCCCAGCCCACAGCAGTACAACACAAAGACAAAAACACATTTAAATACGACAACAACACACATACCCAAACTAACACATATATCCAAACTAAATGGGAAAAAAAATCACTGTCCAAGGGAATGAACGACAGCCAGGATGACTGTCAGAACTGCCGGTCTGCATGGGTTAGCAGCTAGCTTAGCCTGCCCCGCTCTCCCAGCCGGTCCAGCGCCAGCTCTCCCAGCCATCAAACGAAAAACAAGACTTAGACACAGAGGTGGCCAAAGACACTGCATGGACTGCTGGGATGGGCTCCAGCATCCCCGCGACCCTGAGAGCAGGATAAGCTGTTTGGATAATGGATGGATGGATGGATGGATGGATTTATACTTGAAGAATAAGAGACAGCCTCCTGTCTCAACAGACCCCTGTTTATGATATGGGATTATAAGTCATTTAAAATACTGCATATTAAATGTATTGGCATACGTGTGTGTGTGTGTGTCAGGTTTAGTCTCATGCTTTGATTATTCATTCAACCAATCTCCAAATCAAGCCTAATTTCTGCACCAGTCTTGAAAAAGTAAAGGTGCAGAAATGCTTTAATAGCCCAGCACCTTGTTCTCCATCTATCCATTATCCAAGCTGCTTATTCCATCAGGGTCGTGGGATGCTGGATCCTATCCCAACAGTCTTTCAGCGGCAGGCGGGGAGACACCCTGGACAGGCCCCCAGGCCACCACAGGGCCTACACATCCACACCTAGGGACGATTTAGTATGGCTGATTCACCTGACCTACATGTCTTTGGACTGTGGGAGGAAACCGGAGCCCCCGCAGGAAACCCACGCAGACACGGGGGAACATGCAAACTCCACACAGAGGACGACCCGGGATGACCCCCCCAAGGTTGGACAACCCCGGGGTTCAAACCCCGGACCTTCTTACTGTGAGGCGACCGTGCTAGCCACTGCACCACTGTGCCGCCTGCACCTTGTTATTCCCAGTTATATGGTAAACATAAGTGCCAGACTGTGAGAGCACTTACCGCTCATCATTGATTTTTTACCAAGGCTTCAACAGGAACAGCGGGTCTTTTCTTGGACTGGCTGCTACTTTTCTGAGCAGAGATTTCAGTAGTGACAGAGTCCTGATGTGACTATTCTGATATACCGCCATGGTAGTGTGCATATAATGATAAATGAATCGGTTATCACATATTCTCCCGTACTGTCAGTGTTTAATAATATGCAAAACCAGACTGATCAGAGAGGTGAATGCCATAAAGTAGGGACTCAAAAAAATTTAATCAGCGTTGCTGATCATATATTTCATAAAGCTCAGTGAAGTGTACAATATGGTATCTAATCGTCCTTCAATCACAACTCGCTAGCGGGGGACTCGGATAGATTGTGTAGGGGATTGTCTTTATGCATGCTCAATAATCCAGGTAAGGAAATAAAAGAAGGTTGAATCAGTTCATCTGGACACAACGGTTATTGAGAGAAGCGTTTCATCACTCATCTAAGTGTCAACCGACTGCAGGTACCCCACCCTTATAACCAACACAGTGGCATAACGACCAAAACCAACGATCGGTTTCATATGCAAATATGGCCGTGACCGTTAACTGGAGTTTCGATGGCCGTGCGTACTGTTCACAGAGGACTGGGGAATATTTGCAATCACAGCATTGTAAGATGGCGACAGATGTACTCTTAGACGACCCCCCCCCCCCGGTTCAGGGATGGTCGTTCCCTCTTCGACTCCCCGTTCAAACCAGGGTTCCTCCCTATCAAGGATGTGCACATCCCCATCCTTGAAGGAGTGGCCACTGGCCTGTAGACGGGTGTAAGCTGTGGAGTCCTGGCCTGACTTGTTAGCTCTCCTGTGTTGTGCCGTCCTTTTGGCCAGCGTCTGGTTTAATTTCCTCGACGTACAAGTCACGGCAATCCTCCCGGCACTTAAGAGCGTACACTACATTGCTCTGTTGGTGCCGGGGGAGCCGATCCTTGGGGTGGACCAACTTCTGGTTTTGACAAATTGCCCAGTTAGGACAACCACACTTAACCAGGGCCTGTTTAATGTGGGATTTCTCCCCTTCCCCGGCCGCTGTGTCGGTGGGGACGTTGCCAGCTCGGTGGTACAGCGTCCTGATGACTCCTATTTGTGCTGCAGCGGGTGATGAGAGTCAACCCTTAAGTACTGATCAGTATGTGTTGGTTTACGGTAAACAAACAATCAAATATCTCCCATCACCGATCGCAATTTCACAGTCTGAGAAGGCGTATCTGTCATTTTGCACATCCTCCCTGGTGAACTTGATGTGGCGGACCACAGAGTTAATGTGTGGGGGGAGTTGTGTAGGGGATTCTGTGTTGCACCGAATGCTTTCGTAAGTGATTTTGAATGCGGCGCTTGTGACCCATCATAGCTGATATCTCGTTGTGCGGTAACGCAGTGAAGTAGTGCATTTTACCGCATGTGAGCAGTGGTTCAACACTCCATGTACGGTGACATTTTTGTGTTGAGAAAACAGATTAAGAGGATTTACAGACGCAGCAGGTAGAGGTAGCGTCACCTAAGGTCACGCAAAATGGGAGGGAGGATATGCCTCGTATCCCAGCACGTTGCAGCATTGCCATCTCTTTACATACTACCTGTGTGTGCTCAGACCCGGTGCCTAAATGCCTTCCCTTTTTCTTTTTTCACGCAAGCCCCCCAGAACAAATGGGGCTCACTCTCTCCTCCCCTTCCTCCTTCCTCTTTCTTGAACGCAGGCCCCGCAGCTTTGATGAGGCAAATAACTCATATCTCTAAAAGCCACTCTAGTTGTGGGAGTAATGACTGTGGAAGTGGAACGTCTCCATCGAGGGCATCCACCGTCACATGAAAAAAGACTTAAATCAATGGATAATCTCTCAAATCACAGGGAAATGGAACGCCACAGGTCTTCCCCCCCCATTCGTTTCCTCGCGAGAAAATGACCCCGCTGTTGGCAGGCCGACTGGCCTGTCTGCGGGCCAAGGGGGCCATTCCCGGCGCTAAAGACGGTTTATAATAAGATGCCAACAGTGAATCCAGTCGCTGTCTGCCCGACACGTCTTTTGAGACCTCGTGCATGAGGCGCCGTCTGGCCCGTAAAGCTTCCCTCAATCTCGCATGTCAGAGGCTGGCGTGTAAATGCGTATCTGTGAAGCGCACACGTCAGAGGACGCGTGGAATTTATTTTCAAACCGGTAAGAGCACATTTTAAAAAGGTCTGGAAAATGGACCACCTGCAAGAAAAAATGAGAGCTTCTTCCGGCAAAGGATGAACTCAAGAGTCAGGTGTGTGGTACGATTAGATGGGACACGCCGGAATAATGAATGAACACGGGGATAAATAAACAGAATGAAAGAATCACATTACAGGTGCGGTAATTTACGGTATAAACACATCCTGCACGAGCAGGCAACGAGACAGAAGACACCATCGTGTCGTGGGAAATAAACACCAAATGTGTAAATCTTATTGACAGGAGCCGCACCTGTGAGTGAGGAAAACCCGGGAAAAAAATCATTCCTGCAATGTTAGATTACGGCCGCTGAAGGGAATAATAATTCAATTGCATGGATTGTGGCGCGCTACCTTCATAATTCAGGGTGCTTTGTGTTGCCCACAAGATGTCCTTGTTTATTCAGATAGTGAGCAGATGCTGCGGGGCTAGCGAGATGTCCTCGTTTCTGATCCGCTACAAGCGCTTGTGTTAGCCCGGCTACCTAGCCCAGCGTGCCAGTTTAGTCTAACTTTGTCAGGTTTAGTTATAAAAACACTTTTAACAAATAAATCCCCCAGCTTCATCAGTACAGAGGAGAGGAAAGTTGTTTCTCATCATGTGATTTATAGAATATGGGACTCCGGTTTAATTAGTCTTGTTGGAGCATCATACCGTTGGATTAAAGCTACATATTGCTGGAAATGCTAAAAGTTTTTTTTTTTTGGTCTGAGAAACGAAAAGCTGGAAATTGGTTGTAGATCAAACAAAACTGTTTTTAATATAAAGCCGTTTTTTTAACCATCCATCCATCCAGCCATTATCCAAGCCGCTTATCCCAGTTGGGGTCACGTGATGCTGGAGCATAGCTATCCCAGCAGTCATTGGGCAGCAGGCGGGGAGACACCCCGGCCGGACAGGCCGCCAGGCCATCACGGGGCCGACACATTCACACCCACGGACAATTTAGTACGGCTGATTCACCTGACCTACAATGTAGGGTTGCCAACCGTTCCTTAAAATAAGGAATCCTTCCTTATTATATATATAAAATATATGGCTATATAAATAACACACACGTGTGTGTGTATAGTGTGAGAAAGAGTATGTTTGTTATGCCCGCACCGCCCCGCCCCGTCCATCCAACCCCCGTCCCTGTCCCCTGTTCCTTATTTTCATTTCGAGGACCTGGCAACCCTACCTACATGTCCTTGGACTGTGGGAGGAAACCGGAGCACTCACAGGAAACCCACGCAGTCACGGGGAGAACATGCAAACTCCACACAGAGGACAGCCTGGGATGATGACCCCCCCCCAGGTTGGACTACCCCGGGTCTCGAACCCAGGACCTTCTTGCTGTGAGGCGACCGTGCTAACCAGTGCACCACCGTGCCGCCCTGTTTTCTTTACTCTGCCATTAAACATATGCAGTCAATGGGTGCGCATGAATGCAGTAAAGTCGGACCAAAATCAACAGAAGCACATGCGGAAGATATTTCAACATCATCTCAGATTTACACGCAGAAAATACCCTCAGACCTCTGGGTTAAACCCAGTCGTACGGCACGGGTTGTCAGGTACCTATGAGCAATAAAGAGAACGTGTTTGCTAACGCTTAGTGAAACACATCGGTGTGTAATTGCATACTGGATGAATTTGCGGTTCATCTCTGCTGAATGGGCTGTGGGTTCTCTGTCTTTCAGCCGAACACCGTTGTTCATTAAGCATAAAAGAACAAACAATTGCACGTTTATTTATATCATGAATACATTAGAATTACATAAGCAGAGTCTATTAACTCCAAGCACTGTAAGTTGTGTTCTTATCAGTGGAGTACACAACAAAGAGCTGCGATTTGTGAGGCAAGGGTGAAGGAGCGGTATTGACGTCTATCGCCAACTCCCCTGTCCTCCACAAGTGAAGTTTCACCCGGGCATCGTCTCGAACCTTCCCAGACGGTACATAGCGAGAGCAGCAAAAACAATAGCCGGGTTCAGATTGCTGTCTGCTGCCCGCAAGGGGCCTGTGATTGAACCAATCTGCATGCAAATGGTCATGCAGATTACACGGGGGGGCAGAGAAATGCGCAAATTGCCCTTGATTAACGAGTCAATGGATTCGTTTTGTTATAAAAATCAGGTACCCCAAAGTCAGAAATACAGACACTAGAGTCACGCCGATCTCTTGTAATCAACACACAGGCTGGTTATAAATATACGACAATCCCAAATACTGATGGAATATTTTCTCTCATTGCAAATTATTCAAAGTTTCTTTCGCTTTGTTTTTGCTCGGCATTTATGTCTTCAGAAAAATTTACATGATGGATACACACAGGACTGCACCGCTAAAATGCTGAATTCATATCGTTACAATCCACAGTAGAGCTACTGTAGCTCAAACTGCTGAAGAAGTTAATGCTGGCTATGATAGACAGGTGTCAGAACACACAGTGCATCACAGCTTGCTGTGTATCCATTGCTGTCTGTCTGTTTGTCTGTAGCTACAGACCGGTCAGGCTGCCCATGGTGACCCTTAGCCACCGCTGACAGCACCTACAATTGGCATGTGAGCGCCAGAACTGGACCGTGTAGCAGTGGAAGAAGGTGGCCTGGTCTGATAAATCATGCTTTCTTTTACATCATGTGGATAGTCGGAGATGTGTGTGTCGTTTATCTGGGGAAGAGATGGCACCAGGATGCACTATGGGAAGAAGGCAGGCCAGCAGAGGCAGCGTGATGCTCTGGGCAATGTTCTGCTGGGAAACCTTGGGTCCTGGCATTCATGAGGATGTTACTTTGACACGTACCACCTACCTAAATATTGTTGCAGATCAAGTACACCCCTTCATAGCAACAGTATTCCCTGATGGCAGTGGGCTCCTTCAGCAGGATAATGGATGCTGCCACACTGCACACATTGTCCAGGAGTGGTTTGAGGAGCATGACAAAGAGTTCAAGGTGTTGCCTTGGCCTCCAAATTCCCCAGATCTCAATCTGATCGAGCATCTGCAGGATGTGCTAGAAAAACAAGTCTGATCCACGGAGACCCCACCTCGCAACTTACAGGACTAAAAGGATCTGCTGCTACTGTCTTGGTGCCAGATACCAGAGGACACCTTCAGAGGTCTTGTGGAGTCCATGCCTCGATGGGTCAGAGCTGTTTTGGCGGCACGAAGGGGACCTACAAAATATTAGGCAGGTGGTTTTAATGTTTTTGCTGATCGATGTGTGTGTGTGTGTGTGTGTGTGTGTGTGTGTGTGTGTGTGTGTGTGTGTGTGTGTGTGTGTGTGTGTGTGTGTGTGTGTGTGTGTGTGTGGTCATTGTTTTTGTTTTGTTCATGTAGATACCACACATGGTTTCAATAAAGGAAAACACATATTTTACATATGCGTGACGGTAATTGTGAGACTAATTATAATTACTCTCACAAATACAGACGAAATCACAAAAACAGTGGGTCTGTAAAACATTCTCATTTCCGACACAATGCTGCACGCTCGGTTCCCCTTCCCACGCCTTCCATCTCTCCTCGCTAACAGCTCCCCAGCTGTCTTCCCTCTCCTCAACAATCTCATTTAGGGAATTCATCTTGCTGTCACCCTGGCACCGTGCATAATTCTTTTCCATGGTTCTTCATGTTGCCATGATAATGTGAGGCTTGGCCAGACTCCTTTCATGCTCATTATGGGAGGGAGTTATTGGGATGGACTCCACACCCTCACAGGCGGAGGAGCAACTGACATCGTATTCGGTCCAGACTCTCCTCAGACCGCCTAGCCGTCAGCACGAGGAATACAATTTCTGATGGCTCGAGGCCTGGACTCGAGGTTCAGAGAACAGGGCTTGGAGGAGCAAGGCAACATGTTCTGATTAATGGAGAATTACATCAATTCACACTGTCCTACACATTATTGACCCCGAAGGGCTCCGGGCCGCACGAGCTCGGCAAATGAGCCGATAGTTGAAATAGCTCCCATTCTTATTTTTTATTTCTTCATCTATTCATAAAGTATTTACACTTGGGTTCGGGAAAAGACGGTAATTGGAGCATAGCGAGGATTCTTCTCCACTCTCCCCTGGCAGACATCATGTTAAAACCCTTGTTATTTTTGGCAATGAAATTACGAGATTTGCAAACCTTATACATATTTAAGAGAAATGTACTGGCGTTCAAAGGATATTTTGTTTTAGATAATAACATGGGAAAAAAAAGTGAGACTGAAAATGAAGGGGAGAAAAGACTCCAAATCAACAGCCAGGGATGTCGGACTCTTTGTTTGTCCTGTGTATTGATCTTATAAATGGAAAGCTGAACTCTTGCAGGAGTAATGGGGCAGTGGTAGCAACTCTTGCCAGCAGTTCGTCAAAACACGTTCTGGTCATTATATGTGAATGTTAACGGCTTTCAACGCGGACAGCCTTTGTGGGGACGGCGAATCATCCTGATTGGCATGTGTCAATCACAATCCGATACTCACACCTACACGTTTAAAAGCGCACACAAATTGGTTTGCAGCCACACGTAATGATGCACAAACATACAGTTGCTGTGTGTCAATAAAGCCATAACACTGTCATAGTCCAGCCTTCAGGTATTGAATTCTGTCGTTTTGAGAGATGAACTCAGATGGACTACTGGGATGTGGGTCAATCAAATGAGCCAAGTCAGGAAAAGGATCTATAAAGGTAGCATTCCCAGGAAAAGGATCTATAAAGGTAGCATTCCCAGGAAAAGGATCTATAAAGGTAGCATTCCCAGGAAAAGGATCTATAAAGGTAGCATTCCCAGGAAAAGGATCTATAAAGGTAGCATTCCCAGGAAAAGGATCTATAAAGGTAGCATTCCAAGGGAATGGGTTTCCCCCCCCCCCAAAAAAAAGGCACCAAGAGAATTAGGAAAGTCAGGCGGCACGGTGGCCCAGTGGTTAGCACCGTCGCCTCACAGCAAGGAGGTTCTGGGTTTGAACCGTCCAACCTTGGGGAGTCCCTGTGTGGAGTTTGCATGTTTTCCCCGTGTCTGCGGTGGGGTTTCTCCGGGGTACTCCGGTTTCTCCCGCCATCAAGAAGACATGCATGTTAGGGTTACTACTCCTGTCTGTGCCCCTGACCGAGGCAATGGGAAGACGAACTGGAGTTGGTCCCCGGGTGCTGCACGGCGGCTGCCTGCTGCTCCTAGCTACACAGCTAGGATGCGGAGCATAATGTCCCTACGCAGATTAATATAGTATATCAACAAAAGAAAAGTCACCTAATTGTGCAAATGCTAAAGCTTGGAGACACCACCACGCCGTGACGACCAGGACCATTTCATTATTAACATGTGCCTGCACATTGTTATGCCAATACAACTGAATTGAATTGAAATTGAATTGAATGATAATAAACCCAGCAGCAACGCCGTGTTGTGTTGCACTGCCAAACCCACGATGCTGTGAAATGAATCACCGTCTATCGTGTCGTAGAGGTGAAACTCGTAACACGCCGCACAATTTCTCCTCGGGCCTCTGCTTGCATGGGAAACACGTCTGTAATCAACGACAACGGACTGAGATTCAAAAGGAGGGGCCTTTAGCGGCGCATCCTTGACACGACACGGAGAGCTCCGTTTCGCTTGCGGTTGAAAGGTTAATATGGCAAATATTGCAGTTATCATGAACTCCTCTAGTCGTCATAGTAATAGTGTGTCTGGAGAACCATCTGAGAAACGAGAGAGGAAAGTGAAAACGGTCCGGAGGTTGAAATGCCAACACGCGCACATGAAACGGCTTGATAAGTGAATGAAAGGGAAACTTAAAGAGGGGAACGCTTCAGTCGGTTGCGTGTGATTGTATTATGCGTGTCATTGTGTTTGCTTATCAAGTGAATTTTGAAGAATAAAAAAAAACACCCTCCCCCGAAACAGTGACTTATTTGCAAGATGTTTAATACCTGAGCGGTGATGCATCCCAAGCGACCGGCGTTTCCAGATGGTGGAAATGAGCTAGAGAAAGCGGTTGCTCCGGTTACACATCTAGATGCTAATTGATCTTCCAACATCTTTTTTTTCTTCTTCTTGTTTTTATTTGACAGGAGGGGGATTTGATCCAGTTTCATCATTCTCATCAGACAAAAGGACTGCGAGCTATAACCTTGGGAGTACAGTCATATATTTTCCTATCTAGAAGCTGATGGGGGGCGTGTGGGTGGCGTGGCGGTCTATCCCGTTGCCTACCAACACGGGGATCGCCGGATCGAATCCCCGTGTTGACTCCGGCTTGGTCGGGCGTCCCTACAGACACAATTGGCCGTGTCTGCGGGTGGGAAGCCGGATGTGGGTGTGTGTCCTGGTCACTGCAGTAGCGCCTCCTCTGGTCGGCCGGGGCGCCTGTTCGGGGTGGGGGGGGGCGGTAGCGTGAGCCTCCCACGTGCCACGTCCCCCTGGGGAAACTCCTCAAGAAGCGGCTGGCGACTCCACATGTATCGGATGAGGCACGTGCAAGGCTCAGCGTTTCCGGTTTTTATCTTTCAAAGCCACCCCGCAAGAGGACACCGTTACATAACCTCACACGAACAGGAACAACTTCTGGATCCGCAGAAACATAAAATCCGGGTGAAAATCAGTTTAAACCGATCTGCTCCTTTTAAAAAAATCTGGGTATTTTTCAGTGAAAATCTGTAAAAACTGAAAGCGCGGAGCCTTGGGCATGTGGTAGTCTGCAGCCCTCCCCGGGGGAACGGGGGGGGGGGGGGAGAGCCAACAAAAAAACAAAACTGATTGAACTTTACTGCCAACGCTTTTACTCACATGCTAGATAATTACGGCACTCGGTTATGAAATATATTTTACGATGACTCACTTTTGTTTTTTTCCCTCTACTTTTCTTATGTGTCCTTAGATGGGCCGCTGGGACCCCGTGGCCTCGTGGAAGCGACAGAGATGTGCACACAGGAATGCCTGGTCCTGGGACACTCAGACAACTGCTGGATGCCTCCGACCTTGGGAACATACCAGCAACCCAAATCACCGGTGTCCAGCTTTGGCTCCCAGAGGGAGTGGGGGCCCAAGGACCAACTACTAAACGGACACACCCTGACCAGAGCCTGGAAAAACGAGGGCGGCCGGTCGGACCATTTCGCTGAAAGGAAGCAATTCGGGAGCGGAGACGGACACTTCACAGGCGGCGGTAACATGGCCGACATCCCACTGGCAAGTTTGAAATCCTACCAGTCAGCCTCCTGCCCAGACAGCCCGAAGGAGCAGCAGTTATAAGAGGAACGTTGCATCTTTGCAATGACAGGTCCCTACATGGAGAGAGCAAACGGATGAAGCAATTCACACAGAATGAGCTCCTCGTTTTGTTTTTCCTCCCCCATTCTCGTATGCGTTTCTTTCCGCTTGAGTTGATGCTTCTGCTACGTGAAAGCTACATGTACCATGTAGGCCACTACACTTAGTGCTTCTGCTGTGTGCTTTACACTCCAGCTTACCTTTACGATGACTCCAGAGAAAACCTCTCTTTATTTTTCTTCTTTTTCTTTCTTTCTTTCTTTCTTTTTTTAATTCAATGACCCTCCCAGGATTTCTTCAAAAACTAACATTTACTGTCCGTTCCACGTGCGGTTTGGACGAGTGGCAGCAGCAGAGGAACTTCCCCGAAATGGAGAAAATCAAAACTTTGCCAATTAAAAAAAGCAGCAAAAAAAATAACAAAACAAAAAAAAGCAAAAACAAAAAAAACAAAAAAAACAAAACTAATGGCTGACCAGTATATACCAATGTCTGTGGTGTGGTTGTTATTGAGTTGTTCAGGACTATATTAATCAACCCAATCAAAGAGAAAAGTGTTGTTCTGATATAACACTGTTAGTGGACACTTGTTTATTCTGTCATCGTCTGCGTGTTTGTAAATAGGACCTATTAACCAGTATCATGTACCTGTAATAATCACGATGAGTAGGACCGTGTTTATGGCTGTTTACCGTCATCCTGGCATGTCGTTAGGGATACCAGCCGGATAACGATCCAAAACGTGGCGTAGTGTGCACCGGGACTACATTCACTGTATTCTTTATAAGCCCTATGGGTAAAGTCAGCTACCACTTACTACCAGTTATATAGGCTCAGTATTTCGCACATCTTCTGCTTTCGTTCAAATATAGTAAACAAACCCAGGCAAAATTTTGTTTTGTTTTTTGGTTCTTTTCAAAAACATTTTGTAAGAAAGGATGTCGTCGTTCAATATCAACATTATAAAAATGAAAAGCCTTTTCCTTGAAAAGCTGATTTTGAAGGTGTTCAGTGAAAATTCAATAGCAATATATTTGTAAATGGCTAAATGTTTTATCTAACTTTGATCATATTACTGTATACATTTTATTGAGATTTGTGATTTAACCGAGTGCGGGTCCTCAGTAGCACTTGCCGCTTGACCAGGCGTGTAGTATGATTTGCATAGAGGCTATTGTTTCCCCACACAGGTTAGCGCTACACTTCAGATCACCGTGCCTTCATGATGTTTCTTTCGGCGCCCGAGTTTTGCTCACCCGAGTGGCGGGGTCGTTGTTGGCTGCAAAGGCCAACCCTTTCCGAGAGTCGGCCTGCCTTATGCGACCGGTGTCTGGCAAATTCAGAAGACGAAAAAGAAAAACATAATCGCAGACGTCATAATCCAGAATAATCTCAGTGACCCAGAGTGGAGACACCAAGGAGAGGCATGTGCAAATAAATCAGCCGTGAAAGATCAGATTTTGCCCCCCCCCCTCCCCTCCCCTGCCCCCCCGCCCGTCCGATAAGTTTTCCTTTATTCCCCACAGCATGGAAGGCAAATTACAAATGGAATAGCATGCTAAAAAAAATATAGCTCTTAAAATGAACTTGATCATTTCGTTTCATGTTTCATTCTGTTGATAAATGATTAATTTTGTGCAGTAAGAAGGCATTCAGTTTGTAAAGCACTCTCATATTTATGTCACAATATAAAAGTTAAGTGGGATGGAGTGATTTGCTTACCGCAGTATGTCTGTCAGTTGTGGGGGTGTTTGAAATCACAGATATTGAAACAGTTAACCCTTATTACTACTCTACAGGTATACAGCTACTGCAATAAATGTTTTAATTAAGTGTATGCTTAATCTGTGCGTATCACCTCAGCAGTATCCCTTTGTATGTTTTGTGGTCATCTAACTGAGTCTATATGAACTTGTTGTCGACATGATGTCATCGCTATGTCATGCAAGTCGTCCTTGAGAGTCGGGTCCTCAGTTTGCAATCGAGCAAATGGAGGGTGCACAGCAAGACTTGGACTTTTGGGCTGATGTTACAGTCAAAAATGGTGCATTTTCGGGCATCCGGGTGGCGTGGTGGTCTATTGCGTTGCCTACACCAACACGGGGATCGCCGGTTTAAATCCTCGTGTTACCTCCGGCCTGGTCGGGCGTCCCTACAGACACAATTGGCCGTGTCTGCAGGTGGGAAGCCGATTGTGGGTATGTGTCCTGGTCGCTGCACTAGCACCTCCTCTGGTCAGTCGGAGGTGACTGTTCGGGGGGGAAGAGTGGGATCCTCCCACGCGCTACGTCCCCCTGGTGAAACTCCTCACTGTCAGGTGAAAAGAGGCGGCTGGCGACTCCACATGTATCGGAGGAGGCATGTGGTAGTCTGCAGCCCTCCCCGGATTCGGCAGAGGGGGTGGAGCAGCGACCAGGGCAGCTCAGAAGAGTGGGGTAATTGGCCAAGTACAATTGGAAGAGTTTCAAAATTTCTAACATTATCTTTGCCAACACAAGCAGAACTCGATTTCCAGAAAAGGATAGCCAGGTGATATCGCCGCTCTTCATTACCCTCTATATCACCTTGACTCTTATGTGAGGGCCGCACCAAAAAAAGTACTAAATTGCGTAGTAATGCTAGTCAGGATTTTTCATTTTCTATCGCTGCTTTTTTTTCTCCCCCCATCTGTAAAGTTTCCATGGCTGTACTGGTAAAAACAGTGTGGTGTTGTGCTCATCAGCTCACAGGCAAAATGTTCAGAAATGAATTTGCATGGCATGGCTGGCCAATAATGAAGGGCCAGGCACCCAGCCTAACTGGTGAAGTAATTATATTTCCTTTATTCCTTAAGGTTTCTCTTTTCCACTGTATCCTCACTTAATATGTTTATCATCTGCCCCCCAGTGGACCTGCTTAAATTCTTATTTGCCATGCTAGCTATCGACTTGGGCAAGAATAGTTTCTGAGAAGCTTCAAAGCTAATTGCCTTGGAAGTGTGAGGGGAAGCAAATTAGTGTCACACCACAACCAGGAAAAAAAAAAAAAAGAAGGTTTCCAATCGCATTCCCTTTCATATGGCTTTGAGAATAGTTTTCAGACACGGAAGCTTCCATGCACAAAGTGGAACAGAGTGAATGTTCAGTGGGGAATCAGTCACAGAGAAAGCAGGCTCTTCAGACGGGGGAGAAAAAAAGAAAAAGAGAGAGGTCTCGCCGCAAAGCTACAGTAGACAGAAATAGCAGAATCTGCATATTTTGGAGGCTATATTTGAAGATAAAAAAGTGCTCGGGTTGATCCTGTTTCAAAGCAGTTCCATTTCATCTAATAAGGGTGGGACGTTTCAATATGGGTCTCAACAAGTGCACGGGACCCAAGAGGAAAATTGTCTTTGGTTGGACAGAAGTGTAGTCGTCTACATGGGAGGCCCATACCTGTACCTGGCTACGACGCTTCTCAACAAGGTGCAAGCTTCTCTGTGGCTAGCGGTCAAAGGTACGTATTGCTTCAACTAAAGAAGCCTGAAAACATCCACCATCCATTAACCAATTAATACAGTACTTTTGCTCTTTTACTCACTACCAGATACTTGCTTTGGTCAGGAGAAAGCCTGTAATTCTGTTACAAGCGTCAACCATGCCGCGTATAGGGGTCTGCAGTAGTCTGCAAGTCATTTACAGTCATCCTTATAAAATTCCCTGCTCGGGAATAAAGGAGCAACCCAGCATCAAAACGCACAGTAGTACAGAGAGGTCATCGGGCACGTCTGTTTTGAAGATATATATCCAGGCCATGAACATTTTAAGCTAGTTTGGAAACTGAAGCCAATATTCATTCATACGGATTAATTCTGCCATGTTCTTTACACCATCTGAACATAATTTCTAGCAAAACAATTTGCAGCTGCACCCTTGTGTGCAGTGAAATTTGGAAAAGCCAGAAAAGAAAAAAAAACAAACAATGAGCAGCTGTTGAGTGACACGCTCGTGAAAAATATCACTTCTCGTCATACTTCTCACCACGGGTCTGAGGAAGCCGAATCCAAACAGCAAAGTCAGGAGACCTCGTTTGGAAGCAAGCTGACCCTGAATTAGTGAGAGTCTTTACCTAACAGCTGATTGATGATCGAAACATTGTATCGTCTGTGTAGTTGATCAAAGAAGGTTGAATCGGTTCATCTGGACACAACGGTAACGTTGTGTCCAGATGAACCGATTCAACCTTCTTTGATCTTCTTACCTAGGTTATTGAGCACGCATCAAGACCCTTTGTGTAGTTTGCTGATGCTAATATTTTCTATTCTTCAAACATTGCCAGAAACAAAATAGCGACATCTACTTTGCTCTGCGGTAATGGAGACGTGCAGCACCATGGAAAGGGAGGCTGGTGGTGACTTTCTTGCTACATTTGTTACAGAACTCTTACCATGACGTCACAAACACTGTCAAGGACATGTACAAGCTACAGGCTATGCATGCTAATGATATCAGATGTCCAAGATCATGAACCGAGGGTTTCCGTGCATTCCCCAAGGCAGCGTTCAAACAGATGAGAGATGGAAAACGTGAACGGTACACGTGAAGCCGAAAAACACAATTATTATGTCGTAACTGCTATACAGCAATTTTACAACGTGCAAACAATGTCTTGTGCGTATACGCCTGCATTGTGGTGACAGAGTGTAACAGTTTTGTGTTTTTCCAAGCAAAGACACTTCTGCAGTCTGAATGAGTGGAAGACAACTTAGGGGCTGATATTCACAATCAATCAAAGATTCACAGATTCTTATAGAAACCTAATATATGCACCAAAGAAAGAAAAACAACAACAACCACCAAATCAGTACATGCATACAACTGTTACGTGTGTCTGTGATCATATACAATAGGTTATGCAGACATTGGCAAGCATTTTTTTTGTATAACATGGAGTCATCATGGAGGTTCTTTGGTTGTTTTTGCCCTCACTTGTCAGTGTCTCAGCAAGATATTTCAAAACAGATGATGGATTCTCACAAAATTTTGTGAGCAGGTGGGCATTGGAACAAATGCTATATGTGAGATCTATATAATCTCACACACACACACACACACACACACACACACACACACACACACACACACACACACACACACACATATGTATGTTTATGCAGGAATAGAACCCAGGTCACCCAGTGGAAAGGACTTGGCCATATGGACTGATCTATCACTATGGTAACCGAGTAGCTGGCACAGTATACAGGAACATCTGTACTGAAGACAGGGTCAAGATGAGTTGCATTAATACTTGTGTGGATGGAGTTTAAGCCCAGAGGCCTCCCGCTAGGAGAAAAAAGTACTACCTCCTAAAAGCCAGGGAATGTAGTACCCTTCATTTCTAATTCGTCTTAAGTTGAAGCATCCATCTCCTCCAGTTTCTACTTTACCGCAGAGTTTTGAGGGATGGTACAGTTGACAAGGGACACCATGAAAGTAGAGAGGTACATTAACAAGTGGGAGAGAACAGGAGGCGACTGTGTCTCGTTCACAGTTACATCAGCAGCAGCAGCAGCAGTAACTGCAGAGCCAGCAGAAAATCCACTTCTGGCGGCTTTCGGTTGGGTTGTCGAGTTTGCCAAATAACTAACCTTTCTGACCCTCAAACAGCCCTGCTTTTCACTTTTTTGAGGGTAAACTCCTCGTTGGTGTTACTGCGGGGCATCACAGTAGGCCTCATGGACCACCGTTGGTATATATGTGTCAACACCTGCATCAACAACAGTTGATCCATGAATATCTTTGGCGAGGACGTCCCCAAAAAGGAACCGTAGGGGCCACAGCATTTTATGTCTGCACCATCGCAGCCACTCATAGAAGACTCAAGCCAGTTCTTCTTCATTTACATACACTTTATTAAATGCAATTACTAGTATCAGCATTGGTGTCAGCAACTTATTAATGAACTGATTTAATTTACAATGAGGGCCATCAGATTTATAACTAGGTTGCCTTTCTAGACCATCTGAAAGGTGCTTGCATCTTTTCTATAACAATAATCATTTGAGTGGATATCATTTGCATTACTGGTGGAAATAAATTCATCCATGTCCCTGAAGCATTATCAAGTGCTCCCTTTAAACAGCTACCTAACCGTGGTAAAAGAGTTTGCTGTGTTGAATACTGGAATCAGATCTTTCAAAAGTTTGTAGCCCAGCTGACCTCTACTGGCCTTGCCGGTACGCTGAAAAACACATAATACACTACTAGTTTAAAGGTTATCGGAAACAAATGGTTCAAGGAGTTCTAACATCCCTTCATGGGCAGAACAGGCAGAAATCACACCAATTCAATTTCCGACATATTATATGTGGCTCTGGTTATTAATGTGAATAGTGGCCTACAGGGCGTCATGTCTCCTGCCCTCGAACACACGGATCCGGCGGAACAACGCTGATATGAGATGCCAACACCGTGAAGCAACGCTAGCAGATGAGAAGCGACGTTTTAAGAGGCTGTACATTTCTTTGACCCACCTCAGTTATTGAAAGAGACCACCTTCCAGTGAAGTCTAAATGTCATCCCTCACAGATCTGAATAAAACTACCTTCGCTTTGACGGCGTAAAAACGACACCGGTGCAGCAGATGCTACTTCCATCACCAATGTGAGAGAAATGCACATTTCCCCCCCCCCCACTGGTCATTTACAGGTATTGCCTCCAGGGGCGCCCGCGGGCAGGATGCTCTTTGGCCGTTCGCAGACAGATGAGCGAGGTGACGTGACGTCACACAACCTGCCGCGAAACCCGGAAGCCAACACGCTGTCCGCCGTACTTACGGTACCGCACGTGGTTTATGAAGCGCGGGGGTAATTTGACGTAATTGGCAGAGCTTCAGCTACAAACCGGCGCTGCTGAGAAGAGGAATGTGGCGCTTCAGATTCACGTTTTATCGTGTAAAGACCTTACCTACCTAAAGAAATGAAGGATGTTAAACTTATACTCAATCTTGCAGCAAAATATAGGCATTAACCGCCATTACCGGAAGTCTCTCTGATGTACGTCAACAACCGGATGCTTGCGTAGGATAGTTATTTAGGGAATTAGGCGATCTTATGCCGGTATGCGCTATTAGTAACGCTGGGGTTTGGAATTATCCCGAAATCATCTACCAGCCCTTCCGAAAATGGCCCAGTATCTTAAAACACTGTGTTAATATGCACATACATTTGCATTAAACAGTGTCATAAATTCAGCATAGTCCGGTGTTGTAGGGAAGTTACAACACAGTCGGATTTGATTACATCGACAACTGATATAACCAAATGTCTGTGTTTTCACTAAAAAGCCACAAAAAAAACCCCAAACTTTTATTCATTTTGAAATTGTTGCATATTTTCCAAACGTGTGTACAATAAATTCAGATTTCCTTAGGGCTACATGGATACGCAGTCCATAGCTAGGGGCGCCCCTGATCGGCTAATGGAAATTATGGTTTAATGAGATTAGGCAAAAAACATCTGTGACATGCGAGGTACTGGTGGGCAAACTGACACGAGTCAGAGGCAACATTTAACATATCAGCCAGTGTTTAAAGGAGAGGATGTCAAATGTATGCATACAATTTCAAGATTGACCCCAAAGTAGTGAAAGTCTTTACCTAACAGCTGATTGATGATCGAAACATTGTATCGTCTGTGTAGTTGATCAAAGAAGTCGGTTCATCTGGATACAACGTTACCGTTGTATCCAGATGAACCGATTCAACCTTTACTGCCTTAACACATGACATGAAAACCAACAGATTACAATTCATCCCTCTCCCAATGGAAGCCTATAGACATTAAGTAGCCAAGGATGCTGTTTGCTGCTCCTCATTTTTCCTAATTGTCCCATCGCAGTGATGTGTGCAATACAAAAAATAGATTTTAAGTGGAAATATTGGTCAAAATAGGGATAATTTAAATCTCTTCATTTAAATTTAGATGAGTCCAAATGAACCCTGTGCATGCTTTGGAATATGCGACGAGGGTGTACATCCCTACTCAAAAGTAAAGTTTTTCAGGTTTTCATTTTCCTGTATTCAAAATAAAAATTGGGGGGAAAAAAAGTTTTTGGTCTTTTTTTTTTTAATCATTGCAAAATGCAGTAGCCACATAAAATAAAGCCTTTATTTTTCTTTTCTATGAGAGTCCTCTCAGAGATTTGTTCAGATGACCACCATTGAGTTTTCCTTCATGTTCCAATGAACACCTCCTCACTCGACATCTTATTAAAGCCACGCAGAATCCCTTTTCTATGTTTATCATGTGAGTAGAAAAAGTTGGATTTACTGGGTTTTCGTTTAACGCCTCAGGCAAAGAAGAATAACATTAGTAAGGGTGTGCAGATTTTTTGAAATACACTGAAAACCTTTGCAGACCTAAATTGATTTGGAGGGCTGATGACGTCAGCATCAACGGTGGCGTCTCCGACTTCAAACTGGGTAATGAGACTCGTGTGGGTGCAGTTTGGTCAAAAAGCATCATCTCATTGTGAAATGCAATGCCAAGTCCACAAATTCAACTTAAAATAATGGTCACGGAGACATTTGTTATGGAGATTACCACTCATATAGTATATGGCCAACAATCTTCAGGGTGTGGCATACTGGAGGTTGCAGGGCACTCTCCGTTAATGTTGGTGCAACTTGGGAACGGTTTCGATTTCTGTTAACGAAGGTGTATGATTGCAACGAGTCGCCATTTCATAATGCCACGTTGCAACCGATCCCTTCCAGGCAATTCCCCGTATGGTGTTCAAAGGTCATGAAAAATAATCACCGATAAACTATGTTGGTCATTCTTTGTCTTGTAACAGCTACTACTGTCCATCTTATCACTTTGATTACCACATCAGGAAGGGGGGGGGAGATTGAAGAGGGACAACTCATGAAACCATTGATAGGGAAGGCTTGACGGTTTCATCAAGAGATAATGCCTCGGTGAGAATCAATGACCTCTCTCTTATTTTGTGGAGAGCCATTCCCTGAGCACCAAAGACCATTTAGAGAAAGACCTGATGGCTTCAGTCTGTCTTGGTCCTTCGAGAAATGTGATCCACGTGGTGCACAACAGACACATCTGTATGGATCAGCCCCCCTGAGCCAATCAGGGAACAAACACTCCGCCAATACTCCCCCTAGACAAGGCCTGAGCTCTGCACAGAGGAGCCGAGATGAAAGGGAGACAGCGGAGAGGGATTGGTGATTAACTTCTGTAGCTAGTGGTAAATCTCTACACAAGCAGGAAGACGCACAGGCACTGACACAGAGAGCGGAAACTACCCCAGGAATCACACCTACCCACGAAGGACCATTTAGGCAATCTCAACAGAATCCTTGTCAACACCGACTGTTTAAATACAGTACGTTGGAATACAGCGTAGTTTGTTTCCCGGTCTACCAATCACCTACCGAGAGCCTGTTATTGCCCCGTCTGTGGACGGGCCACGGAAAGGGTGATATCATCCATACAGCACCTTAAAGCAATGAAAAGCAACCGTGTTTTGTGACTCAGTAAAGTGAATCAGAAGTGTTAAGCCTAATTTCTCATTTCGAAAAAAGTGCTATTGTACTGCCCTTGCAGCGCACACTCTTGTAGCAAAGCTAGACAGCCAGTTAACATCCAAAAGTCCTCCAATAAACACACAAGGCTGGACTTTTCTTGTATTTTACTGAAGTCTTGTGTCCTCTTTTGTTTTTTTACTTTTGCTTTTTTTTTGTTGGTAAAACTGAAATATTACAGAAATAAGAAGAAAAAAAATCGGTATACAAACATCAACAGTCATATTGACAGTATTATACACAACTACACTACCGTTCAAAAGTTTGGGATCACCCAAACAATTTTGTGTGAACAGGCTCTAACCAGAGTAGAAAAAGAAGTGGGAGGCCGCGTTGCACAACTGAGCAAGAAGATAAGTACATTAGAGTCTCTAGTTTGAGAAACAGACGCCTCACAGGTCCCCAACTGGCATCTTCATTAAATAGTACCTGTTAGAGCCTGTTTGTGCTGTCCTCTGAAGGGAGTAGTACACACCGGTGTAGGAAATCTTCAATTTCTTAGCAATTTCTCGCATGGAATAGCCTTCATTTCTAAGAACAAGAATAGACTGTCGAGTTTCAGATGTAAGTTCTCTTTTTCTGGCCATTTTGAGCGTTTAATTGACCCCACAAATGTGATGCTCCAGAAACTCAATCTGCTCAAAGAAGTGCCCATCCAACCAATCCAACTTGTGGGAGCTGCTTCTGGAAGCGTGGGGTGCAATTTCTCCAGATTACCTCAACAAATTAACAGCTAGAATGCCAAAGGTCTGCAATGCTGTAATTGCTGCAAATGGAGGATTCTTTGACGAAAGCAAAGTTTGATGTAAAAAAAATCTTATTTCAAATACAAATCATTATTTCTAACCTTGTCAATGTCTTGACTCTATTTTCTATTCATTTCACAACATATGGTGGTGAATAAGTGTGACTTTTCATGGAAAACACAAAATTGTTTGGGTGATCCCAAACTTTTGAACGGTAGTGTACATAATTGCACAATTCCTACCAAAATATAAAGCAGCAATGTACTATTCATATTTTATATTATTTTGTTCAAGAGTAGTTTATGATCTACATTAAAGCTTATCACTTTTGTTATTGTGCACTTGTGTTATCCTATAGACTTGTTTAGGTAATGACAGCTTTACACGGATGCCTGGTTTGCCAATAAATACACTTAATGCGTTGAATTTGTGGCATTACACCCGCAGCTCATTCATTCAAATGAGAGACTCTGTTGATGCTGCAGCACCGCATTGGGGCTGCATTGCAAATGCTTTGTGTTAGATTTTGAATGGTGCATGCACAGAATTTATCCTGCTTTTCCACTGTACTAGATGCATGCATAAACTGCACTGGATGCTGTTAAAAATCACACTGAAATCCATGATAATTTCGTATTGTTATTTAAAAGATGTTGCGTATGGAAAGATGTCATAAAGATGAAGCATAAAAATTCAACATTTATTCAAATGCCTGAAAAAAATGTAATGTTTACATAAATCATATCCCTCCATAATCATTCTGTCGCAGGAGAAACTGGTTAAATATAGCCAAAATGCATCTGTTTGTTCATTCTACATTCAACACGAGACCACAGCTATGGAAGCTTATTTGTATCAGCCTGCTATATCAAGCAAAACAACTTCTTTTCTCTCTCCCCCTTGAAATGCCAGGCCCTGTTTGCTGTTAAAACCTCTATAAATGTTTAAAGAAAGAACTGTTGTACAACTCTGGTAGCCTGAGACCGCAGTTTGAAGACGTTCATCCACCTTCAAATGCAGGTGCACCTTGTGTAGCACTCCGCACCGTGTTTGCGTGAAGATGATCTAAGTGTGTTTGTACTGGGACTCAGTTCTACGTGTTACCTGGCACGGCTTCTCTCGGAGAGCGCCGAGGAACTGATACAACATGACAGTCTACCAACAATCTACATGAACTAAACGAGTAACACGTCAACGTTGTGATACAAAGGCTCGTGTATTCCAGCGCTCATCGCTGTAGCTTATTTTGCCTGTGGTGTGTGATATTATCGGCCCGGCGGCCTGTCCAGGGTGCCGCCCAATGACTGCTGGCAATGACTGCTGGGATAGGCTCCAGAGAGCAGGATAAGCGGTTTGGATAATGGATGGGTGGCTGTATGATATTACAAGTAAAAATGCTTGCATGGAGGGGGGTCACATTGTCCTGCATGCAGCGAGGTTCGTTTGGCTGAGTGACCCCTCCGCATGGATCTAGCAAATTGTACTGGTAAGTGGGGGAAACAGCTGCCGTAGTTAAGCCAAAACTGGTCTTTGCATTTCCAAAGGCTCTCTTTAAAATTACATTTTTAAAACTGTTGTATTTATTTATTTTAGAAAAGTAACAGTGTGCAGGAAAAGCACACACAGCCTATGCAAAACACAACAAAATGAAGTGCAAAAGGAAATACAGGGGGCATACTATACACATTATAGATGGTATAAAGTGAAGGCAATGAAATCCACTCTTAGTATGTATTGATGTCACAAGGTCTGCAGTGGAGCATGTGCGTGTGTGCGGGGGGGGGGGCAGAGAAGGAGGCTGCCTCGGGCCCACGGTTCTCCCCAGTTACAAATGGGCCCATCTTGGGCCCAATCTGCCTGACAGAAAATGCATTTTTGTTGTTTAGCTGAATATTTTGAATGGTTTGGAGACAGTGACAATGGAGGTGGCAGTATTGAAGATGCTAAGAGTTTCATCGGGAGTGATGAAGAAGGACAGGATCGAGTATATTTGAGCGACGGCTCAGGTTGGACGGTTTGGAGACAAAGCAAGAGAGGCAAGATTGAGATGGCTTGGACATGTGTGGAGGAGAGATACTGGGTATATTGGGAGAAGGATGCTGAATGTGGAGCTGCCAGGGAAGAGGAGAAGAGGAAGGCCAAAGAGGAGGTTTATGGATGTGGTGAGGGAGGACATGCAGGTGGCTGGTGTGACAGAGGAAGATGCAGAGGACAGGAAGAGATGGAAACGGATGATCTGCTGTGGCGCCCCCTAACGGGAGCAGCTGAAAGTAGTGGTAGTAGTTGAGTATTTTGAATAAAGTTTGTCCGTGTGTCTCGATTGTGGCAAAAACTAAAAGTCAGAGTGAGACTCAGCTCGCGTCTGAGTCTTCTGCAGAGCAGAGACGAGCCCCCGCTGCCAAGAGGTTCTCTTCTTATGCAGCCGACAGCACCAGCGGGGGCACTGTGGCTTGTTTGTATTGTTTGTATTGCACCCCCTTGGTACCCCCTTAAACGGGCCCACACCACTCTGAGTTGATTTGGCTGCCGGGAGTTTGAAAAGGTTTTTAAAAATACTGGCAGCCTGTCTGCTGTATTTCTGTTTCTCTTGTTGTTCTGTAACATTAATAGTATATAAAAAAGGGTCCAGATCAGAGTGTTTCTGAAATCAGTGAAAGAGGTGATGTGACCTCATCATTACCAATGTCGACGTTCGAGTCTGGCGTGTTCAAACATATTGGGAGCTTTTGGACATTGGACATTTCATTGAGGCTACAATGGATTCCACATCGCTGCTGCTGGATCGGATTCAAACCGACAGCCGCTGGATGAAGACGTCATCAGTCAGCTGTTTCATAATCATTATTTGTGTGATGGCATAGGCTTGTCATAGATGCCGGCTGTCTGGCCCTTTTCAAAAATGGTGTTGTCTGTTGCTGCTTGTGTTGCAGACCGCTGTGTCGGCTTGGTTACTGTATTAACGGCAGGGCCACATGTTGCGTTGCACACTCGTAGTTTGTTGTCGTGTGTGGGTTGGTTATGTGTGGCGCTGTTGTGTAGACCATATGCAAGGCTCAGCGTTTTCGGTTTTTACCGATTTTCACCGAAAAACACCCAGATTTTTAAACTGATGTTCCCGCGGATTTTATGTTTCCACGGATCCAAAAGTTGTTCCTGTTCGTGTGAGGTTATGTAACAGTGCCCTCTTGTGGCGAAATTGGGCATGCTGGATGGCTTTGAAAAGTAAAAACCGAAAACGCCGAGCCTCGGCCTATATGGCTGTGTGGCTGTATGGGCGTCCAGCATCACTGAATGTCAAACGGTGTATTCATTAGCTGTCTAGCCTTGGATTCCTGCCCTGCTAGATTAGCCTGTCTTACTTTTTCTTTTATCCTTCATCTTGCTGATGTTTGAGCGAATTATTGGTCAACTCCATGGCGCCGACCATGGTTCTGAAATGCTGCTTAAATATCAGCAGGTTACCGTTTAATGACAAATCCACGGCTCTTGTCCATGGCGCTGACATAGCACACCTCCTTGTATCTGTGCATCTGTACAGATGCACACGTATCCAGAGGAACTGATTCAGCCCTCTTTGATTTTCCTCCCTGGATTATTGAGCATGCACAAAGACACACCTCATTGTAATTCACATTTCTCTCCGTTCCGCCCTTCAATCTCCGTTAAGTTTCCCCTTGGATCTGTCTTGCATCTCCATACAGCCTATAGACTGTATAAGGGCCCACTACAGCCCCCCCCCCTGCAATGAGCCATCAGCTCCGTGTCTGCAGAAGAAGAGTGCATTCAGTCAGACACACTTTATTTTGTTGTTGTACATACCTACAACGAAATTTGTTCTCTGCAGTTAATCCATCCTTCACTAGGAGCAGTGGGCAGCCACAGTGCAGCGCCTGGAGACCAACCCCAGTGCTTTTTTATTTTTCATCGCCTCAGTCAGGGGCGCAGACAGCAATATTAACCTAACATGCATGCCTTTGATGGTGGGAGGAAACCGGAGCACCCGGCGGAGACCCACGCTGACACGGGGAGAACATGCAAACACAGAAAGGACCTGGGATGTCCAGGATCTTCATGCTGCGAGGCAACCGCTGGGCCACCATGCGGCCCTGAATGCAGATCCCCGCCAGGCATGTCTCCCCTTCTCCGGTGCTTGGTGACAAACCATCCCTTTTTCACCTCCCGGGAGAAGGGAAAATACAGAGGCACTGCCTACATATCTTCTATTCTCCCTATGCTCCGACTTAGGTGACGGACTAGCTGAGGAGTCGGCACTCAATTGTGGGTTTTCAAAGGTTTTGAATCACCGCAACCACGAGAGGTCCTGGATCATACAGTCATAACTGTGCACAAAAATTACTAGGCGGAGAGGCCAAGTAGTATGTGATATTAGCAGCAGACAGATAGACACACACAGACGGGGAAACAATGTTTTTCCTGCCATTGTAAAACTTTTGCACAGTGCCTGAGTCGATTGAATGGGAAATATGGAAGAAAACAAAAGATTTTAATATGCAGCGCTCAAGCTAAAAAATCTACCTAATAACATTTTGCCTGTCAGTCTGTGGATGTGCAGCCTCCTAGGCGGACACTTGAATTTGACCAAGTCTAAAATGAACTTGCACTTTCCAAAAAGAAAATATTGCTATGCGATCGTTTTGGCCTGACCCTAACCCCGTCTTTATTTTCACAATATAATAAAGCTGAGAAAACTTTTACGGTCACACGATTTACATCTATGGTTAACTCAGATTGGGCAGAGACTAGACTATATGCAACACTTCCTGTTTTGACCGCAACCTAGAGGAAGTTGTTATAACGCTTGCATTTTTTTTTTGGCTTATCAAAATTATTTTAATAATTTTTGATCATGTCGCTATCCGACCCCAGTCAACTGTAGATGTGAGTGACGCATGCGTGCACATGTGCGCGGTTGATTTAGCACGGGCAGCGACAGAGAGCAGGCCGAGCGAGCCAGACGGTGAATGAAGAGAGGGAGCGGCGGTAACGAGAACAAATGTTTTTTCAAATGTTTTGAATCGCTACAAGCATGAGGGATTCTTCATCATAAATGTGCACAAACATTTTTAGGCAGATATTTCCACTAGTGCGTGAGATTAGCCACGGACAGACACACACACACACATTCGCCTGGCGAGGATAATAAACAGAACAAAACAATAGAAAATGACATAGAATAGAATACACTTTACTTGTCATTTGTACATGCATACAATGAAATTCCCTCTCTGCATTCAACCCAGGCTAGCTGTGTAGCTAGGAGCAGTGGGAATGTTCTACCCTTTCCGGGTACTGACAGCTGGGTAGACTGTGCCCGGGGATTTGAAATCAGAGTTCCCTTCTCCTATCCCAATGTGTTGGCTGGACCGGGCACCATGGGAAGTACCATACAGGCATGCAGGAGGACCAGGTCTATCAGTAGGGATGTCGTCCTTAGCCAAAGGGCCCTTGCTGAGGTAAGATGCTACCCCTCTACAGCCTGCGGTTGCAGTTTAGCGTCTTAACCAGGACGAATAGTAATAGTAATATAGTGTAATATATAACAAGTAATACAAAAAGTATGGTAAAAATAACTATTGTCCAGGTTCAAAACCATGTACGTACAGAAGCTTACAATCTCGGCCTCCCTCCAGTTCATAGTGATTGGTGTTAGAAGACCTGGTGTCCGCCTCTGTCGACGCTGAGCATCAAGTGGTTTCTCTCACACCATCACTCATCAGAGTTGTGGCCGGGCTGAGCAGCTGGTGTTTGATCTATTGAAGATTGATTCAGCTCCCATTGTTCTGCCAAATCCATCCAGATCACTAATTTATTAAAGTACAACCTCACATCTCATTTATATTTGGTAATGCGGGACTTTGGCTTGGCAGAGAGCACACGGCGTCCCGCTTGGTTTCTGTGTTTTTGCTTTCTGTTTTTTTTTTTTTAAACAACTTTGCCTAATTTATACTCGAATAAGAAGGATGCTTAAGTACATTGAGGCGTATCTGGAAACAAAACATTCAATTAAGTTTTGATTACTTCTGAAAATGTCACAGAGAATCAACATCTGTGCCTTTGGATATGCAGCCAGCAAACTGGGGGATGGTGGGAAACTGTTTGACTAAGATCATTTCTGATGGGCGTCCGGGTGGCGTAGCGGTCTATTCCGTTGCCTACCAACACGGGGATCGCCGGTTCGAATCTCGAATCCACGTGTTACTACCTCCAGCTTGGTCGGGCGTCCCTACAGACACAATTGGCTGTGTGTGTGGGTGGGAAGCCGGATGTGGGTGTGTGTCCTGGTCGCTGCACTAGCGCCTCCTCTGGTCAGTCTGGGCACCTGTTCGGGGGGGGGGCTGGGGGGAATAGCATGATCCTCCCATGCGCTATGTCCCCCTGGCGAAACTCCTCACTGTCAGGTGAAAAGAAGCGGCTGGAGACTCCACGTGTATCGGAGGAGGCATGTGGTAGTCTGCAGCCCTCCCCGGATCGGCGGAAGGGGTGGAGCAGCTCAGAAGAGTGGGGCAAATGGCCGGATACAACTGGGGAGAAAATGGGGGAACACCCCCCCCCTCCAAAAAAAAAAGAAGAAAGATAATGTCTGATATATTTTGATGTTCATGTCTTGAAGTGTCCCAAACCAAAGTGTTGCTGAACTGGGTCAAAGTCGTGGAGTAGCCAAGGAAAAATCACTGCACATTTGTTAATATGCGTATGAACCCCTACTATGCTAAGTGATGGAGAGTGACGGAGCTGGAAGTCACACATGGAAAGACAAAATTATTTTTTTTTTCTGTTTCTTTTGGTGGGAATTGATCTAGTGACATTAGAGGGAAGCAATGATATAAAATAATACTTTTTTCCCCCTATTTCCATCCAAAACTTTCTAACATTTACAGTACAGACGTGTGTGTGTGTGTGTGTGTTATTTTTTTTTCCTCAATACAGTTTAGGCCTGGAACCAGTAGGTAAAACACTCTCAAATAAATGATTATATATGGATTGATGGTGAACAGACAGGCTTCATAAGCCACTGAGCTCTAATCAAGATTTTCCCTCCATATTGACCCCCAGTAATTGAAATCCAAATTCAATTTTTAGCCGCGCACCGTAACGATATCTGAAATGTTCCCTGTGACTTCACCTTTTGACTGAATTAAAATGGAATTAGCCGTAATTGTGCTGGCTTTGGGGATTATTTTATTTTACAGAAGGTCTTTTGAACACCTGAAAGACCAAACCAAGATAAGCGATTCCCAGTAAAAATCCTCCTGACAAGACGGCAGCCGAGCATTACCTGAAATAAGAGCTTTTAGTTATTCATATGTTAATAATTAGACAAGGAATTTCAGAGACTTCCTCAGTTACATCTGATTTAGAGAAAATGGATTAATCAAGATGCAACACCACTGGCAGTCACGGCCCTCGACTGGTTAAAATAAAATGGTGACTCACCTTAACGAGCGGGTAACATGTAACATGTATGTGTGTGTGTGTGTGTGTGTGTGCATGCATGCATGTGTGTGTTTTGAATACAAATGTAATTTTTCCAAACACCGTGGCTAGGTACAGTGTAATAGAGCATCAGCTCATTATAAAACCCACAATGCTAACCAGGAATCAGGAATCGGCAACAACTTATTGTCATTTCATTTCATGTAATTGTGTACACAAAAGAAACGAAATTTCCTCTCCCGAGCCCACAGCAGTGCAACACAAAGGACAAAAACACATATCCAAAACTTCCCCAAAACAACACCAAAAACCTACAAAAACAGAGAGAACAAAGCAAAAAAACAAAATAAATTAACAACACTGGACGCTTGTTGAGGACGACCTCTTTGTCACTGTTCAGGTACCCCTTTAACGTCAACAAAAAACCCAACCCTAACCTCATTACATCAAAATGAGTTATATCACACACAAATCAGTGTTTTTTTGGGAACAAAAAATCGTCCCTGGTGCCGGCACACAATTTTAACACAACACATTACGTGCCACAACCACATAATGTGAGTGTTAAGAGGTTGTGGTCATTCTATGTATTTCTGTGAGATCAGGTTGATGAATGCACACTGATAGAAGACAGATTTAGACTCTGTACTTCTATAAAAAACCAGTTGGGATAATCTCGAATGTTTTTTGTTTTGTTTTTGTTTGCCTACAACTACCCTCCACGTTGAAAGTTGACATTAAAGGGGTACCTAGAGTGTTGAACGGTGACGAAGATGTCGTCCTCAACAAGCGTCCATATGTGACGAGTTGGGAGTGAGAATGTGTGGACAGGGTCCAAAAATTCCACTGTCCAGGAGAACGAACGCCAGCCAGGACGACTGTCGGAAGTGCCGGTCTGCATGGGCTAGCAGTTATCTTAGCCTGCCCCGCTTCCGCGTCCTGTCAGACCACCCTCGCTGGTTCCTCTTTGGGCGCAGCTCCGGGCAGGGCCGTGGTCCCTGGACCCACAGGATGCAGCAGACCAAGCTCTCTCAGCCAATGTAGCGAATTCGTGTGGGGGGGGGGGGGGGCAGCAGCCAGGAACTGCTGCAGCCAGGACGCGAACCCGGATGTCCCGCACCACGGGCGACAACATTAACCAGTCAACTAAAGGGTCCGACCCGTTAGCCAAGGGCTAGCGAGTCTATTTATCTGTGATTGTTACACTACCCCCTTCCTTCGGGAAGTGCGTCCCCACGCTTCAGCATATCAGCTCCCTCACACCTCTGGGCGCAAGTGCTTCCGATGGCCTCACGGTCTCACCATCCCACTTCTGACACCAATGTAGCTCTCCCAGCCATTAAATAAAATCGACTATCAAACTAAAAACTTCACGCGATGACACAAGCTTAGACGCAGATGTGAACAAGGACACGACATAGTCGGTACTGGGTGAGGATGCCGCAAGCGTGAGTTCGCGCCACCATCTTCCCACCAACCAATCAATCAAAGAATCACTACATAACATGCATTGTGTCTATAAGGTATGACAGAAACGCATGATGATAATGTGATTTTAGGGCAGTCTTCCTTAATTTTGGTCATCAAGAGGCCCCAGTACTGCTTGTTTTCTAATCTGACAGGTATCCAGCCAGCTCGTCATGTTTTTACAACTGACAAAACAGGTCTTTTCTCTTCTACTGGCTTTTCACCTGGCACAATAGAAAACCAGAGGTAATTGGTGGTCAGGGGTCCTCACTGGACTTGGCCCTCTAGGTGTCTGTGCCTTTGCAGGTTATCGTTAAATGGGTCCGTCTCTTTACATGAAACCATAATAACAAAGACAGATTTCAGTTTGGCAGAGGCCAGTTTAAAGGGACTGTTCAACCTAAAATCAAAAATACACGTTTTTCCTCTTACCTGTAGTGCTATTTATCCACCTAGATTGTTTTGGTGGGAGTTACTGAGTTTTGGAGATATCTGCCGTAGAGATGTTTGCCTTCCCCTCCAATACAGTGGAACTGGATGGTACTCGGTTTGTGTTGCTCTAAACGCCAAAAACCAAATAATGAAATTTTTTTTTGAAAAACTCAACAGCAATGTTCATGTGGGAACTATTTTCTTAGACTGAACTACAGCTACATAAAACGACTTATGACAAGGTCTGTGGATTATCTTGAGTAACCAGGTCATGTTTTCTGGAAAGAGACATTGCTGTTGAGTTTAGGTTGCCCAGCTTTAGTTTCTCTTTGGTTGTTGTTTTGCCATTAGCTCACCCTGAAGCTAAAACACATTAACATTTAAAGGACTGCAAGTTCCCTGTTGGTGGTGGTTCTTGGGAGCTGGGAAGAGGGGTTCTCATTTTTTATGTTGCACCAGGGTTTCCCCTTGGCTGGGTCATAACATGAATACATTTTTAAATAAAAATCCATGTATTTTTGATTTTGGGGTGAACTGTCCCTTTAAGAGGGACTGGAAGTTCAGTTCTAGCTTTCACAATTTATCTTATTTATTACTTAAGAACATGTGTTGTTGGCTGTGGTTGTTTTATTTTGTTTTGTTTCCCTACATATTTTAACGCACTGATCAGGCAGCACTCCTAATTTTGTTGTATTCTCTACAATGGCAATAAAGGCTTTCTATTCTATTCTATTCTATTCTTTGTCAACAACGCCTTACCTGGCATCAAGTTCATATGGCCAAATGTCTCTACAGCAAAGTGTGACCCATTTCACAGTAGCTTGTTTAATACGTGTATGTGCAGGAAGAAGTGCTTTATCTTTGAAGGACAGCTTACTTTGACCGGGGAGAACAGAGCAGGTATGTTCCCTCAACCCAGGGGTGCCAGACTTGTACCCGTTGTAGATCAATACTTTTGCACATTTGTTGCAACTAACAAAGTCCAGTTCGTTTCCACCTTTGTCAGTAGCTGAGACATTTTCCAAATGTCAGACTTGCCTTGCTTTGCTTTTATATTGTAATGGCCTGCTTCGATCTTCTTTTCAGCTTCATTTGTTGACCCCATCTTTGTGGTTAGTGCTAGCTAAATGCCACGACCTGCAGTTTATTTTTTTGACCGCTGGCTCCCGCAAGATTTGTGTTGGGCTGCACAAGACCTGTGGGATTCCAATCCCAGTGCAGTCTTCAACTTGTCTTGTTCAATTAGGTTTCATGTGGTTTGGTTAATTTTCACCAACACAAGGCTGTGTTCAAATGTGTATACTACCTATACTAGTTCTACTTACGTTGATGTAAAATACAGTGGGCTTCCACCATGCAGTATGCATATCAGGGCCGGTTCTAGACTGCTTTAATTGGGGGGGGGGGGTCAGAGATTTGGGCTGGGCAACTTTTTATTCATGTCAGTGTGGTGTACTACACTCTACAGGCTAATCTCATTTTAATGTCAGGCTACCACAGGCTGCATGCATGAACTGTTTATGAACTCACTACTACGTACAGCAGTTCATAAATGTATAGTAGGCTTACTGTGTTCATGAGCTAACAATATGAACTAACAATCTCACAAACACACAACATCCCATGGACCAAAACTACTAAGTAACTGCAATCTAATATAAAACACTAATTTTTCAAGTAGAATGATAAGTAATTACAATAAAAAGTACCCCTCATACTAGTTTAATGCTATGGTATCCCCGCAGAAGCAGGGCAGGCTAAGCTAACTGCTAGCCCATGCAGACCGGCAGTTCCGACAGTCAGCCTGGCTGGTATTCGTTCTCCTGGACAGTGATTTTTTTGTTGTTGTTAGCTTAGGTGTTAGTTTGGATATATGTGTTCTTGTAGTTTTTGGATATGTGTTTTTGTCTTTGTGTTGCACTGCTGTGGGCTGGGGGAGACAATGTTTCATTTCATTTCATGTGCACAAGTGCACGAAATGAAATGACGAATAAAGTGTTTCTGATTCTGTAACAGGCGGTATTGTTATCATTTTCTTGTTGTTGTATTTTCATTATTATTATTATTTTTTTTTTTTGTATTCATATTATTATTATTACTACATTATACACTTATAATACACTGCACAAATTTCAGTTTCAGTTTTTTTTTTTTTTAATTTATTTCTTATTTTTCCCTTTTTTCTCCCAATTTAGTGGCCAATTGATCCCTATTTTAGTTCAAACACCCACCCTCGTATTGCATCTCTCCGGCCGGCAGTCTCGAAGGAGACGCCTCCCCACTTTCGTGACAAGGCGAATCCAAGCCGAACCACTGTTTTTCCGACACACACAGAGACGCATTCACATGACGAACACAAGCCGACTCCGCCCCCCTCCCGAAGACAGCATTGCCAATGATTGCTGCTTCATCGAGTCCGGCCATAGTCGGATCTGACGAGACCGGGGCGCGAACCCCAGTCCCCAGTGGGCAACTGCATCGACACAAAGCCAATGCTTAGACCGCTACACCACTGCGGACCCCAGTTTCAGTTTGTCTTAACTGGACACTCAACTTTGTAAAATTGAGCACCACATCCAACAGAGGATATGACACTATTACTAATTAAAGCTAGAGTGCGGCTATTACATATGAATGAATGTCTGTGACATTTAAGCTCTTCCCAAACGAGTTCACACATTGATGATTAAGCCTATCACCTCCCGGTAAATCTCTCTGTATTTCGCAGTAGTATACCGGAGTTTTAAATCTGGTGTCTGGGGCGACATAGCCGTGCTGCATTCCCACCGTGGCGCCCCGGAGGTGATGCGTAGTGATGCATTTTACGTCGGCTAGCAATGATTGCTTTGCAAAAGCTGAACGGGGCACCCCGGTGGCTCACCCGGTAGAGTGCATACCACATACGGCTGAGTTCTTACTGCAGCGGCCTGGATTCGAATCCGGCCCGGGCCCTTTGCTGCATGTCATCCTCTCTCTCTCCCCTGCCTTTCCCGTCTCTCTCGACTGTCGCTATCAAATAAAGGTGGAAAATGTCAAAAAATAATCTTTAAAAAAAAAAAAGAGCTGAACTTCCGTGTGACAAAATCACTGCCAGAAGGGGGAGACAAAACTTCTGCGCTGCAGATTTAATATACCGTTCAAGAGATGAAAAACTTAATCTTTTAAATACATAACATTGACTTGATATCTCGCTGTTCACTCTATCTCAGTTTTTTACAGTAAGTACACAGGTAGATATTTATAATTTAGCCAGGTAGCATAAGACAGAGACAGTGTGTGCCTGTGGCCGTAACTTTAAATACATGCCAAATTTTCTAAAAGACACAAAGATTTTTCAGAGGTATTAAGAAGTTTTGTTCCAATTATGTGTTTATTCATCGATAAGTAAGCCAACATTAAAGTGCAAGAAATTTGAATGGAGTTTGGTGTACTGTGCCTGACGAGAACGTCACAACAATCTAAACCAGTGGTGCCCAACCCTGCTCCTGGAGAGCTACCATCCTGCCGGTTTTCACTCCAACCCTGATTTATCTCACCTGATTCTACTAACTACCTACTGATCAAGACCTTGATTAATTGAATCAGATGTGTTAAATCAGGGTTGGAGTGAAAACCGGCAGGAGGGTAGCTCTCCAGGAGCAGGGTTGGGCACCACTGAGCTAAATCATTCATGCAGACTCAAGGATATTAGCCTGGGAACCAGAAGAATTGACACTTAGTCTGGTACCTGCCAGTTCATTTTCGATTTCCAAGGGGTGTTATCAATGGGCACAGACCACGATGCCTCTGGAAGTAATTGGATAGACCTACAAACAATCAGAGCAACGAAATGTTTGACAAAGCGCTTAAACCTTTACCAAACCCTGTCTGAAGTATGGCAAACAAATCTTTCTTATCAACAAAAGCTTCAAGTGCAGTGTTTGTTATTCTTTTAGAGAAAATCCACAGTCCAGTTCATTTAATACTGTTGTAGCCAACTCGGATACCTGCCTTATGTATTAAACCATCCTAACCCAATGTACCAACTCATCGGAGGTTACCATAGAGAACATCTGGCTAACAAGCTGTCATGAATCTAGTGGCCCATTTCACAGGTAGCATCATTTACAAAACTAAACCTATTAGGGGGTTGAGCCTCTGGATACTGCATTGTCAATGTGTGTGATTAAATGCAGGATGAGAATGAAAAATCTGATTTTAAGAAGTTATTAGTTTATGCCAATATCTCGATAATTTCACTCACATGGATAGTGGTAATGTGATCACTCTCATAGCAGCGTTTTCTATGTGATTATTTGTAATATCGCTGTACGTTCCACATAATCACATTAACTGACTGCAATGGATTTCTGTCACTTTAATCTATACACGGTTTTATTTTTTGGTGTGACTATAAAATCAGCTGACAATGGGATTCATTTTAGCATTTAGAAAAAAACTGAAGGTAGACAAAATCATCATTAGCTTGACTTCTTCTGTACCCTGGCAGCCATGTTCATTCTCATCTGGGATCTGTGAATTTCCCCTGACAGGCACAGTTTCCAAAAATCCAAAGAAATCTGAACTCACATGCACCAAATGGTTGAAAGATTGGGAAAAAAATGCAGGGGTCTTAATTGGGTTTTGAATACAACAATATATCTGGCATCTCAGTCTACCTACTGGTGTGTGCAGCAATATGCAAAAGACTTGAAGTGGCTCGCTCTCTCAAATAAGAAATTGGGTTTAGCCTTACTCGAGCCAGTCTGAGCTATGCATTGCTCACTGCAGAACATCCTTAAGGCTTGACCACAGACGTGTTACCCATTCTAAAAATGCAAATACGATATAGTTACTGTTAGTGATAGTACTAGCAGCTATGGGACTGTTGAACTAATATAAGAAACACTGCCTTGTAATTTCAAATGTGTCAGCCAGTTACTGAGGGCTACCTACTGTTGCAAGTTAGCAAACACCAGTGAAATGTGGCAACTATGGCATGCATACTAGCCAAATACAGCAATCAAGATAGTAAGTTACCAGCCTTCTATGCTAATATGATGTAGTGTGAATCCCAAAATCTTAACACACCATAAATAATGCTAACAGACTGATACTGTCCTTTTCGCAACAGCCATGCTTTTGTTATTGTTTTGTCTTACAGATTTGATGTCATGACACCCTACATTTCTGGAAAGAAAATAAATGACTCATTTATTTATTTTTTGTCAATAATGACTAACATTTAGAGTCAACTTTTTGCAGAGAAACACAAAATGAGAAACACAAAATGTTTAGCTTATTTAATGTACAAGTATTTCTACAAACTCAAAAAGCCTTCAGACTCAAGATTCAGATGCAGCTCAGTTTTAAGGGAGTCATTCACTCAGGAGAATTTTCTTACAACAAATTAAAAAAAAATAGAAAAAGAACAATAGCCTGCATATCAGTTTTCCAGATCATCCCAGCTCAATCTAGCCCATATAATAATCTACTCATCTATATGCATGTGGAGACATTTCTGTGGGTCTCCCATAGCTTGGCTGAAATCCTGGATAGGACATAACACTTTGATTATAGTGATAAAAAAAAACCCAAACATGATTTAACAAGATGCATTATTCCCTTATACTTACTAGAATGTTCTCATAATGGAAATATCATTTCTACCTTGTCTTTAACGGTGTTACAGTTGCTTGTGATGGAAAACGTACAATGGCTTGACTCAGTATTATCTCGAAGTGCAATTTTGCAGCAGTGCCACATACATATTGCTCATGCATGTTACTGTCACTACAGAAAAATGACACATTTTAAGAGATTAACAGGCAAAGATATAATGTTTTAGAGTAGCTTATGTTTTATTTTATATAAATTATATCATATCACATTTGTCCATCCATCCATCCATCCAACCATTATATCCAAGCCACTTATCCGAATTCGGGTCACGGGATGCTGGAGCCTATCCCAGCAGTCATTGGGTGGCAGGTGGGGCGACAGGCTGCCAGGCTATTACAGGGCCGACACACACACACACACACACACACACACACACACACACACACACACACACACACACACACACACACACATTCACACCTAGAGACAATTAAGTATAGCCGATTCACCTGACTTACATGTCTTTGGACTGTGGGAGGAAAATGGAGCACCCGGAGGAAACCCACTCAGACATGGGGAGAACATGCAAACTCCACACAGAGAACGACCTGGGGACGATCCCCAAGGTTGGACTACCCCGGGGCTCGAACCCAGGACCTTCTTGCTGTGAGGTGACTGCACTAACCACTGTGCCTTACCGTGCCGCCCATATTATATTATATTATATTATATTAAGTGTAACGTTGCTGATATAACATTGCTGATTTATCCCCCCATGCAAACTTTAAATAAAATATAGAGTGAAAATCCTGATCCCGATACGCTGGTAGGTACGCTGAACTGATAAGACACTCACTTAAGACTCTAATTATCCGGGCATAAAAGGAATGCATGTACCAGAGTTGTGTTATCTTCAAACCTGTCAGTCATTAGCATATCCTTTAATTCTCTTTGCTCTACGAGAACTTCAAAGTTGACGTTTTTTTTTTAACATCGACAAGAACCTTTATGTTGAGTTCAATTTTTGCAGAGAAGATTTGAATATCAAGTCAGTAATCGTTCATACTTCATCAAAATTACTGAGTTTAATGGTTTTAAATGTCAGAGTAAACAGTAGAGGGGCGTTTGTTCATCTCGAGATCTGAAGACCTTTATTATTATTTGATTTCCAAGACATTACCTCTTTATTGCCTAGCATTTGGCAGGGACGACTTCAAAACAGATTGAAATGGACGTTAACCTTGTTTTTTTATGTACAGTGTTTTATACAGTATTTTCCCGTGTATATCTTTATATTGTCAAAGTAGTTACGGCTGTTCGTATGCTTCTGTAAACCCCCCCCCCAAAAATAAAAACAAACAAACAAAACCCCCATAAAAACATCCATTTCCAAACGATACATAGGTAATAACAGCAAGAGGTCCAGTGATGCTGAAATAAACCCCTGTAGATAAAAGTCACATTGAAATGTGAACCAAGCGTTCAACCAAATGACATTTTGTGGTCTCTCATTAGATTTAAAAAGTCTTACTGTTCATCGCTTCCCTGGGTTTTGCGACAATCATTAAGGCATTGCTCATGAGCTATGACTAGAAGATTAATACCCGCGTACTCCTCTCACATCCAGCTCACCTGAAAAAGGCATAATTTTCGGAGAGAACCTCTGACCATGTGTCATTTTCTGCTCAGCATCAACATCATCATCCTAACAGAATCCCAGGAATAAAAAGGGCTTTTCCTGACCTTGCGCCTCGTTTGTAATCTCCTTTGTGGAAATTACGCTCTCACTTTATGAATATATTGTAATTAGGCATATGTATTCTAACGGGCCAGTAAGATATAGTCCCTGCCTAATCTCTCATTTATATGCAAAGGAGGAGCGGTTAAAGAGCTTAGACTTTCGTCGGTCGTACTGATTCCTTCTCCCCCCCTAATCAAGTTACTTTTTTTTCTTCCCCCCTTTCTCCTTTCTCTCGCTCTTGTTTCATTTGCCTTGTTCTGTCAAAGAGCACGAGTCTATTTTCATTTCTGCTGAGAGTGAACGTTGCGGATGGTGTAGATGGCCTAAATGTTAAAGAGGGAAGTCGAGGGGTATAGCGGTAATTAGTTCTTCTTCGGGTGTATTTCATGGTCCATACTGTGCAGTTCATGGTGTGGGAACAAGAATCGAGGTAAACTAGGAAGTTCAACTTAGG
The DNA here is from genome assembly GCF_029633865.1 of Lampris incognitus. Taxonomy (NCBI): domain Eukaryota; kingdom Metazoa; phylum Chordata; class Actinopteri; order Lampriformes; family Lampridae; genus Lampris; species Lampris incognitus. Next base: position 15,541,070 of record NC_079214.1, on the reverse strand, counting down.
TAACAAAAATGATCGCTGTAGTGGTCCACTCTGTTATTTGGTATTGTGCAGCACTCGGGTCAATATTGGTAGTTTTTAAACACGCTTTAAAGATAATACATCTGACTCAACTCATGATATTTATTTGAAAATAGCATTTTAACACTCATAATTTAGGAGAGCCAGGCTACAATCAGGCCAGCTACCATTTAGAAGACTCGAACTAGGAAGCCTAGGTAGACACTGTATTATCTAAAGGGAAATTCCTTCTTTTTTTTTTTCAACCTAGGTCTTATTTTCATAGTTTTGACCATGTCAGTTATGATATCGTTTGACTCACTGGCTGGATGTGGGACCACCACCGGACACCGCTTTATGATGCTGTTTTATGGGGCTACTGAACATGGCGCTGCATTTGGAAGTGTAAACTAAAGTGCAAGTGCCCAACATTATCAATGGTTGACCACATTGCTGAGCTACTTCCTGGTCCAACACGCAAGAATGACCAGCCTACGCTTATACTGTAGGTGATAGTAAATATTGACCAACTACATGGCCAGCACAAATGAGAAGTCTTGTGATAATGGGAAATCATGTAACTAGTATTACTGAGGCAATTATGCAATAAGTCTAGCTGAGGCACTAGAGATTTTATGCTATGTTGTTCAAAAGACGACAGGTTTAAGGCTTGTGTTCAGCCGCCCCATAAGATGCAATTGTAAAGCTACCTTTACAGAGGGTCATGTGTCCAAAATCTCCAAAATGAAGCCAGTGAGAAAAATTTTATCTGTAACTGATGTGCACGAAGACAAAAACCACCATATAAGAGGTAGTTTGTAATTATTCTCCAAGACTGTAGAATCCATGGAATTTTAATCACCTCTTAAGGCCAATTACTTGATAATGCCTGCTGTTTAAAATATTAGTTATTGTTATCTGTATGCCATGCATGCTGCACAGTTCTGCAAGTACATGTAAACCTCATTATAATTGAGTCATTTGACAGCAACCAGACTTTTTTAGGCTACAAAACAAAAACTCAATTACTAAAAAAGACAGACAGACAGACAGACAGACAGACAGACAGATAGATAGATAGATAGATAGATAGACAAAAAATGTGACATTTGCTATATAACTTTAAATATTTTATGATCCTACAAAAAGTGAGACATTCAGTGGCCAGTGCTGCAACACATATTACTTTATGAAAAAGAAGAAGAAATGGCAACCTGTTCTCATAAACAACTTGGTGGAAACCATTTGAAATTAAGCTCCAAACAAGTTCATTTACTCCCAGACGTGTTCAATTGATTTTGCACCTCAACTTCAAAGCGGTTGCAGTCAGCCTCTGTGGGGTTCACGGGGAAGGCAGAAGCCTTGCCTGGTTGGTTCTGAAGACCTGATCATATTCCAACCTGCCGGCTAGACCAGCTATCCCTGCAACCACAATTAGTATTCATGGAAATGCTATTGATTTATTACACTATGGGGTGGATATTTGAGGCATGGAAAATGAAATAATTAAATTCTTTTTTTCCCCTTTTTTTTATAACTCACTACCACAAGTACTGATGAAAATATGTACAAAATGTCTAGCCTCGGGCCCTATTTACACTGCTAAAACACCAAGCATCACATCACCCTATTGCCAGATAGATCCTTGCAATTAGCATTTTAGATGCCAATTAAGTCCCTGTTTACACTATTCCTGAGAACATTCTCTTGGATTCAGATACATCTCTTAGCCTCTGTGCTCATGGATAACTAACTGTCTGTCAGTTGTTTCTGCACTTCACAAACACCATCTTGAAATAAAATAAATTCTATGGCAGTGATACTCACTTGTGGCATGCAGGGCCAAATGTATGCAGGTTTCCTTACCAACCCAACTCTACACCAGCTTCACTAACGGTCACAAATTCAACCAGATAGGAGAGGACTAAACGGTGAAGTCAGATGGTGTAGTGTTGTTTTGGAAAAACCTGCATGGACACAGCCCTCCATGGCTCATGATTATCACTGTGTTAAAATGCCTGCACGGAGCCCCAAGATACGACAGTAATTTGACAAGCAGCATTATTATAATGTTAAATGGGGTATTTAGTCTACTCTATTAGGGAAATCAGGCTCTCTTTCATTGTATAACATACGGTTTGTACGTTAAAGGTAAATGCCAAACCGTGTGTTATTGGTCTGATTTTCAAGAAAGAGTACTTAAGCCTCTCTTTGTGTTACAAAAGGGGTTAAAGGTCAATGTGTTATCAATTAGAACAAAACAAAGCCCCTTTAAATGACCATACTTCTGTCAGGCATAAGAAAGAGCCGTGCCCATGTGATTAAGCTTCATGTCAGCCCTGTGGTCTGTGTAAAAAAACACATGGTGAGAAATATAGCAGAGCCTTGGTTTCTCTCATCTACATCAGTAAGAGTGCCACTCTGAATGGAAAAGAGCTGGAGACACTTCTTTTGGTGGGCATGAGGTGATGGGGTTGGGGGCGGGGGTGGCCTTTTCACCTTTAAGCCGAACATACACTGGCATAGAGGCAAAGCGTCAAGTGCCATCTGTGGCACAAACAGGAAGCGCCAGCTGTTGCCCAAGGCATCATTTAAAGGCGGTGTCTGCAGGCGCACCGACGCCTGGGAACAGAACGACACTGTGGGAAGCCGCGGCTCGTCAACGTGACGCGTTTCCTCTCGAGGCTCCACGCCGTCAGTGTGGCGGTTCATCATGAGATGGAGGAGGGTGTTGCTATTGACGCATGTTGGCCAGCGCCAGTGTGCATTGGCCTTTACTGGATTCAGTGACTTGCTATTGCTATAATATTGCTGAAATTCTTACTTCTTAGTTGGCATGTTACCCATGTCTTTTAATTAATCTATTTTTTAAATATGATACTTCATATGTCTTCTAAATTAGTTGACATGCTTTCCCCCCCCCATCTAATCCTGTTTTCACCCACATTCTGTTCTTATTAGGCCATTACACTGTTTTACCTCGTCTTCTTTTATTCTGTGAAATTACTTGTAAATGCTGTTGAAGGAAAGTCTATATCAATAAAATTGTATTATTATTGCTGTTACTATTTCTCTAAGCAATCCACCCACAAATATGTTAAAGTAGCTGCTATACAGAAATCTACTAACACAAAATTGTTAAAGCTATTTGTTGGGCCGTCCACGGGGTAAGGCTTTCATTAGGTCACCCTTACCCGAGGGATAGTGGGTGTAGATCGGTGTAGTGTTCGGGGACTCGTCATTCTCCAGCGACCCCTCTGGCCCATCCGGGCGCCTGCAGCCAAGCAACCGAAAGCATCCTCCCTACGTCTCCTTCGCGGCCTGAAGGTAATAATGCAATCCATGCGAGGCTTCAGCGTGTAAAAGAGCGAGAACAGCCGACGCGTGATTTTTTTCGTACCCGTTTTCCGGGAACTCTGCCTCTGATTGGCTAGTACTCGTTGCCTCCGTTGATTAGGTTGGTTAAGGTTAGGGTGGGGGTTAGGGATAGGGTTAGCCAATCCGAGATAGAGTAGGGGCGGGTCTTCCCGGAATCCAGGTGAACGCTCTCTCAACGAGTACTAGCCAATCAGAGGCAGAGTTCCCGGAAAACGGGTACGAAAAAAAACCGACATGAGTTTGTGAAGGAAGCTGGTGTTACGACTATCTCCTTCCTGTGGAAACGTGAGCCAGGGGAGTTATTCGAAAAGAGTTCCGGCCATATGCCATTGGGTTAATCGGGTGGGATAAGGGGAAAAACTAGAAATACATTCATAAAAAAAACAAAACTATATGTTAAGACTATATGTTCTTGAGACTGTATGGATATGAGATAATCTAAACTTTTTGGGGATGTTGATATGGACCACCATACTGCATGTCAAATTTGAATATGACACGACACTGCAAGACACACCGCTCTATCGTCAAAGGGGCCGTTTACACGGCAACGTTTTCCACATAAAACGGACAGGATGCTGTGTGGCTGTAAAGTCCACTGAGGCAAATTTGTAATTTGTGATATTGGGCTATACAAATAAAATTGACTTGCCTTGACTTGACTTTACATGACAATGGCGTTTTGGGGGCCTGAAAACGCAAACTATGCAGGTGGTTGGGGACCCCTGGTCTAGAGCAGTGGTTCTCAACCTTTTTGGGGTCCTGGACCCCCTGCGTATTTTTGATCTACCCTGAGGACCCCTCCACCTGAACTTGGGGGAGGGGGGTTGCAATTTGATAGAAACAGTAGAAACTGCATTTTAAATTGCATTATAGCATTTATTCACTCTTTGGGGCAAAAATAAGAGCTTTCAGTTGTAACTTAGATATGGTTAACAAAACAGAATTCTTATGCAGTAACTTTCAGATATATGTAACAAAACAGAATTCTGATGCAGTAACTTTCAGATATATGTAACAAAACAGAATTTGTATTCAGTAACTTTCAGATATATGTAACAACAGAATTTTTATGCAGTAACTTTTAACAAAGCAAACGGGAGCGAGATCTCTTATTAAAATACAATAAATTACACTTGTGAAACAGATGTAATTAGAGAAAAAAAGTCCTGTTACCCTTTATAGTTTAGCTAGATAAAAGGTCTCAGTCACATTTGAGTAAAATAATCCTATTTCTATAAATGTCATAGGATCTTTTTTTTAAAAGATATTTTATTTTCACGGACCCCTTGCAATTACACCACGGACCACTAGGGGTCCGCGGACCCCCGGTTGAGAACCACTGCTCTAGAGTATGCCGATCGTCTATCCAACAAATGAACGCTCCTCCAGCAAAGTGTTGATTTGCTGCATCATTACTGTGGCGTTATTGGGGTCCGCCGGAAGGGCTCTCGACTACAACGTTCCACCGCCAACTACTGGCCTGGCATGCGTACTACAGCGTTTTCAGTTGTTTGTTTTTTTGTTGTTTTTGTTTTGTTTTTTGCGAATCTGGGTGCGTGTGGATCGTATTCAAAACGACGTCGCCTGAACGTGGAACTTTTTTAAAACGCAAAGGAAAAACTTTTCCGTTTTTAGCAACACCGTTGTCGTGTCAACGTGGCCCAAGTAAGTAAGAAATCTAACGCTTCATGTTTAAAAAGAATAAAAAAAAGCACTTCTCAGGAGGCACGCTTACACAGCAGCTTTATTCCAGCCCTCGTCAGAATGGCTGCAGAGGACATTGATGTCTTGGCCACACGTACACGGGGATTTTTGAAAATGTAGCTGTTTTTCTATACGTTGCGGCCTTTCGTCCACACGCAAACTGCGTTTCAGGACCTTTTGCAAAACTCCTTCCAGGGTGGAGATTTTCAAATACTCCGTTTTCAGCGTTTGACGTACTGACGTGTAGACGCGGAAAACTGAGTTTTGGGCTTGTTATTGTTTTTTTCCCCCAGGCTTCTGATTGACCACCGTAGCTTTAGGGTTAGGGTTATATCGCCACCTGTTGGTTTGGCATGCTCTTGACAGTGCATTCATTGTGTTGAGTAGCATGAGTTTTTCATTTGGACAGATTTTTTTTAAACAGTGTTTATGTTGATGATTTTTTTTTAAATTTAACAGTGAAGGAGGAAAAACCCCATTTTCAAAAATACCCGTGTACATGTGGAGTAGGCATAAGGTGGGAAGGAAATATCCCCCCCCCCCATCTCGTTCACACCACGGACGCTTAACACCTCACGACACTCTCACACCTTACAGACTGGGATCTAATATTCAACTACCTCACCCCCTCTCACTCTCCGGGTCTCCATCATACAGTTTCCCGTCCATCGGTCCATTGGTTTTGTTCTGTACAATAATTCGATTCATAGTGCATTAAGTTATTGTGCAATAATTCATAGAGTGCATTTGTATATAGCGTATGGTGGTGCTCTTTTATTTGCCTTTGTTTTGTGTTATTTGCCTTTACTATATTGGTATTTGCAAAATTAAAAAAGCCCAAAAGTTACTGAACATAATCTAAGTATCCTTTATATCATAAGTACGATAAGCATGATACGTGCGTATAGTGTGCAAGGCAAGTCATTGACTGCAACACATTTATCAGTCACAGGATATAAAGGGTTCAAGAGGAAAATTAAACAGGGCCAAACACTATACTTTTATTAAAAGAAAGGTTTAACTTTCTAGAAACCATGGGAATTGCTGTAATGCACTATTAAATATTAATAAATGAATGTAAATGGATACTATATATATATAGATATAGATATACATGTGTGTGTGTGTGTGTGTGTGTATAGCACACATTATATGATACCATAGATACTGGGTCAACCTAGATTTAATATAGATAACATGTATTAATAAATACATCTTGGTATGCAGCAGTTTATAATCAGTTGGTAGTTTTTCAATTACATGTGGCTTTTCTCTCCAAATGACAGGACAAAAAAATCACCAAGTGAAGATGATTAGAGAATTGATACCAAAAATAATATAATTTCACTTCACTGCATACATGCACATAAAAGTGACTGTCTGTGTGTAGTGCTGCTCTTGTTGTGAAGTAGCCAAACTGTGCCTGTGGTTGGTATGATGTAATGCCCGACTTCAAGTTTGTAAAATGTGTGTGTGTGTGTGTGTGTGTACGCACATGCAAGTGTGTATCTATTCTTGTATGCATACAGATACACAGCTGTTGCAAAGCTTCACACATCAGGGGCACGGGTGCATTTGGAGAGGTGTTTGGAGGGGTGTGTGCAGGCAGAGGAAGAAAATGCAATTTTGCTTTGCGCTTGGTTCTCCTACTCAGTGTGCTCGTGCTGCCCTGAAATACATCTATTCATTCCACTCCCAGTTTGTAAAGCAGTTCCAAAAAGCAAGTGATTGCCCTCTTTGTCGTCGCTACGTTTCATGGTTTCACATCCAGAACCGTACTAATCCTGAATGCAAACTGCCCCATGAAAAACCATTTGAGAACTGCGTTCGCAATTAATAAAGAAGGCCCACGGACTGAATCTGTATTTTTGAAATTTGTAAAACTGAGCTGTTACAAAGCTGTTGTTTCAGTGCTTTGGGTATATAACTGAATTTATAGAGAATTATTTGTTCCATCTTCCACAGCCTGGACGAGCTGCGGTCTGTGCTGTCATTACCCCCCACCTCCGCCTACAGCCATCACAGCTACATATCTGAGAGTGTGGTAAGTGTACTTGCTGCTCCTCTTTATAAGGTCATCGTCTGCATTTTCCACAGCGGGGAATTATATAGAATACGAGACATTTATTTTTCCTACAACTTCATTTAGGTTGACCCCCCCCCCCAAAAAACACGATACCTCTTCAAAAACAAATAATTAAGGTGAATGAAAAATGCTGCAAAACCTGCAATTTCTGCAGAAGTGGATATAGAAACTTTTGATTCAGTAAGATCACAGTGATGATGATGATGATGATGATGATGACGAGGATGATAAAGTATTATTCCACTTCTTCTCTATATTTGCTTTGAAAAGTGTTATATAAGTAAAGTTTTATTATTATAACAACAATAATTACTATTATCATTATTATTATTGTTATTATTATTAAGAAATGGAAACCGATGATCCGCTGTTGCGACCCCTAACAGTGCGACCCCTAATAGTAGTAGATTATTATTATTATTATTATTATAATATGGCATTGAATATTATAATTTGCTTTGCCTGCCGCTAGCACTTTGAGCATTGCTGTTCCAAACCTGTACTATGTGTCTAAGTCCACCAATAACAATAACACAGCAAATGTTCAACAACAAGGTGAATAATTAACTGAAAAACGTGGATAAATAAACCAGGCAGTTTTAACTCTATCTAAAGCTGCAAATAGCTGCACATAAGGAGCTACTGACATAATGGGGAAGGTTTATTAAACCATACATATACCATAAATGAACATATTGGTAGACATTTATGTCTACCAATATGTTTATTTATGGTATATGTATGGTTAATTTATGGTATCATCTGTATATATACAGAAAGATACTATAAATGAACATAATTACTGAACATATTAAGATACTAAAGCTGGAAAAAGTTTAAAAAAATCTCTTTTACACACACACACACACACACGCAGTAAATCAGGGCTACATGAAGTGCTGTGGTGTTGAGGTGCATGGGTGTTGGAGGGTCTTCATACCAAAAGAACATGTCCTCATTATTGTAGTATATAATTCTCTCAAGGTCTCCCACTTTCGCCGTGCCCCCCACTCGTTCGACACAGATTTATGACGTGACGTTAAAACCTCAACCGCATTTTAACTGAAAACATACCCCATGATGCCAACAGATAACTAAAGAAGCTCATAAAGGCGGGCTGGATGGTTTTAGCATGCAGCAGAGAGACGGGGGAATTTGCCTTCGCCTCGCTGTGTGTTTTCCTCCCTATCCCATTTCTATGTGTGGCCCTAATGATTTTTGGGCGGGAGAAAGCATAACCAATTAAAGACTTGGCATATTCATAGGATAATGATGCAGTTTATATTTGATTAAAAGTGCAAGAGATTGTCGCAACACCCACAGAATAGAGAACACTTTCACCGAGCTCTAGTCAAATGAAACAAATTTGGGACCACTTAATGGTTTGTTTTTTGTTGTTTTGTTTTTTGTTTTTTTTTCCTCAGTTAAATGTTTGGGGAGAGGTATGCTTTCCTAAACAAATGCGATGCCGAAAGTGTAATTTGTTTATATCTGTATAATTGGCTTTAATCTCAAACTCATTAATACTCTTATTAATAAAACACATTTTTTGGGGAGCTGGCATATGCTTATCATTATCATAGTGTCATTTGTCTTGAAAGAAAAATAAAAATAAAAACACAACAAAGAACTTCAGGTGACAAGAGGAAGGACGGGTAAAGTCAGCCGGGCTGGTTTGGGGTGGATATTCTTTGATAAGGCTATTTATTCTAAGAAATGGCTGCGTCCCCCACACCAGACAATGTAAAATGCACAACAGACGTTGTCCCTTCGTAATGCACCAGTGAGACAGGGACAGTACATCCTGTGACCCAGTGTGCTGGCTGAAGAGTCACAAGGCAGAGATGCACTTTAATGATAATAATAATAAAAAAAATGTTTGGTTTTTGACATACTTTATTGATGATAATAATAAAAATAGCAACAATAATACATTTTATCTGTACAGCGCTTTTCAAAATACTCAAAAGATAAAGGAGAGGAAGATGAAGAAGATGCTTATATTGCCCCTGTACATACATAAAATGAAACGGATTCTCCACATTTAACCAATCCTCTGTCCACACACCAGCAGCTGTGCACACCAGGAGCAGGCGCTTTACAAAAGTTAAAATAAACATACAAGCAACACACCGAAAACATGTCACACGTGACATTACTCACACATCAAAAGCAATGCTGAAGAGGGGCGTTTTGGTGAGGGGGGTGAACGTGGACAGAGCGGTGCAGTCTCTGATGTGTTTGGGGGAGGGGGCAGCTATGGAGAAGGCTGTCTCCCCCCAGGTCCGGTGCTTGGGCCTGTGTGGTGGAGACAGGAGGTTGGCACGGCAGGAGCGAAGCCTGCAGGAGGGAGTATGGCAGTGGAGCAGGTCAGTGAGGCAGGAGGGGACGGCCTGGTTATGGAGGGCTTCGTGAGTGAGGAGAAGGACTCAGGGATCAGGAACATTTATTTGTCGTTTCATTTCATGCACTTGTGTACATGAAATGAAACGGAATATTGTTTCCCCCCGCCTGCAGCAGTGCAACACAAAGACAAAAACACACATCCAAACTACAAAAAAAAAAAAAAAAAAAAAAACTACAAAAACTACAAAAAAACCATCTATCCAACAAAACTGCTCATCCTGCTGTCCCATCCCCTGTCGTGGGGATGCTGGAGCCTATCCCAGCGGTCACTGGGTGGCAGGGAGACACCCTGGACAGGCCGCCAGGCCATCACAGCTTCAAACATAGCCACAAAAAGAAGTCATTGTCCAAGAGAGTGAACGCCATGATGACTGTCGGACTTTGAATTGGATCCGCTGTGGGACAGGGAGCCAGTGGAGGTTCTGGAGGACAGGGGTGATGATGTGGTCACAGGAGTAGGAGAGGGGAGGGTTCTGGATGTACTGGAGTTTGTTTAGGAATTTGGATGATGAGATGTGGAGAATGCTGTTGCGGTAGTCGATTCCGGACGTGATGAAGGCGTGGATCCAAGTTTCAGCAGCAGAGACGGAGAGGGATGGGCGGAGACGAGCTATGATTTCTATTTCCCTTTGGCGGCCTGGGAAAAGGGCTGTCAAAGACCATGTGGACCACTGCTGTGGAAGCAAATCACCAGGAACATGCAACACCACGTGAGGTGCCTTCCTCACATTACAAGCTGATGACGTGTATTTCCGACAAAAAAAAAAAAAAACACACACACACACACACACACACACAATGGGATGTAAAATTTGCAATGGAGTCTTACCGATTACAGATGAGTGAATAATCCTATTCCCAATGTTTCACCATCACTTCGCCTGTCTTTCTCTAATTATTAAGACGGCACACTGTACAAAAGTGATTTAATGAAGTGTGTACTGTTGTGGAAAATCATACAGCTCAAGATGATATAACACTGAGAGTGATCTATTTTAATTCACCGTCAAGAGGTTTCACTTAGGTGTCTGAGTAAGAGCCTGAAAAAAAAATCAGACATAAATTCTTCTGCTGACTACGGGTACTGTCTGTTCGTATGGCATTTCAACCGTCTCAAAGAAGCTGTAACCAATAACGCTGAAAGCCCGGTGTCGATCGAGTTTTCCAGCAAGTTCCATCTGGAGTATTGAGAGCTAACAAAGTGGGTTTCCAGACGTGTTGACCCCCAGCCCATTGTGCGCTCGTGCTCATCCGCTTTCACAACGCTGAATGAGGAGGATGCTGGAAGACATCTCCTGTCAAACGTGATGATTCAGGCCCGCGTGCTCCCGTGGATCCAGTCTACAAACCGAAATAAAATAAACATGAAATAGAAGAAAATAAATAAAATTGAGCCTCTTAAAGAAAGCAATGTCAAAATTGGGCATACAGTGTGAGCTTGACTTTTCAGGTCCCACCCGACAAAAACAGTGTGTTTTTGGACAAAGCGCCGAAGAGAAATTTAAAATGAAATCCAACGTGAGGTCTCACAGTCTGACCAAATTCATTCTTCCTGCAGTTCTTCTTATGGTCATTTTATTTCTTATCAAGATTTATTTCTTAATGAAATGTATTTCTTAATAAAATCTACATCTAATTATAAAACAAAATACAATACAATAAATTATAAAAAAATATTTCTTATTAAATTCATTATCTCTGAAAAATGGTATATTAAGCTAAAAAATAAATAAATAAAAGGTGAGCAATACATGGCTTTGATATCGATCTTGTAGAAGTTTGGCTACACACACACACACACACACATACATACATGCATATATATATATATATATATATATACACACACACACATACATACATATATACATACATATATATATATATAGATGATTAACATATTAGAATGCTTTTTTAAAAATATTTTGTGCTTTATTTGATAGTATGGTAAGGACTGATGGGGAAAGGGTTTGCATGCAAACAGCGTGGCGACTGCATACGTAACGTGTCTTAAAGCCGATCCTGCAACCATAATACAGCATTACAGCATGGGGCAACTGGGACCACCATACCATCAGCACATGTGTTCCAATGTTCCTTCAAGTAGATATTATCATAATGAATAATAAAGCCTATTTACTGCAATCACCAGGGCCAACTGAAAACGGTGACCCATCAGAGAAGGCCGTGAGCCTTCAAAAAAACAAAAACAATTCAATGTGCAGTAAAGGGAACAGGAAGTGTAAAGTGCACGGTGCCGGTCCATGAGCAGGACAGGAAGAAACAGGGAGCACAGGTCGGCTGAACTGGTTAATAGTCCGTTGAAGCTAAAGCGGTGTCAGTGCTTGTAACTGTTGTGTTGTCGAAGACTCAGCAAAAAACACACACAGAACAATACAGCCCCCCATAACGAGAGCGGTACGGACGCTGAATTATGCCAAGTACATAATGACCTAGAAAATGATGGCGTTTTATACGAAGAAAGTTTGCTTTTAATCTTCAAGCTTCGGCCGTGAATAGTTGAGTCACCCGACCAATTTTCCCATATGATATGTAAATTAAAAAAAAATGCAAGAAAACATAAATAACTATTAGGACTGGGGTCGAACCGCTTAAGTAAGCCTGCACGTGAAATCTAGCCAATTCAGAGCAGGTAGTCAGTAGTCCCAATAAAAAAAATAAGGGGAGTGTGTGCTGCAGTCTATCTTATCAGTTGAGTCTATCACTCCATGACAGTGACAAATGTTGTTTTGATCACAGACGATCTTTTAAGGAGCGGGATGAATGGCATGGTGAAGTTTCCCCGAGGCTTTGGGATACCGAGCGGTATTTACAACGTACTCCCAGAACCCGGGGCGCTTCCATTTCCAACCTCAGACATGTTGGGATGAAATGAAATCCTCAAAGTGGATACAAATGGGCTAAAGCAGGTGGCTTGACACTAATCTGGACTTTGTATTAATGCTTTAAGTCAGTGAGAAATGTACACAACAGACAGCTTTCATGACAGATTACAGAAAACGTTATTTTATATGCCAGAGGAGATGTGTCACCTCCCCCCCTCCCTACACACTCCCCCTCCTTGGTTTCTCTCCCTCTATCTCCTTTTTTTTTCACTTTAAATCAAGTTCCACTGTCCTGAAATAAGAGTTACCCGGAGGAAAAGGATAATTATTAACAATTAATATTCATAATGATGTCTCCGTCCCTGGGCAGCCTTCACAGAGCCTCAGTCAAATGGATTTAGAATTCAATCTGTATTTTACATAATCCAATCAAAAAATGTGCATGCTTCCTCAAACGCATCTGTCCCCTGGTGCTCCCAAAGTCAAATCTGATATTCTTACAATTTGACATCTATTAAGTTTATTGTCTGCTATCCTTCACTACATCCACAAAGAAGAAAAAAACAAAAACAAAGGGATCCAGAATGGGTTGTATTGCGTGTGCGTGCATGCATGTGTGCATGCATGTGTGCATGGTTGGGGGGGGGGGGGGGGGGGCTCAACACCAGCGAAAATTCTAATTTTCATTTGGTGTTTTTTCAGAGAGCTTCGAGAGAAGTCAAGGTTTATCGCTCCCAGCGTATTATTCGAGGGGCGGGGTGGTCAAGGTATCGTCCTCGAGACGCACGCTAAATTGCTGCTGTCATCAAGGAGGTCCCCTCTCTTCAAACCCCGAGTCCCAGACCTCTCGGTGTTAGTGCATGTCAGCTATTTTAATAACCTCCAAGAAACATCAGTCTCCCGTCTCGGTGTCGGGATCTTTGTTTCACTCCCACTCGTACCTAAAGCCCGTCCCTCATGACTCCCCCCCCCCTCTCTCTCTCGCTCTCTGCTCCTGCTCGCCACGTTGAATCCTTACATAAGACGTGGTTAAAAATACTCTGGCGAGAGGTATCTCGCTCACTGTCCAAACTGTTCAGGCCACACCGGTGTTTGGGGCTGTTTTGTTTGGATGTTCAAGTGGAGTGGCCTTCCTCAGCAGGAGAACCACACTACCAACCTATAAAAGAGAAGAGGGAAAAAAACCCCCACTTGATTTGGGGGAGAGATGTGTCACCGATGGTGTACGCTGGATATTCATTACCTTTTGTCATCCTTAACCTTACGACTTCCTTTTTAATTTGCCCTTCATCCTGCTCTATTTTGAACAAGGGGCGGGCGTCATCGATGTGAAGCGCTGCTGCTGTGGGACTTTGTTGTGAACAAAACGGTACGGTATCATCGTCTCGAGTTTGTGATCGAACGTACGCCCAAGTACCGACTGCACATTTTGGATCGAGTTGCTAAATTTTGCAAATTATTTACACGATTGGGTGCTTGAAAAAAAATTCAGGGGGGTTACTACCAGGACCTCGTTTTTGTACTGTTTGTCACTGTGCATGTCTATTGTAATACCATTTTGCCCACTTCGTCGTGGAGATGTTGGATCGCCGTAAGCCACGGCTTTACGATGGCGTCTTTCGAGGCCACTGAACGCGAGTGTCAAGACACGTTTCGACAAATCCAGTCGAACCCAAATATCTAAAGCACCTACCTGGAAGTGAGAACGACAAGTTAGAAGTCACCGCCTTAAATGTCTGCTGTTATCGGCGATCGATCGGCCTGCTGAGCTGCTAGCACTGCAAAAAATGAAATCTTAACAAGTGAAAATATCTTGTATTTGGTACAATACGTCCAATATTGAGTAGAACTATCTTGAATTATCTTATTCCACTGGCAGATAATTTTGCTTATTTCAAGTTTTTTTTTCCTGATTTTGGTCAATTTAATCTTGTTTTAAGAAAACAAGACTAACATTTATTTAAAACAAGATTAAATTGACCAAAATCAAGAAAGAAACTTGAAATAAGCAAAATTATCTGCCAGTGGAATAAGATAATTCGAGATAATTCTACTCAATACTGGACTTATTGTACCAAAATACAAGATATTTTCACTTGATAAGATTTCATTTTTTGCAGTGGGCAGGGTCAACTTGTAGAAATGACTGGCCTTTACTCACCACAGGTCAAACCATGCACACGGTCTCCCTCAGCCACAAATTTATTTATTTATTTTTGTTGAAAGGGTAGGTTTAAGGCTCGTGTTCAGATGTGGCATTAAGCGGTCGAGCTGTGTTGAGCACCTGTAATATCCAAAGTGAAGCTGGTGAGTGAAGTGTCATCGTAACCGACACGCACGACGGTGGAAACAAGACACAAAGAAGAGCTGGAGTAGGTTCACCTGAATCATGGTTCCAGCTAAGCGACGACCCGGAGAAGCAGCGCCGACACATTCAGAAAGACTTGAAAAGATTGATTTGTTTGTGCAGGTTGAAGGGGATGGAGCGTGTCTTACTTGCGTCTGGTTTCGGTGAAATCCTACCTCAGATGAAACCGCATAGACGATACCGAGTGACAGAAGGTCACAGTGAGGGAGAGGCTAACAGAGGATACTGGTGGTGGTGGGGGGTGGGTTGCTGAAAAATACATGTGGATATATTTTGCTAATTTTCTTACCAATGGGCATTGTAGTGTTAACTAAAAGAAATGTAATCATCATCATCATCATCAGCTCCGTAACCTATGAAGGTCGTAGGAGCACAACTGATGACTCAACAAGTTTCGGTTGAGTCGTCATTGTGTTTCAGTAGGGGGAGTACCTGGTGGTCCCTATCTCCTCTCCAGGTAATGCAATCACTTTAAAAAAAATTTTTTGGAGTGGTTGCCATCTTCCCTCCTCCCACCTCCTCACCGACTCAGATGGTACAGCTTAACACGAGAAGCCAGGTTTGTGAGGTGCTAAAAACATTAAAAAAATAAAATAAAATTTAAAAAAAATCACCATTTCCTTAAATGTTGTCAAACAATCTCCTTTTTTTTCTCCCCTTTGTAGCTTGAATTCCCTCTCTCCGCCCCGTCCGAAACCCTCCTTGGGGTTGATTAGACACGAGAGGGCAAAGTTTGAATATTCAGCATGCCTCTGTTGTGTTTTGCATCAAACTTTTATCAAGACATAATTGTGATAAATGATGCATGTAATCAGGCATTAAATAATGCTAGAATATGCAACCTCCAAAGTTAAACTGTGACCAGCCTGTCTGTGTCCTTCCTCCCCAGTGGATAGGTACCATCTGGCTGCGGCCATTACCACTGACCCGAGTGCCAGACTCCTTAGTGTGCAAGGAAGCTCAACATCGACCGGTCAAGCCCCCACATACCTGACCACATGGATACAACCTTGCCAGAGTGTTAGGGGACAATTACTTATTCTGAGCGGCCGAATCCTAAAGGTTCGAATCCAGTGAGAGTAAAACCTTAGCCGTATTTGCAGTACGGCACGCCCGTGTCGGGATTTTTAGATCGGCCTCAACCGCGATGCCATGGTTGAGGTGGCGACATGCTCATTTTGTTTTCAGCTGTTTTCATCAACCGTCTTAGTTTTAGATAGAGGTGTCAGTGTCCCACAGCTAAAAAAAAAAAAAATTGTGTTAAGTGTTACTTCACCTCGGTAATTTTTGAAAGTAAAATAGACCCGTACTTTTGAATGATTTTGGACAGAAAATTCTCCATGTTTTATTTGCAAACTGGCAAGTTTTTTTTCAAGAATATTTGATATACAAAATATTACCAAAAGCTATATGCTTAAATACAATCTATATTTTATCCTTAGAAAGGTAAATGGGTACCTAAAAAGGTCTCCATGGTGACGGTGGTCGCCACCTGGACACTGCCCGACATCCATCTCATCACATTTTATTTTTATATATCTTATAAAACCATATAATTTTGTTATCCTGTTTTAATATTATATCATTCTCCTACTAATATGCGTGACTAATTGTCTTTTTTTTTTAACATGGTGATGGTGGTTGAGTGGCTCGGGTCCTGGGCTGCTCCAGTGGCATCCGGGCACTGCTTGGCATCCTCCTCATCATATTCTTCATATAGTATTTTATAATTCCATTATAATTCTGTTATCCTCTTTCAATGTTGTATTCTGTAAATTGTGTAAACACAACATCCATTGCACGTTGTCTGTCTTGGGAGAGAGATCCCTCCTCTGTTGCTCTCTCTGAGGTCTCTTCCTATTTTTTCTCCCTGTTAAAGGATTTTTTTTTAGGGAGTTGTTCCCTATCCGATGCGAGGGTCTAAGGACGGGATGTTGTGTTGCTGTAAAGCTCCCTGAGGCAAATTTGTAAATTGTGATATTGGGCTATACAAATAAAATTGACTTGACTTAAAAATGTCAGTGTCTTATGATTGTATGAAGCTGCGCAGAGCGGATTCTAGATCAACTGGAAGCTGACCATATGCTAACAGAGTGGGAGATACCGGTCAGGTGAGATGATACATCCCTTTTATAGAAGTTATATCTCACAGGCTTCAGGCGCACTTAGGTGGGATTTTTACATTTTGTTGGTTATTTCAAAGCAGTGAAAGGACAAATCCGTAACTTTTGATACCCCAGTTCCATCTATTGACCTACACTACTGCTAGTTCTGCTGACCTTCTTCTTTCGGCTTGTTTCCCATATCTTAGGGGTCACCACAGCGGATTTTATAGTTTCCATCGGTACCCTGTGAGGGCACAGCACCAATGGCGGTCATTGTTAACCCGGGCCTCGACCGATCCGGTATGGTCTTGTCAAGCCGCATACTGATTTTGCCAAATTTCATGTTGGACGCCCTTCCTGACACAACCACTAACCCTATGGACGGGAGCACAGGTAAAGCGCTGGACGCCATCCCAGTATTCATGGACTTGCGCCCGTGCCTGTCGCCTCACTAATTCTGCTGACCAAAATATACAAATGTTCATCAACAGCCTTTTTTTTTCTATGACAAAAAGGAGTCAATAATGAAATCAAAAATTATCTATGCAAACAACACTACAAGGATGAATTTTGACAATAAAAATGTTATTGCTGTCACGTTTTTATTTAATAGTACATTTGCATATATATATATATATATATATATAAATCACATGATAGTAGTAGTATCTGGAGTGGTAAAACTAGTAGTAGCAGCTGTACATTTGCTTAATAGTAGTGCTATATGGAGTAGCAGTAGCTGTAATACATTTTCTAACATAATAATGATATCGTGAAAGTATTATATGAGGTAGTAATAGTAGTACATTTGCTACATAGTAATCATATCATAGTAGCACTGTATGGAGTAGTTGTAGTCGTAGCAATGCGTACATTTGCTACACAGTAATCATACCATAGCCAGTGCATGTCAAGTCAAGTGCGTTAGTGTAGGTGCACATTAGTGCATCAAATGTTCTTGTAAGACCTAAAACAAAATTGTAAAACTTGAATTTAACTGGCATTTGTTGTTCTAGAATTAAA
Source organism: Lampris incognitus (assembly GCF_029633865.1). Classification (NCBI taxonomy): domain Eukaryota; kingdom Metazoa; phylum Chordata; class Actinopteri; order Lampriformes; family Lampridae; genus Lampris; species Lampris incognitus. The sequence goes on along the minus strand of NC_079214.1, from coordinate 15,523,154 downwards.
AAAAGGCTACCTCATAATTACTTGAGTTAAATCTAAAAATATTGGTTTCTGAAAGTAGAGTGAGCATTAGTGGTCTGGCAATATTGGCTGTTTTCTTATCTTAATGGTAATATAACACTTCTCTCAGTCTCCATGTGTGCTTCCACAACCACATCTCTCCCATGCTGCTCCATATGTCCAATCTCATAGTCTTAAAAATTGTCATTAAGATTATTATCTTCTATGCTGTGTTACATTCACGGAGAAGAGAAGCACTTCCCTTTTCACACTCCCGAGTACACATTGTTAGGAGTAGGGTTGAGGGTTGTCAGGTTACCACACCATCTCATTATCAATTTTTGAAAACAGCACCTTTTTTGCACACTGCATTCATTGCGTGGTCACACATCTTGGTGCAGTTTTCAGCACCTTCTCCGACGTTTGTCAAGAAAGCTCGACAGCGCATCTCAGCAGCTCATCCAGAGATGTTGATCTGACAGAGGGTTGGCATGGCAAAGAAAAAAAAACTGCGATTTAAGCACGCCGTGCTGGCAACTACCTGTCCCTTAATTACTATATATTTTCACTCAATTTGACAGTAACAGTGCACGGTTTAGCTTTTTGTTTGCTCTAGTCGATGCTGCAGTCAACATAAGGGCTTGGTAGGGCACTTCAGGGAGCTAGTGATGGAATAATGCATGGAAAACTCATTGTTGTTGGCAAAAATTGCCAAGCTACATCATCTCAATTAGGTCATTTCTCAATTTTAGATGCATAAAAAAACAAAACCATCTAAGGCAAAACAGCTTATCATTTATTTTTATTTTCTATTAAAAGACATTGATGACCTGCTGCTGGATAAATTCAACCAAAGGCCTTCTAACTAATCCTGCCCTAAAGCCGGTCATTGTTTTTCATCTTCACGGCAGACAGATGTGGGGAGTTAGAAAGGACATACATTTTGCGGAAGGACCTTGAGCAGCTGAGTTGACCATATTTACCTTTGTGTTGGTCATAAATGACTGAAACTCAAATCTTATATAACTCAGGCTCTTATAATGTGGTGATACTACAGCACTGTATTTATCTGTAAATACAATATGGTAGCTTATTTTAGTCTTCTGCTAGTTTGGACAAGATGCAATAGTGACTTTTGACAAATACAGTATGGTATATGTATGGTACCAGTGCAGCATTTAGCATTTATTTGCTAACTCATGGTAACAGTGCACAAGAACAAACCTTACGCTCCATCATGCATGCACACATGCACACACAATGGATGAGCACACAGTGGCGGAGCAAAGGCAAAGATGATATAAAACGGTTGCCTTGGGTGGCAACTGCCTTGGGGCGACACTGAACAGTGCTTTATTATCATTATTTTGGCTGATATTTTACAAAGTATCTTCCTCTGTGCTGCTGTGTGCCCCTTGCCATACCCATGTGCCAGAGCTGCCTGCAGCCTCCCTCCCCATCTGCCCACCAGAGCACTCGGGTAAGGGATCGGGGAGGGCGGTGCACCACGCTGTGTACTGTTAGATCAGACACACAACCATGTGCAATAGAGTATCCAGAGTACGCAGGTTTTCCTTGCGTCTACTCGCCACACCAGATGATTTCACTGATAAGTGGACTTTCGATAACGGTGGTTGGACTAATCAGCAAAATCATCTGCGGTGGTGATTGGTTTGAAGGAAAACCAGCACACGCGGCATATGGTTGCCTGTGTCTGTGTTGGATCAAATTGACAAACATGCATGCAGGTAAGCAAACCAAATTAAGCCTCTATCTGCCCTCAAACAAAGTAAATCATGTGTGTGGCGTTTAACCCCCGGTAACAAATCGATAGATTCAAGGTTGTCAGGGACAGAAGGATTAATTGGTAGTTGAGTATTTTGTGCTGAAGTGCTCCAAGGCAACAGATGCACAATAAAATATTTAGGCTGCAAGGTTGTCATTAAGTCCCGTCATCTACAGGGCACCAACTTTTCCAGGACCACCCTTTGGCACACAATAACCCAAACCATAATACGAATCAAATACACAGTGAATCTAATATTTATTTTTTTTAAACGTAAATGCAAGTCAGTTTGTGTTGCCATTATTTAGCTGCGAATAAACAACCGCCCTGTGCGGTGGCGTGCAACAGTGTGATATAATCAAAGGGACCCCAGCCAAAAAAAAAGCTATAAAATGACCATATGGAGGTTTAAAACTAGACTAGGTACGAAACCCAAATCTATAAATCAAACAAAGACAGGAGCAGGCAAATGACTGCAAATTGAAAGGAGTTATGTGCAACACGCAGTGGCATTAGTACTTGTCTACTCTAAGTAGTACTCTAAGTGCAGTGTGTTATATGACAGTAATGTGAGTTTTCGGTTCGGGTTTGTGTAGGCTGCTCTTGCGTTGCTTTGCCTCCCTGGCTCTGCTGTATCTTGCTGTACAAATTGGCACAATGGAACATTTTTTATGCAGTAGCTTCACCTCTTGCGGTCTCCGACTTCCCTTGTCTCAAGACTACTAGTTCATAATTAAAATACCCACAATGTCTTGACTGTTGAACAATTCACACTAGGGTATAGGATGAAACCTATAGTGTCGGGGGGGGGGGTTCAGTTAATCAAATAAATGTGGTGCATTGGGAGGGGCAGTTACAAATCTCTGAGACCAGTGTTTACACTGGCTCAGCTGTGATGTAAAAGTACATGTTAAAATATGACTAAGGCCAGGTCTGGGTAGCGTAACGGTCTATTGCGTTGCCTCACAACACAGGGATCAGCGGTTCGAATCCCCGTGTTACCTCCGGCTTGGTCGGGCGTCCCTACAGACAGAATTGGCCGTGTCTGCGGATGGGAAGCCTGATGTGGGTATGCGTCCTGGTCGCTGCACTAGCGCCTCCTCTGGTCGGTCGGAGCACCTGTTCGGGGGGGGGGGGGATAGCGTGATCCTCCCACGTGCTACATCCCCCTGGTGAAACTCATTACTGTCAGGTGAAAAGAAGCGGCTGGCGACTCCACATGTATCGGAGGAGGCATGTGGTAGTCTGCAGCCCTCCCCGGATCAGCAGAGGGGGTGGAGCAGCGACCGGTGGCTCAGAAAAAAAGAAAGACTAAGGCCGACTGCAGCAGAGAACAACCTAGAAACCACATTTGTTGTTCGTGCAGGTAGAGGACATGCCAGTACAGCTAGAGGCAGGCCGGTGCATGGATCTCTCATTTATAAGTTCTCCTAAATACCCCCTCTCTCTCCAGCATGTGACTTCTATGCATCAGTGTTGGCAGATGTTGAGGTGAGGAGCAGCTTCCTCCTGGCCCTGTAGCCCGGTTGCACTCTTCTGCAGCGAAGCCTTCAGCTGCTCTTCAGACCTCTCCCGTACATCTGCTTATTCTCAGCAACGGCGTAATTGGCCGGACGAGGAAGATAGAAAGAGCCTTGAGACACCGTCAGACAACCTGATAAACACATCTCGACTGCTAATATGAGCAATAGCAGTGAAATGGTCGTACTCGCATGGCTGAGGGCGGGAAACCTAAAGTGACCCGTTAGCATGCCAGGCTGTAACTCATGTAAACTTAAAGAACTAAAAGGTCAGAGTTAGGTTGAGGTTATGTTAGGTTAGCCTTGATATTTTTCCAGTCCCCCCCCCCCACGTCTCAGCTGCACGACAATGCAATAACACAATTGGTCCACTGTAATGATGGAGCAACAGCCATTACAATGCCGTGGGAACAACTCCAACACGGCGATATCCAATCGTGCGTGTGAACATGGTCATTATCCTCCGCAGTGTTGCCAGTTCCGTGAGATTCCCACCCACTTGAGCTACTGTGAAATTCAAGCCGCGGGTTAAAAATTCATTATTGTGGGTCGCAACATACTGGGCTGCTTCTTGGGAGCATTGCGGCCGCAGCGAGAGAGCCATAATAAAGACAATGGTCGAAAAATATCAGATCGACTTGGAAATTGGCTGTACCAAAGATGGAAGACCGGTGCCGAGTGGGAGGAGTTAATTTTCCAGCAAGACGGGAAGAGGGCGGTGTGTGTGTGTGTGTGTGTGTGCGCATGTGTGTGTGTGAGTGAGAGAGAGGGAAAGCAAGAGAGTGTGAAAGCAAGAGCGAGAGATAGAGTGAGAGAGGGAAAAAGCAATAGAGAGAGTGAGAGAGCAATAGAGAGAGTGAGAGAGAGAGTGAGAGAGAGAGAGAGAGAGAGAGAGAGAGAGAGAGAGAGAGCAATAGAGAGAGTGAGAGAGCGAGAGAGAGGCTGCTGCTAACACGAGTAGAGACGGAAACAGGAGGCGCAACAATGCCAGGTAAATGGGGAAAGAATGGAAGGAGGTATTACAAAAATAGAGAAAAGGAGAAAACAGACTCCACCACACTCATCTCGCTGCCCATTCTCAATGAGAGAGGCACTCTATTTTAGCACAAAACAATACCAGGACTGTGTTGAGGCAATCTCTGGTCCTTATTACCACAAATAGATGATGATACTTGGGTGTTGTATTACACCTTCTCCACCATCACCCCTCCTGCCCCCCCCCCCTCTCTCTGTTCTTGTGAGTTTATAGTTTGAAGGACTGACTGGTGATTCAGGTTCCCTGGCATCAAAGCATTCGAATAAAGTTGCCAATTTAACCTATTATAGTTGCATTGCCTCTGGTTTTAATTATCCTGGGCTGCTTTTTGATTCAAAGAATAAAAGAGCACACAGAGACGAGAGATTCCTCAGCATTTCTGCCTGCACAATGTGAGAACCTGCTTTCTTGGCAGTAGGTATATTTCGGCTAGTTTTGGGGGCGGAAATTTTTTCCATGACCAAGCAACACTGATTCCCCTTGCCTTTGGCTTGTTCACCTACCATGGAGTCTTCGGAGTCTTCTTCATGCCTCAAGTCTAGGCCTGGATATCAGTGCCAACTGAAAGGCAAGGCCCAAACAAAGTCCCCAAGTTTTGTCTTTACCCTTGCGCAATAATCCAAGTAAGGAGATCGCAGCAGGTTGAATAAGTTCATCTGAACACAGCGTTTACTGAGAGAAATGTCTCGTCTAAGTGATGAGTGAGACTGCAGACTGGCTGCAGGTATCCCCACCCTTATAAACAATACAGTGGCGTAAGGACCGAAAAACGCTGTGTCCATATGAACTGATTCAACCTTCTGTGAGTTCCTTACCTGGATTATTGAGCACGCATAAAGACATTTTAACTCATTTTGGCGAGGATTGTCATAAACTTGTACATGACGGAGTCTAAGAGCGTGGCAGTCTATTCCGTTGCCTACCAACACGGGGATTAACGGTTCGAATCCCCGTGTTACCTCCGGCTTAGTTGGGCATCCCTACAAACACAATTGGCCATGTCTGCGGTTGGGAAGTCGGATGTGGATATGTGTCCTGGTCGCTGCACTAGCGCCTCCCCTGGTCGGTCAGGGCTCCTGTTTGGGGGGGGGGGTAGCATGATCTTCCCATGTGCTCTTTCCCCCTGGCAAAACACCTCACTGTCAGGTGAAAAGAAGCGGCTGGAGACTCTACATGTATCAGAGGAGGCATGTGGTAGTCTGCAGCCCTCCCCGGATCGGCAGAGGGGGTGGAGCAGTGCGGCTCGGAAGAGTGGGGTAACTGGCCGGATGCAATTGGGGAGAAAAGGGCGGGGGGTAAAAAAAATACTTGTATGCGAATACAAGTGACCAGTGTGTAAAGTGGCAGACTACAGGAACCACCTGAGATTCAACCTCAGGTGCAGACAGAGCGAGATTACACCCAAGGGCCTGCAAAGGAAATTTGCATATGAAACCAATGGTTGGTTTTGGTCGATATGCCACTGTGTTGTTTCTAAGGGTGGGGATACCTGCAGTCAGTCGAGACTGAAGAGGTCACTTAGATGAGTGACGAAACGTTTATCTCAACAAACGTTGTGTCCCGATGAACCGATTCACCCTTCCGTGATGCCCAAGTTTTGCATCCTATTAGCTCAGTGGCCAACAGTACAGGACTGTTTTGCATCACTAGCTACACAGTGCAAGTCTCACATGTGTTGCTAACTAGTGACTTTTAATGTCACCACAGTGGTTCGTGGAGTCCGTCTCTCCAACAGGTTTGTTTGTATTCTGTAAATGCCGAGGTGTCGAACATCAGAGGACTAATAACATGTTTACACTGTTTCGGAGTTGTGTTTTCCCTCAAGCCTGCAATGATACACACCGCAGGTAGGCATGCAATACAAATGTGTAAAAGTAGGTTTAGAGATAGGGCTATCAACGTAGGGAAGAGTCAGAGGACAGGTTGATGAAGAGTAAATATTGGCTGTTTTAATTTTGCCAAAGTCAAATCTTTTGTGTAACAAACTGACTAATCGAGAAAAAAAAATCAGCATGCCTATTTCTAAGACTGCAAAAGTACAACAAGATACCATTAATACCAATCGCTTGATATTTTTCAGACGATGACACAAGTCTGCTTGGCCTCCGGTCTTTCTTAACATGCTCATTATGTTAATTTTATGCCGCAGAGGCTGGTGCAAAAGGCTGCTTGTGACAGCAATGAGATCTCCATTTCAGCAATTTGTTGCCGAGCATGTGAATGATCTGACAATTTTCAAGTATTGGTGGAAAGTGCGGCACGGAGAACAATAAGACAGAGGGCCCAATCTGCTGCGCTGGAAATTGGACTCAGAATGGGAGGCAATCTAACCATTGCGAATGTCTTAGGACAAAGATGAATTTGTCTGTTGCTACCATTACCCTCCACTCATATTTACATCCTGCTCAGAGATGGCTGTTCTTCGTACATTTTTTTTCTTCTTTTGACGCCAGTGTGTCTGTTCCTTGCACGGTCATCTTAAGTCCTCGGTAACTGAAAAAGATCATTGCAGAGCAAAAAGCCAAGAAAGCGGTTCATAGGGCAGATGTGATGTAGCGGCAGCGCACATGCACAAACATTTTCTAAACACTAAAAGATTTAATAACAAAACAAAAAAACTGAATTTCGGTGTGTTTCAAGTGTAATCAGACAATGACACCTGTGATGTAAGGGATATAGGGTGATAATAATGCTGTTATTATCATCCTATATCCTTAAATAAACTGATATTATAAGCAATGTGACCAGTTCAATGAAATCTGAGACACATTGCCCAAAGATGTGATTACTTACCGTTATTTAATTATTATACTTCTAAATATAGTTATGTTAGACCACCCACTGTATAGGCACATTTCTTTGGTGTACTGCAGAATGTGTCATCAGAGTTTGAAAATACTTTATTTATTTCTGTCATTCCTCTAGATTTCATCTTTGTCATGCCAGTGACAGAATCATTGGAAAATAATGATGCATTTTGTTCTGAGAACAACGGGAAACTTCTTTTACTAGCCAATAGTTTGTCTTTTTTTTAATTCAAAGCAAAAATAAATGTACCTGGGATAAAACTACACGTAATGACTGGTTAAGTCTCGTCTAACCAGTATTAAGTTGGGTGGCACGGTGGTCCAGTGGTTAGCACTGTTGCCTCACAGCAAGAAGGTCCTGGGGTCGAACCCCAGGCCGTCCTAGGTCCTTTCTGTGTGGAGTTTGCATGTTCTCCCCGTGTCTGCGGGGGTTTCCTCCGGGTGCTCAGGTTTCCTCCCATCATCAAAAAGACATGCATGTTAGGGTTACTACTCCTGCCTGTGCCCCTGAGCAAGGCAATGGATAGAAGAACTGGAGTTGGTCCCCGGGCGCTGAAGCTGCCCACTGCTCCTATACAACAGGATGGTTTAAATGCAGAAAACAAATACATTGTTACCTGAACAATGACAAAATAAGGTGACTTTCTTCTTATTATGTCTAGCTGACTGCTGTATAGTCTCCGAGTGTCACACACAGTCAGCTACGGTTTGAGACCGGTGACCATTTTTTGATCATTTTTTTTTTCTTATTTTGATTTTGAGATACTTTATTGATCCCCAGTAGGGAAATTACGCTGTGCATTTAACCCATCCTAGCTGTGTAGTTAGGAGCAGTGGGCAGCCGCCGTGCAGCACAACTCCAGTTCTTCTTGCCATGCCTCGGTCAGGGGCACAGACAGGAGTATTAACCCTAACATGCATGTCTTTCTGATGGCGGGGGAAACTGGAGCACCCGGAGAAAACCCACCGCAGACACGGGGAGAACATGCAAACTCCACACAGAGGACGACCTGGGATGTCCCCCCCCAAGGTTGGACAACCCCGGGGTTCGAACCCAGGACCTACTTGTTGTGACATGACAGCACTAACCACCATGCTGCCCAAATCAGTCAGTGTGGTTCCTCTCATGCCCTGCCCCTTTTCCTTTCAGACCGGCCGTGTTTTAAAGCCTGTACCACATGCTGTGAGGATCTAACAGATCTGATTAAGCTGCGTCTCCACACTGAAGCTGACCCTTAAATGTGTGGTGTTAATGAAGTCATCGTTTCTGCAATGCATTATGTATTAGCAGGGTAACAGTTCCAGTTAAGACCCCTGGCACTGTCAGAAGACAAAAAGCAGACACTTTTTACCAAAAGATATAGTTTTTAGTTTTGTTTCGCTTTTTTCTTTTTAAAAATGTAACAAAACACCTCAAAATAATTAATTAATTTGACGAAGTCAACCTCAAATACAGTGATCATCTTAACAGTCGGATGAGTATGTATTTCTTTATGTTTATTACTGGTGAAGTTAACAGCATGTCGGATGCTGCTGTTGTTGTTTTTGGAAATCATTGTTATCGTTTTCTTTGTTTTTGTTGTTGTATTGCTTTTATTGTTTTTTTTTATTGAGTCGTTCTGAGATAGATATTGAGAATGACATACTCTGAAAAATGAAGTTTATTATTTAGCTTTATTAATTATTATATTAGGAAATTATAAGTAGTAAGGTCTTCCTGCTCCTTTTTGAACATATATATTTGTTGGATTCTCTATTGAGAATTGTTTTTGTTGAATTCTTTTAGTTTTATTTTTACAATTTGTTTTTTGGTTTATTTTATTCATGTGTGGTCATTTTTTTCTTTTATTTTGCATGTTTGAAATAAAGACATTTGATTTGACTTGAAAAATATTTTAAAAGGAAATGAGGTGGATGCCAAAAACTCTTCTCTTATTGTTTTTAAATGAATACGCTGAACTCTCTAAACACAGACAGACGTGTCCTTCCCCAGAGAGGTGAGCGTGTGGGCCGAGGGATGTATTAGATTTACCTTTTTAAATAGTCTTTGGCAGTGGCGTTTTGCATCATATCATGGGTGTCGCCAAAAAAAAAAAAGAGGGGGGTGATTTGATGTATCCCAACAAAAATAAGGTCATCGGACAGCTCAACCTTAAGCTTCTTGAAAATGTCCGACTTAGGTTCACTGAAAATGTGCTGCATGTAAAAGGCATGCACTAGGGGTGGCCAGTCAATCTGGAAAGGGCCAGTGTGGGTGCAGGCTTTTGTTCCAGCCAAGCAGACACACACACACACACACACACACACACAGCTAATCAGCAACTCTGCCTGTTGCTTAGTAGAATCAGGTGTGTAACTGCTTGGTTGGAACAAAAGCCTGCACCACTCCAGTACTTTCTCTATAAAACTGGCTACCTCTGACCATTAGCGCAGGAAGGGGGGGGTGGGTGGGCTGCAGCTCCCTTTAGTGGTGGCTGCAGCCCCCCCCCCCCCCAAGTAGTGGCAGGTGGCTGTGTAACATCTTAGACCCAACAAAAATAAATAAATAAACGAACAAACAAATGAAGCACACCTTTATTTTAAACAGGGGCCTAGGGCTGTGTGGAATGTACATTTTTAATAATAAAATGAGTAAACGCTCCAAATCTGCTACACACGCGCCTTACAAACAAAACAATGACGTCATACCCTAGCCACCGGGGGAGGTGGTCGTGCTGACTGTCGGCGGCTCAGTGCCGGGGGAGCGCAATGGCTGATGGGAGTGTTAATGTAAGAATTAAAATCGTGCTTTAATGATGTGGTGTTCATGTTGTGGTTATTCTTGTGTTGATGTTTTGGGGGCTGGACTCAGACTAAGTAGGAGACCGTTTACTGACTAACTGACTGTAGGACTGTGATTGGGACGGATGTCGCCACTTGGGACGGGGGGGTGGGGGGTGGGCTCGTTACGTTGTTGTCAGTTCTGGTCCGTTCTGGCCGGTCTGAATAAAAGAGCACTCCCGGGGTCGTGCGGTGTATGGGGGACACGGGGGTTGCGATTAAAAAGAGATCTCTGCCTCTCGACTCGTTCTTCCACACCGGCTCGCCACGATACTTCTCATTTTAGCTGGCAGCCCCCCTACTTAAAACATCTTCCCGCGCGCCTGCCCCTCACATACACTCTAACTTATGTGCGGGAAATGATGGAGCCAACCTGGCAGCTACAGGTCGAAGGTGGTAAGCTGTAATGGGTCAAGGTAAGCTTGCATGACATATTCTGTGTTCTGAATATAAAGAATCAGTTTTGGGGAGAGGAAGACCAACCCCTTCTTGTAAGCTGGCCCTGCATATTTATATATACCGATTAGTTTGACCTACTTCATCGAATCCAATACCGCTCAAAGCCTTTCATTTATTCCTTTGATTCAGCCAGAGTCACTGACAGTTAATGATACATATTTAACCCAATTATCTGATGTTTTTTAATCTGTAGCAAAGGCAATTTGTGTTCCTAAAGCTTTGCTGATATTTGATCAACCAACCTCCACTGATGCAACAAATGGAAAGGAGCCTAAGTGCAACCTTGACATTATATTCATTCAGACTTGGCGTATATGTAAACGACTAATTAGTGAGGAAAATCCTGTCAAGATACCATATGGTGAGAACGACAGAGCAGCTTGCAGAGGGCTGGTTGCACCCGGTGCATCTTAGAATGTCAAATGCTGCCGAGACAATCTGTGTCCTGTGTCAAGGTACAATGGATGTAAATGAGGTCGAATTTGATCATGATTTCGATATCATTTGAAAGTAGTTACTTGCATAGAAACGGGCAAACACCAAATTTTGAGATGTGGTGGGTTGTGTATGGTTGGCTAATTCTTCACAGGGCTTTGCTTTCAGAACAAATTTGGTCAAAGCACAATTTACAGCACAGTAGAGCAAGAATAACACGGCAATTTACATGCTCAGGACTTTCAGCCTTCAAAGCACACAGTCATTTCTCAGAAAAGCTATATTGATGAGAGGGCATGGCGCCGGGTAAAATGGATCTCATGAGATTAGGCTAATGTTGACAGCAGAGGGGCGGGGTAGTATTGTACTTCGTCAGCTGAGACGAATCCTTGTCTGATGCAAACACTATAAAACTATTTCCTCCTCTCTTCTACCTCTTCCATGACCGTCACAATCTAAACATTTACAGAGAAGGGACAGCCGCTCGAGTGGCAGCTGAGTTTCAACGAAGACCCAGTTTTACAAATGACACTTTACAGTTTTTTTTTACATATTAAATACATATGTATGTAGTGAATTCGGGGGGCAGCCGGGACACGAACCCGGGTCTCCTGCACCATGGGTGACTACGTTAATCAGTCGACTAAAGGGTCCGACCCGTTAGCCAAGGGCTAGGGAGTCTATTCACCCATCGTCGTCGTCACACACACACACACACACACACACACACACACACACACACATATATAATCGCTGTGGACTCTACAACTGTAAAGAGCATCTCAGGCAGCAGAGGACAGAGTGTGATGGTGACGAGGAAGAAGAGATCAGACATTATGGCAGACCAAGCAACTCCATAGGATGTGCCACTGGCAGATAGAGGGAGTAGCTGGCATCAATAAATCCTAGCAGTTGCTAGAAAAGGCTGGTCTGAAGGACAGCACAGAGGCTCTGATCATGGCAACACAAGAGCTAGCACTCGACACCACATCCATAGAGGCAGGGGTCTACCACAGCAGACAGGATCCAAGGTGCAGGCTGTGCAAAGATGCCCCCGAGACAGTCCAGCACATCACAGCAGGGTGTAAGATGCAGGCTGGGACAGCATTCATTGAGAAGCAAAACCAAGTGGCCGGGATGGTGTACAGGAACATCTGTGCCCAATATGGACTGGAAGTCCCCAGTCCAGATGGGAAACACCACCAAAGGTGGTTGAGAATGGCAGAGCTAAGGTCTTGTTGGACTTCCAAGTTCCAGACACAAGCAGGGGCTGGCCAACCAACTGGGCATAGTGGTGGGTGACAAGGAGCAGAACAGAGCAGTAGTGATCAATGTTGCAATCCCGGCTGACAACATCATCAGAAAGAATGAGCATGAAAAGAGACGTACCAAGGGTTGAAGGAACTAAACTGGAACTGGAATGGATGTGGAAGGTGAAGTCCAAAATGGTACCTGTGGTAATAGGAGCACTAGGGGCTGTGACCCCAAACTGGGAGAATGGCTACAGCAGATTCCAGGAACAAAATCTGAGGTCTCTGTCCAGAAGGGTGCGGTCCTAGGAGCAGCTAAGATATTGTGCAGAACCCTAAAACTCCCAGAGGACCCGAGCTTGAGGAAGACACACACAACCCGAAAAAGGGTGAGAGGGTTATATTTAAGCCAAGTCAATGTTATTTGTATAGCTGTATATCAAAAATTACAAATTGGCCTCAAGGGGCTTTACAGCAACACAACATCCTGTCCTTAGACCCTCGCATGGGATTAGGAACAACTCCCTAAAAAAAAAAAGCAAACAAAAAAAGACCTTTAACAGGGAGCAAAGAAACCTCATATTTTATATATATATATATATATATATATATATATATATAGATGTAGCAAAAAAAATATATAGGCTTTTTTCCTTTGTCACCTCTGTGTATATGTGTGTGTCTGTGTGTGTGTGTGTGTGTGCGTGTCTGTGTGTGTGTGTGCGCACGCTGCATATTGTACAAAACGCTGTATTTGCAGAGTTTTGAACTTAGACAAAGTTAACATGACAAAATACAACTGCAAACTATGCATACTCCTTACTCAGATTCGGTAATTAGAAATGAATGTGGGGCAGAGATGACATTTATTGGATACAATGAATCAGGGTGTTGATATGACAACATTAAATGGTCAGAGGACAATGTCCAAAGACAAAAATGGAGGGGTTGGAGAGTGTGGGTCACTTGGTACTCAGTACATAGCTTGCATTCAGAACACTAGACCATTAACACCCATCAAATTCTCTTCTATCGTCAGACATCTCCCATGCCACACTATTGTTATCTAACAAAAACAACATAAATAACACGCTTTGATACTGAATCTAGACTACCGTGTAGGTAGACATTTGCTTTTTTAACATGTTTTATTAATATCCAATGAGAATTTGAGTATTTATCAAGCTTATCATAAAGTCGTGAGAGATTTTACATCACTTCAAGTTGGAAATGAATCGTTTTGTACAGCATATGCACTCGAGTCATTTAATGCACAAATCCTGTTTTAAATCCAAACTAAGAATTAAGTTTTGATTTTACCGGAAAATGTGAACTATTAATTTGAATTCTGCCAATAAGACCACTTACCTTAATATTTTATTTTTTGTACATTTTTGTTACTCTTAATCCCATAGTCATGGATAATGACGCACAAACCGGGCTCTAGTTTCCGGGCGACGCGAGGCCGGCGGCAGCGCTAATGCAGACGCAGTGACAACTTCATCTGGCGCGAGGCGGGTTTTCTCTCGCCTGGGCGCGTTTGCCAATTTCCGGGCACGCCATGGCATCGCTTGTGCCGGAATGGGAGTGGGGGAGCAGTAGAGGGGGTGTCAGTCAAAATCGGGTGGTACAGTGCGAGTTAGTTTGGTGTCAAATAAAATCAAGTATCACGCCCGCGTCTCTGCCTGGCCAGACCACGTCTTAGCGCAGACGCAGGCGCAGTGTGGTAGTTTCCGGGCTTTAGGCGAAGGCACACTACGTATTGACGTATCCAAAAATCACACACGCCACTTTTGTGTATGTTATGTTGGCCTATTTCGTGAATAATTTGACTAACGACTGCTGTCCTAAACATTTTTAATCACAAAACAAAATATCTGCACAAATATCATTGTCTTCCACATAAAAGTCAGCATGCGTCATTACGCATGGAAAACAACACGGTGATGGGGATTTTCAACAGCTCAATTAACCTCACTGAAGAAGAACGAAGTGATGGCGACGGCTAACTGACCCATGATCACAGCTATTTAAGGTCTCCTGCTGTGCTCAGAGAATGCGCAGGAAGGAGGGAAAGACGCTGGGGAGAACCAAGACGCGTTAAAAGGTAGTCTGTCAAATAATCACGTTTGCGTGTTGTCTCCTATCATATTCAAATTAATGTCTGTTGTCTGTGCACTTGACGACTCTGCTGCACCTCCAGAACAAGGACACCAGTTTCATCCTGGGAGAAGCTTTTCCGCCGTAGCCGGTCTGGACTTCCGCCGTCCATTACGAAATTGTCAGTTCGCCATGAGAGAGCGCGCGCTGTCTTAGAGGAGCAGATTTGATTGGCCGTAACTGAAGACAGCACCCATAACACCTACTGATAATGTATTCCTTCTAATCCAATCCTGTTGCACCTGCGCCTCCATTACGCCCCGATTACCGCCAGTGCAGCATGTCCCCAAATAACAAAAGTATTGGCCACACCTTAGATAGATCCGCGCCATGACCCAGAAACCAGAGCCCGCAGACTCACATGGAGAGAGGAGCGTTGGCCTTACAATGCACCTTTTCCAGTAAAAAAAAAGTTAGTCCGAAAGGTTACGATTTTAACTCACTTCCCTGGTAGCTTGACGAAAATAAAAATATTCACGGAGCAAAGGAAGCATGGGTAGAAAGGTAGCTGCAACAGATTTTACTGAAAACAATTTTGACACAGTTTCAAGTACTTATTGATTTGTTTCATGAGCGGGAATCACAAGTTTGTGTATTCTGAAGTAAAAATTTAAGAGATTAATTTCATATAAAAAACGAAAACTAAAACAACAATTATAAGGAAACCTTCAGGTAAGTAGTGTTTTGAAGAATTTTTAAAGATTACTATTTGCAATGTTATGTTAAATAGGCTTAACATGGGGTTACTCTTTTATGCTCTTTTGCAAAGAAACATCATAAAAAACTATCTCTTTTGAATATTGTGAATGTTCACAATATAGAAGGCAATTGTATAAATTATTGTTGATGATTCATCATACCATGAATAATTAATTCAGCTGTAAGTGTGGCATTTTCTTGTGGTGATGTGTGAGGCAAACTGACAAAGGATATCATATAGCAAGCAGCCATCATTTAATGTTTAAGTTTCATTTATTAAACCCCTTGGGGAAATTCATTTACTCCAAATTAACCCATCCTAGCTGTGATCTGTGTGGCGAGGGGCTGCTGCCTTCATGCTGTGCCTGGGGTCCAACTCCAGTTCTTTTCCCATTGCATTTATGATTACTAGTATAATAATAGTTATCATATAGAATAGTAAATACATTGAAAATAATTACAGAAAAGAGTAAGATAATGTTACTTGGCTTTCTTTCAGGAAAAGGAGTGGAAATGGACGGATAAACACACATGCTTCTGTAGAAACCGACCTCAGCGGTAACCACCTTTTCCGCTTCATTGATATTTAGGCTGATGGAGATGTAACAATCAAGCAATTGTGTAGAACATGATACGAGTTCTGCCAATAATTTTCCAACTATGCCAAGCAAACTTTATGCAAACATTGTAGAGATTTTGGTCTGAAAACCCATGCCACATTGCTCAAGTATTTTTCCATCGTTTTATAATACAGCCTAATGATAAATTGGTTTCTATCTAAATGATGTTCAACATGGTGAACCCATAACCCATTTAGATGAAAAAGGCAGACAAGACAGACAGACAGACAGACAGACAGACAGACAGACAGACAGACAGACAGACAGACAGACAGACGATTGGCCTCCTTGGAGGAAAACTTTTTCCATGTCTAGAGGAAGTTTTTATATCTTTTTCATAGCATACTGTAACATAGCTCAAACATGACAGCACCATTAAACAAGCGGATATCAAACACAACAGTAAAATTATGTAAAACACATCATTATTTATAGCATGTCTCATCAGACAGAAAGGGAAGAGGCTGGTATGTCCATAGCTGTCTCACAATGTCCTTTTGAGTTTAAATACAAAAAAAAACAAAAAACAGATGGAAAACTGATTAATCATTATGGAATATCTGAATTCTGTTCGAAAATTCCTTATAAGGTGGTGGGACTCTTTTTTTTTAACCGATCGTTTCATGATGATAAACATGAAGTAATGTATTTTTGAACCTCTATTTTATTTCAGTCGGATGTGCCGCATCTAACACTTTTTGTGCTACCTTTTTCTCAAGTGGCTGAGCACCCAGCTCCAAATCAGATGAGGCACACCTGCTACCCATTTTCTCAGTACCTTTACATTGTTTGCGGTGTAAAATCAAAGGAGGAGAGTAGCGTGGGTATAATCAATCGACGCTTGCCGATAAAAGGGTAGGAGAACCGAAATCAAGTGAAGAGCTGATCTCTTCAAATTAATCAAAGCAGGGCTCTTAATTGTAACAATGCATTACCAGCTACAGTTTTTGACCTTGAAGTTAAGTGACAAATATGGGAGTATAATTTTTTTTCTCGGTCTCTCTGACTCTCTCCTTATTTCAGGCCAGACAAAATGGAAAAGAGATGAGAGAAGAAAAGGATCATGCTGAGCTTGGGGAGTGAGCTGATGACATGGATGTAGAGGGGGACCCCCTGCCAGTATGGATGACTGTGATGACAGGAGACATGAGAGGAGAGCAGCAGGCCTTTCGAGTTCCAAGAAGGGTTGATGCAGCTCCGTGCTGTGGGCAATTGTGCCATCTTTGAATTTCAGATTTGCTCCATTCCTTCCTTTCACACTGTTGGTTCAGTGAACTAATTTATATCTACAGACATTGTTTAGTTTACTTTTGGCAATCTTTCCTGTTCCTTAAAAAGAAAAAAAGCAATCTAAATCCAAGATGAAGCTTGTTCAGCATCAGGGTCAAGACGCAATGAGAGGTCTGCTATGGGAGTTCACAGAGGTCACTGTGAAACATTATACAGTGAACCTTCTTGACAACTAGCACCATGAAACATATTTTATCTAATTCAACACTGAGAAAATTATCTTATTCAGAGTGGTACTGTAAATATATTTTCACATCATACAGTAGTATAACAATGTATATAACATTTGCTTCAGCGCTCTCTTCTTCTTTCGGCTGCTCCCCTTAGGGGTCACCACAGCAGATCATCGGTTTCATGTCTCTTCCGTCTCTGCCTCTTCCTCTGTCACACCAACCTGCATGTGTTCCCTCACCACATCCATAAACCTCCTCTTTTGCCTTCCTCTTGCCTGACAGCTCAATCTTCAGCATCCTTCTCCCGATATACCCAGCATCTCTCCACCGCACATGTCCAAACCATATCAATCTCGCCTCCCTTGCTTTGTCTGCAAACCATCTAATCGGATTTCTCCCTCTAATATACTCATTCCTAATCATGTCCATCTTCATTACTCCCAAAGAGATTCTTGGCATCTTCAACTCTGCCACCTCCAGCTCTGCCTCCTGCCTTTTTGTCAGTGCCACTGTCTCAAAACCATACAACATAGCTGGTCTCACTACCATGTTGTAAACCTCCCTTTTCACTCTTGCTGGTACCCTTCTGTGACAAATCACTCCTGAGACTCTTCTCCACCCACTCCACCCTGCCTGCACTCTCTTCTACACCTCTCTTCCGCACTCCCCATTACTTTGAACAGTTGACTCCAAGTATTTAAATACATCCATATTCGCCACCTCGACTCCTTGCATCCTCACCATTCCACTGTCCTCCCTCTCATTCACGCATATGTATTCCATCTTGCTCCTACTCACTTTCATTCCTCTTCTCTCCAGTGCATACCTCCACCTCTTCCGGCCTTCCTAAACATACTCTCTACTCTCACTGCAGATCACAATGTCATCCACGAAATCATAGTCCACGGAGACTCCTGCCTGATCTTGTCTGTCAACCTGTCCATCACCATTGCAAACAAGAAGGGGCTCAGAGCCGATCCTTGATGTAATCCCACCTCCATCTTGAACCCATCGTCACTCCTACCACACACCTCACCACTGTCACACTGCCCACATACATATCCTGCACCACTCTTACATACTTCTCTGCCACTCTTGATTTCCTCATACAATATCACATCTCCTATTGGTACCCTGTCATATGCTTTCTCTAAATCCACAAATCCACAATGTAACTTCTTCTAACCTTCTCTATACTTCTCCATCAACACTCTCAAAGGAAACATCACATCTGTAGTGCTCCTTCCTTGAAAAGATGCGGCTGCTCACGAATATCACCTCTTCTCTTAACCTAGCTTCCACTATTCTTTCCCATAACTTCATGCTGTGAGTAATCAACGTTATACCTCTGTAGTTACTACAGTGCTGCACATCCCCCTTATTCTTGAAAATCAGTACCAGTTCACTTCTTTTCCACTCCTCAGACATCCTCTCCCTTTCTAAGATTGTGTTAAATAATCTAGTTAAAAACTAAACTGCCATCTCTCCTAAACATCTCATGCCTCCACAGGTATGTCATCTGGATCGACTGCCTCTCCACTTTTCATCCTCTTCATAGTTGCCCTCACTTCATCCTTGCTAATCCACCACACTTCCTGATTCACTATCCCCACATCATCCACCCTTCTTTCTCTTCCATTTTCTTCATTCATCAGTCCCTCAAAGTACTCCTTCCACCTTCTCAACACATTTCCATCTCTATCCTTCCTCACCCTAATCTGCTGCACATCCTTCCAAGCTCAGTCCCTCTCTCTAGCCAATCGGTAAAAGTCCTTTTATCCTTCCTTAATGTCTAACCTCTCATACAACTCGCTATACGCCTTTTCCTTTGCCTTCACCACTTCTCTCTTCACCTTACCTCATCTCCTTGTACTCCTGTCTACTTCCTTCATCTCGGACTATCCCACTTCTTCTTTGCCAACATCTTCCTCCTTATACTTTCCCATACTTCCTCATTCCACCGCAAAGGCTCCTTGTCTTCCTGCCTCTGTCCAGATGATACACCAACTACCTTCCTAGCTGTCACCATAACTGCTTCTGCGGTACTCTCTCAGCCATCCGGCAACTCTTCACTACCACCCAGTGTCTGTCTTAGCTCCTCTCTGATCACGACACAACAATTTTCCTTCTTCAACTTCCACCATTTGATTCTTACCTCTGCCTTCACTCTCTTCTTCTTCTTGATCTCCAAAGTCATCCTAGAGACCATCATCCAATCCTGCTTAGCTATGTTCTCCCCTGTCTCCAGTCTCTGAGATTGCATCTCCTGCGTAAGATATTCATCAGCGGTCACTCAGGGTCGAGAATGACTGTCCTCCTTCTGGGTTCTTCTGGGTCTTCAGGTGGGCGTTGAGGCCAATCCTGGAGCTGCATAACGGGAGGACGCCTGCGCGTGACCATTTTAAACATGGAGAGGCTGGTGCGCCTGCAGCCACCCCATGGTCCTTGGCAGGGGGTGGTCAGAGTCCAATGGCACGGAGAATCAAGACTATTGGGGACCACCCTCTATTGCAGCCTTCAATGCCATTGTGACCTGGAGACATCTTGCACCTGTTCAGCCGTTCAGGTCTTTGTTGGATTATGCTTCCTCTGGAACCTCCCCCTCGAGTGACCCTACCAGGAGCCAAGATCCAGACAGCATAGCTCTTGGGATCATTAGTATATACAAGCTTCTCCATCATGGCAAGGTGGTGATCCAGGAGAAGGCATAAGATATGGTCCACCTGTATGCACCTTCCTCCACTCTAATAATGCCACCATGTCCCTCCATCATCTTGAAATATGTATTCACCATAGCCATTTCCATCCTTTACACAAAATCCACCACCATCTGTCTTTCCACATTCCTCTCTTTGATACCATACTTACTCATCACCTCTGTTCCCTTCACCAACATGCCCATTGAAGTCTGCTCCAATCACCACTCTCACCTCCTTGGGAACCCTCCACTACTTCATCCAACGCACTCCAGAATTCTTCTTTCTCTTCCATCTCACACCCAACTTGTGGGGCACATGTACTGATAACATTCATCATCACAGCTTCGATTTCCAGCTTCATAATCATCACTTTGTCCAAAACTTTCTTGCCAACACACTCTTGACACCCTTTTCCTTCAGAGTACCCTACCCTATTTCTCCTCCCATCCACACCATGGTAGAACAGTTTGAACCCACCTCTGATGCTCCCGACCTTACTCCCCTTCCACCTGATCTCTTGCACACACAGTATGTCTACCTTCCTTCTCTCCATCATATCAGCCAGCTCTCTCCCTTTGCTAGTCATAGTGCCAACATTCTCCTCCTCCTTTGCCCAACAGTAGCATAGTTTCCACCAGCACCCTGCTGGCCAACAGTACCAGTGGCGGTCGTTGGCAACCCGGGCCTTCACTGATCCGGTATGGAAAACTGATCTATGACCTGCATATTTGATTTGGCAAAGGTTTTATGTCGGATTTTTACTTCCTGACACAATGCTTCCCATGTTTGGGGGCTTGGACCAGCACTAAGAGTGCACTAGCTTGTGCATACCCAGTGGCTGGGTTGCTTCAGCCCACTGGGGATGCACAAGCCAGTGATTCAGCTCTCTTTGAACTCCTTAATAAGCATGTGCATGTCAGACTTGGTAGCAAGGCATTTCAAAAACTAGATTGCTGGTAAAAGGAAGTACTTTTCTGAGCAGAAGTTACACCAAATTATGCACCCTTCAAACATTGTCACCATGGTTGTCCTGAACATACACAAAGAGCCACCCCCATAGTTGTCACTAGACAACTATGGGGGAAGCTGGAAGAAACAATTGTCCTCCCAGATTGTTTCCCTGATCTTAACCACACCTAGATTTAACGACACACCAAACCCATACCTAAACTTAACTATGACGTAGGAAGAGTTGGAGGTGTCCATGGATCTGCTGCCAAACCAGGTAGTCTATTCATCCGGCATTACAGCTTATGAGGAGACCATCCCCTTCATGGCCTAGCCAATGAGCATTGCAATCCTGGACACCAACCAATGTTTTTACATTAAGGTTGCACAGGGTAGTGGTGGACTCAGGCTGTTTGAGGGGCAGGGGAGAAAAAATAAACAAAAAGGGCACCAGCTGTATGGAGTGGGGCATTATCAATGAGAATTAGGTAGGGGGATAGTCAGGGTGGTAGAATCAGAGTAGCATTCTTCTTTTAGTCATGTGTTTGTATATATCAATGACCTTGTTTGGGTCAACTGGGATGTCCCTCTCAATGGATAGCAGCAGGAGATCTGAGAGCCTACCTTCCCAACATCTATTCCTGAGCTGGGTCTTGAACAGATTCAATTTATAGAATGACCGTTCTACTTAAGTGGTTTTCACTGACAATGTGTCATATATTTTGAGGAGCTTGGTCAGGCTGGGAAAACTGTGTCCACATTGTTAACTTTAAGGCACCTTAGCATAGCTTGCACATTGTTGGTTGGAAAATTATCTAAGAGCACCCTGGAGGGAACTTCATGCTTGGTTGGTCAGTCAGTCAGTCAGTCAGTCAGTCAGTCAGTCAGTCAGTCTCTCTCTCTCTCTCTCTCTCTCTCTCTCTCTCTCTCTCTCTCTCACCCTCTCTCTCTCCCTCTCACCCTCTCTCTCTCTCCCTCTCTCTCTCTCACCCTCTCTCTCTCCCTCTCCCTCTCCCCCTCTCTCCCTCTCTCTCTCTCTCTCTCTCTCTCTCCCTCTCTCTCTCTCCCTCTCTCTCTCTCACCCTCTCTCTCTCTCACCCTCTCTCTCTCTCTCTCTCTCTCGACAGACCTGTTAAAGAATGAGGTTATTTAGGTGTATGTGCACCCCTTGGAGCAGCTGGAGAACCAACACCCAGTTCCTACCCATAGCTTGCTTTACCCACACGAGCCCCTTTAGAAAAATTGGTGACTTTATTGTAGTTACAGTGATATACTTCATAAAGTTTTATAATCTGTTCATGAATTATGAAGGTTGTAGAAATTATATATGTAAAATTTTCCATTGCATATCTATATCCAATCAGATTACAAGATAGAAATTGGAATTAATATCTCATTTTTGAAATAGGCCTTAAAAAGTAAGTATACACTATTTTTTTTCCTTTTTCTCCCTTTTTTCTCCCCAATTGTATCCGGCCAATTACTCCACTCTTCCGAGCCGTCCCGGTCGCTGCTCCACCCCCTCTGCTGATTCGGGGAGGGCTGCAGACTACCACATGCCTCCTCTGATACATGTGGAGTCGCCAACTGCTTCTTTTCACCTGACAGTGAGGAGTTTCGCCAGGGAGACGTAGCACGTGGGAGGATCACGCTATACCCCCCAGTTTCCCCTCCCCCTCCCCGAACAGGCGCCCCGACCTACCAGAGGAGGCGCTAGTGCAGCAACCAGGACACATACCCACATCTGGCTTCCAACCCGCAGAGACGGCCAATTTTGTCTTTAGAAACGCCCAACCAAGCCGGAGGTAACACGGGGATTCGAACCAGCGATCCCCAAGTATACACTATTTTTTAAAAGACTGCCTACTTGCATTTATAAAAAGAGAGGGGAGGGCAGTGTCCATGTATAAAGGATATAAAGGGATGTAGAAGATGGCAATGTGGGTTAGACTGAAGGTTTCAGTGTTATAGTAAAACATCTCGCCCTATCTTCTCACAAGTCAACCAGGATAGTTAAATTGACTAATGCTGCCATGTCACATTTAAATTTGTCTCATATTCGATTGGTCTTACACACTGGAGCCAATGTGTGTGCCCTATGTCACATGGGTCTCATCAACTTTAATGCCCTGGTATGACAAAGGCAATTGGGTGGGGTTTGATCATAATGTATGAATTCCCCCAGAAGCAAGTGCAATTTTTCTACCTCAAAATCACCCTGTGACATACCCCGTTTTGCACTAAATTTATCAGGAGGGCAATCAGATTTACTATCCTACACCAATCTTTTCATATTACCAAACAAAGCTATTGTTAGCCTTTATTTATATATCTCAGGCAAAAGAACCCAAAAATTAAATTATATATTAAAATCAGTTCAAAGCTCATCAGAGTTTACAAAATGTCAAACAGATTGTTTACAATACAAGAAAAATATTCAAACAAACAAACAGAAATGTGAATACCTCCAGCCTCTGAAGGTGTAGTGCAAGTGGGTGGGCAGGGGATTCTTCCAGAGCTCAAATATTCAATTGTTCGTTCACATTCCAAGACGGAGCTAAAATGGGGCTGAAAATAGCCGAGGCAAGGAAATTTATACGTTGAAAGATTCACATTATAAAGACAAATTTGGGAGCAGACTAATTGAGGCATTGTAATTCGTCAATTAAGGATAATCTATTTTCCGAGGCGCTGCTGTCTCCCTCTGATTTAAATATAGTTCTTTATGATAAATTCAATCAAATGGTACTTTGCAGTTAAACACTAGATATAATGCTCTCATAAAAGATTAAAAAACCAGGAAAATTGTCATTTAGACATTCATCTCAGTGACCAAATAAGGTTACACAATTAAGTTAAACTCTCGGTGATTAATGTAACTTGGTAGCATAGCCATTCCCTTAATAAAAAAGTTCCTTTCGTGATGTCTTGCACGGTGAGATGATATGGCCAACACAAAGAAAAGACAAGGACAAAGAGCCATAATCGGAAACGTCTAGCAACCCATGTGTGTTAATTTGCCAAGAAAGATGGCAGGAATGTAATTCTTCCATCTGTTTGCATTACATCATTAAATTGCATAGACACATTCACACACGCTTGCTCATGAATATATTTTCACATTTGTATTTTTTTTATTTTTTTGGATTTTGATATACTTTATTAATCCCTGTGGGGAAATTCCTCTCTGCATCTAACCCATCATAGCTGTGTAGCTAGGAGCAGTGGGCAGCTGCCGTGCAGCACCCCTGTGACCAACTCCAGTTCATCTTGCCATGCCTCAGTCGGGGGCACAGACAGGAGTATTAACCCTAACATGCATGTCTTTTTGATGGTGGGGGAAACTGGAGCACCCGGAGAAAACCCACCGAAGACACAGGGAGAACATGCAAACTCCACACAGAGGACGACCTGAGAGGACGACCTGGGACGAACTCCCCCCAAAGGTTGGATAACCCCGCGGTTCGAACCCAGGACCTTCTTGCCGTGAGGCGACAGCGCCAACCACTGTGGCACCGTGCCTCCTGTATTGATGATGCTCCATAGTACCGTGAAAGAGGCCTACCTTTTTGACCTTTGCATTAATACAAATTAGCAGGTTGTCAATTTCTGTCAACTCGCTTTCCAAAACTAATTTTATTGCTCATTTAAGCCCATAAGCAATCTGTGAGTGAGTCTTGGTGAGAGAAGAAAAAAAAATGGTAATGTTAAATCCCCCATTCAGCTGCACTCAAATAAATAGTTTTACTTGTAATATAAGGAGCGGCATGGTGGCGCAGTGGTTAGCGCGGTTGCCTCACAGCAAGAAGGTCCTGGGCTCGAGTCCTGGTGTAGTGCAACCTTGGTGGGTCATCCTGAGTCATCCTGTGTGGAGTTTGCATGTTCTCCCCGTGTCTGTGTGGGTTTCCTCCGGGGGCTCCGGTTTCCTCCCACAGTCCAAAGACATGTAGGTCAGGTGAATTGGCTGTACTAAATTGTCCCTAGGTATGAATGTGTGTGTGTGTGTGTGTGTGTGTGTGTGTGTGTGTGTGTGTGTCGGCCCTGTGATGGCCTGGCGGCCTGTCCAGGGTGTCTCCCCGCCTGCCGCCCAATGACTGCCGAGATAGGCTCCAGCATCCCCGCGACCCTGAGAGCAGGATAAGCGGTTCAGATAATAGATGGATGGATGTAATATAAGGATAGCTGCTCTACACTGCATCAACCCACTGCAACATCATTCTTTGACTTCCATTCACATGTAGTACCATTCCCATTAAGCAGAATTAATTGACCCATTCTTATATTAATGGACAACAGATTAATCCAAAAACAATTTAAAAGAACGTCAGTTTTTCACCGAGGAATTTATGTGGCGACAACAGGTAGGTGGTACATGAAACGTCACACAATAGCCAAGAATGCAAGTCATGCCAAGTGCATTGAGTGCGAGTGTGCCTCAGAGCATCAATGGGGAGTGAAGGGAGGCTCAAGTTCAAAAAAGCTCCACGGACAACGCCACATATCACTACCGCAGACATACCATCGCTAAGAGTTTATATGATGTCAAGTGCAAGTTTATATGATGTCAAGTGCAAGTTTATAGGATGTCAAGTGCAGGTGGTAGAACAGAGCGACAGCAGTACAGCAGTAGACGCCAGTAACAGGAGTAAGTAATCCATATGAGCTGCACAATGCCACAAATCAATATCGCACACATATCATAGCCAAGAGTTCAAACGCTGGTAGGAGATGTTCTTCTTAATAATGATTTGGGTTCATCTGCCATTAAATGACCTATTACATTTCAAATTGACTTTTTTTCACTCGAACGAGTGTGAGCATTTCGCAGCAAAATGAGAACCGGTTCTTCTGCGGCAGAATAATGGTTGTACAGGAATCTACATCTGCATAAGATAGTGTTAATGAAGTTTAACGTTATTATACACTTCAGTTAATTACTTTCACCTCTTGTGTAAATATGAACGCTCATCAGCTGCTGTTCTCTACATGCGACTCACAAACTGAAAGGTTAAATAATCTTGTGCCCCCCCCACACATACACACACTCATGAATGCTATTTTGAAAAGCTTTTCAATAAGACTTTATTGAAATAAACAACTACCGCAATCCATCAAAATCAAAACAATGCAAACTGGAATGCAAATCAGCCCGTTTTGACTTCATGGTACAAGTCGTTCAATGCTAAGAAAAATGTCCTGGGAACTTTATTATGCCAAATACAAAAAAACTGAAAAAAAATCAAAAGACCAAAAAGAATAAAAGTTCAAAGCTGCAAACACAAGGCAGACCGCTAACAACAGGAAATTCCTGCAGAGAGAGTACGCTTTGAATAAAGAATTCTGTGCCATTATAAATGTTATTGGTTCATAACTGCACGCTTTCCTGTTCTTCCACGACCATTATATTCCAGATGAGGATTTGATAGTCTATCTTTTTTATCAGCTAATATAATGCCTTATGGCTTCAACCCAATGAGCACCAGGGACTATCACTGGAGCAAAGGCTCCAGTAACGCTTAGCTACACTTTAATAATGTCTGATTGATGACTACATGTTTTATATGGGTATATATTATATATATATACATATTATATATATATATATATACATATAATTTTCAAAAGGAAGGTGTTGCTTTTCTTTCTGACCTTTTTTTTGTGAGACCAAAATCAACAAAGCTAATAACCTCAATCTATGCCATAAACAGAAAGCACACACACACAAAAAGCAACGCCAGCCTCGTAGCATCGCCCCTGTATTCTTCTCCTCTGATTAAGGGATAAATTATCAGAAGTTGAGAAGAAGTAAAATCCTTCAACCTGCAGAATAAATCATCAAAAGGCTGCTAAAACCGCGATATGCTGTTAGTAAAAAAAAAAAAAAATTGTATCAGAGTTTGCATATCTAACTGAAAGGTGAACAACAGAAACATAATCATTGCATTTAATAAAGTCTTTTGGAGCCCACAGCGTAAGCTCCTTATAAACTTATGTAAATGAACATGCTTACCGTGCAGAGGAAGTGACATTAGGGTTATTCATTTTTGGTTTATGGATGTCTCGCAGGCTAAGGAATCCTGTCATTGTAACGCATATTATGGACTTGCACTTTTCAAATACTCTCTTCAAAAGGTCGATAATTGTAAAGCTTATCTATGAAATGTTGAATAGCAACTTCAGCAAAGAACTGAACCTTCCATAAATCCACTAACTCTAGTGGGGAATATTCAAGGAAGTGAAAAAAATTAAGCTTTTAGGCTAATTCCAAACACATTTATCGTTCAACACCAAATAACTTTTAAACACGAAGCCATCACTCCCCCTTTACATTGAAGTAAATGTGATGCAGATACACCTTTGGCAGAGCGAGAAAGTTGATGATAAATAGGTGTAGCGTGCAAGGAGTGCGAGTACTCTGAGTCTGTGCGTCCGTCAGTGTGTGAGGAGGAGTGAGAGACAGAGGAGGAGAGGGAGAAAAGGGACAGATACAGGGGCATGGCATTAAGCCAGGAGTCCTCAATACTCCCCCGTGCATATCAGTTTCCAAACCAGATCCCATTGGACGACACTGATCCTACTGCAGCGCGGTAAAGGATCTGCTCATCAGGGATTTCAGCATGGTGACCTGTTGGCTAGGCGACCTACAATGACAAAGACTGAAGGTGACGAGAGGAGGTGAGAGAGGCAAAAAAAGTGTTGAGATATAATTGTGTGCGTTCTTGTACTTCTACCTTTGTGAGGTCCAATTTGACTTTTTAACCATTAGAAGACGTTTATTGCAAAATGAGGACTTTTTGCCTTGTTCTGTAAGGGTTTATTTTAGGGTTGGAACTTGGGTTTAGGGTTAAGGTTAGAATTAGGATTAGATTAAGGTTAGGGTAAGGGTTAAGGTTAGGCATGTAGGTCTGATGGTTAAGGGCTAGGGAATGAATGTAGTTAATGAGGGGTGCTCGACAAGCTAGAAGAACTAGATTAAGTGTGTGTGTGTGGGGGGGCTGTTTTTGTGTGGTTATTTTTTTCATGTTCTTGTCCTTTGCACCCTTAAAGGAACAAGTTGGAAGACATCTGCTCTATCTGTGACAATGGACATGGTTTTCAGTCTTTTTCTTTCTAAAATTCCTTTTAACAAATAATTAATCTAAATTCAATTTTCTAATCCCAGCCAGTCTCTTGAGTGCAATGGTGTGTCTCTTCATGATAATTGTGTCCCAGTCACGTGATGAACCTTGAGTGTAACTGAACTGAAAGTCAGGATGATGAACAGTTTGTTCATTCAATAATTATTTCATTTATTCATTTTCTTTACCCACTTAATGCGTTCCAGGGTCACAAGGGGCCGAGGCCTTCCCAAAGCATTGGCAGAAGGCTGGGAGTAGCCCTGGCCAGGTTGCTAGCTGCTCACATGATAGACAAATGTCCAGTTAACACTTATAAAGTGACATGAAAAATATGTAGATGTGGAGAGCCTAGCTGTATCAAAACCATTACATAATAAAGTTAGGCTTGATTCCAAACACGGAGAAAAATCTAGCTGCATCAAAACCATTATATATATATATATATATATATATATATATACACTACCGTTCAAAAGTTTGGGATCACCCAAACAATTTCGTGTTTTCCATGAAAAGTCACACTTATTCACCACCATATGTTGTGAAATGAATAGAAAATAGAGTCAAGACATTGACAAGGTTAGAAATAATGATTTGTATTTGAAATAAGATTTTTTTTACATCAAACTTTGCTTTCGTCAAAGAATCCTCCATTTGCAGCAATTACAGCATTGCAGACCTTTGGCATTCTAGCTGTTAATTTGTTGAGGTAATCTGGAGAAATTGCACCCCACGCTTCCCGAAGCAGCTCCCACAAGTTGGATTGGTTGGATGGGCACTTCTTTGAGCAGATTGAGTTTCTGGAGCATCACATTTGTGGGGTCAATTAAACGCTCAAAATGGCCAGAAAAAGAGAACTTTCATCTGAAACTCGACAGTCTATTCTTGTTCTTAGAAATGAAGGCTATTCCATGCGAGAAATTGCTAAGAAATTGAAGATTTCCTACACCGGTGTGTACTACTCCCTTCAGAGGACAGCACAAACAGGCTCTAACAGGTACTATTTAATGAAGATGCCAGTTGGGGACCTGTGAGGCGTCTGTTTCTCAAACTAGAGACTCTAATGTACTTATCTTCTTGCTCAGTTGTGCAACGCGGCCTCCCACTTCTTTTTCTACTCTGGTTAGAGCCTGTTTGTGCTGTCCTCTGAAGGGAGTAGTACACACCGGTGTAGGAAATCTTCAATTTCTTAGCAATTTCTCGCATGGAATAGCCTTCATTTCTAAGAACAAGAATAGACTGTCGAGTTTCAGATGAAAGTTCTCTTTTTCTGGCCATTTTGAGCGTTTAATTGACCCCACAAATGTGATGCTCCAGAAACTCAATCTGCTCAAAGAAGTGCCCATCCAACCAATCCAACTTGTGGGAGCTGCTTCTGGAAGCGTGGGGTGCAATTTCTCCAGATTACCTCAACAAATTAACAGCTAGAATGCCAAAGGTCTGCAATGCTGTAATTGCTGCAAATGGAGGATTCTTTGACGAAAGCAAAGTTTGATGTAAAAAAAATCTTATTTCAAATACAAATCATTATTTCTAACCTTGTCAATGTCTTGACTCTATTTTCTATTCATTTCACAACATATGGTGGTGAATAAGTGTGACTTTTCATGGAAAACACAAAATTGTTTGGGTGATCCCAAACTTTTGAACGGTAGTGTATATATATTACATTTATGCTCAACTCCAAAGACGGAGAAAAATATTTTCAAAATAATTTGCATTTGTAATGATACATATCTTTTAGCAGGAGCCATATAGATTGGAAAGTTTGACAATTACCTTGTACAGATTACATCTTCTCAAACTACAAAAGAGTTTGATTAAGCCCTTTTACTCTTCGATCCACCCTATTTTTTCACATCATATATAAAACTATATCAATAAAAAGGTATTAACCAGCTCTTATCACCTTCAATTAATTCACCGCTAAGAGATGACTCCACATAAACTGTCATGACAAAAATATTGAGGGTTAGTTTGCAGGCCATGGCGTAGTCGAAGGCGCTGGCCGTTCACGGCACAAGTCGATCTAAGGTGGGCCAGGGGCGTAACGAATCAGCACCGGGCCCTAAGGCAAGCTGGTCAAAGCGGGCCCTATAGCAATAGGTGGGATCACCATGATGCGCACCTCTAAACACAGATGAAAACATAACGGTGACAACGCACCAACACATAGGCCTACATAAACATTATGGTGACGGCGCACCAACACATAGGCACCAACACTTAGGCCTACATAAACATTATGGTGACAGTGCACCAACCCATAGGCCTACATAAACATTATGGTGACAGCACACCAACACGTAGGCCTACATAAACATTATGGTGACAGCACACCAACACGTAGGCCTACATAAACATTATGGTGACAGTGCACCAACCCATAGGCCTACATACACATTATGGTGACAGCGCACCAACCCATAGGCCTACATAAACATTATGGTGACGGCGCACCAACACGTATATAAGTGTTGGGGACAAGTCAAATAAATAAATAAATAATAAGTTCTACTTACATCATAGGCGCACTCTCCTGGCTTTTCGCTGTGCGAAGTCGTCAATTAAACCATTAGGATCCAGCTGGCGGGCACGAGCATTCCCAGTCGAGAGGGTGGGGGTCCAGACCAACGGGCCTGTCCCACTGCGCTCCTCACATACGACCTGACGCGCTTCCGTTTCGAAAGCGCTCGTTCGGCGGTTGCAACAGTTACTGGTGTAATGATCTGTGCCCTCTGGCTATGTTAACTTATAACATTAATAAAGCAAGGACGACTTCTCTCGTGCTGGGTGTTTATTCACCGACCGGATTCCGACTGACGTTGTTACGTACATCACGTGACTTTGTTGTGGCGCTACGGAAAGCCGTAAGGGACATTCGCAAATCAAATATTACTAGCAAATATTACATCTCCCTTTTTCTGAAAAGTGCTGCTTTCTCTGCAGAGATACAGACCACGTTGAGCACGTTTATAAGCGAATACAATCTTAATAAGAAAGAATATGAAAGTGGAACTCTTATATAACTGGACTGCAACAAAGTAGTGTAAAACATTTCCTTCACTGTCTAAATGTGACACCGTAATAACATTTCATCTTTTTTTTCATTTCATTACTGGTAACTGCAAACAGCAGGTAGGTACACAAGGTAAGTGAACGCTGTAAATATTTCTTTTCAAAACATAGCAGGTATAGTACAGGTTGGTGTAAAATTCTCTTTTTTTAACATTCATAAGTCAAGGATTTGTCTTGGTTTGATCGTGCGACCTGACCTCGTGGTGTAACCAGGCTGTGTGTCTGGTTGTCGCTGATTGTTCGTGTCTGGAGGTTCAGCATGCTCTTGCTGATGGGCTTGTGTGTTGTTGTTAGCGCTGGTAACAGTCTGCTGTGAAGTGTGTGTGTGCGTAGTGTGAGTGTTCACTCTGCTTTGTCGCAGGTGTTGACGGTTGCGTTGGTAGATCTGACCTTCTTTGGTTTGGATGTGGTAGCTCCTGTCTGTGTTCGCTGGTCTTTCCACAGTTGCAGGTCTCCAGGATCCATCCTCCTGCCGGAAGCGGATTGGTGTGCCTGCGGGCAGGTGGGGCAGAGGTTTGGCTGTTCGGTTGTAGTATGCCTGCTGGCGCTGTTGACATACCTCTCTCCTTTTGTGAACATCCTCCTGACTGGCGATCTGTGGCTGCAGGTGTTTTGCTGTTGATGGGAGAATGGACCGCAGCCTCCGACTCATCAGTAGCTGTGCCGGTGATTTCAGGTTGTCCACCGGTGTGTTGCGATACTCCAGTAAGCTCATGTAGGGGTCTTTGTTCTCAGCTTTGGCTTTGTCCAGGATGCGTTTGGCCGTCTGGACAGTCTTCTCGGAGAGGCCGTTGCTCTGTGGGTAGTGGGGGCTTGTGGTGGTGTGTGAGAAACCCCATGTCTGTGAGAAGTTGCGGAACTCACCAGAGCTGTAGCACGGACCGTTGTCGCTGATGATAGTCTCGGGGATTCCGTGTCGAGCCATTGCTGCTTTCAGCTTCATGATGACGGCAGATGAGGTGCAGCTGTAAAGTCTTTCTAGCTCGAAGAATCTGGAGTAGTAGTCCACAGTGACTATGAAGTCCTGTGAGTTCCATGTGAATAGGTCTGTGCCTATCACTTGCCACGGCCGCTCGGGTATGGCGTGTGACATCATTGGTTCCTTTGCATTTGCGCTGCGCCGTTCTTGGCATATGCTGCAGTCTGCTACCGCATCCTCGATCTGTTTCCCCATGCCAGGCCAGAACAGTAAGTCTCTTGCTCGGCATTTGCTTTTTTCCACGCCAAGGTGGCTGGCATGGATGCGCTGTATCATGTCCTTGCGAAGCTTTTGGGGGACAATGATTCTCTCACCTTTGAACAGGATACCGTCCATTTCTGAGATTTCTGCTCTGTGGTTCCAGTATTCCTGGATGCTGGGCGGGCACTTTTTCTTTGTGTCTGGCCAGCCAGTGAGTGTGGCTCGTCTGAGTGCGGTGAGCTGTGGATCTTGCGCTGTTTCCTGCTTGATTTCTGTGAGTCTTGTGTCGCTCACAGGGATGTTGCTGAGGACTGTGTGCACTTGGGCCTCCATCCCTTCCTGTAGGTCACTGTCGTGGTGTTCTATTGACTTGCGTGACAGTGTGTCGGCCACCGGTATGTCCTTACCGGGGCGGTGGATGATTTGGATGTCGTATTTTTGGAGCGCCAGGATCATCCGTTGCAGCCGGGGTGGTGCTGCTGCCAGTGGCTTTTTTAGTATTGCCTCCAGAGGCTTGTGGTCTGACTCCACAATCACTTTTCGTCCATACATGTACTCGTGGAACCTCTTGCAGCCGAAGACCACAGCGTAGAGCTCCTTCTCTATCTGTGCGTAGTTTTCTTCAGTGCTGTTGAGTGACTTGGACGCATAGGCAATTGGTTTGCCATCTTGGAGCATGACAGCCCCAAGGCCACTTTTGGATGCATCCACTTGGAGTCGCAGCTCTTTCTGCGGGTCGAAATATGAGAGTACTGGACCTGGGTGCTGTGTAATGAGATTCTTCATCTCTTGGAACGCCTTGTCGTGGACTGCATCCCACACAAACTCACTGTCCTGTTTCAGAAGCTGTCTGAGGGGTGAGTTTATCTGTGAGAGGTGTGGAGCGAATCTGGCGAGGTAGTTGATCATGCCGAGGACTGTCTCCAGCTCTGCTTTGTTCTGTGGGGGTTGCATGTCCTTGACTGCCTTCACCTTGTGTGGGTCTGGTTTGATGCCTTCGTGTGAGAGCGTGTGGCCGAAGTAGCTTACCTCGGACACGCATATGTGACACTTGTCGGGGTTGAGCCTCACCCCTCGCTCCCTTGTGCGCTTCAGCATCGCTCTGAGACGCTGGTCATGTTCCTCTTTAGTCTTGCCGAACACTAGTATATCGTCCACTATGGCCGTCACACCGTCCAATCCTTCATATGTTTCATCCACGCGTCTCTGGAACTCGTCTTGAGCGGACACGATTCCGAATGGCAGTCTGAGGAAACGATACCTGCCAAACACTGTGTTAAATGTCGTCAACATTGAGGATTCAGTGCTCAGTTTGATGGCCCAATAGCCTGACCGCGCGTCTAACACGCTAAAGTACTCAGCTCCAGCAAGCTTTGTGGTGGCGTCCTCCAGCGTGGGGAGGGGGTAGTGAGGTCGTTGTATCACTTTGTTAAGAGCTCTGGGGTCTAAACACACTCTAAGTTTGCCTGTCTTTGGCTTCTCAACAATGACGAGTGCGTTCACCCATTCTGTGGGTTCTGTTACCTTACAGATTATGCCGCCTTTCTCCATGCTGTCAAGCTCGTCCCTCAGTTTGCTGCGTAGGGCGATGGGGATTCTGCGTGGCGGGCAGACGACCGGCGTTGCATCTGGTGTGACGCGGAAGGTGCACTCGCCTGGGAACTCTCCTATTCCTTGGAAAACATCTGCATACTCATCCATTATGCTCTGTGATGTGACATTGTTTTCCTCGCTCACAGCCATCACTATTTTTACCAAGTTTAGGTCACGGCATGTTTTCATTGCCATGACTGGTGGGGCGTTTGTGTCAATGACGTAAAAGTCCAGCATAATTGCATTGTCTCTGTACTTACATTTGAGTTTGCATGTGCCTTTCACGCTCAGCGCGCCTCCTCCATATTCAGTGAGTCTGTGTATTGCTGGTTTCAGTGTCACATTTTTGAACAGCGCCTGGAACAGGTTGGTGGGAATAGTATTGGCCTGTGCCCCAGTGTCTAGTTTAAACTTTACCTTCTGTGGAGGTGTGCCAATTCCAACCTCTACGTAAGCCTGCTCGTTGCTTTTTCCGTTGTTCTCTATTGAGATGCAGTCTATGTACAGCTCTGTCTGTTCTCCCACAGCGGTGCTCTCCACTGTAATGTTGTCGAAGTACAGTTCTTCCTGTTCTCTGTCAGTGGTGCACTCTTCTGGGTTCTCTCCGACGGCATGTACTGTGCCGCGGTAGTACTTTGTCTGTCCCTGGGAGCTAGACTTGCATACTTTAGCAAAATGATTGAGCTTCTTGCATTTAATGCATTGTTTACCCTTAGCTGGGCAAGTGGCTTTAGCGCCGTGTAGCCCTCCACAATAGCTACACGCCCTGGCGGCGGTGCTAACGTCCCTTTGTCTGAAGTTAGCGTTAGCTGCTTTGGGTGCGTTCGGTTTGTAAGTCTTTCTGCCTATTGCGTGCACCGTTTCATGTGTGCTGCCCTGGCCCATAAACGTTAGCTGTTGCTTTGCTAGCTCGTGTGAGCGGGCTACATCTATGGCCTTTTCTAGCGTTAGCTCAGCTCCCTGGCTAAGTAGCTTTTCTCTCACTCTGGGTGAGTTGGTGGCAAACACGATGCGGTCCCTGACCATCTCGTCGGCATTTGGGTAGCCACAGTCTTTGACTAGGAGCTTTAGCTCAGTTACAAATCGTTCGAAGGATTCACTCTCTCCCTGCATCTTTTCATGAAATTTATATCTGGCATAAATCGGGTTTGCTTTGGGGGTGATGTACTCAGTGTACTTATCGTAGTACGTTTCTAGCTTCTTGGCTTGTTCTCCGCTGAGTGTCCAAGTGTTGTGCACATCGCGCCCTTTTTCCCCTATCCAGAGCAGGAGGTAGCTGCATTTCTCCTCTTCGTTCTTCCCGCGCAGGGGGCCGTTGAACATTAGCTCCGTTGTTTGTCGAAATCGTCTCCATGCTTCAGGTAAGTTCGCCGATTCCCAGTCCATCCGTGGAGCTGGAACGCCGTACGAATCCATATTGGGTATTTAAACTCCGCTACTCTGACACCATGTACTGTTCTGTGCCCTCTGGCTATGTTAACTTATAACATTAATAAAGCAAGGACGACTTCTCTCGTGCTGGGTGTTTATTCACCGACCGGATTCCGACTGACGTTGTTACGTACATCACGTGACTTTGTTGTGGCGCTACGGAAAGCCGTAAGGGACATTAGCAAATCAAATATTACTAGCAAATATTACAACTGGAAGTGTTAAGAAACGTAGTAAAACTGTACACACTTCCCCCCCAAGCTTGCAGCGATGCAGTTGTTGTCCACGGTCACCATGTTGGCTAGTTGTTGGATTGTTTCGACGTTTGAGAGATTTTCTCTTTACACAAGCACGGAATGACACGAGCTGCACTGGAAATGCTGAAGTGAGGCCATTTTTGTAAATATCACACAACTTGCTTGCGCAGAACGTTCATCATCTGTTGCAGGTCACAGTGTTTTAGGCTGTACAACGTTGACCGTATCCACCGTTGTTCTCAAACCCGTGAATCGCCGTGTCGGCTGAGAGATCACAGTGTCGAGAGCGGCACTGAACACAGCCACGCGAAAACAGGCCTCTGCCCTCTGCGTCTGCTAAACGCTCGTCTTGACAAAGTTCATCAAAATGCCCTTTCACTGTCCGCCGTCGAGAATCCTCGAAGGTTTTGCTCACCCCCTATTTCTCTGCGAGCGCCTGCGCGGTCTGCTTGGCATCCTCAAACTGGTCCCGGAAGGCCTGACATGGCCGCCGTGCAAGGCGGGCCCCAAATCATCGCGGGCCCCTACGCAGCTGCATACCCTGCATATATGGTAGTTACGCCCCTGGGTGGGGCCAGTGGCGAACTGCCAATTTCGTAATGGGCGGCGGAAGTCCAGGCCGGCTAAGGCTACGGTCACACATGCGCGAAATTAACATTGATGCACATTGACTGTTTTGAAGACAATGATACATGTCCAGATATTTGTTTTTGTGATTAAAGTGGTTTAGGACAGCAGTCATTAGTTAATTTATTCACGACATAGGCCAACATAACATACATACAGTAGGAGTATGTGATGTCTGCGGCAAATCGGGGGGGGGGGGGGGGAACTCGGGAATTGCCGCAGCCGGGACTCGAACCCGTGTCTCCCGCACCACGGGCAACTACGTTACCCAGTCGGCTACCGAGCCTATTCCCTAGTCGCCCGTGGTGCGGCAGACATAGGTTCACGTCCCGGCTGCGGCGGTTCCCGGGTTGCCCCCCGAATTCACTACATTGGTGTCAGAAGAGGGATGGTGAATAGCGAGGGACCGTGAAGCCATCGCAAGCGTTTCCCGAAGGGGGCGGGGGGGGGGTAGTGTAACGTACACGAACAACTAAACACGTTATAACGGGTTGGACCCTTTAGTCGACTGGTTAACGTTGTCACCCGCGGTGCGGAATACACGAGTTCGCGCCCCGGCTGTGACAGTGGGGCCGGGGACAGCCTTCCCAAAGGAAGGGGGCTATGTAACAATCACGGATGAATAGGCTCGGTAGCCCTTAGCTAACGGCTCGAACCCTTTAGTCGACTGGTTAACGTTTTCGCCCGCTGTGCGGGTGATCCGAGTTCGCGCCCCAGCTGTGACGGTCCGGCAGGGCTGCCCCCCCCTCCCGAATTCGCTATAAGTCTATACTTAGTGTACCTTCGCCTCAAGCCCGGAAACTACCGCACGACGCATGCGCTAAAACGTGGTATGACCAGGCGGAGACGCAGGCGTGATATCTGGTTTTAACACCCATCTACTAGCACTGCGCCACCTGATTTTGACTGACACACCCTTTATTGCGCCCCCACGCCCTTTTCGGCACAAGCGATGTTACGGGGAGCCCGGAAATGAGCAAACACGTCCAGGCGAGAGAAAAGCCACCTTGTGCCCAACAAAATCATCACTACGTCTGAATTAGCACTGTAATAAACCCGTTCGGTGTTTATCGTTAAAATGATCCAATGTCCAGTCTTAGGATGTTCGTTGTGAGGTCCTCACTAAGAACAAAGCAGTGGAACATTTTTGTCTTTGCATTTTTATTTCCTTGGGGTAACAATTAGAACAATTAACTATTTTTTTAACAGACTCTCCAGTTTTTTTAATACAGGCCTCTACCAAACGGTTGAGATGTCGCTTCGTGGTAAAAGTCAAAAAACATTTACAAACACCAAAATATCTAGAAAAAGTCAAAATAAAATGCTAACTTTTTAAACTTTTTAACTCAGACTTGCTCATCTGTGTCGTTGCACAACAGCACGCATGTTTTCGGGCATTAGAGCCACTTTATTTCTGGTGGTATGCTGCGAAGCACTTTTTTTGTAAGATTTTCATTGGGAATGACGAAGAAGGACAGGATTAGGAATGAGTATAGTATTAGAGGGACAGCTCAGGTCGGACGGTTTGGAGACAAAGCAAGAGAGGCAAGACTGAGATGGCTTGGACATGTGTGGAGGAGAGAAGCTGGGTATATTGGCAGAAGGATGTTGAATATGGAGCTGCCAGGGAAGAAGAAAAGAGGAAGGCCAAAGAGGAGGTTTATGGATGTGGTGAGGGAGGACATGCAGGTGGCTGGTGTGACAGAGGAAGATGCAGAGGACAGGAAGAGATGGAAACGGATGATCCGCTGTGGCGACCCCTAACGGGAGCAGCCGAAAGTAGTAGTAGGTGCTGTGAAGCACTGTTGGGTTGCATTCAAACACAGGAAAACATTGCATTTTGACATTTCCATCTTGACACACCTTGAACAGAGGTTGCACCGCCCCTGCTTGTCACAGTGAAGTGGCAAATGTCCACAGTTGTCATAACACACAGCTGGTTGTGGTTGTGAGGGTGTTGGGGTGTAGCGTTTCTTCTGAGACGACATCTGTGGTGGAGAGGAGGATGATGGTTGGTCAACTTTGGATGCTGGCTTGTTGACTTGCTTCAAACCGTGGGAGACTGCCAGGCAAAACCTTTTGAGAAGCATTGGTTTCTCGTTCAGAAGGTCACAAGAAGCATACCGTCACAAGCACTAGGGCGTCCGGGTAGTGTGGCGGTCTATTTCGTTTCCTACCAACACGGGGATCCCGGTTCAAATCCCCTTGTTACCTCCTGCTTGGTCAGGCATCCCAAAAGACACAATTGGCCGTGCCTGCGGGTGGGAAGTCGGATGTGGGTATGTGTCCTGGTCACTGCACTAGCGCCTCCTCTGGTTAGTCAGGGCACCCGTCCGGTGAGGAGGGGGAACAGGGGGGAATAGCATAATCCTCTCACATGCTACGTCCCCCTGGCGAAACTCCTCACTGTCAGGTGAAAAGGAGCGGCTGGCGACTCCACATGTATCGGAGGAGGCGTGTGGTAGTCTGCAGCCCTCCCCGGATCAGTAGAGGGGGTGCAGCAGTGACCGGGATGGCTCGGAAAGTGGAGTAATTGGCCGGATACAACTGGGGAGAAAAAGAGGAAAAAACACCTTTACAAGCACTACTGCCGGCCTTGTGCTGTCCACAAACTAGAGCCCTGGTAGTCTAAAATACCATAAATGTTTTAAATGCAGAGGTTGACAGTTCTGTGTGGACAGAAAATAGAGTAATTCACTTTAAAATGTTGGGAAACTATTACTACACTTTTATAATGCTATGAAACAAATGTGAATAAATTGAGCTCTTTAAATATATGATCCCTACATGAAATAATGTACTGAAACAGTCATCATCCCATGCCAAGTTGATACATAAACTATATCACGATTTATATTTTGCAAACCGAAGATCACTGAGCCTGTCCCCCTTGGAACCTCATACATAAGGAACTAGGCTAGCAAAATAGTTATGTTTTAAATCATCTCTTAAAAGCATTTCTGCAGATATATATATATATATATATATATATATATATATATATATATATATGATTTGCTGTAGATTTATATTTGATTTACTTTTTGATTTTTTCCCCCCTCATCATATTTGTTATATTTCCACTCAGAATTCTTTTCAAGGACATTTCCGGTGACTTTTGCTTGGCTATACATGACAGCGCTTGCTCACAGAAGGGCACATTATTCAGTATTAACTATCAGTGGAGGGCTCAACAGTTTCTGGAAGGACTCTGTGTAACTTTTAGCTGGTCACTGAGTGTAACTGCCAAACTTCAAGCACCGGTGACACCGCATTCTCACTCTCAGCTAAAAAAATACGTTACAAAGATGCCATGTCAGTAGGTAAAATTACAATTTTTAAACCCAACGATAATTTTCTATGACCTCAGTAATATTTCCAGGACATCAATGATCAATTCGATCATTTTCCAGGTGTTTCCAGGTTTTCCATGACATGTATTTTCTGTAACAATGATTTTAATCAGTGTATGGTGGTTTGTCAGGTTGTGTGCAATGCATTATTGTTGGCAATATTTCAAAATGAGTCATCTAAAAAATGTATTATTATCAATGAACCAGGGAAAAGTGAGTGTGCGTATAATACTTACAAATTACAATGGATTAGGAGTTGACCTTTTAGATAATCAACAGCTTGCATTTTTATTATCTTTCAAACCCCTCTCAGGAATTTTCTGATTCCGTGGTAAGACTGTATTTATTTTCAACAGCATCACCACACACCACTTGTCAACAAAACGTTAATGCAACGCAACTGTGGCTCATCTGGAGATTTTCCCAATGCTTGCAGACCACTGGCAAATTAAAGCAAAATTTGATTCCCATCAGGTTAATTAGGGCTGCAACAAAATAAATTGCTTCTGGTCAGAATAATAAATGAAAAAATAAGTAAATGGGTTATAACTGGCAACCTGTCTTATTACTTCTGCATCTAATATCGTGGCTGTGGACATCCATGCAGTATTCGACTGTGTTTGTACTGCTGAATTTGATATGTAGCACCACCATTCGCTGCCAGCACCCTTGTTGTCACCAAACATAGGTCAAGGACAGTCAATTTAATATCGGGCTGCAAAGGAGCCTGATATTACTGTGAATTATTACACTGTGATGATTAATTACAGCCGCTGTCAGTACAGCTCATGTTAAAGGCACTACTATATTCACGCATAACATGCACTGCTATATTGAAGTCGGGCACATAAATGACTGCACAGTAAAATAGAGTACCAAATTGAGAACTTGCATATGCCGTATTATAATAATGTGATGCTTTTTATACAGTTACCACGGTACTGCCTCCTGTAAAGGAAGCACGGTAGCAAATACAAGCTGACATAACGCGCATGGCGGAAACCCCTAAAAGGCTGGGAGTTTAATCTTTTTTCTTCTTCTTTTTTGTGTGCAGTTTTGCCACTTCAATCTCACACTCATTATCACTGAAAATCCTGCTGAAAGTAAGAACATTTCCAACGTGCCCGTGCTCAGACTCACTCTCAGTTCTTTGCACATTCACCGGTTCAATTGACATGTGTATAAACTTTCACCATTTTATAAGACTCTGACATTTCTTATTGAACTGGTAACAAATGGCATTTCCCCTGACAACTTGTTAACTTTTAAAGGTTGATAGATTCGATATACACCAGGCTCAAATAAGCAGTGGATCACTTTGAAAAACAAAGCTGGGGGGATTAGTTGCTGTCAACTTGAGGATCAGATGGGCAAGTTTGTGGGGCAAAGTGTACACATTATTTATAGTGACATGGACGATATTGATCTTGGTGCATTTATAGGAGAGAAGACCCCTAATTTGTGGTCCTCTGTTGCCGCTGCCTTTGTCCTCCCACTGCGAGTTCACCTTGACCTTGGTGTTTCTTCAAGCTACTTTGATTTTAAAGAATATGATGAGAAGGTTTGCATTGGAAATTCCTCTACGGAGTGTGAATAGAGTAAAATTAAGGATGCAGATATAATGTGATAAGCAAGGTGGACACATTTGCTGTCATTGCGGAGTTCAAATGATCAGCTCAAAATAATTTACCTTTGAAGAATACATCAGTGATGATTACCATTTTATGGCTTTACGGAGAGCAGTATCATTAGTGGGGCCATACTGAAAGTGATTCTCCCCGAGGTTCCAAGGTCGTCTCGTGTACATTCCTATGTGAGCACATAGTGTATACCAGCTAAAAAATAACTGCATATCCAGAGGTCAACTCCGGAATTACCCAGGCAGTATTAGGACCAAGCAGATTGATAAAGCAGACCATCTCCAGTTTAAATCACAGATTATTGTATCAGCGATTAATTAGATAAGTGTATCCTGCAGGCTTTGCACAATATGACCTGCTCGTGATCTAAATGATCCACCACTCCTTCTTCCTTTAGTGGTTTGAAACAGTCTGCTGGAGAAATTCAAAAGCTGTAATATGCATATACATTTTTGAAAATAACCAAAACAAGATATACTGCACAGTTTTAAGTTGTCTATAAGTGTGAATATTACATCATAATAATTCTAATGAACATATTCACAATTAGCAGACGCTTTTATCCAAAGTGACGTATGTCTGAGAGCTAGTTGGCTTGTATAGCATTAGAAGTGTAAGCCACGGACTCTTACTAGAGACTCGTCCCACCCAGGGTTTGAATCCTCGATTTCCGGCGGGAAAGCCGGCATTCCCGGTACTCGGACTTGTTTCGTCCAGAAATGCTAGAATATCATTCATCTTCCCTGGTCAGACGGAACTGTGAAATACTTAATGTAGAGGTTAACATGATAAACAATACCAATAGGTACATATAGAATATCAACAGGCATCATCTTCGTACTTGTGTTATCAAACATTAGTTAGTAGTACAATTGCCTGATTTCTACCATTCTACCATTAATGTATATACACTATATGTATAAAAGTATTGGGACACACTTCTTAATCATTGAATTCAGGTGTTTCATTCAGACCCATTGCCACAGGTGTATAAAATCCAGCAGCTAGCCATGCAGTCTGCATTTACAAACATTTGTGAAAGAATGGGTCGTACTAAAGCGCAGTGAATTCAAGCATGGCACTGTCATAGGATGCCATCTTTGCAATAAGTCAGTTCGTGAGATTTCTTCCCTGCTTGATATTCCACGGTCAACTGTAAGCGGTATTATTGAAAAGTGGAAGCATTTAGGAACAAGAGCAACTCAGCCACAAAGTGGCAGACCACGTAAAGTGACACAGCGGGGTCAACAAGTGCTGAGGCGAATAGTGCATCGGCAACGCTCTGTTGACTCAATAACTGCAGAGTTCCAAACTTCCTCTGGCATAAACATCAGCACAAAAACTGTGCACCAGGAGCTTCATGGAATGGGTTTCCATGGCTGAGCAGCTGCATGCAAGCCTTACATCACCAAGCACAATGCCAAGCGTCAGATGGAGTGGTGTAAAGCACGCTGCCACTGCACTCCGGAGCAGTGGAAATGTATTCTGTAGAGTGACAAATCATGCTTCTCTATCTTGCAGTCTGATGGACAAGTCTTGGTTTGGCGGACGTTACCTGCCTGACTGCACTGTGCAAACTGTAAAGTTTGGTGGAGGAGGGATAATGGTATGGGGTTGTTTTTCAGGGGTTGGGCTAGGCCCCTTAGTTCCAGTGAAGGGAAATCTTAATGCTTCAGCATACCAAGACATTTTGGACAATTCTATGCTTCCAACTTTGTGGGAACAGTTTGGGGAGGGCCCTTTTCTGTCCCAGCATGACTGTGCCCCAGTGCACAAAGCAAGGTCCATTAAGACATGGTTGGGTGAGTTTGGTGTGGAAGAACGTGACTAGCCCGCACAGAGCCCTGACCTCAACCCCATCGAACACCTTTGGGATGAACAAGAACGGAGATTGTGAGCCAGGTGTTCTCGTCCAACATCAGTGTCTGACCTCACAAATGTTCTCCTGGATGAATGGGCAAAAATTCCCACAGACACATTCCAAACTCTTGTGGAAAGCTGTCCCAGAAGAGTGGAAGCTGTTATAGCAGCAAAAGGGGGACCAACTCCATATTAATGCGTATGAATTTAGAATGGGATGTCATATAAGCTCATGTAGGTGTAATGGCCAGGTGTCCCAATACTTTTGTACATATTGTGTGTGTGTGTGTGTATAGACATACACATATATACTACATACACACACACACACACACACACACACATATATATATATATATATATATAGTTTCAGTGGGAAGTGAAACTTAAGCTTATACAAATGATATCTGTTTACTACAGGGGGCGTCTAATGGATGTAAAGCCCTCCAAGGACAAGAAAACAGACAGGTGGGAATGAACCTGGTCTCGTCTGTGTTAGCTCTGCGGGGTGAGATTTGAGAGCAGGTGTGTGTAATTTCAAAACCCTCTCCACAGCATGCATAAGCATTGCACGTATGTTCCGAACAAATTCCTTTACGAACGTAAAAACAACACTAATTTGATATTTTACTCGCCCAGGTTTTATGTTTGCTTGCCCCCTCTTCCCAGGGACTGACAGCACATGGTCAGATATAGAACAACAGCCCCGGAGCTTGCAGGAAGCCTGCGAATGGTTCAAGGACACTTCAGCGGGGTAGATGCTTGCCAACATGCAGGCTTGAACCTAGGACATTCGGCTGAGTGACTGCCTCTAAGTGCTATGCCACCCTGCTGCCCTACCTGAATATGTAATGAAAAACGCTGTCAAAAACCATCTACTACCCATGAGGTATTTCATTATTGGGTTCAGACATTCAGCTGTAAAGGTGACAAGTTTTTACAAGCCTTTATCATACATCTGAGCCATATGAAGTGCTGGTGTGTGTTGGAATCTGCAGCATGTGGGCTGCTCAGTAAAAACGGCCTTGCTTGGTCAGGAAACGCTTCATCAATCAGCTTAGTTTTCCAGCTGTTTACTGCAACAAGCGCTGCCGCATAGTGTTAAA
Organism: Lampris incognitus; assembly: GCF_029633865.1. Classification (NCBI taxonomy): domain Eukaryota; kingdom Metazoa; phylum Chordata; class Actinopteri; order Lampriformes; family Lampridae; genus Lampris; species Lampris incognitus. Next base: position 15,479,212 of record NC_079214.1, on the reverse strand, counting down.
AAATAGTGTTTAATTGTTACCGATTCTTTTGTCGTCTTCATCAGCGCGTCTTCATTTTTCTCTGTGAAGGCAGAACACAAAGGTTACTGTTGTCATTACTCTCAACGTAGCACGCACTCAGCACGAGGTCGTCCGTCTTTAGTGCTCTAATTTCAGACACGGAAGGACGACATAATCCGACCTCCAACTTTACCCCAGCAGAGAGCGGAGTCTCAGAAGTGCTTTTAAAATGGCGCTGGCAGAGCAGTTACCGAGGGGCAGGTTTCCCGGGGTTGGATGAGGAAGCTCCATTAACTTCCCAGTAGTGTATCGCCACCCACACAAATAGAGGCTATGGGGTAGGTTGTTGAGATGTGCACTTTGAATAATCTAACAGCAGGAAAATGTAAGAGCAACAACACACACACACACACACACACACACACACACACACACACACACACACACACACACACACATATATGTATATATATACACTACCGTTCAAAAGTTTGGGATCACCCAAACAATTTTGTGTTTTCCATGAAAAGTCACACTTATTCACCACCATATGTTGTGAAATGAATAGAAAATAGAGTCAAGACATTGACAAGGTTAGAAATAATGATTTGTATTTGAAATAAGATTTTTTTTACATCAAACTTTGCTTTCGTCAAAGAATCCTCCATTTGCAGCAATTACAGCATTGCAGACCTTTGGCATTCTAGCTGTTAATTTGTTGAGGTAATCTGGAGAAATTGCACCCCACGCTTCCAGAAGCAGCTCCCACAAGTTGGATTGGTTGGATGGGCACTTCTTGCGTACCATACGGTCAAGCTGCTCCCACAACAGCTCAATGGGGTTCAGATCTGGTGACTGCGCTGGCCACTCCATTACCGATAGAATACCAGCTGCCTGCTTCTGCTCTAAATAGTTCTTGCACAATTTGGAGTTGTGTTTAGGGTCATTGTCCTGTTGTAGGATGAAATTGGCTCCAATCAAGCGCTGTCCACTGGGTATGGCATGGCGTTGCAAAATGGAGTGATAGCCTTCCTTATTCAGAATCCCTTTTACTCTGTACAAATCTCCCACCTTACCAGCACCAAAGCAACCCCAAACCATCACATTACCTCCACCATGCTTAACAGATGGCGTCAGGCATTCTTCCAGCATCTTTTCATTTGTTCTGCGTCTCACAAACGTTCTTCTTTGTGATCCAAACACCTCAAACTTGGATTCATCCGTCCACAACACTTTTTCCAGTCTTCCTCTGTCCAATGTCTGTGTTCTTTTGCCCATCTTAATCTTTTTCTTGTATTGGTCAGTCTCAGATATGGCTTTTTCTTTGCCACTCTGCCCTGAAGCCCAGAATCCCGCAGCCGCCTCTTCACTGTAGATGTTGACACTGGTGTTTTGCGGGTACTATTTAATGAAGATGCCAGTTGGGGACCTGTGAGGCGTCTGTTTCTCAAACTAGAGACTCTAATGTACTTATCTTCTTGCTCAGTTGTGCAACGCGGCCTCCCACTTCTTTTTCTACTCTGGTTAGAGCCTGTTTGTGCTGTCCTCTGAAGGGAGTAGTACACACCGGTGTAGGAAATCTTCAATTTCTTAGCAATTTCTCGCATGGAATAGCCTTCATTTCTAAGAACAAGAATAGACTGTCGAGTTTCAGATGAAAGTTCTCTTTTTCTGGCCATTTTGAGCGTTTAATTGACCCCACAAATGTGATGCTCCAGAAACTCAATCTGCTCAAAGGAAGGTCAGTTTTGTAGCTTCTGTAACGAGCTAAACTGTTTTCAGATGTGTGAACATGATTGCACAAGGGTTTTCTAATCATCAATTAGCCTTCTGAGCCAATGAGCAAACACATTGTACCATTAGAACACTGGAGTGATAGTTGCTTGAAATGGGCCTCTATACACCTATGTAGATATTGCACCAAAAACCAGACATTTGCAGCTAGAATAGTCATTTACCACATTAGCAATGTATAGAGTGTATTTCTTTAAAGTTAAGACTAGTTTAAAGTTATCTTCATTGAACAGTACAGTGCTTTTCCTTCAAAAATATGGACATTTCAATGTGATCCCAAACTTTTGAACGGTAGTGTATATATAAATATATATATTTATTTGAAAGTGGCTTTGGCGTTCATATCTTATTTGCAATGTAGCATGTATTTGAAGTTATGTTAACCTCCTAGGAAATGAAGACTGTTATTACAGCCTCCTCTCAACAACTTGTGATTGAAACACTACTACAGTATACCTCATTTACTTCTCTGAGAGGATGCTGATAACATTTTTGTTTACAGCTGTCTACCTCAGACACATATAAAAAAGAAAAGAAAAGTGACAAACGTTTCATGGAAAGTCAACTATAGAGTTGATTTCAGGGTGTAAGGACAATTTAGCGTCATTAAAGTACTGTCGTTAATATACACCTAGATTTGCCAACCAAGATAGTAGATAAATTGGAAAATAACAATATATGATTAATTTATGTACCACATTTAAAAAACAAAAACAAAAAAAAAACTCACAGCAATGCAAAATTCATATCAAAAACTGACTGAGCTGAGGGCGTCCGGGTAGTGTAGCAGTCTATTCCATTGCCTACCAACACGGGGATCGGCAGTTCAAATCCCTGTGTTACCTCCAGCTTGTTCGGGCATCCCTACAGACATAATTGGCCGTGTCTGTGGGTGGGAAGCCAGATGTGGGTATGTGACCTGGTCGCTGCACTAGCACCTCCTCTGGTCGGTCGGGCGCCTGTTCGGAGGGGAGGGGGAGTGGGGGGGAATAGCGTAATGCTCCCACGTGCTCCATCCTCCTGGCGAAACTCCTCACTGTCAGGCAAAAAGAAGCAGCTGGCGAGTCCACATGTATCGGAGGAGGCATGTGGTAGTCTGCAGCCCTCCCCGGATCGGCAGAGGGGGCGGAGCAGCGACCAGGATGGCTTGGAAGACTGGGGTTATGGCCAAATACAATTGGGGAGAAAAAGGGGGAAAATTAAAAAAACAAAACAAAACATTATTTTCACAATATTTACAAATCTAAGGAACAATTACAATGAGTTTTTTGATGTTGTAAAAGCTGTTGGGATGATAAATAAATTTACCAGATTGTTAATTTCAGGCTGTGAGGGCAATAGTTCTATATTCTGAGTATCAAAGGACCAGTGATCCTCAAAGGTTTATCAAATCTCCTGAGCAAAATAAAATCTATTTGATAATATGTTAGTTCTAAGCAGTCACAACTGTTAGGATACAAATGCACACAACTGGACTATTTAGGCAGCAATATAGCAGATGAACATTTGAACTGAACCAAATGTTGTATTTAACTGATGTTATAATATACAGGATAAGCAGAGTTTGCATCATTTTACGATGAAAAAAAGGCACAATCACTATCTGGAAAGGAGGAATTAGTATCTTTCCACGGCAAAATACAGCAGTTATCTACTACTACTACTTTCGGCTGCTCCCGTTAGGGGTCGCCACAGCGTATCATCGGTTTCCATTTCTTCCTGTCTTCTGCGTCTTCCTCTGTCACATCAGCCACCTGCATGTCCTCCCTCACCACATCCATAAACCTCCTCTTTGGCCTTCCTCTTTTCCTCTCCCCTGGCAGCTCCATATTCAACATCCTTCTCCCAATATACCCAGCAGCTCTCCTCCACACATGTCCAAGCAGTCTCAATCTTGCCTGTCTTGCTTTGCCAAAATACAGCAGTTATACTGAAGCAAAATAGGATCAATGTTATCCTATAGATGTTTTACTACTAAACAAGCATGCATGCAAATTCATTCACTTGAATTTTTACAAGCACACCCCCCAAAATTATATTTTGATAGGTGTTGATTAGATGAAATATCCATTTTTTCTTCTTTATTGTAACAATAAAGAAAAGCAAAGGCATAGATTATTTCTTTTGAACACAGGTCAAAAGGATTGGCTTGGGTCCTTTCTTTTTTAATTTCCTTTTTTGTTTCCATTATCTAAACCGCGTATCCTGCTCTCAGGGTCGCGGGGATGCTGGAGCCCATCCCAGTAGTCATTGGGCGGCAGGCGGGGAAAACCCTGGACAGGCCGCAAGGCCATCACAGGGCCTGCAAAAGCTTTTCATTACAAGCTTGGAGGACAGGGATGTCCAGATGGCGTGGCGGTCTATTCCGTTGCCTACCAACCCGTGGATCATGGGTTCAAATCCTCGTGTTACCTCCGGCTTGGTCGGGCGTCCCCACCGACACAATTGGCCGTGTCTGCGGATGGGAAGCCGGATGTGGGTGTGTGTCCTGGTCGGTCAGGGCACCTGTTCGATGGGGGGAGGGGGAACTGGGGGGAATAGCGTGATCCTCCCACGCACTATGTCCCCCTGGTGAAACTCCTCACTGTCAGGTGAAAAGAAGCGGCTGGCGACTCCACATGTATCGGAGGAGGCATGCAGTAGTTTGCAGCCCTCCTCGGATCGGCAGGGGGGATGGAGTAACAACTGGGACAGCTCGGAAGAGTTGGGTAATTGGCCGGATACAATTAGGGAGAAAAGGGGGGGGACCCCCGTAAAAAAAAAAAGCTTGAAGGACAGATGCTAATGTTTAATTTTGTCACCATTAGTGTCAGTTTATGGCCTGGCGGCCTGTCCAGGGTGTCTCCCTGCCTGCTGCCCAATGACTGCTGGGATAGGCTCCAGCATCCCTGCGACCCTGAGAGCAGGATAAGCAGTTTGGATAATGGATGGATGGATAGATAGTATCAGTTTCATTAAATCTGGATTTTCCCTTATCTTTTTGAACCCACTATTGACAGGATTACGGGCTCAGGTTTCATGATTATGCACAAAGCAAATCAGTTACTTGACTATCTTGTACTTTTTTCAAGTATTTGTTAATCAAAATTAGGAAAAAAGTCCATCATCATCTGACCATGTAACATTTATACAAAAATAGAGGTGTGCACTCAGTAGAGTGCAGATCTCCGCCAGGAGTATATATTTCCCCTTCTTCAACTTTGGCAGCATACCCTCTTTTCACCTACTGGGAGAAGGGAAATGTAACCACACGCAGACAGAAAAACCAGTGTTTTTCCTGCCACTATAAGACCTGTGCCCCGCACTCAAGTCAATTGAACAGGAAATATACAAAAAAATAATAGTTTTTAAAATACAGCGCTCAAGCTAAAAGAAATCTACCTAATAAGCCTGATAAAAACAGGTACCACTTTACAATAAGCCTACCCTTATAAACGATTTATAAATGTTTTATGCTTAGATTATTAATTAGGTTGTAAACACTTTATAGATCATTAATGAACAATTATAAACAAAGTTTTCATACATGTGGGCTCACGTTTTGGCAAGAACAAGTTACTGTTGCATTTTTTATCTTTTCTGTTGAATCTCAGATCGTGCTCGCTGCTAGCTAAGTAACCAATGAGATGAGAGGCATAACGGTACAGATAAATGTGGGGCCACTATTTGGCAAGCAACAGGTCACTGTTGTTCTTTCTTATCTAATGTGTTATAACAGCTTATTAATGATTAATAACGTTATCACAACTTAATAAACTAATTATAAATCATTCATAAACTCTTTTTAAGGGTGGTCTTATTGTAAGGTTGTACCTAAAACCTTTTGCCTGTCAGTCTGTGGATGCACAGCCTCCTCGGCAAACCCTCGCACGAATGCGACCAAGTCTGACATGAAATGACAGCGATTAGGCGATCAAAGCCCCTATTAAAAGACTTCAAATGTGTTTAACGGTCACAGTTTTCATGATATTAAATGAATCGAGGTGAATGGCTGCTCTGCCGATTGATTTTTATTAAAAAAAAAACGGTAAGAAAACAGCTCAGCCATGGGAAATGTTTTGCTACTGAAATGATTTCCTGCTGTGACTGTATTAATCCTACTCATGAAATTGTGTTGTAACAACCACGGATGACTAGACTCGCCAGCCCTTGGCTAATGGGTCGGAACCTTTAGTTGACAGCGGGTTTGCGTCCCGGCTGCGGTGGTCCTCGGCTGCCCCCCGAATTCGCTACATTGGTGTCAGAAGTGGCATGGTGAGACCGCGAGGTCATCGGAAGCGCGTGTGCCCAGAAGCATGAGGGAGCTGAAATGCTGAAGCGCGGGGACGCGCTTCCTGAAAGAGGGGGGTGGAGTAACAACCACGGATGACAAGACTAGCTAGCACTTGGCTAACGGGTCAGACCCTTTAGTCGACTGGTTAACGTAGTCGCCCATGATGCGGGAGACCTGGGTTCGCGTTCCGGCTGCGGTGGTTCCCATTTGCCCCCCGAATTCGCTGCATTGGTGTCAGAAGTGACGACCGTGAGGCCATCGGAAGCGCGTGCGCCCAGAGGCGTGAGGGAGCTGATATGCCGAAGGAGGGGGGTAGTGTAATGACCACGGATGTATAGACTCGCTGGCCCTTGGCTAACGGGTCGGACCCTTTCGTCGAATTTAGTCGACACGGGCAGAGCAGCAGAGTTTTAATATTGGAGACTGTTGAGATATGACACCAGTGTATTTGTATGACTATGTGTTACTGTGTACTATTATTTTGTTTACGACTTTGTTTTTCCATAAGTGGGCGGTGTTGCGCTTGCATGCGCGGATTGATTACGTCACTGAGAAGCTGTTCATTTTCTTCTTCTCCCAAAACTACCGAATAAACGAAGGCTACATCTTTCCCTCCAGCAGAAGTTCGGTAGTCAGTACGATTCTTTATAACGGTTTAATAATCCACTTCATCTGCGCAGAGATAGACATAAAGTATTAGTCTAGTCTTCTAACAGGTTATGGGCCCAGATAACGTTGGATTATTTAGTAGTTTGATAAAAGAAGTACACGAAGTGTGATAACCTCGGATGGCGGGATGCGCGCAGGTTAGCACGGAGTAGCAAGTTAGCAAGTGTGAAGCTAGTTAGCATCGAGAGAGGCTATCGGGAAGCTAACGGAACGCTAAGCTAAGCTAACGCTACCTAGGGAGATGGAGCGGAAGAAGAGCAGGTGGCCCACATTCAACGGACAGGCCGATGAGTATGAACTGTGGGAAGAGCGAATGCTCTGTTGCATGCATGGTGTGGGGCTGAAAACCACCATTCTTACCGAGCCCGCGGGACCTTTGACAGTGGAAGAGCAGGCCCTAGACGAGGAGCGGAACGTGGATGCCTACTGCGCATTGGCGCCTTTATTGGACAACACAAGCTTGGGACTGATCTTCAGAGAAACGAAGAACAAAGGTAGAGAGAGTGTACGGGTGTTGCGGGAACATTACATTGGTAAGGGCAGACCCCGGATTGTCACTCTGTATGTAACATTGACTGGGCTAAAGAAAGCTGATAATGAGACGATAACCGAATACATTATCCGAGCTGAACAAATCATTACGGCTCTCAAAGGGGCGGGAGAAGCACCGAGTGAGGGACTAATGATGGCCATGGTGATGAGGGGGTTACCTGAGAGATATAAGCCATTCACTCTAATGGTGACACATGGCGACAGTGAGTTGACATCGGGACAATTTAAGGCCAAATTGAGAAACTTTGAGGCGGCTGAAGATGTAGCTAATGCTACAGCATTGGACGAGACGTCCGAGAGGGGGATGAAGGCCCACGCAGCGCCTAAGAAAAAGCCAGTGAAACGCTGTGAGGGAGATGATGAACAAACGGTGTGCTGGCGTTGCGGTGACAAAGGCCATCGGAAATCGGACTGTTCACGCAGCGTGTGGTGCAGCTTCTGCCGGATCAAGGGTCACACGGACAAAGTGTGCAAGAAGAAGGACCGCGCTGATGGAGCCAGGTGTGCACGCGAGCAAGGTGGCGGCGGCGGTGGTGGTCACGGAGCAGGTCGAGGTCAGGGACCGGGGAATGCTGCGGAAGAAGAGAACTACATCTTCAGAGTGCAGGCTGGAGAGACCAGCTCAGCAGGACCAGGAAGACGGCAACAGTTCAAACCAGGATTGATTGTGGACTGTGGGGCTTCTTCCCACATAGTCAATGATAAGAAGAAGTTCAAGAGCTTTGACAGCTCGTTCGAGCCAGAGAAACACTGCATGGAGCTGGCGGACGGTAAGCGCACCTTTGGTGTGGTGCAGGGCAGGGGAGATGCTACGGTATGTCTACTCAACAGTGAGGGGCGACGGTGTAGAGTGACACTGCGGAACGCACTATATATTCCATCGTACCCCCAAGAGCTCTTCTCTGTGAAGTCTGCGACAGCACACGGAGCCAGTGTGTTCTTCGAAGAGGGCAGAGATGCCCTGATGTCACCGGATGGTACCAGGTTTGACATTTTTGTACAGGGGAAAATGTACTATTTGCAAACTGAATGTGTTGTTGAAAAGTGCCATGTGAGCCATGATATAGAAACTTGGCATGAGATAACGGGCCACTGCAATTATGACGATATCATAAAGCTACAGGATATCACTGATGGTATGCATATAAAGGGTAAAGTGTGTAAACCTGACAAAGAGTGTGCAGTATGCATAGAAGGGATGTTTACCCAAAACAGGAACAGGAAATCTACAGACAAAGCCAAGACACCACTGGAGTTGGTAAACACTGATTTAGCCGGTCCTGTGGCAAACGAGTCCATTAATGGTTTCAGGTACATGCAATCATTTACAGATGTGTGCACAGGGGCTGTGTGTGTTTATTTCTTAAAAACAAAGAGTGACACAGTGCAAGCGACCGAGAAATTTCTGGCAGATGTAGCTCCCTATGGGACAGTGAAATGCATAAGGTCGGATAATGGAACAGAGTTTACAGGCAAGGAGTTTCAAACCCTGTTAAGATGGAACAAAATAAGACATGAGACGTCCTGCCCATACTCTCCCCACCAAAATGGCGTTGCAGAGAGATAAGGACGCACACTATTCGAGATGGCAAGGTGTATGCTAATAGATAGTGGTCTACCAAAGAGCCTCTGGCATTATGCTGTACAGGAGGCAGCCTACACCAGAAACAGATGCTTCAACAAGCACACAGGCACTACGCCATACACGGCAATGACAGGAAAAAAGTGCAACATGGCTAGAATGCAAAAGTTCGGGACAGAATGCTATGCTTACCAGCAGGACAAGGGAAAGTTAGATTCTAGATGTGAGAGGGGGCGTTTTGTAGGACACGACAAGAACAGCCCGGCCTACCTAGTCTACTATCCTGACTAAGAGAAAGTACAGAAACACAGACTAGTTAAATTTGTAGGGCAATGCACCAATGACATCCTTTCCTTTGACTCCTTGGAGTACACACAATGGTCTGATTGGTTTTGCGTAAAACCATCACCTGTCAAACACTCCTGTAACAGTAAGTTCCAATTGCGGCCAGACTGCTTGAGGCCGACGAAATGGTTGCGGGTGTAATGACGAAGCCCGCATCCAAGGTAAAACTGAAGACATTTGCTAAGGCAATTTTTGGTGTGTGAAATGTGAGTGGTATGGGTTATACCAAGTTTCTTTTCATTTGTTCTATGAATATGAAAAGGTATACAGTAAGCACATGATTCATAAGTGGGAGTGTTGAGATATGACACCAGTGTATTTGTATGACTATGTGTTACTGTGTACTATTATTTTGTTTACGACTTTGTTTGTCCATAAGTGGGCGGTGTTGCGCTTGCATGCGCGGATTGATTACGTCACTGAGTCGCTGTTAATTTTCTTCTTCTCCCAAAACTACCGAATAAACGAAGGCTGCATTTTTCCCTCCAGCAGAAGTTCGGTAGTCAGTACGATTCTTTATAACGGTTTAATAATCCACTTCATCTGCGCAGAGATAGACATAAAGTATTAGTCTAGTCTTCTAACACAGACCATAGTGCTCCCGCGTGGCGGCGAGGTGAATAGAGTAAATTATTGTCGCATCATCCAGTGTTCCTCCAGGTGTCCTGTGCTGAGATCATCAGTGAATAACTGGCTGGCGTGAGAAATACAACCAACTTCTCGTTTAATGTCAAGACTCATAACTGAATAAATAACGTTTTGATTTTGACACTGTTGCTGCCCAATCTGACTCAACCGTAGATTTGAGTCGCGCATGCGCATGATTGACCTAGATTGGGGCAAACAGAAAGCAGCATTGCTCGAGCGAGCTAGAGAGTGAATGGAGAGAGAGAGAGAGAGAGCGGCGATAGCGAGAACACACGTTTTTCGAAGGTTTTTCATCACCATAACTACGAGAGGTTCTTCATCATACATTTGCATATGAAAATGATCGTTGGTGTCGGTCGTTATGCCACTGTATTGTTTATAGGGGTGGTTTCGGTCGTTATGCCACTGTATTGTTTATAGGGGTGGTTTCGGTCGTTATGCCACTGTATTGTTTATAGGGGTGGTTTCAGTCGTTATGCCACTGTATTGTTTATAGGGGTGGTTTCGGTCGTTATGCCACTGTATTGTTTATACGGGCGGGGATACCTGCAGTCAGCTGAGACTGCAGGGGTCACTTAGATGTCCAGATGAACTGATTCAACTTTCTGTGATTTTCTTACCTGGATTATTGAGCATGCATAAAGACATTAATTCAATAACCTTTTCCTCTTTCCTCCCTGCCAATTATTTTACTTGCATGGAAGAACTGCCTTTTTTTTTATATCAAAATGGGGTACTAATTCATGAATAGAAGTCATAGACCTCTGCAATCAGTCTTGAGCTCCGTTTTTTGCATAGGTTTTCTGTCGGTGTGCTTGGTCATTTTTTAGTCATTTACTCCAGACTAAGGGAGGTTTGATCCATGTTACTCTAATGACTTGTAGGGGGATGCCCTGAATGTCAAGGTAAAGTCAATAGATGATTAACTTAATATACAGAAAAGAATTAACATTGAAGTTTATCTCCAACTATTATATGTCTCAGACAAAGGACGTAGCTAACTGCAAACTCATACTGTTATTGAAGTACATCCAGACGGGTGACAAATGAAAGGAAAAACCTGAATGCTTTACCCCTACAGTGAGGGGGTCCGGGGGCTGTTATGCTGTGGTGAGCATTTTCCTGGCATGGTTTGGGTCCACTTGTCCCCTTGGAGGGAAGGGTCACTGCACATCAATACAAAGTTATTCCGAGTGATCACCTTTATCCTATGATGAAACATATCTATCCCGACGGGAGTGGTCTCTTCCAGGATGACAATGCCCCCCATCCACAGGGCACGAAGGCTCACTGAATTGTTTGATGAGAATGAAAATGATGTAAATCATATGCTATGGTCTTCGCAGTCACCAGATCTCAACCCATTTGAACACCTACGGGAGATTTTGGACTGACGTTTGAGACAGCGTTTTCCGCCACCATCATCAAAACACCAAATGAGGGAATATCTTCTGGAAGAATGATGTTCCACCCCTCCGGCAGAGTTCAGAGACTTGTAAAATCCATGACAAGGAGCACTGAAGCTGTTCCAACACCTTAAGACACTTTGTTTGATTTTAATTTGTCACCCATCTGTACACACACACACACACACACACACACACGCACACACACACACACACACACACGGACGCGCACACACACACACACACACACACACACACACACACACACACACACACACACACACACACACACACACACATAAATCTCCCTCTAAACCTTTTTTTCAGTTGGTGTGTCTTCCTCAAACTCGGGTCCTCTACCAGAGACCTGGGAGTTTGAGGTGTTCTGCTTTTCTTTTCTTTTTTTTATACTACAACACTAAAACTTTCAGTCTAACCCACACCACCAACACCATCCTCTACATTTACACCCCTTTATATCCTCTATACATGGACACCGTCATCACTATCCTCTCTCTCTCTCTCTCTCTCTCTCTCTCTATATATATATACACACACACACACACACACACACACACACCAGTGAGTCAAGTAAATTCTTTATGAGACAGCACGAGCCTGTTTTATGCTGTAAGAAATCATCAGCTGTCAATAAAGTTACATGGGAAAGAACATATCATTTACTGCCTTGTCATGCACATCACATGCACAACGTCCAATGGGGAAGGGAGAGGTGCCTACATTCAAAAATTCAAAAACATGTGATCGCGAACGGTCCGGTAAGGAGGGGGGGGGGGGGGTTAAGTTGCATTCAAGGTTAATGGTATTTGTCTACTGGATGCAAACTAACCGCCCATAAGCCATAGGCAGTCATCAGCTGCGAGTAGCTGTATGATTGCTGATGGCATGAAACAGGCTTGTACTGTCTCATAAAGAATGTAATTGACTCACTGGATTATTTTGCTCCTTATTTGTTGAGCACTTTGTCTACCATTGAGTGTTTCTTTTAACAAAATTATACACACAAATATATATTTGTAACAGGCATGGGCGCAAGTCCATGAATACTGGGATGGCAGCCAGCACTTTACCTGTGCACCCGTCCATAGGGTTAGTGGCTGTGTCAGGAAAGGCATCCGACGTAACATTTTGCCAAATCATTATGCGGATTGACAAGACCATAATGGATCAGTCAAGGCTCCATACAGGATCGGTCGAGGTCCGGGTTAACAACGCCCGCCATTGGTGCTGTGCCCTTACAGGATACCGATGGAAACTGTAAAATCCGCTGTGGCGACCCCTGAGAAACAGGGAACAAGCCGAAAGAAGAATACGAAGAATATATTACATTACATTATATTTTATTACATTAATATATATATATATATAAGTGCCTGTACTTCACTGCAACATCTAATAGTTAATTTAATAGACTGACTACTTTTTATGGATCATGACTTCAGGACTTAAATTTTTGTTTGACAAATGCTGGCTTGAGGTCTCCAGATTATGACCCATTCCTAAATAAATAAGCTGGCCTTCACAGGAAAAGAGGCTTGGAAAAAGCTGAGAAACACTAAAAAACACACTGTTCCTGTCTCACGAAGGAAATTCAACCTCTTCAGAGTATTCTTCTTACCTGACTTAGCCGGCGACACAAAACATAATAATGCAGTTACAGATAACCGGTTCCACACAAGTGGCTATGAAGTTGCTGTCTTTTCTCATCGAGACATGAACGTGTTCACATAAAAGGGCTGGTGTTTGTACCAAATAGCAACTGGGACAGATGCAGAGCAGTGTCTTTCTCTAAAGAACACAATGTTATAATCAGAGAAAGACTCTCGCGAAAAGGCTCTCCCTTTTTTCATTTTTTGAAAGACATCCCCCTTTGCTCAGGCTTTATATTAATTATAACCCAAAGCTCGTGTATGTGTGTGTTAATTGGGGGGGGGTATGTCTGTGAGTGTAATTGCTTTTGTATTCTCACTTGTTTTTAATGTGAAGCACACAATGTGTGTGATTTTGTACAAAATCTGTTATATACTGTAAATAAAACTGACTTGATTTTGAAAAATGCTGGGAAATTGGACATATGGGGGGGGGGGTTCTGTGCTACTAGCACAGACAAGACGGGGAGAGTGGTTGGTTTGGATCAGACCGACATTCTGATGAGTGGGCTTGGTAACGTTTCACATCTTCGTTTGTGTATGTGACATATCTGTGGACAAAAGTACTTGGACATGTTAGCATTTGGGACTGCATGACCACGGCACAGTTCAACCAACAGGGGCCAAACGTTGGCAGATTTATTGCAGTAAATGCACTATTATCATATTTGCACAGAAATGCTCAGATTTCATCCATGACTGGAATAGAGCCATTTACTTCAGTCCATCAGTAAACTCCAATTAAACAAAAAAAAGGAGATCGTGGTTTTTGAATGCTTAAATAATTTCCAATTGTACTGTGGCGAAACTCAATGAGAGGAGTCAGCAAATTGTAAAGCTTGTCAATGCTGAAGCAAACAGTGCAGGTTTTGTCTGTATGATTCACATTACAGTACAACGGCTCTATGGTGCTGTCCTTGCCTGTTAGCATCTTTGCATCTGTCTTCAAGTTTGGAGCTTTGTAGCCAGTGAACAGTGATTAAAATCCCCTGAAAAAATAATAGCCGGGTCAGGGAAACAACCAGTAATGACTGGAACAACATCATGTATGGCCTCGGTGGTGCATTTGGCATTTGCTGAGATGGAAACAATCGCTACAAAAACACTTAGGAACTTCCTCAGCAGGTAAAGAGGCTGAAAGCTAATCTCCAATATTTCCACTTGCGGGGTACATATCCTGTCTTTAACAATGACGTTATTGGCATGACACCACCTGTTGTTCGTAAAGACACAGACACTACCACCACCACTCCAGTCCCTAGTCTTGTCAACCCTTTCCAGAGCCAAACCATCCAATTCTACTGTGGAATCAGGTACTAAGTCTGTCAGCTACAACTCCATGACAAAAGCAGACGTGTTTGCCCGTAGTCCCTATGGGCAAGCGCTGAGCAGAGTTTCGTCGTTTTGTTTACCAGGAAGCATACATTACCCATGATAATTGATTTCAGGTAGTGTTTAAAGCCTCTCTTTTTGTCACACTGCCTTACGGGGATGTATTATATAGTGTTATAGTGTGTGATTCTCCTTTTCAATGGTTTTTAATTCAGGGAGAATCTCAACCAGTGGCCAACTGGATTTAAATTGTCAAAGTGGCAGTAATTCGGTCCTGGTGTAAGTTGACAGTCCTCTGAACCCAGAGCCATTCAGACAGTCCATGAACCTCAAATTCCCCATCGCAGGGAAGAAAGAGACTAGACATGGCTACGGCTTCATCACGCTTTGTCCCAAAGTTAACTAGAGGATATACATGAAAAACAGACACTTAACAGATAATGAACAAATAAGTCAAGGTGTAGCCACCCAAGGAGTTGCAACTTTTACAATGAAATATTTGAAACACATGGGCCATAACCTGATAATGAAGATTATCTAAGTTTGGTAGTCAAAACAGCAAAGTAATATTAGGTAGCAATATTAGGTATCCTCTGTGCAGAGTAGAGAGGCTTGAACCAGGTTCACATCATGAACCTGCTTTCTGACCTGGTTTCTAGCTCACACACCAAACGACATTTGTCTCAAGTTTAGCTGTACCGCCTGGAAAGGCGTTCTTTGACGCTGCTTCATCATGACGAGGCACCTGTGCACATGGCGAGGTCCATAAAGACATGGTTTGCCAAGTCTGGTGTTGAAGAACCCCCCACCACCACCCCCTTTTTCTCCCCACTTGTATCCGGCCAATTACCCCACTCTTTCCGAGCCGTCCCGGTCGCTGCTCCACCCCCTCTACCGATCCGGGGAGGGCTGCAGACTACCACATGCCTCCTCCAATACATATGGAGTCGCCAGCCGCTTCTTTTCACCTGACAGTGAGGAGTTTCGCCAGGGGGACATAGCGAATTTGGACGCCGCTGCGGCTAGTGCTACTGGGCGAATGCTAACCTAGCATAGCTTAACCAACTACTCACCGGGTTGCCGAGGTGCCTCCGCTGTTTCTCGCCAGCATTTATCCTTTCTGACTCTGTCACGGTACTTCCTTGCGGAAACGTCAACAAAGGCAGGGGTACTGTTGCCACTGCTCAACGAACCTTTCCTTGGTTTGGGCTTTCCACCTGACAGCAGCAATAGCAGCGTCCCTCTTGTAACCAGCTGTGTGTTAGCTGCGTTAGCTTACTACTAGCTAGGCTGCACCAGGATAGCTTAGCATAGAGTCATTCAGACGAAGTCAAGTAGCAGGATTTCGCACTTGTGTCACTTTAATCGCCTATACTTACCGACATACAACGCCTGGTTACGACGGCACTATGATCTTTCAACATACATGTAGCTTGATACACAGCTGTACACGAACCGAGCTGTTACTAAGGAGACAAGTTACTGTTGTACAATAGACTGGGAGTGACATTGGCTCCAGAGATGAGTCGCAGTATATACATGACGCGCCATCCAGTGGCCAAATATTGTACTACAACCAAAATACTGTACTAGTTTCTGGATATTACACTCTTTCTCTTTGGCATGTTTACATATGCGCGCCAGAGAGCACTCTGTCATCCTATTGGTCAACGTCAAGGAACACGTGGTAGGAGACGTCAGACTAGGCTGGGAAATACAAAATATTCTGACATGCTAGACTTGGTGTCCCAGACGCCATATCGCTCTTTGTCAATTGCGTCACCCTACTCAGGGTAGAGTAGCAGCAGGCATTGGCGAGAATCCTTTGACAACACCATACCGAATCGGGCGAGGCCCGGGTTAACAATGGCCGCCATTGGTGCTGTGCCCTCACAGGGTACTGATGCGAAATCTGCTGTGACGACCACTGGGAAACAGGGAACACGCCGGAAGAAGAAGACTCGGAGTAAAGACGCCCATTCGTCGTTCCTAACATTCACAATCGGACACCGACGCTGAAAATTTGTCAGCGACAACAAAGTCGTGTCAAGATCGGGCTGAGTTCGTGTAGTCTGACCCCGGCATTACGCATTCATGCAGACACACGAACAGAAACAGCAGAGTCACGGAGTTCTGGGAATGCAACTGTAGTGTATTTGAATAAGAAGTGCATTACTCAGTGTGACTGCTAGGCGGCACTGTAACTTCGCTGTTGTGTTACTGTGTTTGTATTGAGACCACAGAATAAAAAACGTCGTTGACTGACTAGACGCGGCTTCCGCCGCATCATATATTACAACAACGTTTCATATACATGTCACACATTTGATTTTCGATTCACAATATTTCTGGTGAAAAGGTAAAACCAACACAGCATTTCCCCAGAAGTACAGATCCAGTACTTAAGGCTTAGCATCTTGAGCAAAACAGTCACATTCATACACTGCAGATACGCGTGGAGAGCTGTTGCATATCTTCATGTCAAAAGTTGAGCAGCGAAATAAAACTGAACGTGTGCAAATGTTTTAAGGCCACGTGCAGAGCAAGATAAAGCCTTCATGGAGCGTGATTAATGAAACTGAGGAATGTTTCTTATATCAAATTTATGAATACAGGTGTGCGCTCATATATTTCCCCACACACACACACACACACACACACACTAATTCAGTGTGCTAGATGTGTATGTTCCTCAGTGGATCATCAGCTTGCAGAGGTTGGGGGGGGGGGAGTGAATTTGTGATGAATGATCTGACTGCAGACTACAACAAGCTAACATGTACTTTTTTTTAACTTCCAGTATCTCCAATCCATTAGCTATCATCCATATCTACGTGAGAGTGTGTTTGCTTGTTACATAGTTTGTTTGTTTGTTTGTTTGTTCTGTGCTCCTTCACCCCCTCTTCTGCCCCTTATTGCCTGCAACCCTCAAAGAATCACTACCTTTTCCGTTTTCCAATTCCAACCGCTTCCTCTAGAGTGCAGTTTGATGAATGTCGCTCACATTAGGGTGACCTCTGAGATAACCCCTCCTTTATTCCTGGAGAAAATTCATCAGGCTGAGACGACTGGCCCTGGGGATGTGTGATTCAGCACTCAAGGTGAGTGTTTGTCACAGAGGCCTCAGATGGCCAGACATTAGGAGGGAGTGAGAAGGACAGAGATCTGCTGTTTCCGGAGCCCCTACACCTGCAGACTCAGCCGAGGTACCTACAGTGAATACTGCTGCACACTGCCTCTATACTACACCGCCATATTAGATGACGAATTGCAACCCTGGAAATGTTTACCAGGACTTTATATATTAGCTATTTTACGGTGATTACCATGCAGTATTACTAATCCCCCAAACTTGAGAAGTCAGCAGACATTAGGTGAGAAAGGTTAGTTTTACCCTACTGATGATATGCTGTGGCAATATTAGTACTGCTCAGGAACACAGGGGTGTGCAAAAAAAAAAACAAAAAAAAAAAACATGGAAGCAAAAGAGGCAACGTGGCCGGAACAGCTTTGTCGAAGATTAGTGGAGAGATCAGTTTTGCATGTCACAAACCACATTTGCTACAACTTCTAGAACCGAGTTAAAGATGAACGACCACTCGTCGGTGAACCTCTATGGAACCTTATGGGGACTGGCAATTGTGCCGCAGTTGTATGTTACTCTGAGCGAATACCGAACCATCCATCAGCTGTCTCTTTAGTGTAAGAATCTCCACATTTGGATGCTAGTGTGCCAAATTATATCACGATTCAATGTCACCATTCTCAAACCTTTTATCTGCCTGCCTAAAGCACAGTGTCTTCAAAATACTTAGAATTTGCAAATTGCGGCTATACTGGTGTTCTGGTGCCACTGATGGGACCCACATCTCTCTCATTACTCCTAGAGAAGACCATGCAGCCTATTACAGTCAGAGGGGGTAGCATTTCATTGTGGTGCAAGCTGTTGTGGACCAGTACTTCTGGTAAGTCTTTGAAAGCAGTGTAATATTCACAATACAACTGCAAGTTTGTGAACTTTGAATTACCTGGATTCCTGCATTAATTACTCATTAAATGTGGTCTGAGTTTCGTCAAAGTCATACTGATAGAAAAACACATTCAGCCTACACTAGTTATGCACAAACAATTGTACATTTCATGTCTTTATTGAACACATTGTTTAATGTTTCACAATCCAGGCTGCAAAAAAGTATTTGAAGCCTCGTATTTAATAACAGGTAGAACCTCCTTTTGCGGACATAACCTTCAACAATTATTTCCTTTAGCTGCTGATCAGACTTGCACAACACTGAGGAGGAAATTTCAGACCATTCCTCCCAACAAAACTTCCAGTTCATCAATATTTCTGGGATTTCTAACATGCACAGCCCTTTCCAGGTCACGCCGTAGTATCTCACTTGGGTTAAGGTCTGGAGACTCTGATTTGGCCTTCCCAAAGCATGAATTTTCTTTTTTCAGACGTTCTGCTGTTGATTTAAATGTGTTTTGGGTCACTGTCTTGTTGCGTCATTCAACTTCTATTAAGCTTCAAGTGACAGACCATTACCCCGACGTTATCCTGTAAAATTGCTTGACACAATTTCGAATTCATTATTCCCTCGATGATTGCAAGCTGTCCAGACACTGACACATCAAAGTAGCCCAAAACCACGATAATCCCTCCGCCATGCTTCACAGTTGGGATGTGGTTTTGGTGTTGGTGAGCAGTGCCTTTTTTCCCCCCTTCCAAACATAGCATTATGCTTTTCTGCCAACAAAAGTTTAACTTTTGTTTCATCCGTTCACAGAACATTGTCCCAGAAGTGTTGTGGAGCATCCTGGTCATCCTCTGCAAACTTGAGACGTGCAGCAACTTTTATTTATTTGTTTGTTTGTTTATTTTGAGACCGGTGGTTTCCTCCGTGGTGTCCTCCCATGACCCAACTCTTGTTCAGTGTTTTTCTTATAGTGGACGTATGAACAGGGACTTTAGCGAGGTCTAGGGATTTCTGAGGGTCTTTTGCTGCTTCGCCTGGGTTCACTACAGGACAGGAATGCCCTGTATTGTGTTGTAATAAACCACATCTTACTGTACCACCCATCTGTCTATTAATCAAATCTTCTGCACGGACTAAAAGTAGGTTTCTAATTTCTGTCCGTCCAGTTTCCGGACACTTTAAAGTATTTTCTTACTTTGACTAATGGTCCGCAAACAAATCTCCTGCTTCAGACAAATGCCTGTTGTTAGCAAGTCACGGATGAAAGCTTTCCAACATTTCTTCGGTGGCAATTGGTTCGCTCACTCCTTTAAAAGTGTCTTACGTAAGATTGATACAGCAAGGGAACAGTAAATTGTCTTTTTTTCTTATGAAATAATCTAAAGGAATGGACAAGCGTATCAATCAAACACAACCAATAAGGGTAGTAGTACCAATAAAATTCTGATGATACCCATTCCTAGTCAAGACTGTGAAGCATTAGTAACCCCTAATGAAACTTAACCCTATGCTTAACCACTAACCCCCCCTTTTTTTTCTTCCAAATTGTACTTGGCCAATTACCCCACCCTTCCGAGCCATCCCGGACATTGCTCCACCCTCTCTGCCGATCCGGGGGGGGGGGGCAGCAGACTACCACATGCCTCCTCCGATACATGTGGAGTCGCCAGTCACCTCTCTTCACCTGACCGTGAGGAGTTTCACCAGGGGGACATAGCGCGTGGGAGGATCACGCTATACCCCCCCAGTTCCCCCTCCCCCCTGAACAGGATCCCCAACTGACCAGAGGAGGCGCTAGTGCAGCGACCAGGACACATAACCACACCTGGCTGCACACCCGTAGACAAGACCAATTATGTCTGTAGGGACGCCCAACCAAGCCGGAGGTAACACAGGGATTTGCAGCTTGTGTTGGTAGGCAACGGAATAGACCGCCATGCCACCCGGACGCCCACCACTACTTTAATTTAACCACTACCTAGTCTCAAAGGGATATTTTGGACGTATGTGGCAACCCTTAATGGGAGCAGCCAAAAGTAGTAGTTGTAGTAGCAGTAGTAGTAGTAGTAGTAGTAGTAGTAGTAGTAGTAGTAGTAGGCATTAGGTGGTATGAGTTACCATGCTGTGGTGTTAGTGATGCACAGACATTACTTTAGTCAGCGACTCCAGTGTTCAGAGATCTGGCTGCTAGTCTCAGTGAGCAGGTAAAACAAATAACAGCAGCAAATGATGTCGGTGAAGAAAAACATGTTGGCCATGCGCAGGCATGGCAAGAAGAACTGGAGCTGGTCCCCGGGCGCTGCTTGGCAGCTGCCCACTGCTCCTAGCTACACCGCTGCCCACTGTTTCCATTGTGTGTTTTGGGATGGGTTAAATGCAGAGGAGGAATTTCCCCACCATGATTAATAAAGTACATCTTATCTCTTAAAAACAAAGGTGGAAGAAACTAACCTACAAGTCCACCTCCATATTAGAGAGTTATTGTCCCCTTATAATTTATTAATCAAAAAAGTGAAACTTACATATTTTACTATCCTTGTAGCTGCAAAACTCTATAATACGTTTTTTTATATAGCACTTTTCTAAAACAATGTTACAAAGTGCTTTACAAAGAAATAAAACCAGGCAGGTTAAAAATAAGAATAAGACCAAATAAGTGTAAAAATAAAACCAGTATAAACAAATAAAAACAAATATCAAACATTTGTAAAAGGTATCACAAAGAGAAAAGTTTTAAGAAGATATTTAAAAGAAGCTAGAGACTTGATTTGTCTTAATTCGACAGGAAGAGAGCTCCATAGTGTGGGGGCGCTAACAGCAAAAGCCCCATCACCCTTTGCGACAAACCGAGACCTGGAAATAACCAGCAGGGCTGCATCTGCGGATCTTAATGGTTGAGAGGGAGTATACCAGGTCAATACTTTGAAAATGTATGTAGGAGCAAGACCATTTCAGGCCTTAAAAGTGAGCAATAAAATGTCAAAATCAATTCAAAATTCTAGAGTTCTGTTTAGCAATAATGATCGACTTGTAAACCCCGCCCATTCAATTGTTTCGGCCTCCTCTGTTGGATATTGTGATAAGCTCTTAGCTTATTTTATTGAGAAGTTTAAGGATATCCAGGGCTATCCCGATGCATAAGCGAGCTTAGGGCCCCGGTGGCCATCAAAGGGCCCCAGAGAGTGCTTGAAATGTCCCTCAGGAGAGCTTGAATTTTTTTTTAATTTATTAAATCTATTTTTGTGATATGTAATATTATGTCAATGGTAATCATACAAAAACGAAATATTATGTTAACAGGCTGGTTGTAGTTGATTGTTGTTCTGCACTTTTGCAGTTGCATATTTTTTAAATGAAAAAAAAGACAAGTCAAAAAGACATGCATGTTAGGTTAATACACCTGCCTGTGCCCCTGACCAAGACAATAGAAAGAAGAACTGGAGTTGGTCCCTGGGCACTGCAGCTGCCCACTGCACCTATACAATAGGATGGGTTAAATGCAGAGAACAAATTCGTTGTAAGAATACAATGAAAAAGTGGTTTTCTTTCTTCGTTCTTTCATAAATCAAACACAATTAAAGTAGTTAACTTGTTTACAGCAAATGCTTTGTCTGCTGGTTTACTTTGGTACCTTTTCAGTACACCACATTCAGTATCACACTTAGTACTCTATCACTCTGAATATTAAAGTGCAAATTAACACCAGATCACTCTTGCGAGTTTGCTACCATTTAAGATTAAAAACCATAGCAGAGTAAAAACATGCCAGGCTTACATTGGTATGATGTACGCAACACAGCTACAACTAATACAATTGATAATGGGTGTGTTTGATTTACAGTAGGTGTGCAAATGATCAAGCATTGTCAATAGTCAATGCCATTGGCAGACCCAAGGTGGTGGGGTGCCCCCAAATCAAATTCTGCTTTGGGTCCCATAATGGCATAGGCCACAACTGAGGGTATCAAAGCAGCTATAACACCCCTTATCTCATGTATAACTTCTCCAGACACCTCCCCCACATCATTGACTGAATTAACCCCTATTTCCTTGGTTAATCTGCTTGATATTGTGTCACGCATGCACTTATCGTGTGGCCTTGACACTCTACACACCAGATTGTTCAAAAAGGTATTATAAATCATTGCCCCTAGTCTTCTCTCTATTGTAAATGAGTCTCTGTCCTCCAATTTGTTCCCAGACTATTTCAAACAAGCCTGTATTCAGCCCCTTTTAAATAAACCTGACTTTGATCCAGCACTCAGTCCCTCATAATTACAGACCAATCTCTAAATTACTTTGTGTCTCACTGAAAAGGCTGTTGCTAAACAACTACTGGAAATGGTGGAACCTAATGATGTTCTTGACCCATGTCATTTGGTTTTCACCTGCTCTGATGAAAGTCACTAATGGTATGTTTATGAATGTAGATTCTAGTCGTCACTCATTTTAGTATTGTTAGACTTGTCTGCCGCCTTTGACACTACTGATCATACAGTCTTGTTGGATAGACTAAAGCACTGGGTCAGCATTGATAGAACTCTCCTCAGATGGTTTTCCTACAGAGAGGGTTCAGTTGGACTAGTGATAATTTTGTATCGTTGTCAGCTCATATGACGTATGGGGTCCCACAAGGTTCAATCCTTGGTCCCATTTTGTTCAGCTGGTATATGTTCCCCTTTGGTCATATTATCCATCAGTTTAAGATCGTTGGCTACCAATGTTATGCAGGTGGCACCCAGCTTTATCTGTCATTTAAATGTGATTAGCTTAAAAATCTGGATACTCCAGACTGTTGTCTTACTGCTATTAAAGATTGAATGTTTTACTGCTGAATAAAACAGAAATCTTGGTCATTGGCCCAGACCAAGTTTCAAAAAGTATTAGTCCAAACCTCTCAAGGCATTTTGCAAGAAATATAAAACGATCTACTAGAAATCTTGGTGTTGTGTTAATCAAAATCTGAATTTTGAAGATCATATTAAAAATTGGTTTAGTCTTGTTACAATGCAGCAATATTGCCAAAATCAGTTCAGCATTTCCTAAGAATATTGTAGGTCAAATGATTGATGCTTTTATGTCTTCTCACCTGGATTATTGTAACTCCATATTTCTTGTTTAAGCAAGTCTGCAATTGCTCAACTTCAAGTGGCAAAGAACGCAGCAGCCAGGCTTTTGACAAACACTGAATGTAGTGATGGGCTGTCAGGGCGATAAGTGCTTTCTCAGTTCGCCATATGAAAATCATAATTTGTGTTTCATATTTAAATTGAACTGTGCCACTGAAATAACAGTGCCATAATCAAAAATAAAGTGCTGTTAAAACAGAAAATGAATATTTGTGCTTGTGACCATGATAAAATTACTTTTCTAATCACAGCAGATGTCACATCCAGTGACTTAACATTTGAACCTCCTAATTGTATTTGCCCTGTAAAGCATTTTAACAAGGCTCCTGTGAGTGGAAAAATAAATTGCATAAATCTCCAGTGAATGTTTTTTTATTTTTTTATTTACCTTACCTATGTCATATAAGGGGCTCCATACAAATGAATTAGACAAATGCGAAAAATAAATAAAGGTAGAACAAGTAGGATTTTTCTAAAAATCAATGTATAGATTCCATCCATCCATTATCCAAGCTGCTTATCCCAATTGGGGTCATGGGGATGTTGGAGCCTATCCCAGCAATCATTGGGTGGCAGGCGGGGAGACACTCTGGACAGGCTGCCTATGACATATAGACTGGTGTGCCTGGATAATAGCAACTCGCCCACTCAGAACTGGCATGGAGACATCACGTCACTTGAGTTGAACTTGAAAATTAATAGCCCAGAAGGGGAATGATATTTTCATTATAGCAAAATAATATGTTCTCTTTTACATTCCCAGCACTGACATGGCTGTGCAAGAGATGAATATTCCAAAATTTACAACATTATAGAAGCATGATGTAACTGTATTACTGTGTTGTATTTATCAGGCCCTCTCCATATGAAAGCCCTTTATTTTACTCTTGTCTTTTGATATGCGGGTTGGAGAAGCAGTGACATATAGGCTCGCAAATTTAAGATGGGCAAAAAAGGCCCCTCACCTAATCATTATTTCAGACATCTAGAATGATCTTGAAGTGAGCTACTATATTACAGCAGAAATACAACAACAGTACCGTCTGTTGTTACTGTATTAGTGCCTTCTGGGCGGCACGGTGGCCCAATGATTAGCACTGTTGCCTCACAGTAAGAATGTCCTGGGTTCGAACCCCAGGCCATCCCAGGTCCTTTCTGTGTGGTGTTTGCACGTTCTCCCATGTCTGTGTGGGTTTCCTCCGAGTGCTCCGGTTTCCTCCCACCATCAAAAAGACATGCATGTTCGAATCCCTGCGTTACCTCCGGCTTGGTCAGGCGTCCCTACAGACACAACTGGCCGTGTCTGCGGGTGGGAAGCCAGATGTAGGTATATGTCCTGGGTTGCTGCACTAGTGCCTCCTCTGGTCAGTTGGGGCACCTGTTCGGGGGGGGGGGACTGGGCAGAATAACCTGATCCTCTCACGCGCTACCTCCCCCTGGCGAAACTCCTCACTGTCAGGTGAAAAGAAACGGCTGGCGACTCCACATGTATCGGAGGAGGCACGTGGTAGTCTGCAGCCCTCATAGGATCAGCAGAGGGGGTGGCGTAGCGACCGGGACAGCTCGGAAAGAGTTGGGCCAAATACAATTTGGGAAAAAAGGGGGGGAAATAGCCCCCCCCTCCATCTGCTTCTGTCCCTATAACATGGGTATTAATCTGCTTACAGGGAAGCTGAAGTTGTTTAAGATCCCTGATCACATAGGCTGAGTAGTGAGCAGATATCCTCTGGACGGGCTCACTACTATAACTGCTCTCTAAGTTGAACCCAACACACAAGCAAGTGCTGATATTTTCCGGTATTGCAAACTCTTCTTCAAATGACTACGTTCTCATCTCATCGGTGTGTAGAAGTTGGTATTAAACATGTGATTTTCTATCACCGCTGACACCCGGGGACAAACAGACAATCGAGAATCAAAATGTCCTTGAGTCGATCAGTTTTGATAAATCTTTTGAAGGTCATTCTATTGACCTTGTGCTAATGACTGGACTCCGTTCTAGTAATGTGGAACCAATACACTTTTACATGTTCACAACTACCACTTGAAAGGCGTTGCTGGATCACTGCCGGTCTGAGCATGTTGCTCCTACTCACTTTTTGAACCTGTGTGTAACGTCTGTGCATCCTCTGCCACTGATGACCACGATGCCGCGGAGGCCTGCCAGGTCATACCGAGGACTTTCTCAGTGACTCTAAAAGCATCTGCGGCGCTTTTGTAGACTCTATCTCCTTTTAAAGGAGATAGGACCTAAAAGCTCCACTCTCAGTTATTGAGAACATTCGAGACTTAAAATGAAAATGATGTTGAGTATCGGGCACTGGGATGAAAGGTGAACAAATATAAAGCCTTCTGTGGGTTTTTTATTTTTCTTTTCTCTCCACAATTGTTCTTGGCCAATTACCCTGCTCTTCACATCCGGCTTCCCACCTGCAGACACGGCCAACTGTGTCCGTGGAGACGCCCGGCCAAGCCGGAGGTAGCACGGGGATTCGAACCGCTGACCTCCGTGTTGGTAGGCAACAGACTAGACCGCTATGCTACCCGGGCACCCTTCTGTGACATTTTTCACAATACTTTCTTTTCAACGGTTTAAAACGGTTGCAGGAGTACATTTTCTTCCACCGTGTCAGAGAGAAAAAGCACTTCCAAGTCAGAACAGCATAAACAAACCTGGACGTTGAATGGAATATATTCCTCTTTAATACATTGCCAAATCATGTCTGAAACAGGTTGTGCATTGTGCCAGACAGCATTTAATGTGCTGATGCCCATTTGTCTGGAGCTTCACTTACAGTCCTGCAGGATAACATTTACCTAGGTGGGGAAAAAACACTGAAAATTACAAAAAAGTAATACCAATAAATCTTCAACAAAGTTCATTTTGCCTCTCTCACTCTCTCTCTCTCTCTCTCACACACACACACACACACACACATAGATTACATGAAATCCCTTCTTTAATTGGTTTTATCTTAACAATCGGTTTGAATTGCTTTACTGTTTTGAAAACCCCCCCCACAAAAAAACAACAACAACAGACTATAAAACAACATTTCAAATCTTTTGTTTACATCTCTGCTCTCAAATTAATATTTAGGATGCAATCCATAAGATTTCATTTATACCCATCTGGGCCACGGGGTCGGGTTACATAAAACTACCAGTCATCTTTACCACTGTGCAGTCTCTGCGTATCACTGTCAAAATGTTTTGACCAGGTAGGACGAAAACTGATGCAGCGGCAAACACATGCAGGTTGGAAACAACTCCAGCAGGAAGAAAGACTGAAACATGATGCCGATGTGGCGATACTTCCTATAAGACAGACAATCGATGTAAGTGTAGAACAATGCTGCGATGTAGTTTGATGAAGTGTACACTGCCTGCGTTAGCTCTGGTCCAAGGATCTAATTTTTTTCAAGGGTGCAGACTATTTACAGGTGAGCTGTCAGCAAACGAGCCACAACATCTGCTACGCCTTGTTTGTACTCCCATCACTTGCCCTTGGGGGCAAGTGATGGGAGTACTGTTATACCCCTACATGTTGCGCCCCTGCCTGCAGTCCGCAGACAGACAGACAGATACTGATGACTTGACATGACTACATGTACAGTGGGAGTACAATACCAGGGTTTTTCCTGGCTCAAAATAAGGTTTAGGTGTACCTTAGCATGACAGCGACTACGGTCGGTCTGGCTTTACTGCCACCGTCAACTCGATGTGTCGTCTCCGTACTTTTATATTCGGGATGTTAAGTTCAGGGCTTCAACAGACCACCACAATGTATTGCGATTAGAAAAAAAAAACGAAATGCATGACAAACATAAAAAAATGGATCATTTAAAATATATTTTCAACCTATTTCTATATATTTTGGATATATTTAAACATATTTTATAAATATTCATTGATGGATTTGTGAACAACTGAAGCAGCTTTAAATTGCCACTGAAATAACAAAGTGGCATAATTAAAAAGCCATAAAGTGCCTTTCAAACAAAAATAAATATTTGTGCTTGTGGCCATGTTAAATTTACTTTTCTAATCACAGCAGATGCCACATCCAGTGACTGAACATTTGACTCTCCTGGTTGTGTTTTCCCTGTAAAACAGTTTAACAAGGCCCCCGTGAGGGGGATAAAATAAATAGCATGAATCTCTCGTGAATGTTTTTCACCTTACCCATGTCCCACAAGGGCCTCCGTACAAATGCATTAGACAAATGTGGAAAATAAATAAAGGTAGAAGAAGTAGGATTTTCCTAAAAAATCAATGTATAGACTCATACAAAAATAATCCCTCTCATTCATCACTCATGAGCCTGGAGAGATGGAGGTATGCACCGGAGAGAAGAGGAATGAAAGTCAGCAGGAGCAAAACAGAATACATACTATGTTCAAACGAGAGGGAGGACAGCAGAATGGTGAGGATGCAAGGAGTAGATATGTTGAAGGTGGATGAGTTTAAATACTTGGTGTCAACGGTTCAAAATAACGGGGGGTGCGGAACAGCAGTGAAGATGAGAGTGCAGGCAGGGTGGAGTGGGTGGGGAAGAGTGTCAGGAGTGATTTGTGACAGAAGGGTACCAGCAAGAGGGAAGGTTTACAAGATGGTAGTGAGACCAGCTATATTGTATGGTTCTGAGAAAAGACAGGAGGCGGAGGTGGAGGTGGCAGAGTTGAAGATGCTAAGATTTTCACTGGGAGTGATGAAGTAGGACAGGATTAGGAACGAGTATATTAGAGGGACAGCTCAGGTTGGACGGTTTGGAGACAAAGCAAGAGAGGCAAGATTGAGATGGCTTGGACATGTGTGGAGGAGAGATGCTGAGTATGTTGGGAGGAGGATGCTGAATATGGAGCTGCCAGGGGAGAGGAAAAGAGGAAGGCCAAAGAGGAGGTTTATGGATGCGGTGAGGGAGGACATGCAGGTGTTTGGCATGATAGAGAAAGATGCAGAGGACAGGAAGAGATGGAAACGGATGAGCCAATGTGACAACCCCTAACAGGAGCAGCTGAAAGAAGAAGAAGACGGGTGTCTGGATAGTGTGGCGGTCTATTCTGTTGCCTACCAACACGGTTCGAATCCCCGTGTTACCTCCGGCTTAGTCTGGCATCCCTACAGACACAATTGGCCGTGTCTGCGGGTGGGAGGCTGGATGTAGGTATGTGTGCTGCTTGCTGCACTAGCACCTCCTCTGGTTGGTTGGGGCGCCTGTTTGGGGGGAAGGGGGAACTGGGGGGAATAGCGTGATCCTCCCACGTGCTACGTCCCCCGGTGAAACTCCTCACTGTCAGGTGAAAAGAAGTGGCTGGTGACTCCACATGTATCAGAGGAGGCATGTGGTAGTCTGCAGCCCTCTCCAGATCGGCAGGGGGGGAGCAGCGACCGGGATGGCTCAGAAGAGTAGGGTAATTGGCCAAGTACAATCGGGGAGAAAAGGGGGGGGGGATAAAAAAAAAGAAGAATCATCATCATCATCATCATCATCATCATCACTCCTTCTGACCCACTAGACATGTGTGGTCAAGTCAAATCAAGTCAAGTCAATTTTATTTGTATAGCCCAATATCACAAACTACAAATTTGCCTCAGTGGGCTTTACAGCAACACATCATCCTGTCCTCCCTAAATAAAAACCTCTTTAACAGGGAGAAAAAGTAGGAAAGAAACCTCAGGGAGAGCAACAGAGGAGAGATCTCTCTCCCACGACGGACAACTTGCAATGGATGTTGTGTTTACACAATTTACAGAATATAACACTGAAAGAGGATAACATAATTATAATGGAATTATAAAAATGTATGAAGAATATGATGCGCAGGATGCCAAGCAGTGTCCAGACGCCACTGGAACAGCCCAGGACCTGAGCCATGCGACCAACATCACCATGTAAAAAAAAAAGAAGAAAAAAACCCAGGATAACAAAAATGACATGGATTTAGAAGTTATATAAAAAGAAGACGTGATGAGGGGAATGCCAAGCAGCGTCCAGGTGGCGACCACCATCACCACAGAGACCTGGGAGGAGGACTGTCTGCACGTGCACACAAGGGAGACTCACATGACACCACTCACACACAGAAAAAGAGAAAGGAGAAGACATCATTTAGTCATAATCTATACTCTATAATCTCGTCGGCAGAACGGTGGTTGGTAAATTAATTGAGACAGAAACTGACCCGCCATGCAGTACAGGCTGTGAAGCACTCAACTTAAAGGCAACTAATGTAGGCTAAGGCAAAAAGATGAGTTTTAAGTTTGGATTTAAAGGACTCAACAGACTCTGATTGTCTGATGGCAGCAGGCAGGTTATTCCACAAGAACAGGGCCCGGTAGGAAAAGGCCCTGCCACCAACTGACTTTTTTTTTTTAACTTTGGGTACACACAGGAGCCCTGTATTTTGAGAGCGAAGAGCTCGAGATAGAACGTACGGTTTAAGGAGATCAGACAGGTAAGATGGGGCAAGCCCATTTAGGATTTTATAAGTCAGCAGAAACACCTTGTATTCTGATCTAACATGGATAGGAAGCCAGTGACGGGAGGTAAGAATTGGTGTAATATGTAAATTTCCTAGATTTAGTTAGGATTCTAGCAGCAACATTCTGAACCATCTGAAGACTTTTAGTACTAGAATGTGGCAGATCTAGATCTGAAAACAGAAAATTACAGTAATCAAGTCTGGATGAAATAAACTCATGTATTAGCGTCTCTGCATCAGCCATGGAGAGAAAAGACCGAATTTTAGCTATGTTACATAAGCAAAAAAAGGCAGTCTTGGCGATTTCTTTAATGTGCTTATCAAAGGAAGGGTGGGATCAAACGTAACACCAAGATTTTTGGCTGCCACACTTTGTGAAACCACAGAGTTGTCGATTTTTATCGTTACTTGATAAAATTGGTGTCTGTGCCTAGCAGGGCCAATGACCAGCATCTCAGTTTTATCTGAATTTAAAAGCAGAAAGTTAAGTGACATCCAATTTTTCACAGTAGCCAAGTAGGCCTCTAAATTAGCCATTTGATTATGATCATCAGCCCTTACAGGCACATACAGCTGAGTATCATCAGCATAGCAATGGGAATTTATTCCATAACTGTATGTAATTTGGCCAAGAGGTGAACGATAAAGAGAGAAAAGTAGAGGGCCAAGAACTGAGCCGTGAGGTAAACCATATTTAACATTAGAGAATTTTGATGTAATATTGCTATAGCAGACACAATGTGTTCTCCCTTGGCTTAAGTAGGACTTAAGCCAAGGGAGAGCTAAGCCAGATACACCAAAATTACAATTTACACAGTGATCAATGATGTCAAAGGCTGCACTGAGGTCGAGTAGTAGAAGCACAGAAGTGGAATCAGAGTCCATAGCTAGTAAAAAATCATTCATCACTCTGGTCAAACCAGTTTCACTGGAGTGAGAGGGCCTGAAAGCCGATTGAAAAGGTTCATATAGATGGTTTTCTTCTATATGGGTCGAAAGTTGTTGATACACAACTGTCTCTAGTACTTTAGAAAAGAATGGAAGATTAGAGACTTGTTGATCATTATTAAGAGACACTGGATCGAGGTGCGGTTTTTTAAGCAAAGGTTTAACCACAGCTGTCTTAAAACTCCTGGGAACGATGCCAGTAGTAAGTGATAAATTAACAATGTCTAGCATTGTAGGTCCCAGAAAAGGCTAGAGGTCTTTAAAAGGTTTTGCTGGTAAGGGGCCAAGTAGGCAAGCAGCTGGTTTACAAGCTGACATGAACTTAGTCAAAGTATCAAGAGAGATAGTCTCAAAAGCTGTAATAACAGGGACTATCAGTGACTCATTGTATAGATATGAATTTAGTAAGACAGGATCTGCAGGGGTAGATGGAGTGGAAGAATTGATTTTGTTTGAGAGCTCGTCAACCTTATTGCAGAAAAAAAAATCTAGAAATTCATGACGTGGTGGTGTCTGTATCTGCAGTGACCCTGTCCTCTGCCGGTATTTTCTTATTTTGCTGTCTACAAGACCTTTCTGGGCGTTAACCTTTGGGCAGTGGGACTCTAAAAAATGCAGCGACCAGGTGCCAGATTGAGACCGTAAGCATGCATCCCAGAGGAAGCTGCGACAAGGGCGGACACAGCACTAAAAAGACGCAACTATAGCGAGGTGAAACGCCAAGCAGACAAAGCTTGTTACAATACAAGAGTGAAGCTGGGGTTGGCTTTTACCCACTAGCGAGCACTGAAGGGGAGGATGGGGATGAAGAGCTACGCAGAGTTGGCCTGTACACTGGGATGTGTTCTGGTAACTGCTGTCAAGGGGCCTGCGCTTCTGGTGTCATTGAGCTGGGAAGGAGGGGCCAACTTTGAATGTTGCGTTTCCAAACCGCAACTGACAAATCCTACTCATTCTGCTTTTACGTAATGTTCAGCCCAAAAGCCAATCTCTCATGTAAGATCACTCAGCTCGCCCGCTTATGTTGTCGATGTCATCTGTGCAAGATTTTAAGAATCTTCCTCTGACTCCAAAAGGCAATGCTACTATCTTCTTCGGCTTCCAAGGCTGTTGTGTATATAGTGTAACGATAGTCTACCAGCACCTGCTGCTGGGATGATTAAATGGCAGCAATAACTGCATGGACAAGTTTTAAGACAAAGACAAATACCCTTTATTTGGCATTGTATATACATACAACAAAATTCCTCTCTGCATTTAACCAATCCTATACTAGGAGCAGTGGGCAACCGCCATGCAGTGCCCGGGGACCAACTCCAGTTCTTCTTGCCATGCCTCAGTCAGGGGCACAGACAGGAGTACTACGCTTTTTTTTTTAATGGTGGCCGGAAACCGAAGCACCCGGAGGAAACCCACGCAGATATGGAGAGAACATGCAAACTCCACACAGAAAGGACCTGGGAGAGCCTGGGTTTTTGAACCCAGGACCTTCTTGCTGTGAGGCAACAGTGCTAACCACTGGGCAACCGCGCTGCCCAGTGGTTTTAACCATTTTTACATGTTTTTTTTTCAGGGCAATTTCTCTTAGAAGGCTTAGGTGGGGTGAAAAAAGCCTTAGGTGGTTCGCCTAAGGCTTTTTCAATGCAGGAAAAACCCTGAATACAGTGTTTCACCAGATTGATTGACATTCACCACACGTTAACATTTAGAGGCACGCTGTTTCACGCTTTGTAAAATACTTACTGAGAAATGGGGGAGAGATGGCAGCAGTAGGACAGAGGAATTACCAAAACTGTTAAACAAACTGTTTTTATTAAAATGACTGTGATGGCCTGGCGGCCTGTCCAGGGTGTCTCCCCACTTGCTGCCCAATGACTGCTGGGATAGGCTCCAGCATCCCCGCGACTCTGGGAGCAGGATAAGCAGTTTGGATAATTGATGGATGGATGGACAACCACAGTTTAAAAAAAGTTTCCCCTGGGCTCCAGGAGAACGTGCCATTTATCTAATTATAGTGGCACTTATCAGCACTATCAAGCTATTTCAGAATAGATGAATATCAGCATATTGTACAAGATTTTAAAGCTAAATATTAAAAAACAGCAGTATCATCAAGATAAAATGAGCTACCTGATGGCTACCTTACAATTTATAGTCTTTACAAGTAGGCCTAATTGCGGCATAAATACAACCATTTATTTCTCTAGACAAGACTATTTCCCGTGTAATTAATTTTCCTTGAAAAATGTGCTGGTGAGAGCGAGAGCTCTTAATTATTTGGAACAAAGACGCCCTGTTCTTTACATAAAGGAATGTCATAGAAAGACCTAGCTAGAATTAGTATTGGATTTGCTTACAACATGGTGAGCTCTTTTGATTGGGTTATATACTACCATGTTATGAGAGAAACCTACACTATGGTGACTGTGACAACTCTAAACCTGCAATAGCCTATAACATAGTGCTTCAGCCTGGCATATAGGAAATACAGATAAAAATCAAATCAATTTTATTTGTATAGCCCAATATAACAAATTACAAATTTGCCTCAGTGGGCTTAACAGCAACACAACATCCTGTCCTTAGACGGGGTTAATTAATAAATAAATGATTAACTAATCAATTAATAAATCAAATAAATAACGCAATAGTAGAATTTGTAGGAACAAGCGTCAACTTCAACTTTATAGTGCCAACAAAACTAGCTGAAGCTACTTTACTGTTTTCTCTGCCCAGTCAACAGCAACATTACAAGTGTGACGTAACAGAATATGTCAACAACTAGCAACATTACCTCTACTCTCTTAGAACACAACAATGGTGGCTTGTAAATTATGTTATACATTCCTGTGTATACCCACTACAGATGTCCCCCAAGAATTCACAAGAACCGGCACTGCCAGTCTCACAGGAGCCCTGCTGACTCTCCTGGCCTGTGACATGAACGCCCTTGCAGGCACTGGAAGATGCCCTCGATCCACCCCCCAGGCCTCAAGCGGCGCCAGCAACTTGTCAGCTGGGGGACGGCCTTGGCATGGAGGCATAGCTGGTCTGATGTGCAGGTCCAGAACCAAGGGGGGAGGTTTGGGGTGATCCATGGAGATTTGGTCAGGCTGCCCCCCACACTGACCACAAAATTCTCATCACCCGTCTTAAGGACTCAGAACGGGCCATTATAGGGCAGTCTGAAGGGGTTCCGGTGAGCGTCATGCCGCATGAAAACTTATTTCAGTGTATAGGTTTGTTGGAACCTGGGACCAAGGTAGGCCATTCTGGGAAGTAGGCATGGGTGCAGACGCGTTTGCATTGTTCAGGTGAATGGAATGCTCAGCAGTTGCGGACCAGGGGGAAGTGGCATGCGGGATGAAATCCCCAGGCACTCGGAGCGGTTGTCCATACACCAGCTCCGCAGACGAAGACCGCAGGTCCTCTTTCAGGGCAGTTCTGCATCCCAATAGCATCCATGGAAACTGATCGTACCAGCCCCCATCCTTGAGGCTGGCTCTCAGGGCAGCCTTCGTCGAGCAGTGGAAACACTCACAAAGACCATTTGCCTGTGAGTGGAATGTCATGGTGCAATGATGCTTCATTCCCAGGTTCAAGGCGATCTCGACCCAGAGATTTGAGGTGAACTGCGGCCAATGGTCGGAGGAAATATTAGATGGCACACCAAACCGAGCAACCAGGGCCCCGACAAAAGCCCAGGCTATGTCGGGAGTTGTCAACGCCAGAAGGATGGCCTCTGGTAATCTGCTGGTTCTGTCCACCATGGTGAACAGGTATGTAAAGACATGGGAGGGCAGTAGAGGCCCCACAAGGTCCACGTTCACAATCGAACCCCTGCTCGGGCACCTTGAAAGGTGCCAATGGTGCTTTGATGTGATGGTGCACCTTGGCATTCTGGCACTCCACACAGGCCGCAGCCCAGTCCCGCACATATTTCCTCAGTCCATGCCACACGAACTTTGC
Source organism: Lampris incognitus (assembly GCF_029633865.1). NCBI lineage: Eukaryota > Metazoa > Chordata > Actinopteri > Lampriformes > Lampridae > Lampris > Lampris incognitus. The sequence continues at coordinate 15,444,430 of NC_079214.1, read as the reverse complement.
TACCACTAGCCTTTGTGAGGGCTTTATGCCCAGGTGCGAGAGGCCGTGGACTGAGTCAAAGGAAAACCTGCCTTCTCCAGCGTGCATTCAAGAGTAAGTTAACATTTTTTTAAAATGATGAGCTACAGATACAAATCCCTCTGCATTTGTTTGTGCATTGTATTTTATGTCCGCTGCATTTGACACATATATTTCTGAATCATATTTCACTTTGCTCCGCCTGAACCGCTGCATTTGTGGATTTTGTGCGACACAGCCTGGTAGAACAGTCTCAAAAGTATCCATACAAATAGGTGGATATTTACAAATACTTACTATATATATATATATATGTATGTATGCATGTATGTGTGTGTACATATATGTATGTATGTATGTATGTATGTATGTGTATATATATGTGTATATATATATGTGTGTGTGTATGAGTGTATGTATGTGTGTGTGTGTGTGTGTATGTATGTATGTATGTATGTATGTATGTATGTATGTATGTATGTATGTATGTATGTATGTATGTATGTATGTATGTATGTATGTATGTATGTATGTATTAAAAATGTCAAGTCTATGACTTGCAAATTAACTGAAGAATTACGAATATTATCAAGTGAAACAAGTGGGGATCTTTGAGGAGAACGTCACAATGTATTCGTAAATATATTTGTATTTATTTACAAACCATGATATACTAGTGCAAAATTGGGCATTTATTTACAAATGTGTTTGCATATTTTCAAGTCAGGTTAACTTTTTCAAATGATGGGTTACAGATACAAATCACTTTGCATTTATTTGTGTTCCACATTTTACGAGTGCTGCAACTAACATATATTTCTAAATCATGAGACGTTCGTGCTACCTTTTGAGACCCTCCTAATTCCATACGTTGGCTCAAGTGTGAAAGCACCCTGTATAAGAGAGTGGGCATCCTTATGGGAGTCAGCGGATCAATCCCAACCGCTTAGATGTCTCTGTATAGAAACAGAACAATCACTGTGCAAGGAAATTCTCATCTCAGACTGACTCTTCATTATAGTTATAACATCAAATACCATCACTGCTTCAAATGCACAACAACAACGACGACCCTGGCAGCTTGATGGGAAGTTCACAAAGTCATTGGCTCCATGCTCAAAATTTCAAATACAAGCCAAATTGAAGCAACCCTTATATTCTATTAAACAAAAAAAACAAAAAAACAAACAAAAAAAAAACAGAAACTCTCACCTCAAGTGAAGAAAGGGGCATTACAAAACCTTGACATATTTTCTCTAGCAATACTGTTGCAACATTCTGCCACTTGGCCCGTTAAGTATGGCGTTAGTCATAAGAGTACCTCCAATTAAAATCTTCCATTCAGGGGGCGTGCGGATAGCGTAGTGGTTTATTCTGTTGCCTACCAACACGGGGATCGCTGGTTCGAATCCTCATGTTACCTCCGGCTTCGTCAGGGGTCCCTACAGACACAATTGGCTGTGTCTGTGGGTGGGAAGCCGGATGTGGGTATGTCTCCTGGTCGCTGCACTAGCGCCTCCTCTGGTCGGTCGGGGTGCCTCTTCGGGGGGAGGGGGACCTGGGGGGAATAGCGTGATCCTCCCACGCGCTACGTCCCTCTGGTGAAACTCCTCACTGTCATGCAAAAAGAAGCGGCTGGCTGGCGACTCCACATGTATCGGAGGAGGCATGGGGTAGTCTGCAGCCCTCCCCGGACCGGCAGAGGTGGGTGGAGCAGCGACTAGGATGGCTCGGAAGAGTGGGGTTTTGGCCAAGTACAATTGGAGAGAAAAAGGAGGAGAAAAAAAATCTTCCATTCAATCCAAAGTCAAGATATCACAGGAAGTTGAATCAGTTCATCTGGACACAACGTTTATTGACGGATACATTTCATCCCTCATCTAAGTGACCTCTTCAGTCGAAACTGAAGAGGTTGTTGGTTTCGGTTGCATAACGACCGAAACTAATGACCAGTTTCATATGCAAATAGGCGTGACCATTAACTAGCATTTCAGTGGCCATGTGTACTGTTCACAGAGGATTTGGGAGTGTTTCCAATCACAGCATTGTAAGATGGTGACAGATATACTCTTACACCCCCCCCCCCCCCGGTTCAGGGATGGTCATTCCTTCTTCACACAGATGAACTCTTTGACTCCCCGTTCAAACCAGCATTCTTCCCTATCAAGGATGTGCACATCCTCATCCCTGACAGAGTGGCCACTGGCCTGTAGATGGTGTGGACTGTGGAGTCCTGGTCTGACGTGTTAGCTCTTCTGCGTTGTGCCATCCTCTTGGCCAGCGTCTGTTTACATAGTACAAGTCACAGCAATATACAAGTCACAGTAATCCTCCCGGCACTTAGCAGCGTACACTATATTGCTCTGTTTGTGCCGGGGGACCCGATCCTTGGGGTGGACTAACTTCTGGCGCAGCGTGTTTTGGGGTTTGAAAGCAAGTGAGACGCGGTGTTTGGGAAAATACACGTCTCAACTTTTCTGACACTCCTGCCACATACGGAACCACCACTGGTTTATGCAGCCGTTGTCCATCTCTCATCGATCGGCTGGCGAGCTGTAGTCAGGTGAGACTGAAGAGGTCACTGAGATGAGTGATGAAACCTTTCTCCCTCAATAAATGTTGTGTCCGGATGAACTGATTCAACTTCCTGTGATTTTCTTCCCTGGATTATTGAGCATGCATAAAGACAAAGTCAACATAAATTGGAATTCATGGATTTGCTTGGCATGTCTTCTAAATAAATGCATTATTTGCAAAACAGACTCAACAGCGTCTATTCCAACTAAATTGGACCAAGACTTCATTCCCAAAGCCAAACATATATACCCAAATGAGTAAAAACATCTTTTCTATTGCCAACAACACAAATGTTAAACTTAATATTACACATACAATTAGCCATACTTTTTACTTAAGTGTCATTTTGCTGTGTAACATGGCATTGTTTGTCTAGTTGTTTTTAAGTCCGTTTTGTCTGTTTTGTCAGTATGTTAATAGTAATAATAATAAAAAAAGAAAGGGAGAAAACATCTAGTCCCTTATTCATTGTTAGATAATCCAGTTACGGGAGGTTTAAACTTTGAGTATTTTGCAGCCATTTCTTCTAGTTCTAGAAAAAAAGCACCCTATGTCTAACTTCATGGTAATGTATTTTTCTGCCAGTGCAGTACACGGAGGAAATTGTGCCTTGTGTGTTGTTCATTCCTTCCCTGCCGTTATGTGTCGTAAGGGGTCGAGCTTGACTTTAAAGGTACTAAATGGAAAAATTTGACTCGTAAAAAGTGACCTTCAAGTATGGGCGGAGGATCTAAACCAATTACAAAATGATAGCTTTGCCAGGCACTAAGACTCATTTCCGAGCCTTTGTTGATGCTAAATCCAGCGTCCTTCAAGAAAATTGCGGGCCCTGACCAAAACAATCTCATCCCATTGTGTCCTATATTGACAAAGCGTCGCTATATTGACACTGATCTGCACAGAGACCTGGCTAGTGCTCCTAGCATCCAATGTGAAACTTCCTGCCCTGATTTTGGAATATCAATTACACACAGGCGGCCCTGTAATGGCCTGGCGGCCTGTCCAGGGTGTCTCCCCGCCTGCTGCCCAATGACTGCTGGAATAGGCTCCAGCATCCCCGCAACCCTGAGAGCAGGATAAGCGGTTCAGATAATGGATGGATGGATGGATGGAATTACACACAGGCTAGGCAGTGGTTACTTTTTGGGTCACGGTAAGTTAGTGGTTAACTCGTCACATCTCATACAATTGTGGAAGGTTATATATATATATATATATATATATATATATATATATATATATATCTCAATGCTTTGTCAATAGCATCAATTTATGTTACTGTGGGAGGACAATGGGTTCGTCCTCATGCATTTATCGCACTGTGCGTTTCAACTTTTCTTTTGAGAGTTGCAGATTTGCAACCAGATTTGCAACACAACTTGAAAGAAGCTAGAAAGCCTGCAACCCTGCAAAAATAACATACGATAAATGCAGCTCCAAAAGTTGAATAAATGTAATTATCACTTCTGAGAGAGAACAAAAAGTTTGCGACCACAAAGGCATAAAAATCACTGCCATGTGAACTATATTACTGCAGCGTTGTCAATAAATAAATAGCCTTGTGTGATGTTTTATATATTGTACAGTGATGTGTAAATTATAGTGTTTTACAACGCGGTTACCTCTTCAATTGACATTTCTGTAGGATATTTGTATTTGGCAGCTTGCAAAATTGTATAGATCTTATTGGCATTAGTCTTGTCACTTGCCACAGACACCATTGTTCAAGCGAACAGTTGTCAATGATATATTAATTTCTACTTGTTGCTGATGGTGATCACAAATGAAATATTTTACTGATCACACCGTTAGGGTCTGGCAGCTATATCTCATTAGCATTGGTACATGTGAAAGCCCCCACTCATTCACTCACAAGTAGAAACCTTATCCACGTGATATAAATAAACAGTAGAATAAAAAAAGCTACATTTTAAGTGTACCAAACAGTGGTGAACATAAACCAAGAAAAGCAGTTCCAAGTACAAATTGAACAATTAAAAGTCACACAAATGGCACAAACACCCACTGCATCACTGATAACAAGAGCTCATACTCATCATGATCAGAGGGAGCATCATTATCACAAATTTCATGGATTAGCCCAAGGCATTTATCTCAGTGAGGATAACAATTTGCATGGTAGTCGTTTGTTTTCAGCTGTTCAGTCAATAAACTAACTCCATTCCACTGCAATGTCACACATAACATATTATACACTTATAACTTATAAGAACACAGTGATAAAGCTGACCCCAAAATAATTAGTTATCCTGAAATGGGTGCATCACTGTTGTACAGCTCTTGTTCATGCATAATCTATATTTTAGGCCTACTGGAAAGGGTTGTTTGAGTGTTTTTTATAGTATGTTTGTGGGTGGGTAGACACACTTCATTGCCACAGAATGAATACATTTGTACTCATGTGGGTTTGGGTACATGCTTGTGTGAATACATATCTTTGCTCCATCTGTGTATTGCTTTGCAACAAAAAAAAAAAACCTCATTACATCTCCATCTGGCGGTGCCGATAAATGCTACAGCCAGAGCTGCTGCAAGGCCAATTGAGCAGTAAAATTATTGAGGATTTTTTTGGGGAATTCAAAACAAACAGATTCCATTTGAATCAGCCCTTCCATTCCCTTATCCTCCTTTCCACTTATTCAGTTGCCTCTTTCTTATTACTTTCATACACACACACACAAGCATACAGTATAGAGTTTGTGAAAGCACTCATAACACCATTACACCTGCAGAACACTTTACAGATGGTGTGACAATATGTTTATATGAGTCGAAAATTCACTGCCAATAACTAATATACAGCTGAAGAAGATGCAAAGCCCAACCATGTTCCAAGCTCCCCATTACTTTATGGATAATAGCAAAGATATTATGTGATCCACATATTAAGGTATAATGAATGAATGAATGATGATTTATTTCGAACATGTAAATAAGCAGGATATAACATACAGATAAGTCATTGCTAATAATCTGAAGTGATGAACAAATCCACACATCAAACTCAACTACTGTGAACAATAAGAGAAAAAAAAACATCAAAAACACGAGAGAAAGAACCAAGAAAAACACATCCTAATGTCATAAGAATAATCAGATTTCAATGTTATAAACAATGCTACTGTATCTAAACTTACTAAAATAACAGCTGTCTATTAGCTGCTCACCATTCACGGCCCACATGTTTCTAGACTTTTTCTGCAACAAGAATGATGAGATCATAAACAAAATTAGTTCTTCAACTCCATCTACCCCTGCAGATCCTGTCTTACCAAATTAATATCTATACAATGAGTCACTGATAGTCCCTGTTATCACTTATCAAAGCTTTTGAAACTATCTCGCTTGATACTTTCACTAAACTTGTGTCAGCTTCTAAACCAACTACTTGCCTACTTGACCCTTTACCAGTAAAACTTTTTAAAGACCTCTGGCTTTTCCTGGGGTCTACAATGCTAGACATTGTTAATTTATCACTTAATGCTGGCACTGTTCCAATGCCTCTACTTAAAAAAAAAACTTACCTTGATCCAGGGTCTCTTAATAACTATCAACCAGTCTCTAATCTTCCATTCTTTTCTAAAGTACTAGAGAGAGTTGTGTATCAACAACTTTTGACCCATACAGAAGAAAACCATCTCTATGAACCTTTTCAACTGGCTTTCAGGGCCTGTCACTCCACCGAAACTGCTCTCACCAGAGTGGTGAACGATCTTTTACTGGCTATGGTCTCTGATTCCACTTCTGTGCTTCTACTACTGGACCTCAGTGTGGCCTTTGACACCATTGATCACTGTATACTATTAGAAAGATTTAACTGTAATTTTGGTGTCGCTGGCTCAGCTCTCTCTTGGCTGCCCTTTTATCTGGAAGAACAAATTGTCTGCTATAGTATTATTTCATCAAAATTCTCTGACATTAAATATGGTGTACCTCACGGCTCAGTTCTTGGCGCTCTACTTTTCTCTCTTTATATGTCACCTCTTGGCCAAATTATACAGTTATGGAATACATTTCCATTGCTATGCTGATGATATATGTTCCTATAAGGGCTGATGATTAAAGACACGAAGCCTGGTGCCAGACTGACTGGTACTGACCTATGGTCTTCAGCGGATCATCAGTTTACACACACACACACACTCACACAAACATAGCTTGGCATATACAAATACACACAAATATGCAAACAACTACATACACATATGCACATTTATTAAGGCTTGGCCTACACACACACACACACACACACACACATACACACAGCACCCTACATACACCACACACTATTTATCATTATTACTGCTTTTTTGTTCTGTTTTGTTCTTATTTATTACTATTGTTGCTGCAGTGTTGAGGAGCCAAAACACAATAATTTTACACTCTTGTACATGTATACTGAGATATAACAAATAAAGAATCTTGAATGATCATACTCAAATGACTAATTTAGAGGCCTGCTTGGCTGTTGTGAAAAAAACGGATATCACTAAACTTTCTGCTTTTAAATTCAGATAAAACTGAGATGCTTGTTATTGGCCCTGCTAGACACAGACACCAATGTAATCAAGTAGCAATAACAATCAACAACTCTGTGATTTCATAAAGTGTGGCAGTCAAACATCTTGGTGTTACATTTGATCCCAGCCTTTCCTTTGATGAGTAAATTAAGGACATCACCAAGACTGCCTTTTTTTCGCATAAGTAACATAGCTAAAATTCGGTCTTTCCTGTCCATGGCTGACACAGAGACTCTAATACATGCATTTGTTTCATCCAGACTTGGTTACTGTACTGTTCTGTTTTCAGGTCTGCCACATTCTAGTACTAAAAGTCTTCAGATGGTTCAGAATGCTGCAGCTAGAATCCCAACTAAAACTAGAAAATTTGACCATATTACATCAATTCTAGCCTCCCTTCGTTGGCTTCCTATCCATGTTACACCAGACTTCAAGGTGCTTCTGCTGATTTATGAAATCCTAAATGGGCTTGCCTCATCTTACCTGTCTGAACTCCTCAAATCATAAATTTCATCTTGAGCTCTTTGCTCTCAAAATACAGGACTCCTGTGTGAACCCAAAGTTAAAAATAAGTCAGCTGGTGGCAGGGCCTTTTCCTATCGGGCCCCGTTCTTGTGGAATAACCTGCCTGTTGCCATCATATAATCAGTCTGTTGAGTCCTTTTAATTCAAACTTAAAACTCATCATTTATCCTGAATCTACAATTAGTTGCCTTTAAGTCGAGTGCTCTACAGCCTGTACTGCATGGATGGGTCGGTTTCTGTCTCAATGATTTTACCAAGTACTGTTCTGCCGACAAGATTATAGCATATAGACTATTGACTATTGAAAACTGTTCTCTTCTCTCACCTCTCTCTCCCTCTCTCAATGTTCTCTCTCTCTCTCTCTCTCTCTCTCTCTCTCTCTCTCTCTCTCTCTCTCTCTCTCTCTCTCTCTCTCTCTCTCTCTCTCTCTCTCTCTCTCTCTCTCTCTCTCTCTCTCTCTCTCTCTCTCTCTCTCTCTCTCTCTCTCTCTCTCTCATGTTCTTGCTCTCTGAATGACGTCTTCCCCTTTCTCTTCTTGTGTGTGTGACTGGTGTGATGTGAGCCTCCCTAGTGTGCACAAGCAATCTGTTCTCCTCCCAGGTCTCCACGGTGATGGTGGTCACCACCTGGACACTGCTTGGCATCCCCCTCGTCATATTCTTCATATATTTTATAATTCCATTATAATTCTATTAACCTCTTTCAGTGTTGTATTGTGTAAATTGTGTAAACAGAGCATGCATTGCACGTTGTCCATCTTGGGAGACAGATCCCTCCTCTGTTTCTCTCCCCTGAGGTTTCTTCCTATTTTTCTCTCGTTAAATGATTTTTCTTTCTTTAGGGAGTTGTTTCTCCTCTGATGTGAGGGTCTAAGGACAGGATGTTGTGTTGCTGTAAAGCCCCCTGAGGCAAATTTGTAATTTGTGATATTGGGCTATACAAATAAAATTGACTTGACTTGAACTACAACCCAAATAGCCACTTGGCGTCATAGAAAGAAAAGTGGGGGGGGGGAGTAATAAGAAATGTTTAGAGATAAATAAAACTTAGACAGCTAACACAACTCTTCGTCATCCCTATATCTCTTACCCAAAGGAGTTGAATCAAGTGCAACTGGACTTGGTATATATCCGTGAAGACGTTTCGCCTCTCATCCAAGAGGCTTCCTCAGTTCGTGCCTTTCTAGTGCCTTTCTAGTCAGAAAGGCACGAACTGAGGAAGCCTCTTGCAAGAGGCGAAATGTCTTCATGGATATATACCAAGTCCAGTTGCACTTGATTCAACTCCTTTGGATAACCATGACCTGGATGAATGAGAACATTCACAGACACCCTATATCTCTTGATAATCAGTCCTTTGTACTTCTTCTTGAACTCTTTATACATGTATAGCTATGTATACTTCTATTGAGAGAAGGTATTTTACCCTATATATGATCATCATATAGTCCACCATCACCATCGTATGTAACAACTATGTTTACATGCACACAAATATCAGGATTACTGGGAGGAAACAGAATAAGTCAATATCTTAATTAAACAACTTAGACTGTTTGAAATAATCTTGGGTCTCAAACAAACAGGGAAACATTCCATATTTTAATTGGTCTAAATTGTTGAATTTTCACATTAAGTTTCAAAATCAAAAAGGGGAAAAAAACCCATTCAGCTAAGTTGTTTACATGCAACAATTGGAATATTGTGCATTCATTGTGCCATGAATTTAACTCTACCCTCTTCAAAAAATAAAATCAGTTAAAGGTGTTTACATGACTGTTTGTGAAAGAGTAATGTTTTTATCAGTTAATGATAATATTGTTAGTGCGCATGTAAATATGCTGTTTCTAAATCATTCGCCGGAACAGAACATTTGCCTGCGTTTCATTGTGAGCACAAACCCTCAATTTTCTCTACCTATGTAGTTGGAGAGTTGCCAAAAATGTAGTTTTGTTTGTCTGTGGCATCATAGAAATGGCTACAAACTGTTAACAGTGTATATACACCGATCAGCCAAACATTAATCCAACTGCCTAATATTGTAGCCCCCCCCCCCCATGATGCCAAAACAGCTCTGACCCATTGAGGCATGGACTCCACAAGACTTCTGAAGGTGTCCTCTGGTATCTGGCACCAAGACATTAGCAGCAAATCCTTTAAGTCCTGTAAGTTGCGAGGTGGGGCCTCCAAGGATCAAACTTGTTTTTCCAACACATTCCACAGATGCTTGATCGGATTGAGATCTGGGGAATTTGGAGGCCAATGCAACACCTTGAACTTTTTGTCATGTTTCTCAAATCCTTCCTGAACAATTTTTGCAGAGTGGCCAAGTGGGATTTAGCAGGTGGGGGAAACCCTAAGATCTAGTGTAGTAGTGTGGCAGGGGAAAATGATTCACCTCAAAATAACTCCCAAATTGATTTGTACTGTGAGTTCCAGTGGACTTGACAGGCTATATGATTAGCGAACCTTCTTTTGAGCACCAGTTTCTTGGATATTTTTTTTGGATCCCACTGGTCCAAAGGAGGCCCAACCAAAGAAATGAACATCAGTGCTGAGACCTTGTTAATTTGTAGTTGTGTCCATAGAGGTGTTATTATATTTTTAATTTCAGAGAATCCTCTTTCTCAGTCAGCAATGCTAACAGCAAGTGATTTTACTGGTTGTTGCAGTTTCAGAAGCCCATCAGGCTCAGGAATTTCTGGATGGTCTTTGAAATCTCTGTATCTTTGTCTGACACCAGAAAGGCCGATGCCAAAAAGGTCAATTTTATCATAAGAACATTGATTTGGTCAAAAACTTACTTATTATTCTCAGTCATCATTCATGTGCACATGCTATCAGTGAGTGCTTCATAAAATTTCAGAGCATTGATTGATTTATGCCTTGACTCATTTTGCACTGTTACCCCATGGAAGTTTCCATGTTCAACAGCTTCAGCAGCCTGTCTGTAGTGTAGTCCAGGCTTGTGTTGTCTGGCTAAAATAAATAAATAAATAAATCTAAATCTATTTCCCTCTTAATCGTATACACAGCATGAGATAATGTTATGTCCTTCGACTGCAAACTTTCGGAGAAATCTTTGAGCTCCTCCAGAGCACCAAGCTTAAGACCCATGTTCTTTATGAAGTCGCCTGAAGACAGCTTTGTAGCAAGTCCTTCAACCATGCATCTGTCACTTGAAATGCGTTCAGTAGCTTCACTGGCCCTGCACAAATGAGAATAAGGAGCACAATGCATTGTCCAAACAGCATTCACTGCTCCATATGATGAGGCTTCTCATCTCACACCTAGGACTTCACCAATATTTTTAATCAGAATGCTTATTTCTAAGGCTGCAGTGCTCAGTTCTCTCAGATTTTTTGGGGACTGGTGGTACAGAAAATATTTGTCCATAGAATTTGAAAAATTATTAATTTCAGTGCAGTGCTTGACAGCCTCCCTGGAATTTTTAGTTCAGTGACTGCCGATATTACACCAAAATATGTGACCCGTCAGATTATGTGATCCTGCCCTTAAGATGTGTTATTTCAGCTGTCCCCCAGATGCTAATCCAAATTTTAATCACTCCAACCCCACATCAAAAATCAACCATCTCCAACAGAATGCCTAGTCTTCACCATTTACAATTTTATGCCTAAATTTAACCGCATTAATCTGACTGCCGTATCTTATCTGAAATAGCTTGTTTTAAAAGTATGGTCACATAATCTGATGGATGACAGATTTCAGTGTAACACTTGTCCAGTCTCGTTGTGAATTATTGATCTGAACTGGTTAGAGATAAATACAAGAAAGTTGATATTTTTGGTAAAGTAGAGATGACATTCTCAGAAGGGCTTTTAACGTTAAACATCCTATTCACATGAATTAGCAGTAAATGTTTAAACATTTAACATAGTAAATGCTTCGCGTTTGCTCATCAAAACACACTAAAATATGAAGGGCAAAAAAACTGCAGGGAGGGGCTTTTGTTTTTGGGGTAACGGGCTGTCAGACAAATCGACTTTCGGTCCAATGGGATATTTTTCGTACTATTGGGGTTTCGGAATAATGGGCCGTCGGGCACAATGGGTAGTCCTCAGAAGGAACACTAGGCGACAGCACGCAAAAAATGAACTTGCTTGACATTATTATGTATGAAACTACAACTCAGATTTATTTACTTATTAATCGAAGGTGCCGGAATGCAGTTTTGGATCGTTCCAGCCCACTTTAAACCCTGAGTGTGGCAGGGCACTTTATCCTGCTGAAAGAGGCCACTGCTATGAGAGAATACCATTGCCATGAAGGGGTATACTTGGTCAATAATGATGTTTAGGTAGGTGGTATAGGTCAAAGTAACATCCACATGAATGCCAGGACCCAAGGTTTCCCAAGAAAACATTGCCCAGGACATCATACTGCCTCTGCTGACTTGCATTCTTCCATAGTGCATCCTGGTGCCACCTCTCCCCAGGTAAACGATGCACACACATCCAACCATCCACACAATGTAAAAGAAAACATGGTTCATCAGACCAGTCCACCTTCTTCCATTGCTCCATGGTCCAGTTCTGACACTCATGTGCCCATTTTAGGTGCTTTCGGCGGTGGACAGGGGTCATCATGGGCAATCTGACCGGTCTTTGGCTATGCAGCCCCATACACAGCAAGCTGCAATGCAGTGTGTGTTCTGACACCTGTCTATCATAGCCAGCACTAACTTTTTCAGCAATTTGAGCTACCGTAGCTCTTCTGTGGGATCAAACCAGATGGGCTAGCCTTCGCTCCCAACTACACATCAGTGAGCCTTGGGGGCCCGTGAGCCTGTCACCGGTTCAGCAGTTGTACTTCCTTGGACCACTATTGGTAGGTACTGATCACTGCATATCGGGAACACCTCACAAGACCTGCCGTTTTCGTGACGCTCTGACCCAGTTGTCTAGCAATCACAACTTGGCCCTTGTCAAAGTCACTCAGATCCTTACACGTGCCCATTGTTCCTGCTTTCAACAAATCAACTACAAGAACTGACTCTTCACTTGCTGCTTAATATATCCCATCCATTGACAGGTGCCATTGTAATGAGATAATCAATGTTATTCACTTACCTGTGAGTGGTTTTAATGTTTTGGCTGATGGTGTATAGCATGTCTTTGGATGATCTTCTTGAGCTTTTAACGTTCAGTGATTATTTCAATCAAGAAAGACAAACCCACTTTTATCATTAGTATTGCACAACATTACAAACACATGCATTATATTAAGAAAGAGACACGGTGAGTGTGATGTGATGCCTTTTCACTGTCTATAATTCTATGAAATACAAATGATCACCCTGTCTCTCCAACACCTTCCTCTCTAAAAATTCACAAAGGCATAGACACATCAAAGTGGGAAGGGGGGGTAAGGCATTGGCAGAAATATGGATAGATGTAAAGACTCTTTGATAATATTGTAGCGAATTCGGGGGACAACGCAACCACAGGAACTGCCGCAGCCGGGTAGCGAACCCGTATCGCCCGCACCGCAGGAGGCATCGCTAACCGCTCGACTAAAGGGTCAGACCCACCAGCCAGCGGCCAGCGTGTCTACTTATCCATGCACGTTACAATAATCATCGCTTCTGATGACAGATTGTGTGTGTTAGCAGTGTATGTTAGTAATATTAATTTATATATATATATATATATATATATACACACATATACATACATACACACACACACATATATATTTATATATATATACACACATATATACATACATACATACATACACACACACACACACACACACACACACACATATATATATATATATATATATATTACTCCCTTTCTGTCCGTTTTCCTTTGCTCTAAACCAACCATTTTTTTCCCCAAGCCAAAGCCTCGACATGAGATTTTAGGCTGATGATTTAGCAAATTCATTTGAGATTCAGAATCCTGAATTTCTCCAAGTAACTGCATGAAAGCTCTCAAAATTCTTTGACTGGCATAGGGTTCAAGGAACAAGGTCTCTTGGTTGTGGAGAACGACTTCAAGTGAGAAAAAGAGCACAAGACAAGGTTGTGACAAAACAAACAAACAAACATGTTCACTTGAAGCTCAAAGGGACAGCCCTTTTGGGCAAATATGGGAAGTGGGTCAGCTCTTCTTAGAGCAGCCATTTTCTGTTGGTACAACATCAATATTTGATGTAGATCAAGTCCCCTAAGTAGAGAGGCAAATATTAACTAGAGGGAGGGTTTTGTAAAATATATGTGAACAAAACCTTAAACACTGTTCAGCAAAACTATAACATGGCAGTTAATCAATAGTATTCATAGTAGGGCTGCAAAATGTGAAAAAAATTTAATAATTTCCAAAATTTCATAGTGGCTGCTATTATGCAATAAACCTGCTACATATTCCAATTGCCATACAGGTTGCAATATAACAACACAACTGGGTGGAAGAAAAATAATTCATTATATTTCCTCCACTTTTCTACAATGGCACAATAGATTTTATTGAATAAAAACAACAGTCTTACTTTCAAAGTAATTTTAACAAAATGTTAATGAAATGTTTACAGTGGTTTCCATTGAACTTCTTTATCATAATGAACTTTGGAATCTTTCTGAATAACAGAATTTCTTCAAACATTTAGAAGCAAATGAAATATTAAAGTTTAAAGTTGTGATTACCAATATAAACTTATGTCAGTGTGGGAATAAGTCAGCCCATGCAATCCACACCAGGAAGAGACTGTTATTTTGATGGTGAAAACAGCCCATATTGCTCTTGGTGATAGAATGAGGTGTAATCAGAAAATAAATATTATTCCATGAGTAAACATACTTTGATTTTATTGGCTGTATTGGTATAGTGGTTCTTTCTTTGAAACAGCAATATTATTTTAAAGTGAGTGAAAATAGGGAGTTGTTTAAGTGAGTAAGTCTTCTTCCATGAGGAAGCAACAGTTTTTTTTGGTTTTTTTTATTGAATGTTTACTATGGTTGATCTGACTATCTATATTCACCCTGTCTGTGTAATGAATACATAAGTGAGCCTGCTACTTTTAATTTTCAGAGTGAAAACAGTCCAGACTGGTCAGGATGATAGGAGTTGTGATTAATTAAACAAACATTATTCATTAATTTATTAAATAAAAAAAGGTGGAATGAAAATGAAAAGATATTAAGTAATTTTAACAATATCTAAATACGTACAAACTACATCTAATCAGAACTAAACATATAATAAAAGCTAAAATATTCCCATAGTTTTGTTATTTATTCCTTGTCCAATTTAATGTTGATATCATTGATTAAATGCAGAGAACAGGTAGCACAGTTTAGAGTCAAATCTGAAACCATATGCATTTTCTCAAACAGATCTTTTAGATCCTCACCTTAAATACACTGAACCAGGGGTGGACTGGGAATGAAAAATGGCCCTGGACTTTTTTGACTCAGACTCCCCCAGCGATACACCCCCACCCACACACAATGGCACTGGCAGCAAGGTGGCAAGAATCTCTGGAACCATCTGACCAGTAAAACAAATAATTTTAACCACCTTTACGTTTTTTTCTCTTTTTGTTTGTCCATCTTGCGCCACTATTTAACCAAACGTCGCCACTTATCAGAGACGGGAAATGGGCGCGGCCCTGGAAACATTAGAATGGACCAGATCGAAAGTAATTGGCTGGGAGAGAGAGGCTGACAGATTTAATACCCAACCGCAATGGGCCGGCAGCCCACTCACCTGGGCCAGTCAGACACACAACACTTGGTTATTTTTATTTAAGTGGGGCTGGGGTTATCTATACTTAGCACAAAAAGTAAGGAAATGTGTGTTTGGTAGATTATTTCTTTGTTGTAACAAGCTTCTTGGCAATACATCTTATACCGTTGGAAAGCCTGTTTATTTCCCTTTTAAATGGTACCACATTTGTAAGGAACATGCATTTGTGGGATGAGCAGCAGAGCTGAGTACGTGGGTTGCACCCATGAACATTTTGCCAAATCTTCTCTGCCAATGCCAAACAGCTTGCTTTGCTGTTGCTATTGACTCAGGTGCTGACAATCAGGTGCCTGATATAAGATTTATTGCCAAGAAGCATTGTTACAACAAAGGAATAATCTACCAAACACAAATTTCCTTACTTTTTGTGCTAAGTTTATATTTTGCACTGACCCTAAGTATCAAGCGGCCCACTGGGAAAACTCCCGCTGCTCCAGATGGCCAGTCCACCATTGAACTGAACCTAAATTTAATCATCTCAACATAATGGGCCTGATTCATCAATCGTTTGTATGTACAAATTTGTTCTTACACACCCATGGAATAATTTAGCCATGAAGTTTGTCTCAGAGACCAATTTAGAACCTGGGTAACCCCTGAATTTAGAAACCAACTGGCTAACACTGATGTCTTTGTAAGCCTGGGTGATGGCTCGTTGCAAGAAGTTAGAAAGTGCTTTGCAAAGGGACACTAAAATTTAAACACATGAAAAACGGAAAAAGGTGATAAATAATAATGGCACTGGGACTGGTCACTCCAAGTCCCAATGCTGCTTTCTTAGGCCAACAACATTCATCCCCTCCTAAGACTGTCCCTGGCAGTGCTGTCAATCTGTACCCCCCCCCACTACTTTGATCATTGGGGGACCCCATAATCCAAAACATCTGTTTTGTAAATTTGGTCATGCGCTGCTTTCCTGGAGCCACCACTCCTGACATCCTGGAGAAATTCCCAAGACTCCTTGATTCATTCCCAACAGTTGTTAAGAGTAATAGTCCACCTAGGCTCTAATGACGCTACTCGTCAGCAGTTCGAGTTGACAAAAGGTGATTTTATCCATCTTCTTTAAATCTCTTCAACAGTTGTGGGAAAACCACTTTTATTTCTGATCCAATTCCCACGCTAGGACGTGGTGGGGGGCGCTTTAGCAGAATTCTCAGCCTTCACACCTGGCTTCATTCCGGAAGTGTAGTATACAACATTGTTTTTATTCACAACTTTGACTTGTTCTGGGAGCGTTGGTCTCTGTATAGAAGAGACAATCTTCATCTGAACATGCTAGGTAGTCGCATGCTTGCTGCTAATTTACAGCATGCTGCTCTGTCCTCCACACAATTGACATACATCACATAGTACCTTCCTGAACCCTCTTCTTCTCCTTTGCCTACAACAATGACTGTCACATCCTTCACTCATGAGGTCCAGTAGTTGGCAGACTACTGGACCAGATTTGCCAACTACTGGACCTTTGCCTGAACACTACATATTTCCAATTCAGGGGCCAGTTTTACAGACAGAAACACGGCTGTGTAATGGGCTCACCAGTATCTCCCATTGTGGCCAACTTATATATGGAAGAGGTAGAACACAGGGCCCTGAACTCCTTCAGATGAACACCTCCGAGCCACTGGTTCAGATATGTGGACGACACATGGGTCAAAATCCAAACACAAGAGGTGCAAGCGTTTACCAAACACACCAACTCAGTGGATAAGAACATTAAGTTCACAAGGGAAGACGTAAAGCACAACAGTTTGCCCTTCTTGGACTGTGACGTCCACATTGGAGAAGACAGGAGCCTCCACATTGGGGTTTACAGGAAACCTACACACACAGACCAATATCTACTTTTCGACTCACACCACCCTCTGGAACACAAACTGAGCGTCATCAGAACTCTGCAACACAGAGCTGACAATGTGCCCAGCAACACCCAGGCCCAACGGGAGGAACACAAACACCTGAGGGGAGCTTTAAAAACCTGCGGCTACCCCAGTTGGACCTTTGTGAAAACTGCAACACGTTCCAGAAAGACCAACCAGGTGAGCGATGAGGAGAAAAGGAACAGAAGGAACAACCTAGTCATCCCGTATGTTTCTGGGGTCTCCGAGAAACTCAGGAGAATTTTTAACAAACACCGCATCCCGGTATACTTCAAACCCAGCAACACACTCTGACAAAAACTGGTTCATCCCAAAGACCGTGTACCACACACCCGGAAAAGCAATCTGGTGTATGCCATACAATGCAATGAGGATTGCACTGACCTATACATAGGAGAAACCATACAACCACTACAAAAACGGATGGCCCAACACAGAAGGCCAAACTCCTCAGGACAACACTCAGCAGTTTATCTACACCTAAAGGAGAAGACACACTCCTTCGAGGACAGCAACGTACACATTTTGGACAGAGAAGATAGATGGTTTGAAAGAGGGGTGAAGGAAGCCATCTATGCAAAACTGGAAAAACCATCCCTCAACAGAGGAGGAGGTCTGCGACACCAATTATCTCCCACTTACAATGCCGTCCTTTCATCTCTACCCAGGAGACTCAAGAAGCTTAGCCTCCAAGAACAACAGTCGGTCACTAACGGCTCCAATGACTCATGACCACTGAATGGAGCACTAACGAAGTCGAAACTAACACCCCCAATGACCGTCGCTGCTTAACATCGGAACACAAAGAGGCATGGACATCAGTAGCTCTGATAACGACTCCAAAGAGGATAAATATCTGAGTTTCATCACCAGCCAGTCAGACTAGCTTGGTCTAGTCAGAAAGGCATGGACTGAGGAAACCTCTTGGATGAGAGGTGAAACGTCTTCACGGATATATACCAAGTCCAGTTGGACTTGATTCAATTCCTTTGGATATTTAAATACCACATTTTTGGAATTATTGGATTTTTTTGGTGGCGTAGTGGTTAGCATGGTCGTCTCACAGCAAGAAAGTCCTGGGTTCGAGCCCCGGGATAGTCCAACCTTTGGGGTCATCCCGGGTCATCTTCTGTGTGGAGTTTGCATGTTCTCCCCATGTCTGCGTGGGTTTCCTCCTAGTGCTCCGGTTTCCTCCCACAGTCCAAAGCAATGTAGGTCAGATGAATCGGCCATACTAAATTGCCCCTAGGTATGAATGTGTGTGTGTGTGTGTGTGTGTGTGTGTGTGTGTGTGTGTGTGTGTGTGTGTGTGTGTGTGTGTGTGTGTGCGCGCGCGCGCGCGCGCGTGGGCCCTGTGTTATGGCCTGGCGGCCTGTCCAGGGTTTCTCCCCACCTGTCACCCAATGACTGCTGGGATAGGCTCCAGCATCCCTGCGACCCTGAGAGCAGGGATGCCACCTGGACAGCTGGTGATTGCTTATGGCATGAAACAGGCTTGTACTGTCTCATAAAGAATTTACTTGACTCACTGGATTATTTTGCTCCTTATTTGTTGAGCACTTTCCCTACCATTGAGTGTTTCATATATATCTTATAAATCCATATCCTTTTTTAATGTTATAACCTTCTCTCACTCCGATGTGTAACTAATGTTTTTTTCTTGTCTCTTCTGTGAGTCTCCCCTGTGTGCATGTGTAGTCTGTCCTCCTGTCAGGTCTACATGGTGATGGTGGTCGCATGGGTCAGGTCCTGGGCTGTTCTGGTGGCACCTGGACACTGTTTGGCATCCTCCTCATCATATACTCATATGTCTTATAATTCAATTATAAATCTGTTAACCTCTTTCAAAGTTGTATTCTGTAAATCGTGTAAACACATCCATTAGACATCTGTCCATTGTGGGAGAGAGATCTCTCCTCTGTTGCTCTCCCTGAGGTTTTTTCCTATTTGTTTCCCCCTGTTAAATGTTTTCTTTTTTATGGAGTTGTTGCTTATTTGATGCGAGGGTCTATGGACAGGATGCTGTATTGCTGTAAAGCCCACTGAGGCAAATGTGTAATTTGTGATAATGGGCTATACAAATAAAATTGACATGACTTAACTCGCTTTTCAGTTAGGGAAAGGCAGTGGAGGGTGGGTTATTGTTTTTTTTTCTGTTTTGTTAACTGTGAATTATTAATCTCTTTACAAAGCTCCTTGTTAAAATTATATTTGATGTCAATACAAATAACATGATGGTAAAAGGACTAAGTAGCTATGACATTTTTCTGTGCTAAAGGGGAAAGTCTAGTGCAATATTAGCTGAAATACGAAGGGCCTTAACAAACGTGGTGAAGTGGGGAGGAGTCTTGACTCATTTGAAAAAGGAGACACACACTTGAGAAACCAGGACCAATACTGGTTATGAAAGGGGTGGTTTTGTCAATTGTTCTACTCAAATTTCCATTTTAAATCTCAGTGAACTGCAATTTTGATAAATAAGAACACTCCTTCCATCTCATCTCACATTACCTCTGATGCACTTGGTAGGTTTGTTGTGGTTACTGGGTACCTGTATAACATTCCTCTAATTTTGGCTAATGTTTACTCCCCTAACTGTGATGATGAGCATTTTTCAACATTTTTTTTGCATCCCTTCCAGATTTGAACACTCACATCCTAATTATGGGTGAGGACTTTAACTGTGTCCTTGACCCCAAACTAGATCATTCATAATATAAAACCTGATCACTGATGAAATCTGCTAAACTAATTAGATCTTTCCTTAATACCTATAAAATCACTGATCCCTGGCGATTCAAGTATCCATCATCTCGTAGTTATTAATTTTTCTCCCCTGTTCACCATTCATATAGTCGCATTGATCATTTTCTTATAAACTTCTCCCTTCAGTTAGGCGTTGCGATTATGAGGCCACTGTTAATTTCAGACCATGCCCTACACTTATGCAATTGGCATTTTTGAATAAAGATATGCCTAGAACATGGTGCTTTAATAATCTTGCATGGAGCTGCCAAACAAGAGGAAAAGAGGACGGCCAAAGAGGAGGTTTATAGACGTGGTGAGGGAGGACATGCAGGTGGCTGGTGTGACAGAGGAAGATGCAGAGGACAGGAAGAGATGGAAACGGATGATCTGCTGTGGCGACCCCTAACCAGAGCAGCCAAAAGTAGTAGAAGTATTGGCAGACAAATCCTTCACAGACTTTAGAACTTCCGAGATTGAATTCTTTCTAACAACAAATAACACAGGACACGTATCAAAAAGCACATTGTGGGAAGCTCTAATTGTCTACCTTTGTGGCCAAATAATTTCCTTGAGTGTGGCTGCTAATAGATGGTGAGTAGAACATATCTAGCATTAGTGATCAGATCTTAGATCTGGACCATCTGTATTCTGTTCTTCCCCTCTTGACCTGTGCAAAGAAAGATTAGCACTTCAAACAGAATTCAAACTTATATTGATAAATGAAACAGCACAGCTGTTATTACAAGCCTGTCACAGGTTTTGTGAACATGGTGAGATGGCTGGGAGGCTTCTGGCTTTATACATAAGACAATCAGCTGCTTCAAGAATGTTAACTGAAATTTGAACTAATTCTGAACAGACAACTGTTGATCAGCAGGATATGAATGAGAAATTTGAACAATTCTACACTCGGTTATATTCACCAGAGTCAGAGGGTGACACCACTTTAATAGACTGATTTTGTTTTAGTGAATTGAATATCCCAATGATATCTGCAGAAGATAAAGCACAACTTGAGTTACCCCTGTCTCTTGTGGAATTGAGACATTCTCCAAAGAGAAGGCAAAGTTCCAAAGCTCCAGGACCCGATGGTTTCAGTTTAGAGTTCTATAAAGCTTTTTCAGTGTCGATTTGCCTTTACTGCTTGCTATTTTTAACAAATCCTTTAATGCCAATACAATCCCCCCCCCTACTTTTTACCAGCCTTCATCTCTCTTTTGCTTAAGCGGGATAAAGACCCACTCGACCTGGGCCCCTTTAGATTCCTCAGCCTTTTGGATGTAGACACAAAATTATTAGTTAAAACACTAGTCACCCATCCAGAAACATTCCTTCCCACAATTATTTCACTAGATCAAACTGGCATTTTTAAGAATAGACTTTTATTTTCAAACCTTCATAGACTTTTCAATATTATTTACCCTGCTAGTCCAAACCCCCGATGCCCAGAGGTGCTCATTTAATTAGATGCTGAAAAACCATTTGACCGGGTTGACTGGGTTTTTAATTTTCTGCCTTGGAGAGGTTTTGGGTTTGGTAGGAAATTAATTTCTTATGTTGGTCTCCTTTACGTCTCACCATTAGCTTCTGTTCAGACCAATGCTTTTAGGTCAAAATATTTCCCTCTAAAGTGGGGCACAAGACAAGGGCGACCCCCCTCTTTCCTTTACTATTTGTGCTTTCCCTGGCCATCGCCCTGCATTCACTCAGTGACTATCAGAGGGTGATTAGTGGCGAGAGGAAACACAAGGTTTATTTATATGCAGACAACCTACTTTTGTATATCAGAAATCCAATTGAATCAATTCCAGTTATCATGTCTGTGCTGAGGATGTTTGGCAGGATTTCTGGGTACAAGCTTAACTTAACTAAGAGTGAGTTATTCCCCATCAACAAAGAAGCTCAGAATCTATCCACCCATCCATTATCTGAACTGCTTGTCCTGCTCTCAGGGTCGCGGGGATGCTGGAGCATATTCCAGAAGTCATTGGGCGGCAGGCAGGGAGACACCCTGGACAGCCCCCCCACCACCACCACCCACACCCACACACACATTCACACCTAGGGACAATTTAGTATGGCCGATTCACCTGACCTACACGTCTTTGGACTATGGGAGGAAACCGGAGCCCCTGGAGGAAATCCACGCAGACAGGGCCGGTCCTATGCTATTCTGGGCCGGGGAGCAACCATCGCTCACCGCCCCCCCCCCCCCCCAAAAAAAAACCACAGACATGCACGACCGTGACAACCACCAACACCCATAAAGCCTAGGCCTACGCACGCACGCATACACCACACAGCTGTGTGTGGGGTGAGCACAGGCTACCAGAAGAAACAACCAATTCAAAATAATATCAACCACAGGACACAAGTACAAGCAACCATGCCACAGTGGAATTAGCTGGTGTGAAACGACGGCCATCCATTTTAGGGAAATCAAAATCGGTCACCTGCAGTGGTTTATTTCTGACTATGTCCGTTCTGATGTCATCATCATGCATTCTGTCTGGCCGCTGTGCAAGATCAAATAAGTCAAACTCACGCTCCCCATCACTTTCGTGACTTCCCTCTTCCTCGACAGATTTTCGGTGGTCGTTTGCATTCTCGATAGCGGTGGAGGTGCTACCACAAGCGCCACGGTCGCTGTCCGCCCCGGTATCCTCTGCTGCTGAGTTAGCACATGTGGTGGATGTGCTAGCTTCATTGCTATCCACAGTATCCTCCAAGTGTTCTGCTGCCCGAACGTTAAGCCAAGCACCGTATACCTTCTTTGCGTTTTCTGCCTCTTTTTTTGTATTTTCTACCTTACGTTTCTGTAATTTTCTTTTCTTCAACCAGATTTGTTTCCAGACATTTTTTTTGGTTAGTAGAACCGAATTTCACGTCTTCACCATAGGCTATACTAACTCATGGGGGACGACACAACTTTTGAAAATAAATCGTTATCAGCCAATAGGAGCAACATACAGGGCCTCTTTGCACTGCTGAGACACACAATTAACAATCACTGCACTTACAGCAGAATCAGCGCAGAAAGTTTTTATTTTTTTCTGGGCCCCCCCTCCAGACCTGGGCCCGGTTGCTCCCCCTGCAGAACCAGCCCTGCACGCAGACATGGGGAGAACATGCAAACTCCACACAGAGAATGACCTGGGATGACCCACTAAGGTTGGACTACCCGGGGGCTTGAACCCAGGACCTTCTTGCTGTGAGGCGACCGCACTAACCGCTGCGCCACCGTGCCGCCCCAGAATCTGTCATACTCCAAATTTCCACTCAAGTTGGCTGAAAAGTCCTTCAGATCCCAGGGCATGGTCGTGACTAGGTCTATTCTTGACTTGTGAGTTGAACTTCTAACTTCTATTTGAATATACCATCATTGATTTTAATCAGTGCTCTCATCTCCCTTTATCCCTTTACCCCCTATCTCCACTTGCCAGTCGTCATCTGACTTAATCCTGGATGTAAGGGTGGATTCCCTTTATGGAGGACGCCTGTGTGTGACTTTTTGTTTAGCGTGAGGAGGCTGGTGTGCAGACAGCCACCACATCGTCCTTGACAGATCTGGATCAGGATTCAGTGGCATGGTGTCCAACATGACTAGCGGCCCTTTTCTGTTGTAGCCTTCATCCGCCTTCCAAGTTGTTGTGATGCTCCCCGAAAGTAATCAACCTTTGCCTGTTCCACCATTGAGGTTGTTTTTGGATTGTGCTTTGTTAGGAACCTCCCCCTTGACATCTTTATGCCTGCTCTCAATAATCCAGGTAAGAAAATCACAATAAGTTCCATCAGTTCATCTGGACACAACGTTTATTGTGACATTATATGTGAAGAGGGAACGACCATCAATGAACTGATGGGGGTGGGGGTGGGGGGGTAAGAGTACATCCGTCGCCATCTTACAATGCTGTGATTGCAAACCTTCCCAAATCCTCTGTGAATAATACATATTGCCGTTGAAAAGTCATGACAATTTGCATATGAAATTGATCATTGTTTTCGGTCATTATGCCACTGTATTGTTTATAAGGGTGGTAATACCTGCAGTCAATTGAGACTGAAGAGGTCACTTATCCTTTCCCACTGGCCAAAAAACCCCACTAACATCTGCCTTTTTACATTGAACAAAGGCGGACCTCAGCAGGTTTTTTGGCCAGTGAGAAAAGGGCTAGATGAGCGATGAAACGTTTCTCTCAATAAATGTTGTGTACACTCAACTTTCTGTGGCTCCCCCATTGACCTTACCACCATTGGTGACCCTACCAGGAGCATAGCTCCTGGATAGCATCCCTCTGAGGATCTCAGGAACACACAAGCTTCTCCACTACGACAATGTAACAATCCACAGAGAAGACCAGACATGTAACACACTAAACACAATGTTAGATCATTTTCTTTTCCTTTAAGCAAGAAGGAAATAAAGTTGCTTTCTTCCCTTCAATATAAGGATACAACAATATTATGTACTTGAGCTGACAGCATGACTGCCATTATGTATCATTATCCGATGTTTTAATTGGACATGATCTAGCACCTGAACCAAGTTTCCTACTAAATGGCGCACACTGAACGTCTATAAGTTGGTAATTTTAGAAAACCTATTAAGATCATTAGCTTTCATTTTAAGATGATATTAAGCTTTGCTTATGGGGACTCCTGTCTGTAGAGAAAAATAGCTGTCACTCGTTCATATTTTCTCACAGGTTTTTATTTCCATTTACAATAACAAACAAGATCATTCATTTATTTATTTTTCAAATAGAGTCCTGCCTTTCTTAAATCACCAGGAAATTCCTTAAAATCGACTACAATGACTACATCACAGGGCGTGCATGCCCTGTGATGGCCTGGCGGCCTGTCCAGGGTGTCTCCCCACCTGCCGCCCAATGACTGCTGGGATAGGCTCCAGCATCCCCGCGACCCTGAGTAAGGATAAGCAGTTTGGATAATGAATGAAGGAAAAAAAGGAATACAATGGGTGGCACGGTGGTGCAGTGGTTAGTGCGGTCGCCTCAAAGCAAGAATGTCCTGGGTTTGAGCTTCAGGGTAGTCCAACCCTGGGGGTCGTCCCAGGTCATCCTCCGTGTGGAGTTTGCATGTTCTCCCCGTGTCTGCGTGGGTTTCCTCCCACAGTCCAAAGACATGTAGGTCAGGTGAATCGGCCGTACTAAATTGTGTGTGTGTGTGTGTGTGTGTGTGTGTGTGTGTGTGTGTGTGTGTGTGTGTGTGTGTGTGTGTGTGTGTGTGTGTGTGTGTGTGTGTGTGTGTGATGGTCTGGCAGCCTGTCCAGGGTGTCTCCCTGCCTGCTGCCCAATGACTGCTGGGACCCTGAGTATGGATAAGCGGTTTGGATAATGAATGAATGAATGAATGAATGATCTAGTGTAGCAGCAGTCAGATGGTTGCTCACAGACTGAAGAACACCAGTCACATTAGGAATCAGGATCTAAAGAAAGTAGCATCCCATGGGGCACAGTCAAATCACACACGGTGGCAGGCTGTCTCTCATTCCCCATTACAAGAGCTGCTCTTTTTAAAAAAATAATATACGTATAACAAAATAGAACTATAAATAAGAATGTCTGCCCGGCAGCAGTCAAAGTAAAAGCAAAAATGCGAAAACAATCAACAACCAAAACTATGTTAGGCCACTCATTCAATGCAGTTCTTCCATAAAAGTACACAAGAATATCACAAATAACAATTTAACACCATAACGCACCTAAAGAAATAGCATGGGGCACAGTCAATTCACACACCGTGACAGGCTGTCTCTCACTCCCCTGCAGCGAGTCGGGAAATATACAATGGGGTAAAATCTCCCGACAGATTTAACAGGGTGTAATGGCCGTGTTTACCAACCAAAACCAATGGCAAAACTCAAAAACATGTTAGCAATGATCTATTGTTGCATTTCCATACAGTTTAAGCCAGGGGATAGAAAGTGTTACAACACGTCTTACCTTCACAAGAGCTGCTCAACGTTTGCCGCGAATTTGCGGTCACATCACTCCTGCGTCTCTTAGGTGTCACCAATTGAAGTACCCCTTGCTACAACAGGTGTAAACTACTAATAAGACACGTTAGCCCCTAGCTAACAGGTCTGACCCTTTAGCCGAGCGGTTAGTGATGGCGCCTTGTGGCGCAGTACACGCCGTATCGAATCCCGCACCGGGCAAGAAAATAACCGGTAACAACAGGTAAACCGGAACTACAGATTCATTTGTTAAACATAAGGTTGGTGATATACATACTATAACAGACAATGTTACACACAGTTATCGGGAATGTTCACCCGGAGAGAAAAAAGTAAAATAAAGATAACCTGAACACCATATTGACTCAGCTACTCTAGCATCGCGGTGGCAGTGCCCCATTTCACAGTTTATATTTTACTTTACTGAGAGAAATCTGATCAGAATGTGACGAAACGCCGCTTGTTTGGTCACATTCTTTGCAAATAATCTTGAATGAAGTGCAACAAGCTATTTTTAAAGTCAAGTGCCTTGACGTTCAGGGATTTAGTAGAACAGGCTAGGTGCATTAGCGTCGCGCTGCGGAACTTCCGGGTGCGTCTGTTTGCAAAGAACTTCCGGTACAACCGGATGCTTACGTCGAACTGAATCAATAGCTAGCTGCTAACTTATCCGTCCGAAATCTTAATTTCATCCGAAAAATTAATGAATCAAATGGCAAAAAGGGGCGTTCAAGTATCAACGCCGTGAATCAGCCTCAACTGAGCACTGGTATGTGCCACAGTGTGCGAATTCGGCGCGCTATAATTCTCTTCTAAGTCTCCATTCATTCCCAAGTAACTGCGAGGAAAGAGCTAAGTGGCTAGCGATGATTCGTAGGGACGCATTTACCGCCACCAAGAGTACAAAAGTATGTAGTCGGCATTTTGAACCGGGTGATTTCGCTGTGCCAGCTACAGGTGTGTTAAGGAGGCTCAAGAAAAGAACTGTCCCCATACTCTTTGCGTGGAATGAGTACTCCAAACCCGCACCCAGACTAGGTGTGTGGGAGCGCCGGGAGCGTCCTGCTGTCGCCCCTCTGCCAGCTCTGGACTCCTCTGATAATGAGATGGAAGTCAGCAGCTGCCTGCAAGAGCATGATTATTGCGTGACTCCTAATCCTCCCGCTTTGGATGATGTCCTGGCCCAAAACGAGTCAGTGAGGAATCAAATAGAAGTGCTCCAGAAACAACTAGAGACCGTCCAGCTACAGTCCAAATTCAGCCCGAGGCGATTTGCAGGTTCCGATGAGGACATTCGGTTTTACACCAGGTATGTCTGATTTGTATCGTTTCATTTAATCGCCCCTGCCGAATTACCTCACCTGTTCAGTCTCTCCACCCCTACCATGCCCCCCCCCCCTCTCTCTCTCTCTCTCTCTCTCTCTCTCTCTCTCTCTCTCTCTCTCTCTCTCACACACACACACACGTAGTAGACTGCAATAAGTACTGGGCTATACTTTAACAACTGTACAGAAGATACAATGTGAAACTACCATGCCATGTATTATGGCTTGTATCCCAAGGTTTGCATTTCATGTGCTTCTGGCGCTTGATCGAGACGTCTACCTCCAAGATTGTGAGGGTCACCCGGGCTAAGGCAGCCTCTACTGACCTCGAAGAGCCAATTCCCTTAAGGGCAACGGTATGTGTATGTTTTGTTATCTTTGTTTGACACTGAAAAAGAGACATATTTACATTAGTCAAGAATGTAACGTTACCGATTTTGTGATTTTTAATGTAGATGTAAGTTAGCAACATTAGCTAACTACTAAAAACACAGTAGCAAGGTAACGTTAGTTGCAAGGCAGCCAGCTAACGTTAGCATGCTAAAGATGCCGGGTAACGCTAGCATGCTAATGATGCCGTTACTCACCCTCGTAGTTGCTGATGTAGCTCGAAATATACATCTTAAACCCCTTTTCTTTTATGCAAGTCTGAGCTACCGAGGAAGCACTCAATGCGATGTACATCGTTGACCGTGCAAACAGCGAGTGTAAAACAAAGCCATCTCTTCTCTCAACAAACCAGACCGGAAGTTCTTGTGCAAGTACTCATACGTCGGAAGTCGAATTTTTACACCCAGGCTATTTAACGCATCGCAAATAATGTTCAAAGCAAGAAACAATCTCGGTTATATATATATATATATATATATATATATATATATATATATATATATATATATATACTACCGTTCAAAAGTTTGGGATCACATTGAAATGTCCATATTTTTGAAGGAAAAGCACTGTATTTTTCAATGAAGATAACTTTAAACTAGTCTTAACTTTAAAGAAATACACTCTATACATTGCTAATGTGGTAAATGACTATTCTAGCTGCAAATGTCTGGTTTTTGGTGCAATATCTACATAGGTGTATAGAGGCCCATTTCAAGCAACTATCACTCCAGTGTTCTAATGGTACAATGTGTTTGCTCATTGGCTCAGAAGGCTAAGTGATGATTAGAAAACCCTTGTGCAATCATGTTCACACATCTGAAAACAGTTTAGCTCGTTACAGAAGCTACAAAACTGACCTTCCTTTGAGCAGATTGGGTTTCTGGAGCATCACATTTGTGGGGTCAATTAAACGCTCAAAATGGCCAGAAAAAGAGAACTTTCATCTGAAACTCGACAGTCTATTCTTGTTCTTAGAAATGAAGGCTATTCCATGCGAGAAATTGCTAAGAAATTGAAGATTTCCTACACCGGTGTGTACTACTCCCTTCAGAGGACAGCACAAACAGGCTCTAACCAGAGTAGAAAAAGAAGTGGGAGGCCGCGTTGCACAACTGAGCAAGAAGATAAGTACATTAGAGTCTCTAGTTTGAGAAACAGACGCCTCACAGGTCCCCAACTGGCATCTTCATTAAATAGTACCCGCAAAACACCAGTGTCAACATCTACAGTGAAGAGGCGGCTGCGGGATTCTGGGCTTCAGGGCAGAGTGGCAAAGAAAAAGCCATATCTGAGACTGACCAATAAAAGAAAAAGATTAAGATGGGCAAAAGAACACAGACATTGGACAGAGGAAGACTGGAAAAAAGTGTTGTGGACGGATGAATCCAAGTTTGAGGTGTTTGGATCACAAAGAAGAACGTTTGTGAGACGCAGAACAAATGAAAAGATGCTGGAAGAATGCCTGACGCCATCTGTTAAGCATGATGGAGGTAATGTGATGGTCTGGGGTTGCTTTGGTGCTGGTAAGGTGGGAGATTTGTACAGGGTAAAAGGGATTCTGAATAAGGAAGGCTATCACTCCATTTTGCAACGCCATGCCATACCCAGTGGACAGCGCTTGATTGGAGCCAATTTCATCCTACAACAGGACAATGACCCTAAACACACCTCCAAATTGTGCAAGAACTATTTAGAGCAGAAGCAGGCAGCTGGTATTCTATCGGTAATGGAGTGGCCAGCGCAGTCACCAGATCTGAACCCCATTGAGCTGTTGTGGGAGCAGCTTGACCGTATGGTACGCAAGAAGTGCCCATCCAACCAATCCAACTTGTGGGAGCTACTTCTGGAAGCGTGGGGTGCAATTTCTCCAGATTACCTCAACAAATTAACAGCTAGAATGCCAAAGGTCTGCAATGCTGTAATTGCTGCAAATGGAGGATTCTTTGACGAAAGCAAAGTTTGATGTAAAAAAAATCTTATTTCAAATACAAATCATTATTTCTAACCTTGTCAATGTCTTGACTCTATTTTCTATTCATTTCACAACATATGGTGGTGAATAAGTGTGACTTTTCATGGAAAACACAAAATTGTTTGGGTGATCCCAAACTTTTGAACGGTAGTGTATATATAAAAGAGATTGTTTCTTGCTTGCTTAACCACATTAGCAGCTGATGAGTGCACGACGCACCAGTGGCGTAACCAGGGATATTTTTTTAGGTGGGCCTGAGTGAAAATGGGTGGACCAAAATTTTCCAGCAATAATCCTTCAAACGACGCAAATTCGAACACATTACAGCAGTAAACACATAAGACAGGTTTTTAGTACGTGACCAAGAAACATACTAAAACTTTAATAAAAACCCACTTAAACAAATACCACGCCAGTCATTCTCGCCAGGCTCTACACAACCATTTAAACATCACTGAGGAAAACAGCCCGACTCGGTCTAAAAGATCATGATACAACATGTAAGCTATAGGCCTATAGTACACGTTTTACAGCACAATGTGTAGACGCCGAGGGCGAGCATTGAAGATCGAAATTATTTCATCATAATCCAAAGA
This sequence comes from Lampris incognitus, assembly GCF_029633865.1. Taxonomy (NCBI): domain Eukaryota; kingdom Metazoa; phylum Chordata; class Actinopteri; order Lampriformes; family Lampridae; genus Lampris; species Lampris incognitus. Next base: position 15,414,098 of record NC_079214.1, on the reverse strand, counting down.
GTCAGTAAGTTCCCTTTCAAAGGACAACAGGGATAGATTGTTGAGGCGTGCAGTTAGCATGGAAGATCTTAGACATGTTTTGATACGGCCTGTAGTGGGGAAGAGTCTTTCAACAGTACATGAAGTCAGGGGAATGGTGATCATTGCCCTTAACAGTCTGTTAATGTTTGGGAAAACGTCAGAGTTGCAGCTGTCCAGCACTTCAATGAGGGATGGGTAACACTGACCCCTCTCCACTTTACGACGCAGTGCCTGAATGAAAACGGTCCATTCTGCGTCCTCAATAGATATCCGGTAATGATCACACGAATGCTGCAATGATTCTTTCTGGGCAAACGTAACTGATCCTGGTAAACAAGCAGCGGCTGCTCGCATGATGCCATACTGATCTTGCTGAAAGCGACTGTCCAGCTCAGTAATCTGCCTGTCCAGAATGTTAATCCATAGCTGCTTCAGGTCAGCGTTGTTCCTCACGTTTGTAGTTTTGCCCAAACTAGTGGTAACCACCGACTAATTGAATCTCGCGGGCAGCTTTCTCTCCCGAGCGCCGGTAACATCCCAGCTGGAGACGTCATTCTTTTCCATCAGTTCCTCTGTTAGTTTTAACACTTTGTTGAAATCACCTTGTGAATTATCTCTAAACTGTGCAAAACTGTCTTTGAGGCCTTGAATTAGATCTATGCAGTCAGTGACAGTCAATGAGCCACTCTGTAAACCTTTTGTTGCAAAATCGCTGCTCTCGAATAATTTCCCGAATGTAACCAGCAAAAACAAAAATTTCTTCGTCTGAATTTGTTGCAAAAGTGATTTGGCTTCAACTTTAGTGTGACCACTAGTTTCGGAAAATTGTGCTAGCGTTTCCAAGATAACGTCAAGTAACACCAAAACCTTGCTCACTGATCCTGACTTCGAGCTCCACCTTGTGTCTGTTGAGCGCTCTAACTCCAGGCATCATCTGTTAGGATGAAGCTCTTTCTATATTTCGAGGAATTTAGCGTGTCTGTGCGCACCTGTCATGAAACTGTATAGAGAGTTCAGTGTCTCGAAAAAAGTGCTGACGTGTCCCAACACTTTCGATGCGGTGCAAAGAACTAAATTAAGACGGTGGGAATTACAGTGGATGTATACCGCGTCTGGAAAAGTGCGTTTTGAAATAACATGCACACCCCCTCTGTTCCCTGACATTACGGAAGCCCCGTCAAAGCTTAAACCCACGCACAGAGAGGGAGCAAGTTCCAGTGGTTGCAGCACTTCTAAAATCTTCTCAGATATCGCGTTTGCACTCATATCACCGGTGTCTACAAATCCAATTGCTCTTTTTTGTATTGTCCCTACTAGAGATGCCCCCCAAAACCCGGTTCTAAACGGGAACCGGTTCTAAATTAGTAAAAACCGGAGCATTTTTAAGATCCGACGTTTTCGGTTCTGCTATCGGTAGTCGGTAGGTACTCGAGAAATCATGGAGTGAGATTTATATTGTGGCAATTGTGTTTTTCGAGGCATTTAAACGTCGCGAACATAATCTTGTTTGCCGTTTTCTCCATCTCCATCTCTCTGTCTCTCTCTCTTACTGCGCGAGGGGCGGGGCTGTGCTGTGCTCCACACACTCGCTCACACGCACAGACAGCTCTGCTCAAGCGCTCATCATGGCGGAGAGAACTAAACGTTCAAAAGTTTGGGTATATTTTTCAAAAGTCGATGACAACAACGCTCGTTGCCACAAGTGCAACAAATCATTTGCTAGTAAGGGTGGCAATACAAGCAATCTGTCGAAACATCTTTTGTCGAAACATGGTATTAATCTGCAGAAATGCGGCGTTTTCCACTGCTTTGCTCGTAGTGTTCCATCCACGTCCACTGCAGGTAAGCCGTATGAGCCATAGATACGGAGTTAGCTAGGCTAATAACAAATTACTACGAATAGGCCAATAAATAAAATATAATTGCTTAGCTAATTGTTTAGCTACAAATATATAAGCCATAGATACGGAGTTAGCTAGGCTAATAACAAATTATTATGAATAGGCCAATAAATAAAATATAATTGCTTAGCTAATTGTTTAGCTACAAATATATAAGCCATAGATACGGAGTTAGCTAGGCTAATAGCCGGGGACACTATAAGTCAGGAGAGATCACGACTCCTGCCGGAGAAGGCAGATATGTTGATTTTTCTGCAGAAGAACTGTTAGGATAATGTTCTAGGTTCTTGTTTGTTTGAACTTCCGTTAGCCTTTTGCTGTAAAAATTTATTTTTAATATATTTTTTTTCTTTATCTTTATCTACTTTTATTTTTTATCTTATTTGTTGTTGTTGAATGTTGATTATAAAGTCTATAATTCAGACGCATTTAAAACATTGCTGCTGCTGTTGCTGCTGAATAAATAATATTTGTTTATATTTATATAAAGTTATATAATAGAATAATAAAGCAATGTCGATTCTGTTCTTAATTAAGTGTCTTTTTTTCTTGCATAATAATCAAAAAGAACCGATAAGAGTATCGATAAAGTACCGAACCGATAAGCAGTACCGATAAGAGTAGTAGTATCGGTAAAATCCTAACGATACCCATCCCTAGTCCCTACATGAATGTACCTAATACACACAGCGACCAGTTCACACTTTGACATATCCTTATATTCGTCCGCTAATATGGCATAGTAGGTGGCGGGTGATTCACGCAGCTCTGCTTTTATCTTGCGCAACAGTAATGAGGCAGCAGATTCTAGCAATTCCTTCTGAATTTTTGCACTCATGAGTGTTGCATTTTTAGGCATTTGTTGAAGGCGACTTTGAATTTCTGGGTCGTATTTGGAAATGAATTTAAACAATTCTAAAAAATGTCCCTTGTTTAGTGCTTCTGCTTCCTCGCTTTCTTTGTGTCCACGTAATGACAGTTCTTGTTTTGCACAGAACATAACAATGTCCAGAACCACCTTTACGTGATCACGATTTCTTTCCACAAATGAGCGGTCCATTGCCTCAGGGTTTAGTTGGTCTAGAACAGTCCCCCGACCTTGCAGGCTTGCTCTGTAACCCTCAAATTTACCAAGTGCAATACAATGGGGTTTGCTAGCCTGAAGTTTTGAGCATGCCTGGCGGAGGTGCTTCCCATCTACAAACCCGCTTTGAAAAAACATGTTTTCCATATGGGGCTCGGGGAAATGCCTACACATTTTACAGAAAACAGCGTTCCTTGCTGAGCTGTATTCAAGCCACTTAAATTCTTCATACCACTTATGGGAAAAAGAATGCAATTTTCCTGAAATGTTGGTTGTGGGGAACACTAATTTAGGCTGTGAGGGTGACTCATCCACAGCAGACAAATCTGACGGTGGCATGGTCAAGGGAATCGTCTCACCGTCGTCAGAGGGGGGAGGAGAAGCTGCCTGCAACGGAGAAGCTGTAGCCTCCTCTGTCATTCTCTCCGGCGATATCTCACTCTCATTGGGCGGCTCAGTCGGTGCTGGAGCAGGTGTGCTTTCCTCCTCCTCCATCCGTGGCTTTTTAAAAAAGCAGAAGATTGAACTTTGTTTCGCCGTTCCATAAGTTATGGCTAACTGTTGGCTATTGGCTAGTTAGCAGCAGTGAAAAATACGTGATGGTATGCACGCTCAGATTTTGCAGTTCTACGTACGTAAAAGGGGCCGGCCTACGTGCTTGTAAGCCAGCGTGATTGGGTGGGCCTGGGCTTGAAATGGGTGGTCCTGTGACAGGCCAGGCCCACCCGTGGTTACGCCCCTGCGACGCACGAAACAGGCCTGTAATGCAATGCATTAAAACTTTTTTTTCCTGTGTCCGTGTTGATATTCCGCTCCTCATTAGTTGAGCACTTACAACACCATTGACGGTTTCGGGAAAAAAAAAAGCTGTCGCGCTCTCTCTCTCTCTCTCTCTCTCTCTCTCTCTCTCTCTATATGTATGTATGTGTATACATATATATACACACATATGTGTGTGTGTATATATATATAATATATATGTGTGTGTATATATATATATATATATATCAACACAAGTAGGATTTCCCCTCCTTTTTTCCTCGGTAGAATATACCGAGGATATATAATAAATTCTCAGCTAGAGAAGGGGAATATAATTTGAGAGGGAAATTAAACGTCAAGAAATTATGTGTTTGTACAACTTTGAAGAGCATAGGCATTTCAATCCGTGGGGTAAACTTGTGGAACAGTCTGAGCATGGAACTAAAACAGAGTGTGTCTACTACAATATACCCACCATACCTCCTCCACATATGTTCAAGCCAACTCAATCTTACCTCAACAAACTCAAACAAAGTGTAACCGAGCATATTACCGCCTGCTGCAGGATTCGAGCCGAGGTTGTACTGCACTACGAGGCAACATCACCAACCACTCAACTAAAGTTGGCTGACCAGAGAGTCTTTTGTGGGTTACAAAAGTACAAACATTATGCAGTTCAAGAAGAAGTACAAAGGAGTGATTATCAATAGATATGGGGATGACGAAGAGTTGTGTTAACTGTCTTAAGTTTATTTATCTCTAAACATTTAGTATTACATTTTTTTTCTTCTATGACACCGATTTGGGTTGTGCGTAGTAGCATTGAGGTCCGTTTATTCTTGGTACATGACATTAGGTGTTTTTCTGTTTCTTTTTTTCTTTGTCTCGTGTTTGTTTATGTTTTTTTTTTCTCTTATTGTTCACAGTAGTTTGTATTGTGAAGCACAACTTGCATTGAATTTGAGCTATACAATACAGTGGGAACTGTGTTTTAAATGTATAGTAGCTGAATTAACTTAAAGAGTAGATGAGAAGGGGTGGGAAAAAATAAGTATATACTTCCTCCTACTCCCTTTTGAACATGTAACAGTCTGATGCATAAGGATATTTGTTCTCTGAGTTTGATGTGTAAATTTGTTGATCACATCAGATTATTGGCAATGGCTTATCTGTAGGCGGCACGGTGGTGCAGGGGTTAGCGTGGTCACTTCACAGCAAGCAGGTCCTGGGCTCGAGACCTGGGGTAGTGCAGCCTAGGTGGGTCATCCCAGGTCGTCCTCTGTGTGGAGTTTGCATGTTCTCCCCGTGTTTGTGTGGGTTTCCTCCGGGGGCTCCCGTTTCTTCCCACAGTCCAAAGACATGTAGGTCAGGTGAATTGGCCGTACTAAAAAAAAATGTCCCTAGGTATGAATGAATGAGTGTGTGTGTGTGTGTGTGTGTGTGTGTGTGTGTGTCGGCCGGCCCTGTGATGGCCTGGCGGCCTGTCCAGGGTGTCTCCCCCCCTGCTGCCCAATGACTGCTGGAATAGGCTCCATCATCCCCGCGACCCTGAGAGCAGAATAAGTGGTTAAAATAATGGATGGATGGCTTATCTGTATGTTATATCCTGCTTATTTACATGTTCGAAATAAATCATCATCATCAAAATCAGTCAGACAGACATTATCCCCTGAGTGCTCTTCAAGAAACATGATTAAAAAAATAACAATAATAGTAATAATGACATTAGCACCTATGCCTACAATCACAGTCAGAATAGGAAGCTATTAAGTAATTACAATTATTTAATTAACATCAGTGTATTTTTAATTGAGTTTAAATGTTTTGTTATGCTTCTAAATCTTTATTATTTCATTAACATTTAACTATTCAAATGTTTATCTCATATCCCTAATCCAAAGTATAGGGGCAGAAACAGTAAGTGTCCAACCCCCATTTAGTTTTAGCCTATATCTGGGGACAACCAGCAGGCCTTGGTTGGAAGACCTAAGAGACCTCATATTCAGATCAGAAACATATTCAGGTGCTTCACCATGTGATGCATGGCGTGTAATCACAAGATTTTAAAATTGATTTGGAGCTTCACTGGCTGCCAGAGTTGCACACTTGAGTAAGAGCTACTCCATTTTGGATCAGTGGCAACCAGTGGCTCCTTGTCTGAGGCAAGCAAACAGTGCTAAAATAGCCCAAGTGGAAGACAAACACGCGAAAGCACACAAAATCAATAATTTTCTCATTGTACTAAGAAGAGAGGACACATCTGATTTTAGCAATATTTCTTAATTGGTAAAAACAGGACCAAACAGTTGCCTTTGTATGTGAGGCAAGATTCAAACAATTATCAAAATTAAACCTACATTTTAAAATGGTGTTTGACATTGGATGCCAAATGAACAAGCATATCCTCCCATTCCTTAGAAATATTATCAGAACCGATAACAAAGACATGTTTTCTCTTCATTATAAGGAAGTCGTGGATGACTTCCACACATGTGCCATTGCCAAGAGAGCTTCTCTGTGCTTTTCCACCGCTCCGTCTGATTTCACCGCTGCTGGAAAGAATCAGACAGGGGAAGTTGAAGGTCATTCTTGTAGCACTTCACCAACCCAGGGTCATCCGGGTACAGGCAGATAACCCAATTGATGAAAACACCATTCTGGCCAGTTGCCCATTTTTGAGGAGCCCTGTCTTAAGCAAGCAGCATACTGTTGAATTTTTTATTGTTCCCTTGTGGTAGTGCAGACTATCCAGAGCACACATGCGCAATATGCCATTTCTGTTTATCAAGCCAAGCAGTTTAGTTTTCAGAGATGGTGTGAAGAAAATAGGGTAGTCATTATGAGCTGTTCTATTAGCTCAGTGTTGTCTTTTCTCCAGCTTCTTTTGGACAGGGGCCTGTCGCATACTACGATGCATTGGCCATGTCTTGCTGTCATGCGGGGTTTGGTGAGAGGACAAATTTTTAACATCCTCTCTTAAAACATTTCTACAGGAGGTGAGGCAGCAAAGTCCGGTGGTCCATATGTCTCCCTCCCAGTGGGAGTTGCCACCTGTGCTTGATGCTCTTTCCAAAGAGCCATTTGAGCCTACTGGCCAGATTTCTTTTAAAGTTGTTGTCCATCAAGATGGCATTTCTGCTTGCTCTGACATCAAAGAAGGTGAGTGATTTGTGGGCCCTCTCAGTTCATCTGAGTTGCTTGCTCATTAGGGGTGAACAGAATGGTGCTACACTCAGACAAAATCCATCCTTCATGCCTTAGAACATTGAGACTTCTTTTAGGTCCAGGTTGTTTGTATCGGATGCTTTTTATCCTCCACCCCACAGAGGCACAAGCAGAAATTCAACAGAAAAGGGCTCTGATGCGATGCATTCAGCGTTGGTCCGACCAATTGGACTCTGTTTTGTGTCATTGCCTCCGCCCTAGACTGGGAAGTTTTCCGGGATGCAGAAATTAGCATTGATGAATACACAGGTGTTGTCATTGAATATATTGGCAAGTGCATCAATTATGTTGTACCGAGGATTACGGTACAAACATTCCAAAATCAGAAGCAGTGTGTAAACGGTGAAATCTGCACCATGATTAAAGCGCGGACCGTCGCTTTCAACTCAGGGGATTTGGACGAATACAGGAAAATTTGGCACGGACTCCGTAAAATGATCAACACTGCTAAGGGTCAATATCACAGAAAGTTGAATCAGTTCATGTGGACATGTTTATTGAGAGAAACGTTTCATCACTCATCTAAGTGACCTCTTCAGTCTCAACTGACTGCAGGTATCCCCACCCTTATAAACATACAGTGGCATAACAAACCAAACCGGCGATCAGTTTCATGTGACAATTGCTGTGACCATTAACTAGAGTTACAATGGCAATGCGCACTATTCACAGAGGGCCGGAGAATAGTTGCAATCACAGCATCTATGTGATGAGGGAATGACCATCCCTGAAACTGGGCGGGGGGCTAAGAGTACATCTGTTGCCATCTTAGAATACTGTGACTGCAACTATTCCCCAATCCTCTCTGAATAGTAGACATGGCCATTGAAACTCTAGTTAATGGTCACACCCATTTTCATATGAAACCAATCGTTGGTTCTGGTCGTTATGCAACTGTGCTATAAGGTTGGGGGATATCTGTAGTCAGTTGAGACTGACAGAGCAGCTTGTGTCAGTAAGGAAACATTTCTCCAACTAAACATTGTGTCCAGAAGAACTTATTCACCTTTCTGTGATTTGATAGTACTGTTTCTGTGCTATGGTGAGATCAAAAACCTGATTGATAATACCCTGTCGGGTTTTGTTTGTGTTGCATGTTTTGTGCTGCGGTAGTGCAGTATAGACAGGGTGTTATGTGCACCATGCTTGTTGATGTAGTTTGTTCTTATTTCTATTTCTTATTTTATCTTTTATTTCTGTTTTCTTGTTTCCATTTGTTCCTATTTCTTATCTTGTATCTTGTTAGTTTTTAGTTATTGGAGCATGAGTGTTTCGAATAGAACCCAATTTCCCTTCAGGGATGGATATTCTGATTCTGATAAATGACTAGACGGTTGTTTGATGTTAAATAGTTATTAAGCTGAGAATAAATTGTTTTTTCAAGTATTTTGTTGAGGAATGGTCAATTGCAGATGGCCCTATGGTTGACCATAACTGTTGCATCAAGGTTGCTCTTCTTCAGAATTGGTTTAATGACAGCTGTTTTAAGTGCTGCAGGAAATATACCTCACTGAAGAGAGCAGTTCATAATTTCTAATACCTCAGGTGCTAAGCAATTAAAAGCAGTTTTAAAAAATGTGGTAGGGAGAGGATCCAAGCAGCAGGTGGAGGATCTAAGCTGCCTAACAATATTGTCTAGTTGTTTTAAGGTCCAGGGGTCAAAGTGAGACATGGCGTCAGTGATATTTCTGGAGAACTGGAGGGTAGGTTCATTTGGGGCTCTTGAGGTACTAATGTTCTGTCTAATGGCAGTCATTTTCTTATTGAGAATGTAGTGCATTGCTCACATTTTTCAGTTGGTAGCATCTCTGATGGGTTGGAGATGGTGGATTAATAAGCCAATCAACAGTAGAGAAGAGCACTTAACTGTTAATATTTTCATTAATGATTTTACAGAAAAAAGACTGTCTGGTGTTTAATTTCTTTGTCGTACCTATTCAGTGTATCCTTGTAGATTTCATGGTGAACCTTAAGTTTAGTCTTTCTCCACTGCCATTCTGCCTGGTGACACACTCTCTTGAGCTGCCTAACACCACCCCATCTCTCCAGGGGGCTTTTTGTTTCATTTTAACAAGTGCAATATTGTCAAAGATATTTTGAATTTTTGAGTTGACGTTGTTCACAAGAGCACCAGTTTGTGAAGCCATGAACGATGACAACTCATTTACAGTTTTCTTAAACATTTCAGTTGTGTTATTGTCAATGAAGCTTGTTCGTTCAGGTGCGCTTCTGTTGTACAGGAAACGCAGACATAAAAAAATAAGCAACAGTGAGCTGAAATAGCAGTATCTTTTTGAAAACTTAATAAAAACTTAAGGGAGAATTAGCAACATCCATAACACAAGGTACATCCATACATCCATCCATCCATTTTCCAAACCGCTTATCCTGCTCTCAGGGTCACGGGGATGCTGGAGTAATATATATATATATATATATATATATATATATATATAGTTTTTTTTTGAACCCCCCCCCTTTTTTTTTTCTCCAATTGTATCTGGCCAACCACCCCACTTTTCCAAGCCGTCCCGGCCCCTGCTCCAAGCAAGCAAGTTTATTTATATAGCACATTTCGTACACAGGGCAATTCAGTGTGCTTTACACAAATAACAACGGAAAAGGAACAACCATATAACATATAATTAAAAGAGAGTAAATAAAAACAAATGGGAACAATCATATCTAAAATATGATTAAAATAGTACAAAGTACATAAAATGTATTTTTAAATAGTAATCAAAAGGAGTAATTAAAAGACAGGTACTATAAAAAGAAAATGCAAAGTACAGAAAAATAAAAAAATAAAAATAGAATGAAAACATAGTCACTTCCCTGCTGGGAGTGACTCGAGATCTACTTCCAAAATGAAAGTGCAGTAGGAATAAGGTGCAAGTTATATTGCTCAATCATAAGCACAAGAAAAAAGAAATGTTTTTAACCTCCACCCCCTCTGCTGATCCGGGGAGGGCTGCAGACTACCACATGCCTCCTCCGATACATGTGGAGTCGCCAGCCGCTTCTTTTCACCTGACAGTGAGGAGTTTCGCCGGGGGGATGTAGCGCGTGGGAGGATCACGCTATTCCTCCCAGTTCCCCCTCCCCCCAAACAGGCGCCCCAACTGACCAGAGAGGAGCTAGTGCAGCAACCAGGACACATACCCACATCCAGCCTACCACCCGCAGCCAAGACCAATTGTGTCTGTAGGGACGCCCGACCAAGCCGGAGGGAACACTGGGATCCCATTGTTGGTAGGCAACGGAATAGACCGCCACACCGCCCGGACACCCCTGGGTACAGTAATATTAAGTCCTTTTGATATGACTAAGTCCAGAGTATGCCCCTTATTGTGGGTGGGTCCAGAAACCGGAATTAGGAAAGAAGGAATCAGGAACAATTTGTCATTTCATCTTTAGTACTATGTACACAAAAGAAACGAAATTCCGTTTCCCCCAGCCCACAGCAGTGCAACACAAAGGACAAAAACACATATCCAAAACCCTCCAAGAACAACACCACCAAAAACATATAAAAACAGAGAGAACAAAGCAAACAAAAAACAAAAAACAAAAACAAATGGCCAACAACACAGTCCACCGCGTGCAACACAGTCCAAAATCGCCACCTACAAGAAAACGAATGCTGGGAGGGAATAGCATGATCCTCCCACGCGCTACGTCCCCCTGGCGAAACTCCATACTGTCAGGTGAAAAAGAAGTGGCTGGCCACTCCACATGTATTGGAGGAGGCATATGGTAGTCTGCAGCCCTCCCCGGATCAGCAGAGGGGGTGGGACAGTGACCGGGATGGCTCAGAAGAGTGGGGTAATTGGCCAAGTACAATTACAGAGGAAAAGGGGGAAAAGGAAAAAATTAAAATAGCATTCCCAGAACGGATTAAAGTTCTTGATAAAACCAAACTGTGAATGACAGCACTATGACTGAAGCCAGGTGTGAAGCTGCAAAAGTCTGCTAAAATGACCAGCACCACAGCCAAAAGTGGGAAGTGGGCCAGAGATAAAAAATGTCCTCCTTACTACGTTTTAGAAAGTTAAAAAGATGCATAAAATCAGAAAGCTCCAACTGCTGCTGTGGAATGTCATTTGGGTCAACATGAATAACAACTTTCTTAGCGGAGGTATACTGAGATAGTAAACTACCAGAATGTCATTTACCTTGGCACCTGGAAAGCAGTGTGTTGCAGCCCTGCTGGACCTGACATCACTGACGGTAGAATCACCCACAATCAGAACAGGTGGCCATGGAATGGGTTCAGTAGAAGAGCACGCCTGACCACCATACACCGGTGGATGGGGGCTCCCAGCCAGTGTAGAGGACATGGCACCAGGGGGGATGTGCGGATGCTCGGCTGTTGAAACCTATTTCATGAAGCTTCCGAAAAACAATTCTTGTGGCGATCTTGCTTCCAGAGGCAGTTTGAAACTTGGTAGTGAGTGGTGCAGCTGAGGACAGACGATTTTTACGCACTCACAATAAAGTTTAAAAATCACTTGTTGCCTACTGCTACGTGGCTGACTTGTTGACTTGTTGTTGCTCTGAGACATTTCCACTGCCACATTGAAAGTCACTCAACTCTTCATACATATATACACTCACCGGCCACTTTATTAGGCACACCTGTCCAACTGCTCGTTAACGCAAATTTCTAATCAGCCAATCACATGGCAGCAACTCAATGCATTTAGGCATGTAGACATGGTCAAGACGATCTCCTGCAGTTCAAACTGAGCATCAGAATGGGGAAGAAAGGTGATTTAACTGACTTTGAACGTGGCATGGTTGTTGGTGCCAGATGGGCTGGTCTGAGTATTTCAGAAACTGCTGATCTACTGGGATTTTCACGCACAACCATCTCTAGGGTTTACAGAGAATGGTCCGAAAAAGAGAAAATATCCAGTGAGCGGCAGTTCTGTGGGCGAAAATGCCTTGTTGATGCCAGAGGTCAGAGGAGAATGGCCAGACTGGTTCGAGCTGATAGAAAGGCAACAGTAACTCAAATAACCACTCATTACAACCGAGGTATGCAGAAGAGCATCTCTGAACGCACAACACGTCGAACCTTGAGGCAGATGGGCTACAGCAGCAGAAGACCACACCGGGTGCCACTCCTGTCAGCTAAGAACAGGAAGCTGAGGCTACAATTCGCACAGGTTCACCAAAATTGGACAATAGAAGATTGGAAAAACGTTGCCTGGTCTGATGAGTCTCGATTTCTGCTGCGACATTCGGATGATAGGGTCAGAATTTGGCGTCAACAACATGAAAGCATGGATCCATCCTGCCTTGTATCAACGGTTCAGGCTGGTGGTGGTGGTGTAATGGTGTGGGGGATATTTTCTTGGCACACTTTGGGCCCCTTAGTACCAATTGAGCATCGTGTCAACGCCACAGCCTTCCTGAGTATTGTTGCTGACCATGTCCATCCCTTTATGACCACAGTGTTCCCATCTTCTGATGGCTACTTCCAGCAGGATAACGCGCCATGTCATAAAGCTCGAATCATCTCAGACTGGTTTCTTGAACATGATAATGAGTTCACTGTACTCAAATGGCCTCCACAGTCACCAGATCTCAATCCAATAGAGCACCTTTGGGATGTGGTGGACCGGGAGATTCGCATCATGGATGTGCAGCCGACAAATCTGCAGCAACTGCGTGATGCTATCATGTCAATATGGACCAAACTCTCTGAGGAATGTTTCCAGTACCTTGTTGAATCTATGCCACGAAGGATTAGGGCAGTTCTGAAGGCAAAAGGGGGTCCAACCCGGTACTAGCAAGGTGTACCTAATAAAGTGGCCAGTGAGTGTGTGTGTGTGTATATATATATATATATATATATATATATATATATATATATATATATATGCTGGAATGGGCTCCAGCATCCCCATGACCCTGAGAGCAGGATAAGCGGTGAAGACAATGGATGGATACATATATATATATATGTATGTGGAAGATATTGCAGCAGAACAAGGAGAAAGCTATTGAGAACTCTCTCCTCCTGTTTCCTTTCCCTTTGCAGCCTTTCAAATCTGAAGCCACATACAAAACATATAAAAAAAGACCCATTTTTGATATTTTGTTCCCAATACATGCCTTCCCCTCATTACTTTACAACTAACATTTGCATTGTGATTCCATTCGGTGGGAATATTTGCAAATAAAATATATTTTTCTACAGCTTCTCAAGAATATTTAGTTATTTTTAATCTCTCTCCTTTTATAGAACTGCGTTCAAAAATTTGATGTCAAGTACATTTTAGGGAGTGATATAGTACTTCAACTCAATGTGATTTTTAAAAATATTTTTACATTTAGTGAATTTACATAATTAGTTATTGTTATTTTTGTTTTCGTTTTTTGCATCTTTTGAATAATGTTTTTATGCGTATAAAGTTACTGTGCCGCTTTTTCTGTCATGCTGTAGATTAGTTCTAAGTTAAAATATTTGTTATTATGTGGCCAACATCTAAGTAACTTCAAGTCCAACAATCTCATTAGTGATGTAAGCCACTAATTATGCAAATAGGAGTTCCCATACAATACAGATTGTCAATATAGTCAGTTTGATTCAAAGATTAATGAAGACACTTGTGTCAACGCAGTACTGTGTTGTGTGTTAAAATACTCTTGCTGCATTGTGGCTTGTCTTTACTTATCAATGAAACCTTGGCAATGTCCTCTCTGTGGACAGGAAAAGTCAATGTGAATGGCTATCATCCAACCATATCCTCCCCCTGAGCAGTAACGTGCTCCCAGTGTCTCTCCTCCATGTTGCTTTTTGTGGAGGAGCTGAGTCCAGACGTCGGGGAGGGGTAAGCTGCTTGGAGGAGTCTTCCACCCCTGACAGATACTTTTTTTTATTTATTTTTTATTAGTCTTGTTTAAGAAGAGCTTTCAGCCTCACCAAGGCTTCTTATCTTAGGTTTTCATTCAGATTAATATCTGGAAGCCCTCTGTGAGTTCAAGTTCTCCTGACCATTCCTGCTGCTGTGGAGGAAGTTTTACCTCAGGTGTTGCACTGCAGATACCTGCTGAATTTTAAAAGTGGTAGCCAGGGTATCACGGCCCAGGCTCTGGTGCTGTGCTTTGAAGGAGATGAGGTCCTGGGATTCAATTGGAAATAAAAATTAAATTTCTCCTCAAAGAAGAGCAGGCGCTAGTAGTCGCAGTTGCAGATAAAGTAAACCAAATCCAGAAACCGAAGAGCCCGAGACCACCAGGATCAAATTATGATCAACTGTTAATGTCTGCTTTTTGTCATAAAGGTTCTGTACAGTGGTTCTGTACAGCAAGCACAGTATGTGTGGGTTTGCCATTGAACCATGTTCATGTTTTTATAGTGTTAAGGTAATGTTCAGATAATATTTTTCAGAGTTTTTTTTTTGTATGTTTTGTGCATTACTTATAAACAAGGCTTGATAGAAACAAATATCAAATGAATAAATTACCAGTAATCAGATTCATGTAACACGTCACTGGAAAAAGCAAACACAGAAAGAGAGAGAGAAAAACACACACTTTCAACAAACACCCAGTTTGAATCGAGAGGATGACTCCATTAAAACCTGTTATTTCAACCAACTCACCAAAATTCCCTTTTATCTATGGAGGGATGCACTGTGCCGTTACCGAGTGAACTTACAGCTTGAAACCTTGACTTGTAAGGTCAAGGGTTATAGAGTAGGGTTAAGGTTTACATGATATCGTTATACATTCAAATCAATAATAATAATCCATGATGTTAAAAATGCAATGAAAAACAAAACACAACACATTCCCTTTCAGGCTCTTACTATTTGACTGGATATTGTAAATTAAATTACAAAAAAAACAAAACTAACATATTTTGCAGACTTTTTTTTTTTGCACAGCAAGGTGGTTGAGAGGAGCCATTGTAATTCTCAGTGGTGAGCATTTCAGCAGATCTAAGGTAAGGTGATTTTTAAAAAAAATGTTTCATGTTCCTTATGTGAGCAGTGTCATCACTGCTGGGGAAACCCGGAGTCACAGGGGTATCTGCTTTATTTGACTTGACTACCAAAACTTTTAGCATCACTCAGCGTAAAGATTGTCAGGTATGCATGGCTAAGAGTGGCTCAGAGGGCCACTCCGAGTAATTTCAGAGAAAGTGTGGAAGAAAAGACATTATATATGGATCCAGATATTGTCTTGCAGCTATGGCACTTTAAGTGAATACATTGTGTCTGCGGTTTAGGTATTCATTTGAATTGCATAGCTTTTGTAGGTAAAGGCCTTTACTCATAAGTTGAAGTCATTGTGTGTGTGAGTCCTTGCTTGACCCTGAGATTTCTATGGCACAAATGACTTGCAGTTTTCTGCATGGTGCTCCAGTTTAGGCTTTTTCCATTGCTGCCAATGTAATGTTTACCAAGTTTGATAATTCATGCACTGGTGTATGAACAAACTGCGATATATATATATATATATATATATATATATATATATATATATATATATATATATATATATATATATATATATATACGGGCGGGTGACAAAATTAATGCTTGACCCCTACACTAAGGGAGGTCCGGGAGGGTCTGTTGTAATGTATAATGTGGGGGGCATTTGGAAATGAGGAAATATCTTTTGAAAGAATGGTGCTCCATCTCTCCTGTAGAGTCCCAGAGACTTGTGGAATTTATGGCATGGCACATTGAAGCTGCTCTGGTTGCTCAGGGTGACCCAACACCTTACACTTGATGTTGGTTTTTCCTTTGTCACTCGCCAATAAGGATACGTTCCATCCATCCATTGTCCGAAAGGTTATCCTGCTCTCAGGGTCGCAGGGATGCTGGAGCCTATCCCAGCAGTCATAGGGCGGCAGGCAAGGAGACACCCTGGACAGGCCGCCAGTCCATCACAGGGGTACATTATCAACCTGTATTAAACATTAGCTAACAGTTAATTAACAATTAACTAATGTGTCTAGTAATCATCTACTAATGGTGTTCATCATTTATTAATATTAGTTAGTACCTTAATTAACCTGTAAACCCTAAATCAATGTCAACTAAATATTTTTTTTAACAGTTACTTAATACTTAGGGTTAGATTTAAGGTTAAGGTTATGGTAAGTTATTGCTTAGTGTATTAACAAATGTTAGCAAGGTTAGCTGACTGTTAATTAACTGTTAGTGAATGCTTGTTACTGCATTAGCTGTTGTTGATTAATGTACCCTTATTGTAAAGTGTTACCAGACACTTAATGCTATAGCTGCCTACCTCGAATAGGAGAGTGATCAGAACAAAGAGAATCATGCTGGCTTGGACGTCGCCCAGATTAACAAGGTCCATGTCAGATGTTAAGGAACCAGGGCAATCTGATGAGAAGTGGGCTACTGAAACAAACCGTTAATGGAAATCCTGGAACTACTTGAATGCTACTACAACAGTAGACCCCATGGGAGGGATATATGAAATGTGGGAATTATGGAATACTAAGAGACCTACATCCCCCTGCACTGAGAAACAACTAGTCACACACCGTTTAAATATAGTCAAGATGTTATCACAACTGGAAATTGATGGGCTACACAGAAATGTGGTCCCAGTGGTGATAGGAGCATTCAGGGCTCTGACCCCCCAAATTGGGAGAGTGGCTTCAATAGATTCCAAGAGTAACATCAAAGATCTCTGTCCAGTAGAGTACAGTCCTAAGAACAGCTAAGATACTGCACAGAACCCTGAAACTACCAAGCCTCTGGTAGAGGACCCGAGAATGAGGAAGGCACACATACTACCCAAATAGAGGTTTATATTGTCCAATTCCTAACCCTTTGCTTCAGGATGGGTGCTTCTCCAGGCTTCTGCGCCTCAACACACAGCTCTCCATTGTTTGCCAGGAGCTCGGTGCTGTTTTTAATTTTAATCTTTTATTGGAGTGCAGTGACTCTTAAACATAATGGCATCCATCTCAATTTTAATGGATCGCGGCTGCATTCTTCGAATACCGAAAGAATCGGATTCACGCATAAAAGAAGGCTTGATGGAAACATTTAATATTAACCACACCATCTTACACCAACCACAAGGACTATCAGCATGCCGTTGACCAGCTTGGGTCATCACTGACCGCCTCATGTGATTGACTACTGATCTCAAAATGACCCAGATGCATTTTCTTCCACCTTTCATAGCCCTACTAGCTCACCCTGCAGTAAGTCTATGTATAATGACACCCCAAGTTCTTCAATAATTCCAGTCATGATCACTTCCAGACATAATGCATAACAAATTTATGGCGTACATTTTAATAATCTCAGACTTGTATGCACAAATAAACCAGCTGCTACTAATCAACCCCTCAAGAGAACTTTGCCAGTGACCCTGAATATGGCTCTTCTGAATGTCTGATCTCTTTTAAACAATACCTTTCTCATTAATGATTTGATTTTAGACAATAATATTGATTGTATGTTTTTAACCAAGACGTGGCTTAATACTGATGGACCTGCTGCTCTTACTGAAGTTGCACCACCAAACTACAATTTTTCATACTCCTCCAGGGAAGGTAAACAAAGTGGAGGTACAGCAACCCTCCTCAGCATTCCTTGGTTTCAAAGACATTACATTTGATGAATACACATCTTTTGAATATCACTTCATTATTTTTAGCAGTCCTTCTATACTGTGTATGATAGTTTACAGGCCGTCACCCAAACAATGTTCCTCTTTCATGTCAGATTTTTTAGAAGTACCCTCAATTATTCACATCAATTATGGCAGAATTATTATATTAGGTGATTTTAACTTCTACATGGACAATCATCAGACTCTTTTGCTTGAGAATTTTTAAACTTGCTGAACTGTATTAATTTTATCCAACGTGTTACTCAGCCTACTCATAACAGAGGCAACACTTTGGACCTTGTAATAACTTATGGCCTGTCTGCCAGTTTCTCTTCAGTTGCAGATGTAGGCATCTCAGATCATTTTTGGTTCTTTTTGTCAATAGTTATATACAGCAGGATATTCCAGAACGAACTGTCAGGAAATGCTATCCAAGTTGCTGCAAATTTTATTGATCACTTATGTGACACTCCTGCACACACGTTACCCCCCTCTTATGATTTTGTTGTAGATAGTTATAACAGTAAACTAAGGTCTACCCTTGACAGTCTTTGATTTTCAGACCCAGCTGTGTGCCATCTCATCTCCCATTCTCCTCCTGTGGGATGTTGATATCCACTTTGATGACACTGACTCACTGACTGCAATGGTGATGGACAGGTTGATGGATCACATCAGGCAGGAGTCTCTGTGGACTATGATGTTCGCGGATGTTTGGGATTTGTATTGAGAGCAGGGGACAGGTTGAGGAGAGCCTGAAGATTTGGAGGTATGCACTGGAGAGAAGAGGAATGAAAATCAGTAGGTGCAAGATGGAATATATATGAGTGAATGAGAGGGAGGACAGCGGAATGGTAAGGATGCAAGGAGTACGGGTGGTGAAGGTGGATGAGTTTAAATACTTGGGGTTAACTATTCAAAGTAGCAGGGAATGTGGAAGAGAGATGGAGAAGCGCGTGCAGGCAGGGTGGAGTGGGTGGAGAAGATTGCCAGGATTGATTTGCGACAGAGGAGTAAAAGCAAGAATTAAAGTGAAGGTTTAAAAGATGGTAGTGAGACCAACTATGATGTATGGTTTGGAGATGGTGGCACTGATGAAAAGACAGGAGGCGGAGCTGGAAGTGGTAGAGTTGAAGATGCTAAGATTTTCGTTGGGATTGACAAAGAAGGACAGGATTAGGAATGAATATATTAGAGGTACAGCTCAGGTTGGATGGTTTGGAGACAAAGCAAGAGAGACAAGATTGAGATGGTTTGGACGTGGGGAGGAGTGATGCTGGGTGTATTGGGAGAAGGATGCTGAATATGGAGCTGCCAGGCAAGTGGAAAAGAGGAAGGCCAACAGGAGGTTTATGGATATGATGAGGGAGGACATGCAGGTGGCTGGTGCGACAGAAGAAGATGCAGAGGACAGGAAGAGATGAAAACGGATGATCCACTGTGGTGACCCCTAATGGGACCAGGCGAAAGTAGTATTAGATTAATGACACTGACTCTAAATCTGCCACAGAATTCCTGGAACTGTTCCAATGCCTTAACTTCACGCAACGTATCAACTTCCCCAATCACAGCCTTGGTCACATCCTGAACTTGGTCTGCTCCACTAGTCTCACAATTTATCAACTCTCCAGCCTCAACTTTAATATCTCTGACTACCTGCCAATCACAATGGACATTGATATCCCTATCCTCATCCCAAAAGTTAATTGCAAAATATCCTTCCAAAAACTCAAATCTTATCTCCCTATCAGCTCTTTCTGCCTCTCTTGACAATAAAATGTCTGCCTCCCCTCTCCCACAGTCTGATAATCCCTCCGATCTTGTCAGTTATCATAACAGCAGCCATACCAACCTGTACCCTGGTTCTGCTGAATGACTGAAGCTTAGCAAGCGTGAGCTTGGCTAGTACTAGGATGGGAGACCTACTGGGAAAACTGAGTTGCTGCTGGAAATGGTCTTAGTGGACCAGTAAGGGCCAGTCTTCCCTCTGGTCCCAATAAAAAATTTAAAAAAAAAATCACATTGCCCCAGCGCAGTGATGGGGACACTGTGCTGTAGGAGATGCAGTCTTTCAGATGAGACATTAAACCATGGTCCTGACTCACTGTGGTCATTAAAGATGCCATGGCACTTATCGTGAAGAGTAGGGGGTCCCATTGTGTCCTGGCAAAATCCCCAACCTGGCTCTCCATCTGGCTACCTAATCATTCCCATGTGTAAATGGCTCAATGATTTCTCCCTCTCCACCTCGAGCTAATTTGTGGTGAGTAGTCTGGTGCAAAATGGCTGCCATGCATCACCCAGGTGGGTGCTACACATTGGTGATGGTTGAGGTGAGTTTTCCCCTTTGACTGTGAAGTGCTTTGGGTGTCTAGATAAAGCGCTATATAAATGTAATCCATTAATTATTATAATGACACACTCTCCTCCTGTCTTGATCAACTGGCTACAATCAAAACCAAAATGGTCTCATTCAAACAGTCAGCTCCCTGGTGCACTCCTGAACTCCATCAAATGAAATCCTGTAAGCACCAGCTTGAAAGACTGCAAGAAAACTGGTTTAACAGTGTATCTCTAAGCCTACACAGACTAGACACTCTGATAACACCCCAGTACACTTACTACTCACACCTCTTACACTCTGGCTCCACTAACCCCAAGGCTCTCTATTCCACAATAAGCAAACTTCTCAAACACAGTGATAATAACCCCAATTCCTTCACAGTTAATACGTGTAACTCTTTCCTTTCATTTTTGCAAACTAAAATTGACACTATCTACAACAACCTGATCACCTCCCCCAACCTCTCCATCTCCCCACCTGTCCCCTAGCCCCTGTCAAAGTTCTCTCTTGGGTCCCCAGTGGAGCAGTCCAAACTTGTGGTGGAAATGAAAGGCTACATTTGTCTTCTGGATCCCATCTCATTCAATCTTGTTAAGGACCATCTCCCAGCTATTTCCTCACTCATCACAGAAATAATTAACTCCTCCTTCAGCTCTGGTTCAGTCCTTATAAACTTAAACTGGCCAAGCTCAACCCCATCATAAAACCAGGACTCAACTAGGGCTGCAACTAACGACTATTTTGATAGTCGAATAATCTATCGATTATTGAAACGAATAATCGACTATTCGGATTATGAATCGCACGATTACTCAATGGCTGTTATTTAGCTATCAGCTTTTAAATTTAGCTTGAGGTTGTTTTAGGCATGTGATAACTAACAATAAAGACAATAAAGATGAATACTTCATTCAAAAATACATCTTTTAATGAACTTTCCTGCTGATACAAAAGATAAATAAAAAGTTAGAACGAGATCAAACAAACCCATAAATCGTTCGAATTAATTCAAATGCAACTCACATTGCAGCAACACATTATCCAGCCGTAAAACGTCGCCATGACAACGATGCAACGTTTAAAGATTTTAAGATTACAGCTGCACTGATCGACCATAAAATAATCCTCCTCAGAAGTGTTTTCGGTAGCCAAGTCATTTTTACTATTTCCTTTCACCTACTTAACCAAATAATTAGTTGCAACTTCGGCTAAAAAAAGCCATTTGACTAGCAAGCTAGCTAACTAACCCTATGTGGCAAATATTCATCTGTCAAACGTAGGCTATTTGACGGCTTGTCAGTTGTGTAAAGTTATATTCCGTAAATGTCTACCTGGGCCATACTTCATCACGGATATGATAAAGCTACTATAATCCTGATTTTGGGATAAACGGCAGAATTTTCAGTTTCAAGAAACGAATTAAGATTGTCTTTAGCTTTATGATTTAATTAGCTGGATAACATACAACAGGCGGTGAAATCACACACAGAATTTAACGAAACGAACCATTGTAAGACTGGCATTTAGGAAGGAACACGTTTTTAGCATTTAAGAGACCGACAAGACCCGTTAAGTCAGTGGATCTCAGACTCGGACCTGGGGGCTCCCTGCGTATGTTGGCTTTGGTTCCAACCACAATTGGCTATCCAATCTTTTTAACAATCAATATGTGTGGTCGAAACGTTAACCGAGCTTATGACTGAATAGCTTGCCGTTATATTTTTGGAGCATCGTTAAGCGAGTGCGCGAGTCTTTACCCTTTAATATGGTTAGGGCACATTATGGAATGTGAACAGGATCGTTGTGAATAATACGTCATTTTTTGCTAGCTACTATGTATGTTCAATGCCATTAGCAATTCATTGATCAAGAGAAAATGTATTTTAAAATAGAAAACGTTACAGCTCATAATGTGAAGTAACATGGCTTTTAACATTAACTAGCTAGTTAACTAGCTAGCTAACTAACTGAGACGAGTCTTCATCACACAGAGAGCCAACGTGCCTCCTCTTCAGATGCTCCAGCATAACGGATGTGCTCCCATGCCAGGCAAGGTCAGCTTTGCAAATGTTGCAGTTTACAACCTTTTTGGCTGAGTTGAGAGTGAAATGCTCCCACACTTTGGGTGTTTTTGGTCGCGAAGGTGTTGCCGTTGCTCTATTGTTCAATTAAGTCCAGTAAGCGGTAATGCCTGCATCATGTCAGAGCATTCTGAGTCGGCGCAAAAAACACGCCCGATGATGTCACCCAACTAACCGACAATTAAATTCGTTGGCAACTAATTTGGTCATCGATTTTTGTCGACTACGTCGATTATTCGTCGCACCCCTAGACTCAACCCTGATATCATGAGCAACTTCTCGACAAGCTCCCGTCTCTGTCCAAAATACTGGAACATGTTATTGCCTCCTAACTCAGAGCTCCCCTCATCGCCAATGACCTGTTCAAATCATTTCAATCTGGTTTCCAATCACAGCACAGCACAGAAACAGCCCTCCTTAAAGTCACCAATGACCTCCTCTCCTCAGACTTTGACCACCTCAGCATTGTCATCCTTTTCGACCTCACTGCAGCTTTCAACTCCATCAACCACATTTATTTAGCGCTTTTCTAGTCTACTGACCACTCAAAGCACTTTTACAATGTATGCCTCACATCACCCATTCACACAATGATGGCGCAGGCTGCCATGCAAGGTGCCAACCTGCTCATCAGGAGCAGTTAGGGGTTCAGTGTGTTGCTCGAGCACACTTCGACACACTCTCCGGAGGAGCCAGGGATAAAACCAGGAACCCTCTGATTACTAGACCACCCGCTCTGCCTCCTGAGCCATGCTGCCCCCTAAATTTGGTCCTGTATGTCCTGTGCAGTAAAGCACAGGACGTATTCAGGGAATGGCAAATCCGTGTAACAGTTTTGTTTGTTTTCATCAAGACTTGGGGGATATTTTCCAAATTAATAAAAACAATAAAATAAAAACATTCCCTCATGTAGCTATATGATGGCAAAACTCCTTTATTAAATTATATGGTTCTATGCTGCCACAATATTTTTTAACTGTTCCTCTTATGGTACCATGATATTTTATCCAATTCTAGGCTTGACCACTCGGGCTGAGTAGACAAAAACACAGTTTGGGGTCCCAAAACCAACTATTTTGCACATAAAAGATCTTGCAGAATCCAGTCTCTATTTGAAAAAGAGACACCTTTTACAGTTTGTGATTCACAGCCCTCTTTAGAAAGTGTTCATGTAATTTGATTCGAACTCCAGGGTAATCTTTACCCTCCGATTGCTTGATAAACTGTGTTGTTTGTCCTTTTTTCCCTATATTATACTTTTCAAAAAGCTTGTTTAAATGAAACCAGAATACATTTGTTGTTTTCTTAATGGGGATACCTTCCTTTTTTTGAAATATTGACTCCCAAGTATTGACAGGCTGAATTTGATGCTTAAAGCTCCTGTCTTTGCCACCACTCTTTTTGCAAAATCTTACTGCTCCTCACTGTTGTACAAGTAGACAATTCAGATAGACTAATCACATACCTGCCCTGTGATGGCCTGGCGGCCTGTCCAGGGTGTCTCCCCGCCTGCTGCCCAATGACTGCTGGAATAGGCTCCAGTATCCCTGCGACCCTGAGAGCAGGATGAGCATTTCAGATAATGGATGGATAATTGCATACTTGCTCACAACCAAGTCCATTTTGAGTGGCAAATTTTGTGCCAAAATTAAACTTTTATAAGATTTTGTACATATTAGTAGCACAAGCCTCAGTCTGCACATGCAGTCTTTGTGATTTGTATGAGTTGTGAAAGGTCTGCAGTGTCTGTGCCTCAGATATAGCCCCCAGTTTTTCCAAACCATCATGAGTGCTAGGAGCTGTGAGACTAGTGAGATGAGACAAGAAGCAGCTGCTAGAGGGAGATAGCATAACCTCAGGTTCACAGTAGCAACACCCCTCGACCTCCACTGAAGCAGCAGAGATGGAGGGTATGGGGGGGAGGGGTTACAGTGTGCCAGGGTCACCATCACTAAAAAATGGGTCAAGGGCCAAGAGCGACACTTACCCCAACATACTCCATCTACCCTCTCTGCGCTCTTCAGATCGATTTTAGCTTAGAGGTGAAAGCTATATGATATGAGGTCCAATTCTGGTGCTGATTGCCTGTTGTTGAAATCTGTACAGGTATGCCAGGTGGAATTACACAACAGTTTATGACATAGTGACCTAAATACCTTTATAAGGTTGCTCCACATACTGCTGTAAATAAATCAACGATTTTACCAAAAGTAATTCAATCTATGCAGAGTATGAATATATCCTCTTCTTTCATTAGGAGATTCATGAAGTAATGTGAGGACTCTGGCAAGAAACTAACACATTCAGATAAACACTGGTCTTTATATGAAAAAAATAAACGTGAAATACATAACCTATAACAAGAATTTCTTCCTACGAACATTTAGTAACACAATTCCCTTGACTAAAAGATGAGGATTTTGTTACTATGATTGTCAGGCAACTATCATAACACACCAACAGAAGAGTCCAGTCTCTCAGGATTTGCCCTTAGGAATTTATAACTATAACGGATGACTGGATTTTGTTTTAAGTTATTCCCATGCTTATTATTGTGCCTTCCTAGTTTCAAATATCCGCCTTCTTTACACTCATCTTTTTTTAAAAGTGTGACATTGCATTTCAAGTGGTGATATACATTATTAAAATGTTTGGGGACTTCATTGTGTGTTTTAGGCCCTTAAGTATGGTTAAATATGTCACTGAGCAACAGTGGCGGGGATAGAAAAATTTGTTTGGCCCAATGCTTAGATCAGTGCTTTCAGACAGTAGTGAAGCATGGATACAGACCCCGCCATCCCCAGTAGTTAAAAATGGTGAAAACAACAAATATCTTCCTAATGAAGGAAACATTTTGCATGAACAGTTGTGGTCATGGAAAAAAATGTGTGTGTGTGTGTGTGTGTGTGTGTGTGTGTGTGTGTGTGTGTGTATATATATGGCTTATGGCATGAAACAGGCTTGTACTGTCTCATAAAGAATTTACTTGACTCACAGGATTTTTATATATATATATATATATATATATATATATATATATATATATATATATGTGTGTGTGTGTGTGTGTGTGTGTGTGTGTGTGTGTGTGTGTAGATATATATATATACACACACACACACACACACACACACACACACACACACACACACACACACACACACATACATATAAGGGTGGCATGGTGGCGCAGTGGTTAGCACAGTCGCCTCACAGCAAGAAGGTCCTGGGTTCGAGCCCCGGGGTAGTCCAACTTTGGTGGGTCATTCTGGGTCATCCTCTGTGTGGAGTTTGCATGTTCTCCCCGTGTCTGCGTGGGTTTCCTCCCACAGTCCAAAGGCATGTAGGTCAGTTGAATTGGCCGTACTAAATTGTCCCTAGGAATGAATGTGTGTGTGTGTGTGTGTGTCGGCCCTGTGATGGCCTGGCGGCCTGTCCAGGGTGTCTCCCCGCCTGCCGTCCAGTGACTGCTGGAATAGTCTCCAGCATCCCTGAGAGCAGGATAAGCAAGTTAAGACAATGGATGGATGGATGGATGGATATATATATGTATATATATCAGGCAAGTGACATGGGTTTTTTTGCATTTATAGTCAGGCAATTGGCATATATTTTGGTCTTACCTGTGCTTGTCAAGGCTACCATAAAAACAAACCCAACCTTCAAGAAGCAAGTCCATGGTTCATAAACTAAATCTCTGTCAGATTTGAGGTTCTTTCAGTTCTTATTGCAAAAACATGTAATTGAGAAAATAGTAGAGACAAACATCAGATTAGTGGGAAAATGAGATTTGTTGAAGTTAAAAATATGACCAAGTAGAATAAATGTTGTACATCTCCTTTATGTAACGGAGGAAAAATGTCTATTAAATGAACAGTTTAATTCCAGTAATTTACAGAATTTCCTCATTTTGGTTCTGTAAATACTCCAGTTTAACCCTGTGGATTCAATTCACCCATTGGTAACACTTGCAATCATGCACAGATGCATGAAGTACATATGATTTTTGGCAACAGAATGAAATATGACCATTCATTATGTCGGAACATTGTTCAGTAACATCAATGAAAATAAAATAATTTGGTGGCTTTATTGTTCCATTTTCAACCCAAGTGCTTCCACTGCCCCATCTAAAGAAATGGGTAAAGAGCAGCCTTAAATAATTCAGTGTAAGAGTGCCGCTAGGCATATTTCAGCCCAGTAACCCTGAATACCTTTCAAGGCTATACACCCATTTATCAATTACTGTGATGCTTTTCAGGAGTCTAACATTAACCCCTAAGAATAATTGCACTCATCCGTGAGAAATCCTAGTCACCCATTTGGAACATTAGAGCTGCCCATCCATTTTAGCTCATTAGAATTGTAAGGAAGCCATTTTAGCTCTATTAGTTAAGTGGAAAATGGCCTAAAAGCAAGTTTTTATTCTTATTCTTAGTCTCATTATTATTACATTTGATAATGCGGTAGATTCACATTGGCATTGGTAGATACATTTGTAAAGAGTGATGCTAATAATATTTATGAATAACATTCAGGCCAGTGCCATGGGGGACCTAAAAGGGCTTCGGTGTAAACTTGTAAAGTGATATGCTCTGCAAAAATCTCTAAAGCAGTTACTGTCATAAGCAGATGTTAATCCCTCCATCTCCTCTCTGAATCGGAAAAATTGATTTAAATAACACACTTGAGAAAATAACCTCAGTTACTTTGTTACATTAAAAAAAAACACAGTTACAATGTGTCTATTTGCTGCTGAAAAATAATAATGTTTTTTTAACCTTAAGAAACTTTAAAGTCATATACCCAGTCATTACCAACTATACATCAGTTAAAATAAGCTGTAAGTTAAAATGCTGCTGAAGCAGGGGCAGATATGACTTAGATAAAGCATCAATGTCCTCCAATCAGTAATAACTCAACCACACGCTTATTTCAAAACACCCAATTCAATCTACCCAAAATAACCTGCAAAACAAGTTGGATAAAACAGTGTACATTGGCTGACTACAGGAAATCTGATTTTGTTTTGCGATGAGCAACATCCTTTTTGCATGCATCATTCAGTTTTAAGACTTTAATATGAAGCGAGGGGGAGGGCTCCCTTT
Organism: Lampris incognitus; assembly: GCF_029633865.1. Classification (NCBI taxonomy): domain Eukaryota; kingdom Metazoa; phylum Chordata; class Actinopteri; order Lampriformes; family Lampridae; genus Lampris; species Lampris incognitus. The sequence continues at coordinate 15,386,949 of NC_079214.1, read as the reverse complement.
CTTCAAAGCGTAGCCTATGTGAATGAATGATGAATGAGGATGCATGGGAAATGGCCGGGGAAAAAGCCAAAATGTCCTTCTGCTTTGACAGCAACATTTTCCTTGCGAGGGATTCTGGTGTGTTAACGCTGACATCTCATTGAAGCTTGAAATTCAGTTTAAGTTAAAATCCAGCTCAGGAAGCCATCGGCTGGACAAAGCAGTCATTTATCAATCAGCTTTGTCAGTGACATCCATCGGGTGTGCGTGAGTAGCACAGTAAACAAAATGCGGCACCATGGTTTCCAGCAAAATGAGAGTAACATCAGTTTAAGCACCCGGGGAAACATTTGTCTGTCTGGCAATTTGACTGTAATTTCAGCCACAGGAGTCTTTGTCAAAAGCAAAGCCTCTCATTTATTTGTTATAGCAATCAATACAATATTAACAAACTTGATTCCTCACTTGGTAAAAACTGTAGAAAAAAATATATCAAACTGTATTTTATGCAAGTAACGAAACAAGGTATCCGAGCTCCTGCTACTATAAATGAGAGTGTGGAAACATTAATATGTGATTTTTTTTGTAATGTTTTATTTTTGATAAGAGGTAAAATAGTACAACTGTTGATCTGAAATCTCCCTCTGTGTTTTTAGGGCACAAGGCATATTGAATGCATCAGGTACAGGGACACACAGGGACTCACAGCAGCGAAACTGTAGGTCAGATATCTGCAGTGTTGCAGAATATTAGTCAACAATTTTACGCAGATGCGTATAGTTGCTGATCAATATTGGCAGCAAAATCAGTGGCATCACATAGGGAAATATTAAGTTTCACAATTCAAACTTTAACTTTTTGCATAGTGGTTGGAAAGGTCAAACCTTTGCAGCTCTTTCGATATATTTTTTTAAAATTCCCTTTTATTAGATATCCAATTTTTAGATAACACCTTTATTTCAATACAAATTCTCTGGAATAAAAAAAGAACAAAGTTGAAGTTAACCATAACACCTTTGAACGCAAAAGTTAAATATGCAATGCTGCATTGAAATGTAATTTCATTTCATTTGATTTTTAGCAGAAAAAACAGCAGAGCAGTGAAGAGCCTTTACCAGCTGTGGGTCTGACTAAAAAATGTTTTCCAGCAGGTTTCCTGCTATCCCACTGTGAGGACCCTCTGTGGACAGAAGTAATAAAAAATATAACACAATACAGGCAGATATAAAAGGTAACACGTTATGCAAAGAATATTATTCATGTATATGGGCTGAAACGTACCTATTATTATTAAGTGGATCATAAATACAAGAACACAGTATTTAGCAAAAAAATAAATAAAATAAAAAATACAAGCGTAAACAAAATATACATGTATATATATATATTTTCCCCCCTTTTTCTCCCAATTTAGTGGCCAATCGAACCTAATTTTAGGTCAAACACCCACCCCCGTACTGCATGGGTTCGCCAACTGCATCTCTTCGGCCGGCAGTCTCGAAGGAGACGCCTCGCCACTTTCGTGACGAGGTGAATCCAGGCCAAACCACTGCCTTGTCTGACACACACAGAGACGCACTCATGTGACAAACACAAGCCGACTCCGCCCCCCTCCTGAAGACAGCGTTGCCAATTATTGCTGCTTCATCGAGTCTGGCCATAGTTGGATCTGACAAGACCTGGGCGCGAACCCCGGTCCCCAGTGGGCAACTGCATCGACCCAAAGCCGATGCTTTGTGTCGCAGACTCCAAAATATACATGTATACTAACAAGTTATACTGAATTTAGAAGGAACAATAAGGTTAATTATTGTGATGTCAGTGGTTACAATTCTGACTCAGAAGAAAATATTTTTGTAAATGTTCAAAATGTAAAAAGCAGGGAGAATTTCTGACATGATGTGGGATTTTGTTCAACATTTTAGTGTATGTACAGAAAAATGATCTTAAAACTACTATAATTGTTGTTAAAAGGGGTTAAAATGGGGTTCAATTCATTTGTGATAGCTCTTGTTATTTTTCCAAATCTTATGGAGTTATGTCTTGGCAAAGTAGAATAAAGTGAGGAATGGAGAAGGCAAATTGATAGTACAAATATATACCGCCAAGTATTGTATAATTGAGATAATTTAATAATTTAGATTGCAAAAGTACTACACAATGATATGTCCAAGGAGAAAGTTTAAGATGAATTTTATGAGCTCTATTGTAGAGTCTGTCTATTGGTTCTATAGGTTCTGAGGTAGTGGGGGACCAAATTCAAAAACAGTAAGACATTTTTGAAAGTATGGCAGCATGAAGATATGTGTATTAAAAATAGAAATTGTGATATATGGGCTGATCTGACAGTGAACACTTCGCTGAAGAGAAGTGGTCTACTATTTCTTGCATTTCTCCATGTTCATTGGCAACCAGAGCTGAGTCATCTGCATAGAGAAGCTCTCGAACACAGAGCTATCTTGTTTTGGTAGACGCCTTGAGTCTCGCAAGATTGCAGAGGTTTCCATCTGTTTGGGTCCTGATGTACAAGACACCTCTCAAGTTGGCTGACATTGTTTCTAGGACTGCAGCGCGATATAATGTGAATAGGGCTGGTGCAAGCACACATCCCTGCTTCAATCCATGCTTGATGTTGAAAGCATCGCTGACGTCTCTTCCAATTGATACTTTCCCTGTCATAGCATCATAGAAAAGTCTGATGATGCTGATCAATTTCTGGGGGCAGCCATAAGTCTCTAGCACTTTCCACAGTGTCTCTCTATCAACAGTGCCAAACGCTTTTGAAAAGTCCACAAAAACAATGTAAAGTGGTTGGTGCTGTTTGGTCACTTTCTTTTGGAGTTGTCTCAGGGTGAAGATCATGTCTGTGGTGGATCTATCAGATCTGAAGCCACGTTGGCTTTCAGGCAACACTTCTTCTGAAAGGATCTTAATCCAGTTCAGTATGATCTTAGCCAGGACCTTTCCAGCACTCGACAGAAGTGAGATCCCACGACGGTTTCCACAATCACTTCGTTCACCCTTCTTCTTGTAGATGGTCACAATCAAAGCATCTTTGAAGTCTTGAGGAAGGCATAGGTTCTGCCAGCAGGCTTGACTTGAAGTATTGAGCCACCATGCTTCAGGATGTCTGATGGGGTGCTGTCTTGTCCTGGTGCCTTCCCACTTCTGGTGTCTTTAAGTGCTTTCTCTACTTCAGCCATTGTGATCAGCTCACAGAAGTCTTCTCTTATCAGCCTTTTTGTATGTCACTAACATGCATTTGGATCTGCTGATCCTTCTTGATTCAAGAGGGTGCAGAAGTGCTCTTTCCATCTTTCTGTGATCTCTTTCAGGTCAGTACACAGCTTACTTCCATCTGACATTTTTACTGGTGCTATGGCATTGCTTCTTGCATATCATTTCGATCTGCTAAGGCCTGCATCTCTTCTGCTTTCCTACTCCACCAGTTGTCCATCATCACACTAATCTCCTTCTGAACTTTGGCTTGCCTTGAAGACCGATTGACTCCTCTCAGAGTTCTCTTTCAGGTGGGCATTGTGAAGCATTTGCTTTTCCTGTAGAAGTTCTTGGATTGCTTCATCTTGATCTTGGAACCAGTCAGGTGAGTTTCTTTTTGGATGACCAAGCACCTCTGTTGCTGAATTATAGTTGGTCTCTTTCATTTGTGTCCAGCATTCTTCAACATTACTTGCGCCTGTTGCAACCCTTTCTTCATCTTGAAGAGCAGATGTGATTGCTGCAGCTAGTCTCATTTGATGTTCTGTGCTTGCTAGCTTGTTGGTATCCAGTTTCTTTGGTGCTTCACAGGGTGTTTTTCATGACTTCATCTTTAGTTTAATTCGCAAATGTGTTTGGCCCAGGTAATAATCAGTTGAGCGTTCTGCTCCACGCAGCACCTTTGTTGAGAGTACTTCTTTCAAGATTGCCCTGAGAGTCACAACGTAGTCTATCAAATACAATGAGGATATGACAGACATGGGTGCAAGTCCATGAATACTGGGATGGCATCCAGCGTTCCCGTCCATAGGGTTAGTGGTTGTGTCGGGAAGGGCATCCAACATAATAAAAATTTGCCAAATCAGTATGCAGATTTACAAGACCATACTGGATCGGTCAAGGCTCCATACCAGATCGATCAAGGCCCGAGTTAACAACGGCCGGCATTGGTGCTGTGCCTTCACAGGGTACTGATGGAAACTGTAAAATCTGCTGTGGTGACCCCTGAGAAACAGGGGAAAAGCTGAAAGAAGAAGAAGATGGTGATGAGGATGCCAAGCAGTGTCCAGATACCACCGGAACAGCCCAGGACCCGAGCCACGTGAACACCATCACTACAAAGACCAAAAATAAATAAATAAATTCTACATTTGTCACATATCTGAGTGAGAGAAAGATATAACATTAAAACAGGATAACAAAAAAACATGGAATTACAAGACATATAAAAAGAAAATGTGATGAGGGGGATGTCAAGCAGTGTCCAGGTGGCAACCACCATCACCATTGGAGACCAGGGAGGAGGACAGACTGCACGTGCACACAAGAGAGACTCACATCACACCATTCACACACATGGAAGAAGAGAAAGAAGAAGATATCATTCAGGAAGAGAGAAAAGACGTGAGAGAAGAGAACAGTTTGCAATAGTCAATAATTCTTACGCTATAATCTCGTTGGCAACACAGTGCTTGGTAAATTCATTGAGACAGAAACCAACCCACTATGCAGTACAGGGTGTGAAGCACTCAACCTAAAGGCAACTAATTGTAGACTCAGACAAAATGATGAGTTTTAAGTTTTGATTTACAGGACTCAACAGATTGATTGTCTGACAGCAGCAGGCAGGTTATTCCACAAGAACGGGGCCCGATAGGAAAAGGCCCTGCCCATCAGCTGACTTCTTCTTAATTTTGGGTACACACAGGAACCCTGTATTTTGAGAGCGAAGAGGTCGAGATGGAATATATAGTTTAAAGAGATCAAACAGATAAGATGGGGCAAACCCATTTAGGATTTTATAAGTCAGCAGAAGCACTTTGAAGTCTGATCTAACATGAATAGGAAGCCAATGAGGGAGGCAAGAATTTGTGTAATATGGTCAAATTGTCTAGTTTTAGTTAGGATTCCTGCTGCAGCATTCTGAACCATCTGCATAATTTTAGTGCTAGCATGTGGCAGACCTGAAAACGGAACACTACAATAATCAAGTCTGGATGAAACAAGTGCATGCTTTAGAGTCCTGTGTCAGCCATGGACAGGAAAGACCAATTTCTAGCTATGTCATGTAAGTGAAAAAAGGCAGTCCTGATGATTTTTTAAATGTACTTATCAAAGGAAAGACTGGGATCAAACATAACACCACTATTTTTGGCTGTCACTCTTTGTGTAATCACAGAGTTTTCAATTGTTATTGTTATTTAATTGTTACTTGATCAAATTGGTGTCTGTGTCTAGCAGGGCCAATGACCAGCATCTCATCTGACAGTAGATGTGGTTGGCAGGACATTCAGATCAGAAACAACTATCCCTTTAGATAAAACCAAATCAAGGGTGTTACCACTGCAGTGAGTTGACCCTTAAACAAACTGAACGAACCCCAAAAGTATCAACAAGGGCCAGAGAGGCTTTACTTAGAGGATCCCCAGTGTTATTCAGATGAATATTGAAATCACCAAGAATTAGAATCTCATCAGAATAAGTAACAAGGCCTGAGACAAATCCTTCAAGAAATAGTGAGCAAGAGCCAGGAGGTTGATAGAGTATCACAATCTGCACTGAGTCTATTCATAGTGAAAAAGATTGGAATTTAGATTTAAGTCTAGGAGTCGGATTGAAAATAGACATATATTAAGGCAACAACTCCACCTTATTTATTTGCCCGAACTACAGCTTCATTTAAGGGAAGGAAAGCATTTCGTTTCAGCCATGTTTCACATAACCCAGTCATATCGAAACTATGTTCAAAAATCAGATCATTAATTAGTAAGGCTTTGATAGACAATCTACTCATATATTTTCGTAATGTGTGTGTGTGTTGTGTTAGTGTGTGTGTGTGTTAGTTAGTGTAGATAGCAGGCCCGAAAACTAAAGCACTTATGATCCTAATTCTTTTTGGAGGTGGTAGGTATTGTCTCAGAGAGTAAGGGAAAAATCCCAGAAAATTAAAATTATGCATAATTATGCATGAATATGCAAAATATGCATTTTTCTAAAAATGGCTAAAAACCACTTTTCTCTGCATTTCAGATGATTCTGAGCATCTTTGATTTTTTCACCTATATAAAAAGAATTTTGTGGGACTTAGAAATGTTTTGGCATTATGCAAAATATATGCATTTTTGCAAAAATGCACTTATGATCCTAATTTTTTTTGGAGGTGGTAGGTATTGTTCCAGAGAGGACCAGAAAAATAGCAGAAAATTAAAATAATTATAATAATTATGCATAATTCTGCAAAATATGCATTTTCTAAAAACGGCTAAAAACCACTTTTCTCTGCATTTCAGATGATTCCGAGCATTTGGGGGGAGGGAGTTGGAGTGGGGGGGGGGTTTAGGGGCAGGTGGAAGGCGGTTAGCTGGCAGGATGAAGAGAAGGAAGATTTAGACGGGTGGATAACCAAACCGCTACATTGTAGCGGGGTTCTTCACTCATATATTTTCGTAATGTGTGTGTGTGTGGTGTTAGTGTGTGTGTGTTAGTTAGTTAGTTAGTGTAGATAGCGGGACCGAAAACTAAAGCATTTATGATCCTAATTCTTTTTGGAGGTGGTAGGTATTATCTCAGAGAGTAAGGGAAAAATCCCAGAAAATTAAAATTATGCATAATTATGCATAAATATGCAAAATAAGCATTTTTCTAAAAATGGCTAAAAAACACTTTTCTCGGCATTTCAGATGATTCTGAGCATTTGGGGGAGGGAGTTGGAGTGGGGGGTAAACCACTTTTCTCGGCATTTCAAATGATTCTGAGCATTTGGGGGGAGGGAGTTGGGAGTGGGGGGGGTTTAGGGGCAGGGGGAAGGCGGTTAGCTGGCAGAATGAAGAGGAGGGAGATTTAGACGGGTGGATAACCAAACCGCTACATTGTAGCGGGGTTCTTCTAGTGATCTGATATTTATGAAACAAAATTTAAGCATCTTGTGGAATTGATCAGTAGTAAGCAGAACTTTAGAGCCACCAATATGTGAAATCTTAATTGGAATTAGACACCTTGTATTAGTAGTTGACAATTTTGACAACCAACGCTTTGGACGATATGCGGTCACACTTTTGATAACATTAAATGTTTGGTTCTGTAGATTATTAGGTACTTCGTTGCACATTTCACCACCACCAGTGGTAGGAACGATTATTAGAGTATTGTGATTCACACATTTAAGAGAGGAGAGCTCGGGAGCAATACAGCAGGGTAGGGAGATGGTCTCAATGTTGTAGACCAAGCTGTCAATTGACTCCATATCTGCATTAGATTTAAACCTAGCAGGCTCTCTAATCACCTGCAACATGCTCAATGAGTCCCTAATGTCAAACTAAATGTAGACAGCTATCTATATTGCTAGACAAAAGGGTGGCACTGTCCCCAGTAGGGTAAATGCCATCTGTTTTCAGTAGGTAAGAGCAGCCCCAGAAAGAAGGACAGTTATCAGCAAAACTGAATCCCTGCTCATTACAGTAATGAGCCAGCCAGCGGTTTTTTGAGGTGAGCTTCTGTACATCTCATCATTACCCCTCACAGGTAAGAGACCATTGAGGGCGTCATCCACTGTCTGCCAGTGTCTCTGGCGTGCAGTAAATACATCACATTTCTTTTGGTTTTTTACTTTTTTTGTTGAGCTAGATAAGCCTTATCCATGAACTCCGTCACACATTGGAAAGTTCTCTCACCTAGACGCGACAAGCATCTCTGTTGGATCTGCTCCTTCCTGGCTTTCAGAGTGTTGATGGTAAAATTAGATAAAATTAGTTTGTGTCACCCATTCGTTCAAAAGCTGGCTCTGTGCCTTCTGGAGGAGCTCGTTAGCTCAGTGGCCCTTGACAGAAGATTTCATTTGTAGGCTCTCAAGTGTACTCTGCATTTGAGCACTCTGGCTGCATTCGAGGCTGAATCTCAGGTGGTTCCTGTAGTCTGCCATCTTACACACTGTTTGCTCATACTCACATAAAAGTTTAAGGCAGTCTTCACCGAAATTAGTCAACATGTCTTTATGCATGCTCAATAATCCAGGTAAGAAAATTAAAGAAAGTTGAATCAGTTCATCTGGACACAACATTCATCGACAGAAACATTTCATCCCTCGTCTAAGTGACCTCTTAGTCTAAACTGACTGCCAACGACCATCCCTGAACCAAGTACATCACCATGTTACAATACTGTGAATGTAAACATTCCCAAATCCTCGATGAATAGTACACATGGCCATTGAAACGCTAGTTAATGACCATGCCTACTTGCATATAAAACTGATCATTGGTTTCAGTCGTAATGCAACTGTACAGTTTATAAGGGTGGGGATACCTGCAGTCAGTTTAGACTGAAGAGGTCACTTCGATGAGTGATGAAACATTTCTGTCTTTAAACATTGTGTCCAGATGAACTGATTCAACTTTCTTTGATTTTCTTACCTGGATTATTGAGCGTGCATAAAAACATTCAGTATAGATGTTCCTGTACACTATCCCAGTCACTTGGTTATGCCTTTCAGTTTACGCTTTCCCAGCCAGCATTTTACATCCTCCTACTATGTGCTGGACAATGTCTGGTTTGTTAGCAAGCACCTGCTTGTCAGTCTTGAACTTGAAGTCCCAGAGGATCTTAGCCCGGCCATTCTCATCCACCTTTGGCAGTGTCTCCCATTTAGACTTGGGGAGTTCCCGTCTGTATTCAGTATATTCCTGTACACTATCCCAGCCACTTGATTATGCCTTTAAGTGTATGTTTTCCCAGCTAGCATCTTACACCCTGCTACTATGTACTGGTCTGTCTTAGGGGCGTCTTTGCGCAGCCTACATCTTGGGGCTTGTCTGGTGTGGTAGGCCCCTGCTTCAACCTATCTGGTGCTAAGGGCCTATTCTTGTGTTGCTATGATCAGAGCCTTTGTGCTGTCCTTCGGTCCAGCTTTTTCTAGCCACTTGTGGGATATCTCGATATCCGCCACATCTTCTATCTGTCGATGGTATATCCCATGGAGGGGCTTAGTCTTCCATGATGCCTCCTCTTCTTCTTCCTCCCCTCTCTCTGTCTTCTGCGGCCTGAGGTACTCACTCAGCAGTTGGTCCTGGGGGGCCCTCTTTCTAATTTTCTTGTGGATGTTCCTTGTTTCATCCTGAATAGTGGCTCTGACACTCATTAACCCTCTGCCCCCATCTTTTCGCTTATTGTACAGTTTCAGGCCGCTGGACTTCGGGTGGCGCCTGTTGTGCATTGTGAGGAGTTTCTATGTCCTGATACTATCTGTGGCCTTTATCTCCTCCTTTGGTCAGCTTGTTCTCACAGCTGTGTATCTGATGACTGATAAGACATATGTGTTGATGGCTTGGATTTTATTATTTTAATTGAGCTGGCTCCAAAGGACCTGTGTCACTCTCTGAAGGTATTTGGCTGTAGCTGACCTCCTTGCTGCGTCCTTATGGTATCCATTTGCCTGTGGGTTGCCTAGGTACTTGTCACTGTCCTGTTTGTCTGCTATCCTGAATTCTGGTAATTCAATCCCTTCATTTCTTACCACCTTTCCTCTATTTGCCACCATACTACTGCACTTGTGTAGTCTGATTGACATCCCAAAGTCATTGCTGTAGATCAGGGTGAGGTGAATCAGCAAGCAAGTCAATGTTTTGCTTATTCCTGGCATACAGCTTGATTTCATCATGTATAGGAGGTGGCTGATGGTAACTGCACTTACGAAACTGTTACCATATGCACTTTTTGTGATGATCTGACTGGGGGGGGGGGGTTCAGGCCTATGCAGAATGGCAGCAGGGACAGTGCATCACCTTGGTGTATGCCACATTTGATGGTTACCTGTGTGATTTTCTTTGAGTTGGCCTCTAGTCTTGTTTTCCACTGCCACATTGAGTTCTTGATGAAGGCTCCTGTAGGCTCTGTATAGTGCCAAGCACTACGGTAACCATATGTGGGGCATTGAATCATAGGCTTTCTTGTAGTCAATCCAGGCTGTGTGGATGTTTGTCCATCTGGTGTTAGTGTCTTGGGTAACTGCTCTATCAACCAGTTGCTGATGATTGACCCTCTGGTGTTGATCCCAATTTACTTCTGAGTTTTGCTCATATATTGAGTCATGTGCCCATTCAGCTTAGCTGCTATGATGCCTGACAGGATCTTCCATGTTGTGGAGAAGCACGTTATTATCTGGTATTATCTGGACACTGGTACTATTCTCCCCTGTGTTAGCAAGTTGGGGTGATACTTTGACATTAGATGTTAGTGGCTGATTCATCTGTGTTACCAGGCATACATGGAGTGCTATTAATTCTTCAGCCATATATATATATATATATATATATATATCTTTGATGGTTGCTTATAGCATGAAACAGGCTTGTACTGTCTCATAAAGAATTTACTTGACTCACTGGATTATATATATCTTAATATTCTGCTCCTCATTTTTGAGCACTTGCATCAACACCATTGATGATTTCTGAAACAAAAAATACTACATTTAATATATATATATATATATATATACACACACACACACACACACACACACACATACATACATACATACATACATACATACATACATACATACATACATATATACATATATACAATAACTTTGTTAAAAGAAACACTCAATGGTAGGGAAAGTGCTCAACAAATAAGAAGGAAAATAATCCATAATATAATGTGTATACACACACACACATTCTATATATATATATATATATATATATATAGAATGTGTGTGTGTGTATGTATATGTATGTGTATATATATATATATATACATATATATATATGTATATATATATACATACATATATATGTGTGTGTGTATGTATGTATATATATATATATATATATATATATATATATATAAAATGTGTGTGTGTGTGTAGATAGATAGGCAGGCAGGCAGACAGATAGGTAGGTAAGTAGGTAGGTGGATGGATGCTTGGGATCTTCTACTGGCCTGGGCAGAAGACAAAGGCCTCCTGGCCAGTGACAGAGGGTTAAAAAGCAGGTGCTAAAGCTGACATCTTAGCACAATACTTCGGTTAACAAGGTCAAAGTCTATGTTTTTTGTCAAGAACAAAACTCTTATTTCAACACTATGGGTTTTTATTTTGTTTGGGTTTTCCATTTGTTTCTCCTTTAGACAAAACTAGCAAGCATCCAGAGAGGGTGTATTTTTAGAGGACTACCCCCCATAGATTGTTTTGCATTTTTCTGTGGGCATTTTTCCACCCATTCTGAACCTCCTGCCTCTCCCCTCCTGAAGTTCTTTGAATTAGTGAATGTAATATTTGTTCCCTAAATTGCTTTTATTGTTGTTTTTCCCCCAGGGTTTTTTCTTATTGTCTCTCCGGACTAGTAACTGTTGACACATTTCTTTGAAAGTTGAGCGTGCTGTCCATCATCAGCAAATCTTAAACCCCCTGTATTTCAGCAGAATTAGGCTGAACCTCCAGAATCACATGAAAGGGATCATATAATTTGTTTTCGATGCCTTTGTAAACCCCTTTGTCTCACCTGCTCATCAAACATGTAATTAGTGGGTTTCTGTTCTACTGTTTATGGAGGATGGACTGTCGAAGCTTTTCAAGTTGCTATGGAGAACACATCCCTATTTCTGGGATTTTGTGAATGAAGAATTTAAGGGTGAAGCCTGTATGCACCCTGCTGATGTGCTGTTGCAGAAGATAGAAGCAAATATAGGACAGCTCAGGGAAAACAAAACTCAATGTTAATCTAGAATAAACAAATTCAACTAGAAACAGAGTACTGATTAAAATAGAGCTGGAGATTATATATATAATCCAGTGAGTCAAGTAAATTCTTTATGAGACAGTACAAGCATGTGTCATTCCATAAGCAATCATCAGCTGTCAATAAAGCTACTCGGGAAAGAACATACCATTTACTGCCTCATCATGACATTGTGTACGTGATGTGCATGATGAGGCAGTAAATTGTATGTCCTTTCCCGAGTAGCTTTATTGACAGCTGATGATTGCTTATGACATGAAACAGGCTTGTATTGTCTCATAAAGAATTTACTTGACTCACTGGATTATTTTGCTGCTTATTTGTTGAGCACTTTCCTACCGCTGAGTGTTTCTTTAAACAAAGTTAAATAAAGTTTTATATATATATATGTATATACACTCACTGGCCACTTTATTAGGTACACCTTGCTAGTACCAGGTTGGACCCCCTTTTGCCTTCAGAACTGCCTTAATCCTTCGTGGCATAGATTCAACAAGGTACTGGAAACATTCCTCAGAGAGTTTGGTCCATATTGACATGATAGCATCACGCAGTTGCTGCAGATTTGTCGGCTGCACATCCATGATGCGAATCTCCCGGTCCACCACATCCCAAAGGTGCTCTATTGGATTGAGATCTGGTGACTGTGGAGGCCATTTGAGTACGGTGAACTCATTGTCATGTTCAAGAAACCAGTCTGAGATGATTTGAGCTTTATGACATGGCGCGTTATCCTGCTGGAAGTAGCCATCAGAAGATGGGAACACTGTGGTCATAAAGGGATGGACATGGTCAGCAACAATACTCAGGTAGGCTGTGGCGTTGACACGATGCTCAATTGGTACTAAGGGGCCCAAAGTGTGCCAAGAAAATATCCCCCACACCATTAGACCACCACCACCAGCCTGAACCGTTGATACAAGGCAGGATGGAGCCATGCTTTCATGTTGTTGACGCCAAATTCTGACCCTACCATCCGAATGTCGCAGCAGAAATCGAGACTCATCAGACCAGGCAATGTTTTTCCAATCTTCTATTGTCCAATTTTGGTGAGCCTGTGCGAATTGTAGCCTCAGTTTCCTGTTCTTAGCTGACAGGAGTGGCACCCGGTGTGGTCTTCTGCTGCTGTAGCCCATCTGCCTCAAGGTTTGACGTGTTGTGCATTCAGAGATGCTCTTCTGCATACCTCGGTTGTAATGAGTGGTTATTTGAGTTACTGTTGCCTTTCTATCAGCTCGAACCAGTCTGGCCATTCTCCTCTGACCTCTGGCATCAACAAGGCATTTTCGCCCACAGAACTGCCGCTCACTGGATATTTTCTCTTTTTCGGACCATTCTCTGTAAACTCTAGAGATGGTTGTGCGTGAAAATCCCAGTAGATCAGCAGTTTCTGAAATACTCAGACCATCCCTTCTGGCACCAACAACCATGCCACGTTCAAAGTCACTTAAATCACCTTTCTCCCCCATTCTGATGCTCGGTTTGAACTGCAGCAGATCGTCTTGACCATGTCTACATGCCTAAATGCATTGAGTTGCTGCCATGTGATTGGCTGATTAGAAATTTGCGTTAACGAGCAGTTGGACAGGTGTGCCTAATAAAGTGGCCGGTGAGTGTATATGTGTGTGTATGTATGTATGTATATATATACACTACCGTTCAAAAGTTTGGGATCACCCAAACAATTTCGTGTTTTCCATGAAAAGTCACACTTATTCACCACCATATGTTGTGAAATGAATAGAAAATAGAGTCAAAACATTGACAAGGTTAGAAATAATGATTTGTATTTGAAATAAGATTTTTTTTACATCAAACTTTGCTTTCGTTAAAGAATCCTCCATTTGCAGCAATTACAGCATTGCAGACCTTTGGCATTCTAGCTGTTAATTTGTTGAGGTAATCTGGAGAAATTGCACCCCACGCTTCCAGAAGCAGCTCCCACAAGTTGGATTGGTTGGATGGGCACTTCTTTGAGCAGATTGAGTTTCTGGAGCATCACATTTGTGGGGTCAATTAAACGCTCAAAATGGCCAGAAAAAGAGAACTTTCATCTGAAACTCGACAGTCTATTCTTGTTCTTAGAAATGAAGGCTATTCCATGCGAGAAATTGCTAAGAAATTGAAGATTTCCTACACCGGTGTGTACTACTCCCTTCAGAGGACAGCACAAACAGGCTCTAACAGGTACTATTTAATGAAGATGCCAGTTGGGGACCTGTGAGGCGTCTGTTTCTCAAACTAGAGACTCTAATGTACTTATCTTCTTGCTCAGTTGTGCAACGCGGCCTCCCACTTCTTTTTCTACTCTGGTTAGAGCCTGTTTGTGCTGTCCTCTGAAGGGAGTAGTACACACCGGTGTAGGAAATCTTCAATTTCTTAGCAATTTCTCGCATGGAATAGCCTTCATTTCTAAGAACAAGAATAGACTGTCGAGTTTCAGATGAAAGTTCTCTTTTTCTGGCCATTTTGAGCGTTTAATTGACCCCACAAATGTGATGCTCCAGAAACTCAATCTGCTCAAAGAAGTGCCCATCCAACCAATCCAACTTGTGGGAGCTGCTTCTGGAAGCGTGGGGTGCAATTTCTCCAGATTACCTCAACAAATTAACAGCTAGAATGCCAAAGGTCTGCAATGCTGTAATTGCTGCAAATGGAGGATTCTTTGACGAAAGCAAAGTTTGATGTAAAAAAAATCTTATTTCAAATACAAATCATTATTTCTAACCTTGTCAATGTCTTGACTCTATTTTCTATTCATTTCACAACATATGGTGGTGAATAAGTGTGACTTTTCATGGAAAACACAAAATTGTTTGGGTGATCCCAAACTTTTGAACGGTAGTGTATGTGTGTGTGTGCATATGTGTGTATATATGTATGTGTGTGTGTGTGTATATATATGTATATATGTATATATACGTATATTCCATTCCATTATCCAAACGGCTTATCCTACTCTCAGGGTCGTGGGGATGCTGGAGCCTATCCCAGCACACATATAGTGTTTATTTGTGGAAACCATCAATGGTGTTGATAAAAGTGCTCAACAAATGAGGAGCGGAATATCAAGATAGATGTAGGGAAAAAAAAACTTTTAATACATAGCAGTACAAGCTTGTTTTGTGCGTCATCATTCACAATAATGCATCCAATGCGAATCAAGTTTTTTTTTGTATCAAGTATTCACATTGTGTATTGATTATTGTAAGAATAATATGTCAGGTAAAAACTGTTTTTCTTGTGATTTCAGATCTCTCAGTAGACACCCGCCACTTCGGAGAGAGAGAAAGAAAGAAAGAAAGAAAGAAAGAAAGAATCCTCTCTAAACAATCGCCACCAATAACTCATTTGTCCAGGCATCCTCTAATCCTTTTGTCCATGTCAGTGTTGTGATCATGCGAGGGTTTCCTAAAGGCTTGACTATTGCTCTTCTCTATTGGCTACACCCAGCAGCGCTAGATATTTTCCATTATTTCCACAGGGTAGATAGCAGCCTTCAACACACTAACTTATGCATGCACACATGCACATGCACGGGCACATTCACATCTCCATCGAGATGCAACTGTGGTTCAGCAAAACAATTAAGCAAGTCTCCGTGCAGCAGATGGGCCTTCACAAGGCAGGTGTGACAGAGAGAAAAAGGGATTAATTCTTATTAAATGGTCTCAAGATAAGTTTTGAAACAACAGAAAATATTTTGGGTCCTAGCAAAAGTATTTCTCTACTCAATAAATCTTGGCGACTAAATTGGAACCAAAATCAATAGTGTGTATTCTCAATGAAAAACAGTTGCTTGTTTTATGATAATATAATTTCTTGTAAGAAATCTGTCAAAACTCTCGGTGTTGAAATTGATCTTGGCAAATGATATTCAACCATGTGCCATAGAGAGTCATTTGTATGAGGGTTTTCATTCCAACTCAACACCACATGAAAAGCTTATGCCAGTTAGCACACCTTTTAACCAGACAGCAGAGGACTAACCAGTGAAGTCTGCTGGTGTAATGTTGGCTCTAAAAATAAATAAATAAACTAAAACCTGCATACACATGGCTTTCAATACACTGTTCAATAGACAGTCCATCTAGGAATTTGTGTCTTGCATTTGCAAATCTAATCAATCCCACATTTGCTGTGTAAGCTTGCAGTTTGGTCCAATACCTTCAGTATTTCTGCATGAAATTGTCAAATTTACATTTAGATTTGTTAATTTGGCAGACGCTTTTATCCAAAGCAATTTACAAGAGAGACAGCAATTAGCAGATAAATGAGTGTTACCAATTGGCATCATAGAGTGCTACACAGCAGTCACACCAGAGTACTACTACATGAAGTAGTAGTGGCTAAAGAGTAATCATGTCATAGCACATGAAATAGTGCAGCACAGTAATAATATCTCAGCCAAGAGTGCAATTCGTGTCAAGTGCATTTGGCACAAGTGCATCTTGGATCATCGAGAGGTGGAGAATAGGAAAATCAAGCTACAAAATGGATTCATACTGACACATATGTAAAATAGGCAAATTATCAACACAACATAATAAAATAAGTGCAGGAAGAAGAGGGCACAGTAGGAGACACTTAATATAGAGTTTTAGTAAGGCCGCAATATTAATAGCCAATGCCAATTCATATTAACTGCAAAGTGCCACTGGAGACCATTTAAGGATTTAGGTAGGTTTTAAACAGGGATGTTTCCAGAACGTTCCTTTGAAGGAAAGGAGGCAGTAGCTCTTTTTTTTGGGGGGGGGGGGTCCCCCCCTTTTTCTCCCCAATTGTATCCGGCCAATTACCCCACTCTACCAAGCTGTCCTGGTCACTGACCCACCCCCTCTGCCGATCTGCAGACTACCACATCCCTCCTCCGATACATGTGGAGTCTCCAACCGCTTCTTTTCACCTGACAGTGAGGAGTTTTACCAGGGGGACGTAGCACGTGGGAGGATCACGCTATTCCCCCCAGGTCCCCCAACCCGCACAGGCGCCCCGACCGACCAGGGGAGGCGCTAGTGCTGCAACCAGGACACATACCCACATCCAGCTCCCCACCCGCAGACACGGCCAATTGTCAAGTCAAGTCAATTTTATTTGTGTAGCCCAATATCAGAAATTACAAATTTGCCTCAAAGGGCTTTACAGCAACACAACATCCTGTCCTTAGACCCTTGCGTTGGATAAAGAACGACTCCCTGAAAAAAAAACCTTTAACAGTTTTACAAATTTTACATATTCATTGGAATTTAAATTGTAATTATACAATTAAAATCATACAATTTTAAATGATTCATTTTAAAGAATTAAAATTTAAAAAATGTACAAAATTAAACAGTAGACAATACAGTTTTACAATTGTGTCTGTAGGGACACCCAACCAAGCCGGGGGTAACACGGGGATTAGGCAACAGAATAGACTGCTACACTACCCAGACGCCTTGAGGCAGTAGCTCTGATGGAGGCCAGGAGTTGGTTCCGTTTTTGGGGCACCGTGCACATGTACACACACACACACACACACACACACACACACACACATATATATATATATATATATATATTTGTACATGGGCATGGTGACCCAGTGGTTAACACTGTTGGTTCGAACTGGGTTCGAACCCCAGGCTGTCCCAGATCCTTTCTGTGTGGAGTTTGCATGTTCTCCCTGTGTCTGCATGGATTTCCTCTGGGCACTCCAGTTTCCTCCCACCATCAAAAAGAGATGTATGTTAGGGTTTATACTCCTGTCTGTGTCCCTGACCAGGTTATAGGAAGAAATAACTGGAGTTGGTCCCCAGGCACTGTATGGTGGCTGCCCACTGCTCCTACCTACACAGCTAGGATGAGTTAAATGCAGAGAGTGACTTTCATTGTATGTACAAATGACAAATAACGTGTTTATATATATATGTATATAAATGGAACTCACTCCTGCCCTCCATCACAAATACAGGCCTGTTTCTTTACTTTCCCAACTCCAAGATATTGGAAAAAACTCTTTACTGAAAGATTAGACATATTAATCGAGAAACACAAATAGCTGACTGACAGACAGTATGGATTCAGAACAAACAGATTAACATCAATGGCACTAATTGAATTAATATAAGTACTTACTAATTATATAGACAAAAATATGCAGTAGGGATATTTATAGAGCTTAAAAAGCTTTTGATACCATTGATCACAATATATGAATTGATAATTTGGAAAGGCATAGTATCAGAGGAGTTGTGCTGAATTGGTTGAGAAACTATTTAAGAAACAGTCAACAATTTATGAAGATAGGTGAGCATAAATCAGCATGCATGGATATCAATTGTGGAGTCCCACAGGGGTTAGTGTTAGGCCCAAAATTGTTTATTCTGTACATAAATGGTATATGCAGAGATTCAAAATTATTGAATGTTGGTCTATTTGCAGACGGCACCAATATTTTCTGTTCTGGGGAGAATTTACAGCAGGTTTTGAAGGTGATCATAACAGAAATGAGAAAATTAAAAAGGTGGTTTGACATAAACACTATCATTGAATTTGAACAAAGCAAATATGTTGTTTGGAAATTGTTAAATAAACACACAAGTACAAATAATGATAGAACATGTCAACATAGAAAAAGTATATGAAAATAAATTTCTAAGTGTGATAATAGACCCCAAAATCTACTGGAAACTTCATATAAATATGTGCGAGCGAAGCTGAAAGCATTAAGGTCCTGGAGCACTGCAGTCCTGGGAAAAACGAGCCACATTCTGGATCATAAAGCATTGTTCACACTATGTTGTTCACTTGTATTGCCATATCTGAATTACTGTGTTGAGGTATGGGGTAACATCCACAAAAGCAACCTCCGTCCATTATGCATGCTGCAAAAAAGGTCCATAAGGATAATTGACAATGTAGGATTTTGCGAAAACCCTAACATGCTGTTTTTAAAGTCACATGTCTTGATGATCATGGATCTCATAGAATTTAACACAACGCAAATAATGTATAGAGCAAGAAATAATTTACTACAGGGTAATATACAAAAAATCTTCTTTGGCAGAGGGGGGTCATAATGGGAGGAAAGTTTAATTTAAAGAAACTGTGTTTGTACAACCATGAAGAGCATGTCTCCTTTGATCTATGGGGTGAATTTGTGGAATGGTTTAGATGTGGAACTCAAGAAAAGTAAAAACATTCAGTTCAAAAAGCTTAACAAACATGTATTTTTAAGAGGTATAGGAATGAGGAAGGGTTGTAAGTGTTAAAGTTCTATGTTATCGACACAGGGTGATATTTGGGTTGTACATAGAATTGGGATAATTGTTTATAAATTGTATATAAGATAAAGCTGGGTTAACTGATGAGTAGTGGAGAAGGGGTAGGAATAGATAAGTGTATACTTCCTCCTACTCCCTTTTTGAACATGTAATATTTAATTTCTTTTGTTTGTGAGAATTTGCTTATCGAGTTTGTTGAATAGGTTTATTGTTCATTTATTTTATTATTGTTTTGTTTTCATCTGTTATGTGTTTGAAATAAAAATAAATCAAATCAATACATCGAAATACATGAGAAAATAGACATATGCTTAGTTTTACATTACCTTAGCACAGACTGAAACCAATTTCACCACAGTGTACTCACGGCCATTTTTCTCTAGCAAATTTGTTCAGTACCAACATCTGGGATCAAAGACGTCAGTCTGTAATCATTTCTGTCATTCACAAGTAATGCAATGCAAACACGAAATGTAAATCCCTAAAGCAAATTAAGATCAAAGCCAAAATGTAAAACTAATGGTGATTCGCTCTCCGATTTACACTTTTACTGATATTAAATTTACATTAGTATGTGTTGGTTCATGCCATTATTGTAACATTTTCTCTGACAAAATATACACACGGCATTCCTGGCCCTCAGCACCCTCAGTAAAATAAATAAATAAAACAGGTCCTGTGTGCGTGTGTGTGTGCTTGTGTGTGTGTGCTTGTGTGTGTAGTTTGCATATCAAACTCTTCCACCTTCATATATTAAGAAATTCTAATTTTATTCTAAATAATGTTTTGCTTATTATTTTATAAAAGTCAAATATAATGCTTTTGCCGTTTCGCCCGTCTTACAAATAATTACTCCAAAGTAGCAGTTAAGACAAACGAGATGCATTTCCAGCTTATTTCACTGATTGATTTGTTGTATGCAACTGTATTTATATATATTGCACGGTGCGCACATCTATCTTTTGTTTGTGGCTCTGTGAACTTGCAGATATGGATGCAGATGACATGTAACATTTAAAAAGCCATTTCCTTCTCATCTGGGGTGAGCACGTTCTTATTTCCCTTATTAATTCAGAAGGTAATGAGAGGAAAGATCTGCCTACATACTTGTGAAATTGGAAACAACAGTGAGGAACTGGTTTGCTGAGCCACTCAAAAAGAGGCTTTGATCGCTCTCTACCTGAGTGTGGTTCTCTGGCCTGGCATGGTGAAGGATTCTTGTATGAGCAAAAAGGTGTTTGTCCCCTTATTGTTTTTAGTTTAAAATGACACCTGCATCCATTGAGCAAGGAGTTGCATGATTTTTTTCCATGTCATGCATTGCATATGCATATGCATATGCATACATACAATGCATATTGTATGAGTACATCAGAAAGAGTGCCCCCTCCCCAGGATGAACTGCTGAGTGAATACCTCAGGCAGCGGAAGACAGAGAGTAGGGAGGAAGAAGAAGAGGCGGTATCATGGAAGATCGAGCCCCTCCATGGGATGTACCATCGACAGATAGAGGCCATGGCTGATATCTAGAAATCCTGCCAGTGGCTAGAAAAGGCTGGACTGAAGGACAGCACAGAGGCCCTCATCACAGCAGCACAAAAACAAGCACTCAGCACCAGATCGGTTGAGGCAGGGGTCTACAACACCAGACAAGACTCATGATGCAGGCAGTGCAAAGACGCCGCTGACGCAGTTCAGCACTTAATAGCAGGGTGTTAAATGCTAGCTGGGAAATTGTACACTAAAAGGCATAACCAAGTGGCTGGGATAGTGTACAGGAACATCTGTACTGAATACAGACTAGACATCACCAAGTCCAAATGGGAGACAAGACCAAAGTTGGTTGAGAATGGCAGAGCTAAGATTCTGTGGGACTTCAAGTTCAAGACTGACAAGCAGAAGCTGGGTAACCAACCAGACATTGAGGTGGTAGACAGGAACAGAAGACAGCAGTAGTGATCGAAGTATTAATCCCAAGTGATGGCAACATCTGGAAGAAAGAGCACGAGAAGCTAGCGAAATACCAAGGGTTGAAGGAAGAACTAGATCAGACGTGGAAGGTGAAATCCACAGTAGTCCCAGTAGTAATAGGAGCACTAGGGGATGTGACCCCCAAACTGGGAGAGTGGCTCCAGAAGATTCCACAAACAACATCTGAGGTCTCTGTCCAGAAGAGTACAGCCCTAGGAACAGCTAAGATACTGCGCAGAACCCTCAAACTCCCAGCCCTCTGGTAGAGGACCCGAGCTTGAGGATTTCTCATCATCAGCCATTTCTCCACAATTGGGTCACGGTGGCAGCAAGCTAAGTAGGGCACTCCAAGTGTCCCTCTCCCCAGCAATGCCCTCCAGCTCCTCCTGGGGGAGCCCAAGGCATTCCCTGGCCAGATTGGACATGTAGTCCCTCCAGCGAGTGCTGGGTCTACCCTGGGGTCTCCTCCCAGTTGGTCCCCCTAGACCAGTCTGCGATGCCAGAAATTGGCACGCCCCAGGCCCCGCCTTTGCCTGCCACCCAGCCTGCATTGCACCCTACCCCAATGCTCATCCCCGCGGGTGGTGGGTCCACGGGGTGTATACATATGATGGCCTGGCGGCCTGTCCAGGGTGTCTCCCCGCCTGCCACCCAGTGACTGCTGGGTTAGGCTCCAGCATCCCCGCAACCCTGAGAGCAGGATAAGTAGTTCGGGAAAAGGGTGGACAGATATATATATATATATATATATATATATATATATATATATATATATATATGGGTTTGTGTGTGTGTGTGTGTACATATATACATATATGTGTGTGTGTATGTGTGTGTGTATATATATAGATTTATATATATCCGCGCCACCTTGGCAGCTGATGAGTGCGTGACACGTAAAACAGGCTTATACCGCTATGTATTAAAGTTTTATATATATATATATATATAATTCTAACTTGGAATCAGTTCTCGATGCCCAACCCTACTGATGACTGAAGTCCTGTATTATGTTCGTTGACCTAACAAAAACATTTCCGGTTCGGCTTTGTTGACAGCCTCTGTTGAATAATGACTGGACTTTGTTGTCCATGCGCTGAAATGTTGGCGATGGTTGTGCATTTTTACAACATACTGCCCTCACCAGAATGTTTATAAGTTTCTGGTTTTGCATCAGCTTTTCCATTAACTCCTCTCACGCTGCCATAACTGAGATTTATTGTTTTGTACGCTGTGCTCGCCTCTACACAAGTACCCCTGACTGCAGCCTGCAGACAGAGGCGCTGCTCAGTTTGACTTCGCCCATGTTGAGCACCACCCGCCTTTTATTTTCATCTGAGGTTCACACTGGCTAACTGCAACACGGGCCTGCTGCAAACAAGCATGCTAGCGAAGGCAGCTGTCATACTTCAAGGTAAAGTCAACCCTGTTATGCAAAATAAGCATAGTGTCAGACACATGTCCACATCTGATGTTAGATGTAGTAGCAGTAATGTAGCTACTATTGCCATGACGCACATGACATTGCTATCGAAACCTGGTTTTGTGAATTGACATTATTCATGTTAGCTAACTTCACATTAACTTAGTGCATCAAGTATTAACAGTGACAGGGAAATACAAAATTGGGTTTCATTTACCATAATAAACAGCTATTAGTGTGCTATCTTAACGTGTTCATCACAGGAACAGCAGATGGGAATTAACGTGAGCCCTTTTTTCTGAATCTGGCACTTTTACACCACATTACAATGGTATTGATTGTGATATTACTGACACACTGTTAATGGTTTAGTCACTCTAAGCTATTTATTTATTAGCAGATTCTGGCCATTTCAATGTCGGTGGCTAGCATCACGATGAACAGAGATTTATTGGAGTGATTAAATGTTTATTCTGTCCCCTCCAGAGAAGTGTATTCTTCTGACAGCTGGGACCATGCTGCACCCACACAATACCACACAAGTGAGTACTATTGTTTTTTTCTCTCATTATCATAAGGCAGTGTAGCAGACTGTTTTAGACAATATAATTCTATTCAGTATTTCTCAAAGAGGAGAATACTGAAGTCATATGAACATGTGGTAGCTAGCTAGTCAGGGTTTTACAACTTTTACCCTTTGTCACCACCCTAAATCAGGATACAACAGTCACTATTGCAGTGTTTTTTTTTCCATCCACAGCCAAAGTCTGGATATCAGCCTGGCGTGGGACTTAGACAGCTGTGGAGACCATGACCAACCTTGGGTGTGGATGACATCTGGGTTGTTCTGAGGTGAAGACCCTTCTCTGATCAGCCCCTACCAGTGCAAGCAGCGCCAGATGTCCTCCTCATCCACTGCAGTTGAATGACTTGGGGAGGTTGCCAGCATCCAGCTCGTAGCAGTATCACCTGCATGCCATCGCTGCTCTCCACACCGCATTACCTGCTACCACTCCTGGGCTACTTTTTTGTGATGGAGTTCATTACATCTCTACAGTAAAAAATATTTTTACACAGTGTTGGTAAGTGCCTTAAAGCCCAACTCCAACAATGGTGAAGTGTCCATGTCTGATATTTTCTCAGTTGTTGAAGTCGACCTTTATAGGATTTTTCTTTGTTTTGTTGAGCCTGTCAACTAGCCAAGACTCTCATAATTTATGTCATGGCTGATAGATTTTGTCAATATGTTAAATGTTTTTATTGAAAACAACACTTGTAGCCATATCAGTGTTCAACTTTACAATCTGTGCTCTTCCTATTGCCTTCAACCTTTCCACCACAGCCTCCAGTACTTTATATGGACTGCAGCACTGGCTTTTTAAACTACGCATTACATATAAAAGTAATGTCATTATTTCTATTTATATAATCTGTGTGTTAACATGTCAACTATCTTTATTTATTGATGCTTATTACTGTTTGGAAAATGGTGGATTGCTCCCTTCGGGTTGGGGATGAGTTGTTGCCTCAAGTGAAGGAGTTCGAGTATCTCGGGGTCTTGTTCACGAGTGAGGGTAGGATGGAGCAGGAGATTGAAAGGCAGATTGGTGCAGCACAGCAGTAATGCGGACATGGTACCGGACCGTTGTGGTGAAGAGGGAGCTGAGCCAGAAGGCAAAGCTCTCAATTTACCAGTTAATCTTCGTTCACACCCTCACCTATGGTCATGAGCTTTGGGTAGTGACCAAAAGGGTGAGATCGCAGATACAAGCGGCTGTTATGAGTTTCCTCTGTAGGGTGTCTGGGCTCAGCCTTAGAGATAGGCTGAGGAGCTCGGACATCCGGAGGGAGCTTGGAGTAGAGCCACTGCTCCTTCACGTCAAAAGGAGCCAGTTGAGGTGGTTCAGGCATCTGATTAGGATGCCTCCTGGGCGCCTTCCTTTGGAGGTTTTCCGGGCACGTCCAGCTGGGAGGCGACCCCGGGGTAGACCCAGAACTTGCTGGAGGGACTACATGTCCAATCTGGCCTGGGACCGTCTTGGGATCCCCCAGGTGGAGCCGGAGGGCGTTGTTGGGGAGAGGGACATCTGGAGTGCCCTACTTAGCTTGCTGCCACCGCGACCCGACCCCGGAGAAGCGGCGGATGATGATGATGATGATGATATTACTATTTGTGATGTAGCACTGGGAGCCTACTACCTCATTTCAGTATGTAATTTGGATAACACTTTATTTTTAAGGGGTGTGCATAATAATGACTTGTTAGTATAACTTAAGTGTGTGAGTCCCTGTTTTGGCCTAATTGTCTAGTTTGTGAAAGACGACCGAAAAACAAAGAAAATCTGTGAAATCTGCCCTCACGTGTGGTCTTCCACATTTTCAATATTGGTTTGGAGTCGAATACTCCTATAGTGTGTGCCAGGTATATTACACACACACACACGCACACACGCACACACACACACACACACACACACACACACACACACACACACACACACACACACACACACACACACACACACACACACACACACACACAAAGGACCTGTCTGTGCCCCTGAGCAAGTCAGAGGAAAGAAGAAGTGGAGTTGGTCCCCGGGAGCTGCAGCTGCCCACTGCTCCTGTACAACAGGGTGGGTTAGATGCAGAGAACACATTCATGCTAAGAATACTATTTGTTGTGAGGACACAATGACAAAATAAAGGGGCTTTATTTCTCTTTTCTTTCTTTATTCTCTCTCCCCACACAAAGGAACCTGCTTTACCCCCCCCCCCCTTTCTGGTTTTTACTATATACAGATTTATTATATCTTTTGTTTTAACTAATAAACTTGTTGTAACGGATGGAGTGACTCTTGTAATCTGGTTTATTTCAGGAATAGTTTTGGGCTAGTGGAATTTCTGAGAGGCTAGCATATTCAAACTCTAGTAGTCATGTTATCTAGAAAGAGAATGGCCGGGGCCTAGTCAGAATCAAGACCACTTTGCGGAAAGAATCAGAATTAGAATCATCTTTATATAATTTTGTCATCCTGTTTCAATGTTGTATCCTTCTCTCTCTGATGTGGGACTAATGTCTTTTCTTGTCTCTTCTCTTGTGTATGTGAATGGTGTGATGTGAGTCTCCTCTGTGTGCATGCATAGTCTGTCCTCCTGTCAGGTCTACATGGTGATGTAGGTCACATGGCTCAGGTCCTACGCTGTTCTGGTGGCATCTGGACACTGCTTGGTGTTCTCCTCATCATATTCTTCATATATCTTATAATGTTGTATTTTGTAAATTGTGTTTTATTCTGTGCACCCAAAATCCATTGCACACTGTCCGTCTTGGGAGAGAGATCTCATTATTTGGGGGCTGCTCCTGGGGTCCACTGTTATCGCCACAATTTTGAGCGTGTTCGGCTCCAGGTTTGTTATGACCACACCAGAGGGCCAGCTATTCAACCTCCCGTCTGTATGCAGACACGTCACCTTCCCAGATTAGGCTGTTGGAACAAAAGCATCCACGAGTACATCAGGAAATGGCTCCCAGGGATGAACTGCTCAGAGAATATCTCAGATAGCAGCAGAAATGAGCGCTGGTGAAATGGAAGTAAAGGAGGTGCCATGGCGAAGCTCCTCCATGGGATGTATCACTGTGCAGATAGAGACTGACAGTGATGGAAATAACTTTGCATCTAGAATCTATGGATCCTCATGATCAAAAGTATTGGTGGATTATGAGACAATGGGCCCCGCCAGCAACATAGTATTAACTAGGACATACATTCACCTACAGTTTCCTTCGGTTTGTCAGCAGTACTTTGGGGACTCTATTATTGACATGAATGACTAAGCTCTTTGACTATGCAACAAGACATGCCAAGTTAATGGATAGCGACTTCACACAGAGGCTCTGGCTTTGGGGCCCCTTGAGCCCTTGGGCCCCTGGGCCTGGGTCCAGTAGGCCTGTTTAGGAACCCACCCATGATCAAAAGTTATTAAAAGAATTTGATAATCCAAAAAATGCAAGTTATACATGAGCAACTTCCTCTAGGTGGCAGTCAAAACAGGAAGTGTTGCATATCGGCAACAATCAGTCCTATTAACGCAAAACTCGGCTCAGTAGTTTCCCAATGGAACCCCAGTGGTGTGAAATGTACTCGGCAGCAGGCAAAGGTCAAGTACAAACATGTAACTCAATCAGGTAATATTTTTATTTGCTTTATAGCTAATTTGTTTACTTAATTGTAAATGTAGGCTTATGTATTATTATTGATTTTCACTTATTAGCCAATAGGGAGAAGGTGGAGCCCTGTAAAACAGGTGGAGCGCCCACACCACTCCCTTTCACTCCAGCTGAAGAGCTAGCACTGAGCCAGAATGCAGAAAGGCCATTTATGGATGGCATTCCCAGGGTAGCTCATCAGGGCCTATTACTCCTCCCCAGGACCCAAGTGCCTATATAAATTGTAGGTTTATCATATTTGTCTGTGAATGTCCTCATTCATCCAGGTCATGGTTATCCAAAGGAGTTGAATCAAGTGCAACTGGACTTGGTATATATCCGTGAAGACGTTTCGCCTCTCATCCAAGAGGCTTCCTCAGTTCGTGCCTTTCTGACTGGACCAAGCTAGTCGGACTGGCTGGTGATGAGACTCAGAATTTATCCTCTTGGAGTTGTCAGAGCTATAGATGTCCATGGCTCTTTGTGTCCCAATGTTTACCAATGCCCATCGCTAGCAGAGCCATAGATATATATAGATTTATCATATTTGAATAAAGGCCGGTCGCTGATGAACACTTTTGCATCTAACCACCTTAATTTCCAGTCACTGAATGAGTCCCCAATCTTCTGGACATTCCTCCATCAGTAAGTGCCTCATTTTCAACAGATTTTCGTTTTCAACAGGCAAATGCATAGGTAAGAGTAAGAGGCACTATATCTTTACCTGATGCATAGGTTTCAAGTAGCCTATATTTAAAAAATTTTGTGTTCTATTATGAAGACGATGAGACTCTCTCAGCATTTGTTGTGGTATACCTTAAATTCTGAGAGGGCTAACTTCTAATTATTTGGTCACCTATCAAAATCTTGCTTGTCACTGTGATGTCAGACCACAGCCGGCTGTTCCCCTCCCCCTGTGGAGGAATCCCCATTCAATGCTAGAGAACACCTTAGCTCAGTATGAATAGCATTTTCACGTGTCTCTTTATCCCCCATGTGTCTTAACAGAAATTATAAAATGAGAAGAACATTATAACCTCCTCTAACAAAATGTCATCTGTCTTCCTAGACGCTGGTAAAAGATCTATATAAAGTCCATCTGGAGATGCAAGCTACAAAAAAAAAAGACCTCCAGATGGACCACATACAACTTCAAAAAAATAATAATATGGAATTGAAATACTGGAGCACAATTTGGTGGGTTTGTAAAATGATTTTATTTTTGCATTGGTGTTTACGGTGCTAATAAGTTAAAGCGTGTCCTTCCATTTTCATTTGCAGGACATATAGAGGAAATGAGAAATCTGCTGACAAACTGCTGTATTCATTGAGCATGCACGAAAAATAAATGAATAAAAAAACTGCTTGGGGTGATGTTGCACTTAGTTGAAGTGGTTGTTGCAAACCGTGTCCCTCACAGTCCAGCTATTTCAGTTGTCAGGAAGGTCGCAGGGGGGTGAATCATATTGTTGCAAACTGTGCCCCTCACGGTCCAGCCTTCTCGGTTGTCAGGAAGGTCGCAGGGGGGTGCATCATCTTGTTTCTCCTCTTAGTGTAGCAATATTGTGTAACACCACTCTTACCGCAATGATGTCACATGCCCACTCTGGAGTGACCCTGAGCCCATGTGTAGCATGGTTAAAAATGTCTTAACCGAAATATGTTGTATAATTACACAAAGTATCACCACATGATTATTGTTATTATTATTATTTTCATTGCTAACGTTATAATTTTAGTATATCATCAGGAAACGCTTATAGTAGCCCCTCCCTGTTGTGACCCCATTTCCTGTTAGTAGCCCCAAAACGTATGTTCCCCCTGACCTCTGCCTCTTTCCTGCTTTGGACATGTAGAAAGAGGTATGCGTTCATTTTTGTCTGCCCCTGTAATTTATTTTATCCATTCCTAATGTGTCTTATGTCTAATGTGGGTCCCAATTCTTGCATAGGCTACAGTAGGAGCTGATCTGAAGTTTCCTGAAACCTGTCCTGTTTTGTTTATATGCGACAGGCGACAGTGACAGAATACAGATCCCGTGCATGACAGAAGTTGTCCTGTCTTTCCTACACAACGCAACTGAAAAAGTACACCGGTCACACATGCAGGCACTGGAACTGGGCCTTTAGGATGCATATGGTCATCTCCATCTTGGTTCTTGTCCTGCAGTGGGCCAGGTTGTAGCAGCACTGCACTCCAGGCTCAGGGGTCAGGGTAGGGGGTCATTAGAAAGGGCAGGCAGGGGTAGCCTCTGTTCCCAAGGAGGATACCATCACATTGTCCTATAATTACATGACAAAAGTAACCTTCGGTTATGCACTTATCATACAAAACTAAGAATTAAAGCATCAATCACTATTCCAAACTTGTTTTACAAGAAACACCCTTGAATCATGCACTACAGATCCTGGCTATTTGGCTTCCACAGTTATGATAATGTGAGTGGCATCACATATTATCTTGACAATATCAAAAGAGTTGCATTACTATCTGATATGAAGATTTGACTTAGACACTTAAACCTTTGTCATTACCTGCATATTGAGGCTATGAAAAGATTTCCGATTCACATAATCTCCTTCGTTCACACTTGGAGCTTTAATAGGAGTCTGTATTCCGTCCACACAGCCAATTACATCTGGAAATCCTAGATTGTTAGATATTGATTATTCATTGGTCAAACAGCTCAGTACATAAACCCTCCATATAGATTTTTACACAAGATAAATCATTCTGTTATTCTGTAGAATTCCTCTTTGATAACCCTTACTGGTTGAGGAATCAGGAATCAGGAACACTTTATTTGTCATTTCACCTCATATACTTGAGCACATGAAGTGAAATGAAAAGCCGTTTCCCTCAGCCCACAGCAGTGCAACATACAGACAAAAACACATTCAAGAACACACATAGTCAAACTATGATACATGTACACAAAAAAATCACTGTCCCAATGCAACAATCCAGCTAGGATGACTGTCGGAACCGCCGGTCTGCATGGGCTAGCAGTTAGCCTAGCTTTCCCCACTTCCGCGTCCTGTCAGATCGCCCTCCGTGTTTCCTCCTCGGGCGCAGCTCCAGGCAGGGGCCGTGGTCCTTGTGGCACCCGGACGAAGCAGACCAAGCCCTCCCAGCCGATCCAGCGCCAGCTCTCCCAGCCAGCACACCTCCCCGCACTCCACACGACCACATCAAAAACACCAGTCAACACCAGGTGAGGCCGCCACCAGACCGCCCTCGGTGTTATCGGAACTGCTGGTCTGCATTGGCTAGCAGTTAGCTTAGCCTGTCCCACTACCGCGTCTTGACAGACCGCCCTCAGTGTTACCTCCTCGGGTGCAGCTCCGGGCAAGGCCGCGGTCCCTGGGCCCACAGCGCAGCAGACCAAGCTCTCACAGCTGGTCCAGCGCCAGCTCTCCCAGCCAACAAATGCAGACAAACGTTTAGACGCAGACGTGGAAAAACACTGAGTTGACAGCACAAATGTGAATTTGCGCCGCCATCTTCCCACACCGGTACTGGATGAGTGAGGCCGCTGCGAATGTGTCCTGGGAAAACAACAAAAATGTGCAGAAAGCGCTTCAGTGCAAGGTACACTTTTCTGATGGATCTGCACATTCTTGCTTTCCCTATGTGTCCAGCGTCTCCAATGAGAAAGCTGCCATTGTCAAAAAAATATGACGGTTAGGGGGGCATCCGGGTGGCGCGGCGGTCTATTCCGTTGCCTGGGTTCGCCAGTTCGAATCCTCGTGTTACCTCCGGCTTGGTCGAGTATCCCTACAGACATAATTGGCCATGTCTGCGGGTGGGAAGCCGGATGTGGGTATGTGTCCTGGTCGCTGCACTAGCGCCTCCCGTGGCCACTCGGGGGGCCTGTTCAGGGGGGAGGGAGAACTGGGGGGGGTTATAGCGCGATCCTCCCACGCGCTACGTCCCCCTGGTGAAACTCCCCACTGTCAGGTGAAAAGAGGCGGCTGGCGACTTCGCATGTATCGGAGGAGGCATGTGGTAGTCTGCAGCCCGCCCCTGTTCAGCAGAAGTGGTGGAGCAGTGACCGGGACGGCTCGGAAGAGTGGGGTTATGGGCAGGTACAGTTGGGGAGAGAAAGGGGGGGGGGGGGCGAAGCTCAATGCACAGAATTTGTAACGATGTGAGCAACAGGGGGTGCTGCTCTGTTCCGACTCGGGCTGCCCTACTGCTGCCGTCTAGTGTTACCGTTTGTTTGCTTTGTTTGTTTACGTCTGTCTAATATTGCGTGATTTCATACTTTTGCACTGACGGTGTTTAACTAGTACAACTAGTACTACACAATGATGATTTTGCTGAAAGCACTGCTCCTGATTTTAATCATCTGGCAATTTATAACAAAATGCCACTCGACTCCAGCATGTTGGGATACCAAGCCGGCTCCTATGCTACTTCCGAAACCAACTCCTGCTGATCCGCCCCAGCCACACGCCTGCTCCCCAGCTACCGGGAGAGCTGTGGGCTCCGACTCCGAGCGAACAGGTATGACCACGAAGAGGGCAAAATGCGTGGGGGTCAGACAGACTATGGAGAAGAGCAGACAGACCACCTCTACCTTCATCGATTCTCTGCAATGCCAGTTCCTTGAAGAGCAAAGTTGACGAGCTACAATTCAACACCAACTGGACTTGGTTGGAGTTGCACTTGATTCAACTCCTTTGGATAACCATGACCTGGATGAATGAGAACATTCACAGACAATTCAACACCAGATTTCGACACGAGTACCGGGATTCGTGCTTGCTTGGGTTCACCGAGACCTGACTACTGGATGATGTACCTGATGCGCTCGTTGCCCTGGAAGGCTTCTCTCTAGTAAGTTCCAACAGGAACGCAAACTCGGGCAGGAGTAAGTGGGGAGGCACCTGTGTCTTTGTCAACCAAAAGTGGTGCTCTCAATTTACTACGATGGAGTCGGTTTGTAATCATGACATTGAGCTGGTATGTCTAAGTCTCAGACCTTTTTATTGCCCCTGTGAATTCGGGAATATTCTATTATGTACTGTCTATATGCCACCGAGTGGAAACACTGGAAAGACAGCCACCACAATAGCTGACTGTTCACAGACGACTGAAACGCACCCCGGAAGTGCCTTGTTTTATTCTTGGTGATTTCAACTATTGTAAGCTTGAAGCTGTGCTGCCTGGATTCAAGCAATATGTAGACTGTAATAGAACAGGCTACTTACTCTAAGGCAAGTCAAAAGAAAAGTTACAGATCAATCCCCTGTTCTACATGCTGAGTGTCAGCTACTGTCCTCTGGGAGGAGGTTCAGAGTCCCTTGTTGCAGATTAATAGATTTAAAAATTAATTTATCCCTGTGTCAATAAAACTTTTAAATAGCGGCAAATAAGAAAAGGACGTGGCCAGGATGGACACTTTTTGGGATTTGTGCAGATTTTTGCTTTTATTGATGTGTTTTTTTTTTCTTTTCTGTTTGACTATAGGTGCTTTTAGGAACCTTGCTGTATGTTTTATTTACTAAGTGAAATAAACATCAGCGATGCTTTGCTACAAGCAAAAACTGCAGGAGCTACTTAAGATGTTCCAAGTTACTCCTCTTGATGGTATTCCTTGGTGGAAGGGTGGTCGGAATATTCACATTGCAGTGAACCCTTCTGCATCTTCAGCAAGTATCTCAGGGTCACATGTGTTTCGCCCCACAACCATCTTGAGCTGGTCTCAGCTGCCATGGTTGTCTCACCAATGGTTTGCCTCAGTTGTCTGGGCTCCAAATCCATCTTCTGTAAGAAATAGCACACTGATGTTGCTGGGAAACTACGGCTGCCAACTTCGATGGGAAACAAGGTTGCATACCATCCTTTGATGAGAGCTTCATCAATTAAATCCTGGTACTTGGCTTTCTTCTGTTGGTGAGAGATGGCTAGCTTGTCCTCCCAGGGCACCGTGAGTTTGGCTACTAAGATAGTTTTTGTGCTCCTGGATAAAAGTACCATGTCTGATCGGAGTGAGATTACTGCCACCTCTTCCGGAAAGACAAGTCTCTTCTTCAGGTCCACTTACATCTCCCAGTCGGAAGCCTGATGCAAAATGGAGCATGAGTTCTTCACAGTTATTCTTGCTCAAGGAGTCTTATCTCCTTCCCTTTGGAAACTGACAACTTCGGGTGGTAGTGCCTGGTGTTTATTGGCTTTGACTCTCTGCAGGTTCATCCATTTGGCAATTTCTATAAGGACTTGTTGGGCCTCCACCTGTATCGGCCTTCTCCCAGAGCTTTAGGACATCCAGTTAAGATGTGATTCAGGGTGAAAAGTGTTGCTCCACACTGCTTGCAGCATGGGTCGTCTTCTTTGCCCAAGATCTTTAGATTGTTTGGAGTTGGCAACAGGTCAGCCACAGCAACAGCCTAACACCTTGTATGTTTTGTATGTGGAATGTTTCTATAACTGTAGCATTGGTGAAAGCCCAAGCAAAATTTTGCACTTTGTGGGACAATAAGTTCATTTTGAATCTTGAATCTTGAAAACCACAATGAGTGACGTTCAAGATGTGAGGTTTGAGAAGGTTGTTGAGGTAGATTATGGACCATGATGAAAAACAATAACCCTCGCAAAGAAACTCCTTTGAAAATGGCAAAATATCATAACGAGGTCTACTAACTCCTTCTCGGCGAAGTGCTTTGCATGTCAGTTGGACCTTCAATGAAAGGGCACAACATTAACGAAACAGATGAAATGTCTGATTGAGTTCTCTGCTACTTACATGCTGCAGGTATGGTAGGGTTTAACTCAAACAAACCTACCATTTTCAGGTTAGTTTCAGGACATAAATTGCCACAGTAACTGAACTGGACTTACTCTAATCTTCGTATCTGGAATTGGAAATTCCAGATTTCTGTGAATTTTGAGTTAAAAGATCTCATTAACTCACAAATCCTGCTTTCTGTAACAAACCCCTGGTCTCACAAGATCAAATAAGCTTGACTAACAAAACCAGTCTAGCCAGTCTTCAACTGAAGATTTGAGGGACTACGGGCATGGTTTAGGTGATGACGTGAGAAGCCACAGTGCACTGAACTGGGGAATGGAAACAATGCAGGTCTTCACCATAAATGTTCCTTATAAAAATAGTAAGAATTGTGTACCAACATGCCAACAAGCTAACAACATGCTTACCACTATGCTTACTCGCTTTCGCAGCTGCTGTCATATGTTTAGTTCTGGTGTTGGGCCACATCACGTTCGTTTGATTGGACAGTTAGCTATTGATTGATAGATAGTTGAGCCATTAACCTGCAACGTATTTTTTTTTGTTAACACCCATTGCTGCCATCCCTTTTTCAAATGTTTTGAATCTGACAGTGCCGACTGTGTTTCGTGTAATGAACAACGGTAACAAAATTACAGTTTGGTTGTGCCAGACCAGTTATGTTGATTTAAAAAAAAAACATTTATAAAGCCATTTCCCTTCCATCTTATGTGCAGGATTCAATGGACATTATTAACATCTTAAAGACAGTGGATGAGCTAAGCAGTGATGCTTAGCTCTAGTCCTAGTCATAATGGGCGTACATGATTTATTTACCAATGTTGACCACCAGAGCAGCTTAGACTTGAATGCTCTGACCCAATTTTTGGATAAAAAAAAAACAAAAAAACAAAACACTTGGGGCCACATCAAGTACTCAGTGTATAAAGGAACTGGCTAGAATTGTTCTTTCTATAAATGTTTTTACGTTTTACAAAGTGTCTTCTTTATACAGGCAATGCAAAGGAACTTCCGTTGGTAGCTAAATGTCCCCTAACTTAATTTCCCTATATGTAGCCTGTTTTAAAATGATTGTCCTCTCCTTTGTAAATCCCTTTCATAACCACATCTAACTATGGAAACATTATGTTGAGGGCATTGCAGTTGAGTATCTCAATTGCAGCCATGAACATTTAAAATGTACCATTATTTATGATGTACAACAAATCTTCTTTTTTTCTGGACATTCTTGTAAAATGTGAGGGCAGGACATTGGTGGCAAATCGACAAATGCTCTGTCTTGCATGGGAAATCATTCCGTCCACTCTACCTGAAAAAAAAGCCTCCCCATTGGCCAGTTTATCCATATCAGGAGAATCTGCACTACACAAATAGACTATGCCAAACAAGCAGATGACTTAGAATATAGATTCAAGGAAATAGGGTACAATGGAAGGTGGGTAAAAGCTGCCTGAGACAGGTCCAGCACTGTAACACAGGAAGAGTGCCTTATCAAAAAAGAAAACCTCCACCAAATCATGGTCCTGGGTGCTATTTAAAATATTTAGCCCTGGGTAAAGATTTTGAAAAAAAAAACACTGTTCAAAAACACTGGCACATTTTGAGCTCTGATCCTTTACTTGACAATTAATTCAAAGATGTACCTAAAGTAGTGTACAATGCAACCCCCCTCTCAACTTGAGATGAATGCTGGCGAAATCTGATCCTGTTCCGTCTAAAAATACAACTTTCCTTGATCCTCCACCGGGGAATTATCGGTGTGGCTCATACACCCATTGCAATTTTACATATACGTGTAGCACATACACCCACCTGATAACAGGAAAACAATGAAAGTAAGAGGTACTATATCTTGTTCCACAAACGAATGTAATGTATCTTATCAAATCCCCATGTGGTTTAGCATATGTAGGAAAAACACAAAGAGCACTAAAAACCAGGATAGCAGAGTGGAGAAGAGCTGCATCTGAACCCAGGACCAGCGTAACCCGGTGGCAGTGCATTTCAGAGAGGCAAATCACCCATTGGCCTCTCTCAGATATACTGGCATTGAGCACGTCAGATCTCCGAGAAGTGGAGGCGATTTAAATTCCCTCTTACTCCAAAGAGAAAGTTTTCTCTCTCCAAACTCTCACGCCTAGAGGTCTGAATCAAGAGTATGGGATCAAACATTTTCTCTAAAATAAATAAAAATGGTGGTAGTGTCATGATGTCTCTGTTTTGTATATTCATATAAACCCTAAAACATATTTTTTTAAAAAGGCAATATGTTAACGTCTAAAGATTCAACAGGTATGTCTTTTCCTTAATTATCTGATCTGGTTTACTTTTTATAGGAGGGTGTTTAGACCCAATTTCTGTACAAGAAGTTAAGGTCTCTACTCCCTTTCTTCTAATTTAATACAATACTTTTGAACATAGGTGAGGTAAGTTCTGATATGTGGGAGGATGAATCTGATTCTGATATATATATATATATATATATATATATATATATATATATATATATATATATATATGTGTGTGTGTGTGTGTGTGTGTGTATATATATATATATATATATATATATGTGTGTGTGTGTGTGTGTGTGTGTATATATATATATATATATATATATATATATATGTGTGTGTGTGTGGTTGTGGGCTGCTCGGTGGCGCAATGGTTAGCGCTGTCGCCTCACAGCAAGAAGGTCCTGAGTTCGAGCCCTGGGGTAGTCCAACCTTGTTGGGTCATCCTGGGTGGTCCTCTGTGTGGAGTTTGCATGTTCTGCCCGTGTCTGCATGGGTTTCCTCCGGGGGCTCCGGTTTCCTCCCACAATCCAAAGACATGTAAGTCAGGTGAATTGGCCGTACTAAATTGCCCCTAGGTATGAATGTGTGTGTGTGTGTGGGCCCTGTGATGGCCTAGCGGCCTGTCCAGGGTGTCTCCCCGCCTGCTGCCCAGTGACTGCTGGAATAGGCTCCAGCATCCCCGCGACCCTGAGAGCAGGATAAGTGGTTCAGATAATGGATGGATGGATGGATGGTTGTGGGTTTTTTTCTTTGTTGCTCAACCACATTGGCAGCTGATGAGTGCATGACGTATCCTGTGCCTTTCTAGGAGACACAGGATATGCTCCCCATAGATCAAAATTGAAATGTACCGACAACCATACAGAAAAAATTGGAAAGTATGCTGGATGTAACAGACATTGAAATGTGCGGGTTTTCTTTAGTTAGGTCACCTCTTTAATGACAAATTTATTTTCTAAATGAATGAATGACCCACCAAATAAACTACGAAGACCAGCAAACCCATGCCACCTGCACATGCACAGACAGCATGACACACAATTTAAAATATGTCAGCAAACCAGTGTACATAGGAAACAGATGGGTTTCTCAAATGAATTGACTGCACATCAATCCAGAACTGCACAGGAGATTTATTATTATTATTATTATCCTGTATCGCACGGACAGATAGCGTTTTCCTAACAAACCAGATGGGCAGAATGTTTTCAAGTGAGGAGAGATGGTTAAAGCTCATTTACTTATACTGATTCTCCTTCCTCCGGAGGACATGTTCCAGACAGAGTAAACACTTCAGGTTAATCATTTCTATTTTTAAAGAAAGCAGTCAATTTACATTTAATATTTCTATTTGGATGGTTTGGAGGATGAAGAGGAAAACAAAGAAAAGTTTAAGGAATCCATTGGAATTCATTCCTATGCCATTTGGAACATACAAGGTGCAGATGAAAAAAAATGACTTTGACATGATAGTCTTTCCTACGCAAGGAAAAAAAGGGTATAAATTAGGTGAGTAATATCCATGATCAAAGTCCTTACTACAAGATGATGGTACTGTGATTTAACATAGCGAAACCTACCTTATTTGATGTATGCAAATAAGTTTCTTTTTAAAGCATTCTGAACCTTTTATTTTATCTTATTGGGGGAAAAAATGGGATTTTCCTCTATCTAGGGGGGAAGAGACTTGTTTGCTGTTTGTCCTTTGGGGAAAATCCTCTTGTAAATATTGGGTTTATGTAGGGAGAGATGGATTAGATGTGCAGAGAGATAATTAATCCATCTTCCACTTTAGAGTCAACAAATACTTCACTGCAGGACGAGTCAGCCAGTGGGCTATGAAAGGTTTCGCTAACTCGCCAATTTGCATAGGATTAGCATGTTTTTCCACTCGTGTTGCTCAAAAAATGGTTGAATTTACAATTTTGAGACACAGCTCTTCAGCTAACAACTACAGTGTCACAATGTACTAGTCATCGAGAGTGAATATGAGCCCTACCACTCTATCATACATGTTATATTTTAAGTAGCAAGACTAGGACAGAGATTTAGCATACGGCTGGACAGTGTATGGTATTGGTCAATGTTCAAAATTGTGGCCAGTTTGTTACTAAGATAGCACGGGGGAGTGTCTATAATGTGAATTCCTTGATGTCATATGCTCATGTGCAATTTCCTGTAGTGGTCCTGGTAATATTTGTTGCTAAATTGTACTGAAGTAGCATGTTACATGACATGGTTAAGCTGCATCCAAGTTAAAAAAAAAAAGAGGCTACAAATGCAATTGCAAGAACAACACTTATATCTTGGGATGTTTGAGTTGAAGATAACTTAATTCAATTCTAAGTATTCCTATTCTAATTATCTATTAACGCCCACTCCTCTTTCATCTGTTTCTGTTTGCGGATGTCGCTTATTTTTCTATTTCTAAGACTCACTCTGTATTTACAGGCGAATTCACGAAGAATGGATTGCAGCTGCTGATAGTACCACGAGTTGCTCATCACTTGCAACTGCTGTCTGCCCCGTCTTGAGGTTTGATTCACCAAAGATATTGCATTAATGATATTACAGCGCAAACAAAGGGCTCCACATTAAAAAATTTCCCTCAAGGAGTTCATGTGCTCCTAAATGGAAAAAAAAAGAAAAGTAACTTTTAAAACACTGAAATGTTGAAACACTGCTTTTTAAATAAAATATTGCTAGTTTTAAAAACATTTAAATTTTTTAAACATTGGAGCACTAAAACATCTTTTTAAAACCTTGAAAAAGTTTTTTATGATATTGACACTGCATTTTAACAGACATATTGGTTCTGCAATACAGATTTATTTTCTCACTGTGTGTGTGTGTGTGTGTATATATGTGTGTGTGTGTGTGCACGCGCACATGTACGTGCATGTGTCCCTGCATGCATGTGTGTACTAAGGGACAAACACCTGTGTAATAGCACATACCATGAAAATCACTCACTCATTGGCCTATGCCTACTCGATGCAAAGGAAATCAGTTGTCCGGCTGGTTTTGTATGTTGGCCTTCTGGCATGCTCAGCCAGCAGTCCACGACAGGAATGGGATCAAACTCAACCATGTTAACATTAACGTTAACCATCTCAGTTAAACCTTACGAATAATGATGGGCAAAACAGTTCTTTTCAGTGTACTGAATTATTAGAATCAGTTCATTTGTAATATTCATTCAGCGAATTGTTAAGCGCTTGGCCAGAGCTCCAACTGCCATATCCCACTCACTGCTGAACATGGCTGAAGTGTCTGTTTCTAATCTTCCATTCTTTTCTGAAGTACGAGAGAGAGTTGTGTATCAACAACTTTTGACCCATATAGAAGAAAACTATCTAGATGACCCTTATCAATCGACCTTCAGTGCCTGTCACTTCACCAAAACTGCTCTGACCAGAGTGGTGAACGTTCTTCTACTAGCTATGGACTCTGTTTCCACTTCTGTGCTTCTACTACTGGACCTCAGTGCAGCCTTTGACACCATTGATCACTGTATACTATTAGACAGAATAAATTGTAATTTTGATGTCTCTGGCTTAGCGCTCTCTTGGCTTAAATCCTACTTATCTGGAAGAACACATTGTGTATGCTATAATAATATTTCATCAACATTCTCAGACATTAAATACGGCATACCTCAGGGCTCAGTTCTTGACCCTCTACTTTTCTCTCTTTATATTTCACCTCATGACCAAATTACACGCAATCATTGAATAAATTTCCATTGCTATGCTGATGATACTCAACTATATGTGCCTATAAGGGCTGATGATCAATCAATCAATCAGATGACCATATTCAAATGACTAATTCAGAGGCCTGATTGGCTGCTGTGAAAAATTGCATATCACTAACGTTCTGCTTTTAAATTCAGATAAAACCAATTTGCTGGTCATTGGCCCTGCTAGAGACAGACACCAATTTATTCAAGCCAAAAATCTGGCGTCATGTTTGATCCCAGCCTTTCCTTTGAGAGGCACATTAAATAAATCACCAAGACTGCCTTTTTTCACTTACGAAACACAGCTAAAATTCAGTCTTTCCTGTCCATGGCTGCTGCAGAGACTCTAATACATGAGAGACTCTAATGCATTTGTTTTATCCAGACTTGATTATTGTAATGTTCTGTTTTCAGGCCTGCCACATGCTAGTACTAAAAGTCTTCAAATTGTTCCGAATGCTGCAGCTAGAATCCTAACTAAAACCAGAAAATTTGACCATATTACACCAATTATTGCCTCACTTCATTGGCTTCCTATCCATGTTAGATCAGACTTCAAGGTGCTTCTGCTGATTTATAAAATCCTAAATGGGTTTGCCCCATCTTACCTGTCTGATCTCCTTAAACCGTACATTCCATCTCGAGCTCTTCACTCTCAAAATACAGGGTTCCTGTGTGTACCCAAAGTTAAAAAGTCAGCTGGTGGCAGAGCCTTTTCCTATCAGGCCCCGTTCTTGTGGAATAACCTGCCTGCTGCCATCAGACAATCAGAGTCTGTTGAGTCCTTTAAATCCAAACTTAAAAACACATCTTTTTGCCTTAGCCTAAAATTAGTTGCCTTTAAGTTGAGCACCTCACAACCTGTACTGCATGGTGGGTTGGTTTCTGTCTCAATGAATTTATCAAGCACTGTTCTGCTGATGATATTATAGAGTATAGATTATTGACTATTACAAACTTTTCTCTTCTCAACCCAGCCACTGAGGATGCACAAGCCAGTGCATCCTTAGTGCCGGTCCCAAGCCCGGACAAATGGGGAGGGTTGCGTCAGGAAGGGCATCCGGCGTAAAATCTTTGCCAAATCAAATATGCGGATCATAAATAAGACTTACATACCGAATCGGTCGAGGCCCGGGTTACCAACGACTGCCACCGGTACTGTTAACCAGCAGGGTGCCAGTGGAAACTATGCTACTGTTGGGCGAAAGAGAAGGAGAGGGGGAAAGCATGTCCAGAGGCAGCTAGAGAGGAGGAAGGGTAGGCATGTGGAGGTGAGAGTTGGAACTTTGAATGTTGGCACTATGACTGGTAAAGGGAGAGAGCTGGCTGACATGATGGAAAGAAGAAAGGTAGGCATACTGTGTGTGCAAGAGACCAGGTGGAAGGGGAGTAAGGCCAGGAGTATCGGAGGTGGGTTCAAACTCTTCTACCATGGTGTGAATGGGAGGAGTAATGGGGTAGGGGTAATTCTGAAGGAAGAGTATGTCAAGAGCGTGCTGGAGGTGAAGAGAGTGTCAGACAGAGTGATGAGTATGAAGCTGGAAATTGAAGGTTTATTGCTGAATGTTATCAGCGCATATGCCCCGCAAGTTGGGTGTGAGATGGATGAAAAAGAAGAATTCTGGAGTGAGTTGGACGACATGGTGGAGAGGGTACCCAAGTAGGAGAGAGTGGTGATTGGAGCGGACTTCAATGGACATGTTGGTGAAGGGAACAGAGGTGATGAGGAGGTGATGGGAAGGTATGGAGTCAAGAAGAGAAATGTGGAAGGACAGATGGTGGTTGATTTTGCGAAAAGGATGGAAATGGCTGTGGTGAATACATATTTCAAGAAGAGGGAGGAACACAGGGTGACGTACAAGAGTGGAGGAACGTGCACACAGGTGGACTATATCTTATGTAGAAGGCGCCATCTAAAAGGGATTGGAGACTGCAAGGTGGTGACAGGGGAGAACGTAGCTAGGCAGCATCGGATGGTGGTCTGTAGGATGACTTTGGAGACCAAGAAGAGGAAGCGAGTGAAGACACAGCCGAAGATCAAATGGTGGAAGTTGAAGAAGGAAGACTGTTGTGTGGAGTTCAGACAGGAGTTAAGACAGGCACTGGGTGGTAGTGAAGAGTTGCCAGATGGCTGGACAACCACTGCAGAAATAGTGAGGGAGACAGCTAAGAAGGTACTTGGTGTGTCATCAGGACAGAGGAAGGAAGACAAGGAGACTTGGTGGTGGAATGAGGAAGTACCGATTGGCTAGACAGAGGGACCAAGCTGCACAGGATGTGCAGCAAGTTAGGGCGATCAAGGATAGAGATGGAAATGTGCTGACAAGCGAGGAGAGTGTGCTAAGAAGGTGGAAGGAATACTTTGAGGGGCTGATGAATGAAGAAAATGAGAGAGAGAAGATTGGATGATGTAGGGATAGTGAATCAGGAAGTTCAGTGGATTAACAAGGAGGAAGTGAGGGCAGCTATGAAGAGGATGAAGAGTGGAAAGGCAGTTGGTCCTGATGACATACCTGTGGAGGCATGGAGATGTTTAGGAGAGATGGCAGTGGAGTTTTTAACTAGATTGTTTAACACAATCCTGGAAAGTGAGAGGATGCCTGAGGAGTGGAGAAGAAGCATACTGGCACCGATTTTCAAGAACAAGGGCGATGTGCAGAACTGTAACAACTACAGAGGTATAAAGTTGATCAGCCACAGCATGAAGATTTGGTAAAGAGTAATAGAAGCTAGGTTAAGAGGAGAGGTGATGATCAGCGAGCAGCAGTATGGTTTCATGCCACGAAAGAGCATCACAGATGCGATTTTTGCTTTGAGAATGTTGATTGAGAAGTATAGAGAAGGCCAGAAAGAGTTGCATTGTGTCTTTGTAGATTTAGAGAAAGCTTATGACAGAGTGCCGAGAGAGGAGGTGTGGTATTGTATGTGGAAATCAGGAGTTGCAGAGAGTGGTGCAGGATATGTATGAGGGAAGTGTGACAGTGGTGAGGTGTGCGGTTGGAATGACAGATGGGTTCAAGGTGGAGGTCAGATTACATCAAGGATCGGCTCTGAGCCCTTTCTTGTTTGCAGTGGTGATGGACAGGTTGACGGACAAGATCAGGCAGGAGTCTCCATGGACGATGATGTTCGCGGATGACATTGTGATCTGTAGCGAGAGTAGGGTGCAGGTTGAGGAGAGCCTGGAGAGGTGGAGGTATGCACTAGAGAGAAGAGGAATGAAAGTCATTAGGAGCAAGACGGAGTACCTATGCGTGAATGAGAGAGAGGACAGTGGAATGGTCAGGATGCAAGGAGTGGAGGTGACAAAGGCATTTGAGTTTAAATACTTGGAGTCCACTGTCCAAAGTAACGGGGAGTGCAGTAGAGAGGTGAAAAAGAGAGTGCAGGCAGGTTGGAGTGGGTGGAGAAGAGTGTCAGGAGTGATTTGCGACAGAAGGGTACCAGCAAGAGTTAAAAGGAAAGTTTACAGGATGGTTGTGAGACCAGCTATGTTATATGGTTTGGAGACAGTGGCACTGACGAAAAGACAGGAGGCGGAGCTGGAGGTGGCAGAGTTGAAGATGCTAAGATTTTCACTGGGAGTAACGAAGAAGGACAGGATTAGGAACGATTATATTAGAGGGACAGCTCAGGTTGGACGGTTTGGAGACAAAGCAAGAGAGGCAAGATTGAGATGGCTTGGACATGTGTGGAGGAGAGATGCTGAGTATATTGGGAGAAGGATGCTGAATATGGAGCTGCCAGGGAAGAGGAGAAGAGGAAGGCCAAAGAGGAGGTTTATGGATGTGGTGAGGGAAGACATGCAGGTGGCTGGTGTGACAGAGGAAGACGCAGAAGACAGGAAGAAATGGAAACGGATGATCCGCTGTGGCGACCCCTAACGGGAGCAGCTGAAAGTAGTAGTAGTAGTAGTAGTAGTAGTAGTAGTAGTAGACAAACTTTTCTCTTCTCTCATGTCTTTTCTCACTCTCTGAAATATGTCTTTTCCTTTCTCTTCTTCTGTGTGTGTGAATGGTGTGATGTGAGTCTCCCTTGTGTGCATGTAAAATCTGTCTTCCTCCCAGGTCTCCATGGTGATGGTGGTCACCACCTGGACACTGCTTGGCATCCTCCTCATCAGCATTTTCTTTTTATATATCTTATAAATCCATATAATTGTGTTATCCTGTTTCAATGTTAAATCCTTCTCTCACTCAAATGTGTTACTGTTTTTTTTTTCTCCATCTACATGGTGGTGTTAGTGGCATGGCTCAGGTCCTAGGCTGTTCTGGTGGCATTTGGACACTGCTTGGCATCCTCTTCATCATATTCTTCATACATTTCATAATTCCATTATAATTCTGTTATTGTCTTCCAATGTTGTATTCTGTAAATTGAGTTAACACAACATCCATTGCATTTTGTCTATCTTGGGAGAGAGATCCTTCCTCTGTTGCTCCCCCTAAGATTTCTTCTTATTTTTTCTCTTTTATTAATTCGTATAGTGGCTGAATGACAGACAGTAATACACGAGTGCCCCTCTTTGACCAATGAATGGCAGAGCCGTTGGATTTTTCCAAACTTTTGTGTTGAAACATTTATTGGGAGAAATGTTTCATCACTCATCTAAGTGACCTCTTCAGTCTCAACTGACTGCATGTATTCCCACCCTTATAAATAGTGCAGTTGCATAATGACCGAGTCAATGATCGGTTTCATATGCCAATTGCCGTGACCATTAACTAGAGTTACAATGGCCATGTGTGCTATTCACAGAAGATTGGAGTAAATCTGTCACCATCTTACAATGCTGTGATTGCAGCTACTCTTCTGTGAATAGTACCACATTAACTCGGTGAACAACCACATCAAGTTCACCAGGGAGGATATGAAAAATG
Source organism: Lampris incognitus (assembly GCF_029633865.1). NCBI lineage: Eukaryota > Metazoa > Chordata > Actinopteri > Lampriformes > Lampridae > Lampris > Lampris incognitus. The sequence continues at coordinate 15,342,471 of NC_079214.1, read as the reverse complement.
ACAGAATAGCCTTATTAGACTGTGAAATTGCAGTTGGTGATGGGAGACATTTGATTGTTGATGTTTACTGTAAACTAACACATACAGACTGATCAGCACTTAAGGTTTGACTCTCATCATTCACTGGAGCACAAACTAGGGAGTCATCCGGATGCTTACTGTACCACCGATCTGACAACATCCCCGCCGACACTGGCCGAGGAAGGGGAAAAATGTCACATTAAACAGGCCCGGTTAAGTGTGGTTATCCTAATTGCACATTTGTCAAAGCCAGGAAGACGCCCAAACCTGCACCAGCCGATCGAAGAGAGGAGAAGGACAACAGCTGCCTAAGCGTAAAATAGTGGTGATTCTATGTGTGGCAGGAATTTCTGAAAAGTTGAGACGTGTATTTTCCAAACAATGTATCTCAGTTGCTTTCAAACCCCAAAACACACTGCCCCAGAAATTGGTCCACCCCAAGGATCGGGTACCCCGGCACAAACGGAACAATATAGTGTATACTGTTAAGTGCTGGGAGGATTGAATTGTATATCAGGGACACCAAACAGATGCGGGAGAAGAGGATGGCGCAACACAGAAGACCTAACATGTCAGGCCGGGACTCTGCGGTCTACACCCATCTACAGGACAGTGGCCACTCTTTCCAGGATGAGGATGTGCACATCCTTGATAGGGAGGAATGGTGGTTTGAACGGGGAGTCAAAGAAGTCATCTATGTGAAGAAGGAATGACCATCCCTGAAAGGGGGGGCTAAGAGTCCATCTGTCACCATCTTACAATGCTGTGATTGCAACTATTCCCTAATGATCTCACATGGCCATTCTAGCTCTTGTTATTGGTCACAGAAATTTGCATTTGAAACCAATCATTTGTTCAGTAGTTATGCAACTGTGCTGTTTATAAGGGTGGGGATACCTGCAGTCAGTTCAGACTGAAGAAGTCACTTAGATGAGTGATTATACGTTTCTCCCAATACACGTTGTTTCCAGAGGAACTGATTCAACTTTATGTGATGGAGGTGATAGTTATTACCATATAAATTGATATTTCTCTTTTTTTTATGATTCAAATATCCCCTCCCCCCAATGTTTTAACGCGGGTATTTTTCCTCTTACAATAAAAGAAAAAATACACATGGTCACACTGGAACATTTTGTTCATCATGAAAGCCAAACTCTGTAAAGCCATGCTGCTGGCATCATTGGTGAATAGCTGGACTAGTCTTTCTTCCATTTTCATGGGCTTATTTGACATTATTTTGTTAATTGAAAGCGCATGCCTATTACAACCAGCATTTCAAATTAAAAACTGATTAGTTGATTAATTGCTGTGATAATCATCAGATTATTCAATTAATTGTAATAATTGTCAATTAGCTGATTATCAAAATAATCATTAGTTGCCGCCCCTGCTTACAGCATGTCAATAACATTTGTGAAGTTGAAATTAGTGATATTACAGGCAGCATGTTTTTTGTTACAGGTGGTTTTGTTTGACCTTGTTTATGCTTGTGCACATGGTGAAGTGCACTGCTACCCTGGTAATGTAAGTGTGATGAAGAGACACTTGTAGCTTAAGGCATAGACACACTAGAAGTGTTAAGTGTGCATGTTCATGAAATCCACAAACAGGATCCTGGCAAAGGCACCCGGACTCTGCAGGGACCTATGCCAGGATCCTGTTTGTGGATTTCAGCTCCACCTTCAACACCATCACCCCGGATCTGCTGCAGGACAAGCTCTTCCAGCTGCACGTGCCTGAGTCCACTTGTCTCATCAAATTTGTATCTGACAGGATGCAGCACGTGAAGCTGGGACAACACATCTCAGACTCCCGGGCCATCAGTCCCATTTCCCCTCAAGGCTGTGTCCTTTCTCCTCTACTCTTCCCCCTGCATACATCCAGTCACCAGTCAGTGAAGCTTCTGAAGTTTGCTGATGACACCACCTTTATTGGGCTCATCTCTGATGGGGATGAGTCCACCTACAGGTGGGAGATTGACCTTCTGGTGTCCTGGTGTGGCCAAAACAACTTGGAGCTCAACACTCTAAAGACAGTTGAGATAATAATAATAATAATAATGATAATGATAATAATACCCTGTGATGGTCTGGCAGCCTGTCCAGGGTGTCTCCCCACCTGCTGCCAAATGACTGCTGGGATAGGCTCCAGCATCCCCGCAACCCTGAGAACAGTATAAGCGGTTTGGATAATGGATGGTTGGATAATAATAATAATAATCATAATGGATTGCATTTATATAGTGCATTTCTAGACACCCAAAGCACTTAATGGTTGAAATTGTTGTGGACTTCAGAAAGTACCCAGCCCCACCCACCCCCATCATCCTGCGTGGCTCCCCATTCAATACTGTGGATTCCTTCTGCTTCCTGGGCACCATCATCACCCAGAACCTCAAGTGGGAGCTCAGCATCAGATCTCTCACCAAGAAGGCTATCAGTAGAGGATGCACTTCCTGCAGCAGCTGCCAAGGACAAGGGCAGACTGCAGCATATCATTCCCTTTACTGAGAGGGTGATTGGCTGCAACCTGCTATCCCTCCATGACCTTTATGCCTCCAGCACACTGAGGCGAGAAGAAAAAATAATGGCTGGTCCTTCCCACCCAGGCCATGGTCTCTTCAAAACACTCCCCTCTGGCAAGAGGCTAAACCAGAACCTCACACCACAAGAACAGCTTCTTCCCTACTGCAGTAGGCCTTTCTAACAAGCCCCTAAACACCCAAAGACCCCGACACTGCCACCCTTCTATCTTCCCTACTGTGCTCTCTGTATATGGACACCAATATACCAAGACAAATTCTCTGTATGTTCTAGTACTTGGCAATAAATACGATTCTGATTCTGATTCTGATGTTTCGGAAGTACATCCAATTGTTTTAAATAGCTGAACACACACCAAACGCATTAACTTGTCTTGATTTTGCAGTATGAACCAAGGACTTAACTATCAAAACGTAGCTGTTTTTGTGGATTTCTGCTGCAAATGACCCGTTTTGATGCCTGCAGTGCACCTTGAAGCATCAAATAATGCACGTCAAATGACGTGTCAGTTATCACTTTCATCGCATCTGGACTATTAGACTGAGCAGTTATTTAAGCACTCATCACTAATTTGTGAAGCATAAACAACAGTACTTAGAAAACAGTAGAAAGGATGGATCTACTCTGGTTATGGCCAACTGCGGGGACGTGATTCTGTACTGCAGTAGACATTTCCATGGCTGTCTCTTACTCCCACCTCATCTCTCTTGACATTTTTTTGCATTTTATGACGTTCGAATGAAAGAGAGAAAGGCAATTACTTTGTGTTACATCACCGAAATGAATTTTTAAGATGTAATTCATGGGTTTCCAAAACAACACAAAGCTCCCATCAGCATTCAAAAATCAATAAAGATTTCAGGCACTTCTACATAATTAATATGATAGTTTCTCAAACATTTGGAGGTTAATATAGACAAGGGTTGATGGTTTACCACAGTAAAGTTTTTTTTTCTCCTTCCCTCTCTTTATTTCTTGTTCTCGCTCCTTTTTTATTTCATGACGTCTTTCTGCTCATTATTTTTCTGTTTTCCTGTGGATTGTTTGTCCCTATTTGAATTGCACTTGATCTTTCAAATAAAAATGTGTCGTTGCACTATGAATTCCCCACATCTGCTCTGATGTCTCATAAGAAAAACATGCAAAGATGAAACTACTTTGAACATTTATGTACAAACTAAACTACTGCACAAATCACTTAATACGAAAAATCCATGATGTATTCTTAGCTTCTTAGTGTAAAACTGTCCTGCCCATGCTGTCTTTTAATCTTGTATGCAATGACTCTCTTTTCAAAGAAGCAAATTTGAAGTCCAAAACAAACTGTAAATAATGGATTACTGGCACTCTTTCCCCTCTAAACCCACATGGTGTAATAACCTGTCAAGTTTTTCCTCTATTTACTTATTTACCCTCTCGGTGACATCCTCGCTTGGAGCATTCCAGCATTTGTTTGGGTCTCACGGCGGGTGCAAATAATCTCTTAGAAGAAAATTAAGTAGTCAACAACAGTGATGCTACTGTGCTAAGGGCCAGACATATGTTAAAATTGGCTGATACGTGTATGGAGCTGCTTCGGCAGCTTCTTTATTTGCTTATTTGTCACTATGAAGGCACAACTACTTTATGTAAAGTTTGTCTCCTACTAATCTCCTCTGAATTTTTTTTTATGGGTTATTATACACAAATTACATATTTTAAGCACATCAGTTTTATTTTTGGTGACGGCAGTATTTCTTATCTCTTGTTGGCTGGGTTTCTTTGCTGACGGTTGTGTCTTTTGACCGCAGGGTAAACGTATGAAATGCATTGAGGAACTCTTACAAGACCTTGTGAAATTAAAAAAAAAATTAAATCAAAGAGTGTCAGTAATATGATTTCCATTTTGCACCTTGGATGTAGCATAGAGCAACTTAGTTCATTTATTTGCTGTTTTAATAAACTTCATAAATTTTAAGGTTGTGTGACTAGCTGATTAATATTAAGCGTAATTAATCATGGTTTAAAAAATAGTTTTGAATTTGTTTTGGTAACTCTTTAGAATGAATTCCATGTGTAATAAAGGGCAGTTAGTGTATATTACTACTGTAGTAACATGGCTTGACAACATACAGTGTGAGTCAGGGAGCAACAGGAGACAAATATGAATTTTGGCTACAGCTAAGACATTGAAGGAAAATCAATATGGATGAGGATGTTTAGAAAAAAAACAGTGTTTACGTCAATAAGTAATTCAGTATTTACAGCTCACTGTACATTTTCTTCCATATTATTCCAGTTCATTCATCCATCCATTATCCAAGCTGCTTATCACAATCGGGGTCGCGGGATGCTGGAGCCTGTCCCAGTAGTAATTGGGCGGCAAGTGGGGAGACACCCTGGATAGGCTGCCAGGCCATCACAGGGCCTACACATTCACACCTAGGGACAATTTAGTACAGCCAATTCACCTGACCTACATGTCTTTGGACTGTGGGAGGAAACCGGAGCACCTGGAGGAAACCCACACGGACACAGGGAGAACATGCAAACTCCACACAGAGGACGATGACCTGGAATGACCCCAGAGGTGGGCAACCCCAGGGTTCGAACCCAGGAGCTGCTTGCTGTGAGGTGACCATGCTACCCACTGCACTGCACCACCGTGCCGCCCTATTCCAGTTCAATTAAGTTTTTTTTTTTTTTAACCCGAGTGTGGTGTGAAATTTAGTTCAGTTTATGATGATGTTTAAGTGTGTGAGTAAAGTTGGAAATCTCATGCTGTGCTTATCTGTATCCAAAGACTTGTCGACTCCACCAGCTGCAAAAGGTGCTAAGAAGCACCGGAAGTTGGAAGTAGCTGCAACATGCTCTGTGAGATAATGAACCCATAATGAGACCTTAAATGCGACTTCACATCTTCTGAGCTATGATGTGACTGGCATCACAAGGAACGGGTGTAATTTAAGTTTACTGTATTAAAACAACCTGGGACACATCTCTTCTTCTGAAGAAGAACTAGGAAGTATTAAGTGTGAGCGAATGTAGGTTTGTAATGACACGTTTTAAGTATTATGACAAATCAGTTCAACTTTTCAACTGTGTCCTGCTAAAGTATCATTGAGCAAAGCAATGAACCCCCAACACCTGATGTTGCTGTGAATAAGGTGACCCATTTAATCAGAGGAGGCGCTGTATCTAAGACCATGTTCAAAGCAACCCTCTGAACACGAATCCATCTATGTATGTATGTATGTATGTATGTATGTATGTATGTATGTATGTATGTATGTATGTATGTATGTATGTATGTATGTATGTATGTATGTATCCATCCATCCATCTATCTATCCATCCATCTATCTATCTATCTATCTATCTATCTATCTATCTATCTATCTATCTATCTATCTATCTATCTATCTATCTATCTATCTATCTATCTATCTATCTATCTATCTATCTATCTGTCTATCTGTCTATCTGTCTGTCTGTCTGTCTGTCTGTCTGTCTGTCTGTCTGTCTGTCTATCTATCTATCTATCTATCTATCTATCTATCTATCTATCTATCTCTCATGTAGGACATGGCTCCATAGTGGAAAAAAATAGGGGCTTGAACTCAAGTCAGACAAAAACTTAAAGAAGCTAATCACTACTGCAACCAAAATATGAATAACTGATTCCTACAAGATGTGGAATAAAATGTTGTGGATTAGTGGGGACTTTGTTTTTAGCATGTCTGTAATTGAATTATTCCAGGCACTCTGTCCCTCTTATTTACACTATTATTGCATTGCAGAGGGGTTCTAGTCAATTTTGGCTCCCTTGTCTAATCACTTGTTCCTTCCTTTTGGAAGAGGATATGGAGTCGATAAGGGACATTGCGCAGACATGTTCTGTTTTTGTTTTCCTTTTACTTTGCCAAAATGACTTTGGGCCACAACCAAACAGTGAATGGGTATGGGAATGTTTCCAGAATGTTCCTGGGGGGGGGGGGGGTCTCCAAACAGTAAAAACTAGCAGTAGATGGTGACCTAAGCATGCAAAGAGCACGGCCATTTTGCAGATTCTTTTTTGTTGTTGTATCTATTTTGTTTTGCTTTGGGGGTTTTTTCTTCTTTTTCTTATGAACACAATAATAAGGTTTGTAATTTTTATCTTAAGTTACGTTATCAATTACCTCTGCATGCTTAAAGTAATTATATGGCAGTGTAACAATGTTTTATACATGAGCGGTTTTCACCTCCCACGTGCTCTGAGGTTTGTAATTGCTTTGTTTGTTGTTATTCCTGTCGGGTGCAGACTGAATTTTTTTTTTAATTCACCGTACAAAAATGCTGAGGGCTAATTCTATGTTGATGAAATAATGCTGCTAAACAAGCTCCAATGGCATATGGCTCAGTCCCTTAAGAATAGCAACATTCTGCTGAAGTACAGTTGAATCCTACAGTCTTTGCTGGGTTTTTATGCGATGAGAAAGCCGGAAAAATGTGGAAGACTGAAGAGAAGGGTTGCTCAGGTAATCCTTGGCATGGTCAAGGAGGTTTTATTGAAACTTGGAGCTTGCCGCCAGAGAAAGACTGTTATACAGATATGGCGCCTGGCACCACGATCAAAGAACCCCTAAATAAATCACCAAAGCCAATTGCATCAGGGGCACTGCACTGTAGGTGACCCTTCATTCAGAACAGCCCACAGAGATTCACAAGTAAAGTGGGCTGTATTTGTTTTTATCTTGGAGAAACGGGCAGCAGGACTAATTCAAGTAACCTTGGATAAATAATAACCAATCACTTAGTTGAAATTATTGGATTTTGAGTAAAATTTTGATTAATGTGGCAAAAAAATTAGATGTTAAACATATTAGTGTCACACAAAATGTGACCTTCTTACCCTAGCCAGTCTGTAAAGCAAAATAATTGTTATAAGGGTCATCAGATTTGAACCTTATCAAGTATATGATTGCCTCAAGTATTTTTACAGGTAAAATAGAATGCAACACAACGTAGAATTGCCCAATGATGAATAATATTACATAGACAATAATACAAAAATGCTCAGTGATGAATGATATTGCATTTACACCTAAGTGCTGACACTTTTGAAACATTGAATAATTTAGCATGCCTTGTAGAGAATCAAGTGCACCCGTGTCATGCTCGAAGGATCCATTGTGTGGTATTCTGGTAGGGGAAAAAAAAGAAAAAAGGTTTATGCTTCAAGATTAGAGCCTCGATGCTTATGCCCTACTAAAGTATTTATGAAATGGTTTGAACGTAGAATAAAACCCAGCCACTGAGGATGCACAAGCCAGTGCATCCTTAGTGCCGGTCCCAAGCCCGGACAAATGGGGAGGGTTGCGTCAGGAAGGGCATCCGGCGTAAAATCTTTGCCAAATCAAATATGCGGATCATAAATAAGACTTACATACCGGTCGAGGCCCGGGTTACCAACGACCGCCACCGGTACTGTTAACCAGCAGGGTGTCGGTGGAAACTATGCTACTGTTGGGCGAAGGAGAAGGAGAGGGGGAAAGCATGTCCAGAGGCAGCTAGAGAGGAGGAAGGGTAGGCATGTGGAGGTGAGAGTTGGAACTTTGAATGTTGGCACTATGACTGGTAAAGGGAGAGAGCTGGCTGACATGATGGAAAGAAGAAAGGTAGGCATACTGTGTGTGCAAGAGACCAGGTGGAAGGGGAGTAAGGCCAGGAGTATCGGAGGTGGCTTCAAACTCTTCTACCATGGTGTGAATGGGAGGAGTAAAGGGGTAGGGGTAATTCTGAAGGAAGAGTATGTCAAGAGCGTGCTGGAGGTGAAGAGAGTGTCAGACAGAGTGATGAGTATGAAGCTGGAAATTGAAGGTTTATTGCTGAATGTTATCAGCGCATATGCCCCGCAAGTTGGGTGTGAGATGGATGAAAAAGAAGAATTCTGGAATGAGTTGGACGACATGGTGGAGAGGGTACCCAAGGAGAAGAGAGTGGTGATTGGAGCGGACTTCAATGGACATGTTGGTGAAGGGAACAGAGGTGATGAGGAGGTGATGGGAAGGTATGGAGTCAAGAAGAGAAATGTGGAAGGACAGATGGTGGTCGATTTTGCGAAAAGGATGGAAATGGCTGTGGTGAATACATATTTCAAGAAGAGGGAGGAACACAGGGTGACGTACAAGAGTGGAGGAAAGTGCACACAGGTGGACTATATCTTATGTAGAAGGCGCCATCTAAAAGGGATTGGAGACTGCAAGGTGGTGACAGGGGAGAGCGTAGCTAGGCAGCATCGGATGGTGGTCTGTAGGATGACTTTGGAGACCAAGAAGAGGAAGCGAGTGAAGACACAGCCGAAGATCAAATGGTGGAAGTTGAAAAAGGAAGACTGTTGTGTGGAGTTCAGGCAGGAGTTAAGACAGGCACTGGGTGGTAGTGAAGAGTTGCCAGATGGCTGGAAAACCACTGCAGAAATAGTGAGGGAGACAGCGAGGAAGGTACTTGGTGTGTCATCAGGACAGAGGAAGGAAGACAAGGAGACTTGGTGGTGGAATGAGGAAGTACAGCAAATTACACAGAGGAAAAGGTTGGCAAAGAAGGAGTGGGATAGTCAGAGAGATGAAGAAAGTAGACAGGAGTACAAGGAGATGCAGCGTAAAGCAAAGAGAGAGGTGGCAAAGGCAAAGGAAAAGGCGTATGGTGAGTTGTATGACAGATTAGACACTAAGGAAGGAGAAAAGGACTTGTACCGATTGGCTAGACAGAGGGACCAAGCTGCAAAGGATGTGCAGCAAGTTAGGGCGATCAAGGATAGAGATGGAAATGTGCTGACAAGTGAGGAGAGTGTGCTAAGAAGGTGGAAGGAGTACTTTGAGGGGCTGATGAATGAAGAAAATGAGAGAGAGAGAAGGGTGGATGATGTAGGGATAGTGAATCAGGAAGTTCAGCGGATTAGCAAGGAGGAAGTGAGGGCAGCTATGAAGAGGATGAAGAATGGAAAGGCAGTTGGTCCTGATGACATACCTGTGGAGGCATGGAGATGTTTAGGAGAGATGGCAGTGGAGTTTTTAACTAGATTGTATAACACAATCCTGGAAAGTGAGAGGATGCCTGAGGAGTGGAGAAGAAGCATACTGGTACCGATTTTCAAGAACAAGGGCGATGTGCAGAACTGTAACAACTACAGAGGTATAAAGTTGATCAGCCACAGCATGAAGATTTGGGAAAGAGTAATAGAAGCTAGGTTAAGAGGAGAGGTGACGATCAGCGAGCAGCAGTATGGTTTCATGCCACGAAAGAGCACCACAGATGCGATGTTTGCTTTGAGAATGTTGATTGAGAAGTATAGAGAAGGTCAGGAAGAGTTGCATTGTGTCTTTGTAGATTTAGAGAAAGCTTATGACAGAGTGCCGAGAGAGGAGGTGTGGTATTGTATGAGGAAGTCAGGAGTTGCAGAGAAGTATGTAGGAGTGCTGCAGGATACGTATGAGGGAAGTGTGACAATGGTGAGGTGTGCGGTTGGAATGACAGATGGGTTCAAGGTGGAGGTGGGATTACATCAAGGATCGGCTCTGAGCCCTTTCTTGTTTGCAATGGTGATGGACAGGTTGACGGACAAGATCAGGCAGGAGTCTCCATGGACGATGATGTTCGCGGATGACATTGTGATCTGTAGCGAGAGTAGGGTGCAGGTTGAGGAGAGCCTGGAGAGGTGGAGGTATGCACTGGAGAGAAGAGGAATGAAAGTCAGTAGGAGCAAGACGGAATACCTATGTGTGAATGAGAGAGAGGACAGTGGAATGGTCAGGATGCAAGGAGTGGAGGTGACAAAGGCATTTGAGTTTAAATACTTGGGGTCAACTGTCCAAAGTAACGGGGAGTGCAGTAGAGAGGTGAAAAAGAGAGTGCAGGCAGGTTGGAGTGGGTGGAGAAGTGTGTCAGGAGTGATTTGCGACAGAAGGGTATCAGCAAGAGTTAAAGGGAAAGTTTACAAGATGGTTGTGAGACCAGCTATGTTATATGGTTTGGAGACAGTGGCACTGACGAAAAGACAGGAGGCGGAGCTGGAGGTGGCAGAGTTGAAGATGCTAAGATTTTCACTGGGAGTAACGAAGAAGGACAGGATTAGGAACGATTATATTAGAGGGACCGCTCAGGTTGGACGGTTTGGAGACAAAGCAAGAGAGGCAAGATTGAGATGGCTTGGACACGTGTGGAGGAGAGATGCTGGGTATATTGGGAGAAGGATGCTGAATATGGAGCTGCCAGGGAAGAGGAGAAGAGGAAGGCCAAAGAGGAGGTTTATGGATGTGGTGAGGGAAGACATGCAGGTGGCTGGTGTGACAGAGGAAGACGCAGAAGACAGGAAGAAAGGGAAACGGATGATCCGCTGTGGCGACCCCTAACGGGAGCAGCCGAAAGTAGTAGTAGTAGTTGAACGTAGAATAAGTTTCTCTCATCACCCTGCAGTGTTAGAAAGGATAAATAGTACTGTCAGACATCAAGTAGAAGGGTGTTCTGGGAGTGTTAGTGGGAGTTTTCATTACACATCTTATTGAATGGGTGGTTGGTCTTCTCTGCTCTTTCAATGATTGAAATTCTTTATTAGGAATAACCCCCTTGAGATCTACCATCACGTTTCCAAGGGGGTCCTCAACGACAGTAATACAATACAAGCACAATTAGACAAAACATACAACTAAAAACAAAACTAAAAACAAAAAATAAGGTAATTAAAAAATACCAAATATAAGAAAAAAAGGGGGAAAAATAAAAATGGTGGGTTTTAAGCATGTTGGCATGTGCATACACTTACTCACTTTTTTTTTCCTTTTTCTCACAAGAGCAAGACAGTAAGAGTGTTCCCCTTCTCTCTCAAGGGCTCCATCGACCGGAGCTGGTTTTATGGTAGACTACAGGGTCCCGCCGGCTCTTGATTGCATCTGTGGGGTTGCCTGCTATTGTCTTGGATGAGTCCAGATTCACTCCATATATTTTGCACTCTCTCCTTACAATTTTTATAACCCAATATTTTTGTATTTGCTTTGCTATTGTAACCGGTTATTTTCTTGCCCGGTGCGGGATTCGACACGAGGTGTACTGCACCACAAGGCGACATCGCCTTCATCTTTGTTGACATTGTGCTTTGCGTGTCTGTCCATCCCGGAGGAGGGAACCCCCCCCTTTTTTTTTTGTTGCTCTTCCTCAAGATTCAAGAGAATAAAGTTTTTTTGTTTTTTTCCCCCTGACAAGGCATTTCCTGTGGAGATGTTCCTACTTCGAGTAGCGGGTCTGAGTATAGGGGGTGTCGTATAGCACTGATTGTGAGCCCTTTGGGACTACTTTATACTTTGGGTCATAACAAATACACTTGACTTAATGCTGCAGAAGGTAACATTGAACGTTCCGATGCAAATCCTTCCGCCTCTCTCTCTGCTGCCTTGTATCACTCCGCTAAACCCCTCCCACCAAATGACCTCCGCATCGCTTTTGCGTTCGTGTACAACCAGGAAATGTCAAAGCGAGACTCGTGAAACTTGTACCGTAGCTGATAATCTAATAATCTATCCATGTAAAAAATAGTTTTTGAGCGAATCTCTTAATTAGGCTAATATAGTACACGTGAAGCAGCCATTTCGAGTTGGTCTTGTTGATTTTTAGGGTTAGCACAAGCACAACCACAAGTAGCCGGCGGGGAAAGATGGACGTGAATTTGATCGCTTACACATGCACGCGTTTCTAGAATAGCCAATAGGAACGCCCTCTCTCTGAAATGGCCCGTGATTGGCTAAAATCATCCGTCCCAGGCAAGACGTTGAATTCATTATCCAGTCGGTCACGTGATTTTCTCGTTGCCACCATGTTGGCTCACAACCTAGCTGCGGATACGTGTAGCAACGGCTTTGTTTATTCTGTGCAACGTGTGTTCTCGCCGCTTGTTTTAGCTCGAAGGTGAAGTTGAGAAAAGTTCATTCTTACTTCGTGAAATTATTGCCTGCTGCATTTGTTATCTAGGGAGCAGTTTTTTTTAAAAACTTCATAAGTACCTGGCTGACAGAAGTAGGAAAAATTCTACCTTTTAGGCCATAAGCCTACTCCACCAAAAGGACTCTATCAATCATGGTTAACTTGTGTGCAATCGTTGGGTGTTCAAACAGACTTGGAAGGGACAAGAAACCTTTTTTTTCAGATTACCAAAAGTTATCACACATCGAGGTGACGATGCAACATTAATTTCAGAAGAGAGACGAGCTGTCTGGTTGGCTCCGATTAGCAGATCAGCTTTGACCACGGAGAAGCAAACCAACGCCAGTTTGTTCTGATCGGTTCGTCTCCGGGAAACCAGCTGCCCTTCTCGACAAGGCGAACATAGACTGGACACCTACTTTAAACTTGGGACACAACAAAGCCAGGCCTCCCTGCAGATTCATCACCGAAAAGACTCGTTAGAGGGCAAAAACGGAAGCAACAACAGGCAAACCAAGATGAAGGTAATCAGACCCCTGTCAGGTTACTGAACAATAAGCACGGATACATCGAAACCACATTAGTAAACAAATGATGCATCTTGTCAAACTGATATGACCTGTCAAGAGGTTTATGACTTGGAAAAAAGGTATGAAAATGTAGCAAAGCTTGATAAGTTTTATTCTTTACTGAAGAATCATTGAAGGAAGATGACAAAACATTGTTGCAGTATACACAGGGCTTCCAAATGTTCTCACCCTGCCTTCAGTATTTAGCCTTGTTGAGCCATATATACCTTTAACACAGAGTTCTTTATTGACAACATTTCAGCAGTTCATGGTCCTTTTACTGTGATTGAGGCTTAATCTGTCTGTTGAAGGTATAGCATACAGATTCGAATTATCCAAGTATACCATGTCAATAATATTCCTACGGATGTGAGACGTTGCCTTTGTTAGGTTTTCATTTTTTATTAGGTGTCCAGAAAGAGAAGAAATATGGAGAACAACACCACTTACATTTCGACAGCATTTTGGGCCCACAGTGGCAGTAGTGATAGATTGCTTTTAAGTTTTTGTGGAGAAACCTTTGAGTTTACTTGCAAAGGCACTTGAACATATAAGCATCACAATACCGTAAAATGTTTTATTGGAATTTCTCCACAAGGAGTTATAACATTCATCCCTAAGGCATAGGGTGGAAGAGCCAGTAATAAATTAATCACTGAAAATTGTGGACTGCTGGATAACTGCCAGGTGATGTCATTCTTGCAGATTTTGGATTTAATATTGAAGAAAGTGTTGCCTTTTATTATGGAGAAGTTAAAATCCCAGCATTTACTAGAGGGAAGAAACAACTTGCCACGCATGATGTGGAGAGTACAAGAAAAATTGCCTCTGTAAGGATTCACATTGAGAGAGTGACTGGACTTGTACGTAGAAAATACAGAATTCTGCAGTCTGCCCTTCCAACAGACTATTTAAATACAAAAGATGGTAATGGTGTAACAACAATTGATAAAAATGCTTTGGTTGCTTGTGCCTTATCAGATACTTGCAATAGCATAGTTCTTCCAGATTAAATTAGGTTTCAGACTTTCCTTGTAAAGTACTTGGCTGCAAATTCTGGTAGTTGGCAGTTCTTAAAAAATGGAGATGCTTCAGCAACAGTTGTTTTCCACATCTCTTTATCAGGCAGGTTTCTTTCAATAAATACATCTTTCTCTGTCCACAAGACAGAATCTCCAAAGATTGTTTCTTTATACAGATTGAGCTGGCTCTGTACCTGGTAATAATATGCATGAGATCTTGATAATTGAATACCACCACTATGCTCAACAAGGCAAAAGTTTTTTCTTTTTCTTGGCCAGCTTCAATGCTTGAGTCAAGAGTACTTTATTTCTAATGAACCAATCCCACAATACGAACAATATGTGATTCCATCTGGGGATACACCCATGAAGGGTAGATCCTTTGAAATCACAAAGCCACAGTCCTTTCCTTGAAAATGTGTATGTTGTGTAACCATTATATCTTTATATGCATCAAGTGCCACTTTTTCATAGGTGCATCCCCATCTTGTTGCCTCAGTAGTGAAACTATATAAGTGAGGGTAACAAATTCTCTTGATGAGGCTTTGAGAAGGGCACTTGATATTTGTCCTACAGCAAGATTTTAATGTTGAAGAGGAAATACGTCCTGCCTTGAATTGTAGCCAAAGCTTAGATTTTGCCTGTTCCCAAGTTAGCTCTTCAACACATTTAATTTGCTGATCAGTTACACTCAGGTTAATCTTTCCACAATGATCAATTAATTGTTCGTATGTCATGGCATATGTTTCTTCATCATTTAGTTCTGACAAAACCTTTGGCATCGACCTATCATCAATGATGCTTGGATGTAGCTATTTGAATATGGCTCAATCAGTGAAAGAATAACAGGTTTCTGTTTGTTTCCACTGAGACTTTTGTAAAACTTTGCGATTTCATCATGTGTTTGAGGCAGTACTGCAGTAGTGGAAGATAGCTAGGTATTGCTTTGCCTCACTTCCCTTTGATCAATTGTATGGTCCGAGTTTCTCTTATTAGATTTAGGGGCAGTGAAGTCTATTTCAGACACCATACTGTAGGGTACCTTTTCCAAAGACGGAGGAAGCATCCAGCATGCCTTCTTCTCTGTGCATGTCTTAAAATCCCTGATTCTTACTGTTACCTCTATGGCAAAGAGGAGAGCTGCAACACGAGTACATGACTCGCCAAGGCCTGCCATACAATCGCAATGTCCTGCTAATATTTGCCCATCCTTTTTTTGAAATTATCCAGGGGTGGGGGGCTGTTTCATTCATTCTTTGTGAGCGGCGTACCTGGAAAGAAGTAAGATAAGAAGTTATACTTGACTAGCGTTAAAGTAGGCATCTGAAGTATCAAATGAATGGCACATTCCTTGTTAATAATTAAAGCAAATGATATCAAAATAAGCAATGAAAGCGAAGTTTGTTTAAGTTTGTAAACTAACTTTAACCCCTGCTTTATTGGACAGGGTCCGTTTCAGATGAATGCATAGTACAGCAGAATGAAATAATTTCTCAATTTATCTTACCCTGCAATGAACAAGGATGTTCCCATTAGAGGCTTAAAGCAACAATATTTCTTTAACCCATCCACACAAATATTGATTGTAGGCCTCTAGACTCTTAAAATTCTTATGTTCTTCATGGGTGAAGGCACTCTTTGTAAATGGCAGGTAGTTCACAATATCTGGATATGTTATTGTAGGATATTCAGCCAAGCTTGGCATCCACTAAGCTTATCTTCTCTCGATATCTTTTTTCTTTTGTTGCTTTTGGCTTGAGTGAATCAAAATAGTTCTTTAGGCATGCCATTATAGGCCTAAATGATTGAATCCAAAATAACAAGCAAAACTTATTTTAGTAAGTCAGAGCCAGAAAGGTACCTATCAAGTTTACAAAAACAAAACTGTCCCCTGTATAACAAATGGCAGCAGACAATAATTTTACGAAGTAACAATGAACTTTTCTTAACTTTTAAATGAACTTTCAAGCAAAAACGAAGCGGCGAGAACACATGTTGCATAGAATAAACAAATGGTTGCTACACGTATCCACAGCTAGGTTGTGATCCAACATGGCAGCAACGATAAAGTCACGTGACCAATGGGAATAATTAATACAGAGACAAGAGGAGGTGAAGAAATGTAGTTTTCTCTTTGACCAATTGAATTACAATATGCAGAAAGGTTTTTATGGAATTTTTGCCCAATGATGTTATAAAAAAAACTGCCAACCGCAGCTTTAACTTGATTTGACTCACTGTTGTGCCATATGGAGAACTCTAGGTCTAAACCAATACAAAGTACACTTAGACAAGCTTCTGAGATATTGAGAAGACAGTGTTGTAGCTGTAGCTACCTCAGCAAGATGCTATTTTTTTTTAAAAAATTATTCACATTGGAGGAGAACCTGAATGAGAAGACATTGTTCTGACAATCATCCATCCATTATCCAAACCGCTTATCCTGCTCTCAGGGTTGCGGGGATGCTGGAGCCTATCCCAGTAGTCATTGGGCAGTGCTGAATTGTAACTAATAATTATTAGTCTGGTTTTCATCAGTGGTTTTCAGAATTGTTACATCTCAATACATACCATGCTGGTAAATTCACTTCTGCATAACTGGTGAGGATAATTTCACGCTTGATCCATTGAGTGTAGTCTGATAAAAGCAAATGCAAGCAACAGAGGGAACATGCTCCTGAGGAGCTACCAGTGCCCCAGGTCAGGGCCAGAGCCATCAGGGGTGGAGGAGTGTATCCATTAATTTTCTTTCTTATCTAGTGTTGCATTGACTGATTTTATATCCGTCAATTTGCTTTGCCTGTTTAATCCCCTCAGGATCAAGGGGAGGTGTAGAGATCTCAACATACATTTAAGTGAAAGGCAGGCAGACACCCTGGCCAGAACGTCAGTCATTTTGCAAGGCATTGAGATCGCATTTAAATGAAAAAAAGATTCAGTATGGGAGTTTCTATGTGTTGTTCTTTGTGGTGTTCTCTCTTTTGTGCCCTGTCTGCATGCCTCGGTAAGGAGCTGTTGTACAAATGGAGGACTAAGAAAAATTACGTGGACACAATTTCCCCTCAGCATCTCTTGCAGAAGTTTAACAAAAAGTCAGCGTGTCAGAAAACAGTCATGCAGTAATCATCTAAAATTGAAGTTTGTAAAAACAACAAACTTCATCCCTGACCAGCTCTTGGCAGTCTTCAAGAGTATGTGTCCTTATATATGAGGAGGGTGTAAGAGAGTAGTTTACAAGAATTTGTTGATTATCTTTTGAGTCAAACATTTTTTATTCTCTCTTTTATAACTTTTTAATCTGTAACTGACTGTCCAATTCCCCCTTGCCAAGGGGGTTTTGTATCAGTTCACAGTGTTTATTTAAATAGTACTTTTCTATTATTGTCATTTTTGATACTGCTGTGACTAACGTTTAAATATATGTTTTGCATATAGACATTTTGCAAGTCATTGCAGCGAAATTTAAAATATCACATATATCAGGCCACACTGACTTCCAGGTATATCAAAACAGGACAAAGACACTGATTAGTTCCCTAAATGAACAATTATGAAAGTGGTCCTCTCTGTAAACTCCCAATTAACATCCTTATTAGATTTATTTTTTTTAACTTTTAAAGTGATTAGAACAAAATGTAAGGACACAGTATCTGTATACAGTTTCTTCATGAGATATCTAATAACTTTGTTAAGCTTAGTAAAGAAAACTCAAATCACTGTTTTTCATGCTAGGCTCACAGGGATCACATCAGTGCAGAATCAATTTCATTTGGCTTCCAATGATCCTACAAATAAAAATAAAATAAGAAATGGACAAGAAATCAAGTTATTGTTGATTCATCAAACATCAACTTTGTGTCACAATTTACCTCTAAACCCAAAACTGATTGTCAGCTTAGAAATATTGCTGAAGTCAATCCATCCCTATTACCGCAGAACCCTGGAAACTGATGCTTTTATTGCCAGTGGGCTACACTTTACTCTTTGCCTCCAAAATAAAAATAAAAAATCACTTGATTTTACAGCAACTCATACAAAATGCTGCAACATGTGTTTTTACTTGAAACTCAAATAGAGTTGAAGCAGTTCATCTGGACACACCGTTTATTGAGAGAAATGTTTCATCACTCATCGACGTGACCTCTTCAGTCTCAGCTGACTGCAGGTATCCCCACTCTTATAAACAATACAGGGGCATAACGACTGAAACCAGCTATCAGTTTCATATGCAGATATGGGCGTGACCATTAACCAGAGTTAGAATGGCCATGTGTACCTACTATTCACAGATGATAGGGGAATAGCTGTAATCACAGGATTGTAAAATGGTGACAGATGTAACCCCCCCCCCCCAGTCTTACTTAAAACTTGGAAAACAAGGTGTCTGTTTGACTTTACCCTACCTTAATTTGTTTCTTGTGAATTTTAGAATTATTTCAAGATATGGTGCCTTTCTTTCAAGGCATTTTAGGGTATTAGACCTGAGTATATAACTGACTTTTTAACGCCAACGATTGAATTTTTAATTCCCAGCCCGAGTTCCTAAGACCAGTCCCTCCTCATTGAAGCAAAGTGTAGATTTAAGTCTTCATGGTGACCATTCAGTTATGAGTGTTCATGGACCTTGGAACATCCTACCTGAGCAGCTCAGGCCTGCCTCCTTACCACCATCTTTAAATATCCCCTCAAAATCAATCTTTTAACCCCCCCACCCCCAGTTGATGTTTTGTCATGTCGTGGAAGTTGCCTGCAAACACTCAAGACTCAGAAATAATTAAAGCACTGGTGGTTGATGATAAAATACAAGTTGTATGCATGCAGTAGAATAATGCAAGCAGTGGGTGAACTTACTTCATTCTTATCTCCCTCATATTCCTTTTTCCTTAGACAAAGAAAGGCCTGACCATTGGTCAACTAAAGCCATACTGTTCCTATATCTCACACCATAGGTCAGTTTAAACGTCTGGTCATCACCAGTTAGGGGAGCCATATAGAGTTAGTTAAGCAGGGAAGATGGGAGAGAAGGTAACACCCATCTGCCATTATGAACGTTCCGTCCTCTCTGGGAAGTTCTCAAGAACCCTCAGATTTGAACAACAGGCACAGAAGTCAAATGCACAATAGATAAATGATAACTTTTTTTTTTAATTGTCTCCCCCTTTTTTTCTCTCCAATTGTACTTGGTCAATTACTCTACTCTTCCAAGCCGTCCCGGTCGCTGCTCCACCCCTCTGATACATGTGGAGTCGCCAGCCGCTTCTTTTCACCTGACAATGAGGAGCTTCCCCAGGGGGGCGTAGCATGTGGGAGGATCACGCTATTCCCCCCTGCCCCCCCCAAACAGGTGCTTCGACCGACCAGAGGAGGCGCTAGTGCAGTGACGAGGACACATAGCCACATACTGCTTCCTACACGCAGACACAGCCAAATGTGTCTGTAGGGGCGCCCGACCAAGCCAGAGGCAACACGGGGATTCGAACCGGCTATCCCTGTGTTGGTAGGCAACGGAATAGACCGCCATGCCACCTGGACGCTCTAAATGATAACTCTTAATGCGTCATGGGATTTTCCCTCACAGTCATTTTGAAACTGCAAACTAAACTCTGATACGTGCTAAATAACTAAATCTGATTCGAAATATTTCCCTTAAAGAATGATACACATGCCATATTTGATATATTTTCCCGCTGGCTTTTTGGTAGCAACAGCTATTCAATATATGTGTTCTGTAAGTCTTCTTCTGTATAAATCTCCAAGATCTCAAGATTTAGTTTATTGTCATTTTCACTATATACCTGCGCACATAAATAAAAATGAAATGCCGTTTCTCCCAGCTCACAGCAGTGCAACAGAGAAGACAAAAATACACATCCAAAAAGTCCCTAAAAACGATACCAATAAAAACAGAGAACAAAAAGAAAAAGCACAATTAAGAACACAGTCCATTCAAGTGTAACACAGTCCATTAAAGTGCTATTTCAGTTTAAATGTTGACAGCCGGTGTCTGTCAACGAGTGACCAGCACTGATGGGGTGGGGGGTTAGAGGGTATGTGGATGGGCATGGCTGTGGGGGGGGGTGGGGGGATGGGGGGGCACAGTTTGAAGTTCAAGAAAATCACTTGCAACAGTTCTATTTTTCTCGCGCTCCCACGTTAGACTATATTGGAACTCTATTCTACTGAAATATTGATTGACTGTCCAACAGAACTGCCACATTGTCATCACATTCCAAGTGGATAAAATGATACAAAATCAAAGAGATTGCAGCTTTAATTGCATGATTTTTCTTTTTGCAACATCTGGTTATTTCCTTGAAATGTATTCAAAACTCAGATGGAAACATAACTACTGTGTCTTTTATCTGTTTCATCTCATTAATAGCAGGGCCAAGCAAAGCTTCCATCTTAAGGGAATAAAACTTTACCATCCAGTCAAAATTTACTTTCAAAACCATGTTAATCATGTTTAAGGATGGCACCAACTGCAAGTTTTGTGATATGGGTTGAAGACCTGGTCCTCCAGAGGACTGTCAGACTTAGAGCAGTTGGCTTCATGGATTGTGAATACGATTAGGGGCCAAAAGCCTGATTTAGACCTCCCATGAGTTCTGCTATAAATACTGTCGAGTGCACTTACCAAGTATGTTATACTGAATCCAACTATGATGAAAACCCTCTTAATTTCCTCCTGCTTAATCATGAGTCAGCCCCAACAGCTGTATAGTAGGAACATTTCTTTATGCACGTTGTGTTAGACATTATTGCTAGCTGTGGTGGTGGGGTATGGTTTAGCTTCAGCTACAAGCGGAGAGAGGGGGGTGAGCTTCAGGTGTGCTCAATTGACATGCTTTATACTCTGCGGTGAGGCTGGGTCCTGCACTGACAAATGAGAGCGCGTGCGAGAGATAGAAATATAAAATTATACTATGACAGAGGGAAAGAAAATAGGGTTGTGAGATGGGTAGGAGGACAAGGTCATGTTTCACTTTTAGTTCCAGTAAGGTTCTGGCTGTAGCCCAGTGGTGGTTACCCATCACCTTGGGTATGGAGAGCTCTTCAGCACCTGCTGCCTGAGGGAACCTGGTCTTACCTTGGTGTCAAAAAAATGTTTGAATTTGCTTTACCAGTAAACAAAGCACAGCAATGGAGACGCACATGGCAGCAACCTTGCCACACTAGCTTTTGCATCTAATGACCATATTTTAGCTAAGCAACCAGGGTGCATCGTGAATTTTAAACTGATTAGTTGTAACCTTCTGGAAGTGATACTAGAAAATTTCAATGTGCATAATTGACCTACACGCTGCACAATGTATACAAGAAAGCATGATATCAGGGTAAAGCAGTATGTATAGATAGGGAGGTGTAAGAATAAAAGTTTTCTGCTATAACAGCCTCTGCTCTTCTGGGAAGGCTGTTCACTAGATTTTGTAACATGGCTGCAGGGATTTGCTCGCATTCAGCCACAAGAGCATTAGTGAGGTTGGGCAGTGATGTTGGGCGAGAGGGCCTGGCTCACAGTCGGCATTCCAATTCATCCAAAAGGTGTTTCATGGGGTTGAGCAGGCCAGTCAAGTTCTTCCACACCAGATTTGGCAAACTGTGTCTTTATGGACCTCGCTTTGTGCACAGGGGTATTTGTCACACTGAAACAGGAAAGGGCCTTCACCAAACTGTTGCCTCAAAGACGAAAGTACACAATTTTGAAGAACAATGGTATTCAATTATGTGCTATGGAGGTCCGTGTCTGTGCAGTTTTTCTTTCCAACCCAACACGACACCAGCAGATTTCACTGATTAGTCCTCTTGTCTGGTTGTTATGTTAATCGGTGAAAACATTTGTTGCAATGTTGGGTGTGATTGCATCCTATAAAATAGGATGGGTTAAATGCAGAGAAGAAATTTGTTGCAAGAATACAATTCGTGGAAGAATACAATGTCAAATAAAGTGGCTTTCATTAACATTTCCCTTAATTGGAACTAAGGGGCCTAGCCCATACAATAAAAACCACCCCAGACAATTATTCCTTCTCCACCAAACTTTACAGTTGGCACTGTGCATTCAGGCAGGTAGCATTATCCTGGCATTGTCCAAACCTTGATTGGTCCATCAGAATGCAAGATAATGCGTGATTCAACACTCCAGAGAACGCGTTTCCACGGCTCCAGAGTCCAATGGCAGTGTGCTTCACACCACCCCAGCCGACACACTGCACATGGTGATCATGGGCCTGTGCGATGAACAGTTCTTCTGCTGACATTGCATCCAGAGGCATTTTGGAACTCAGTAGCGAGTGTTGCAACAATTCTATGAGCTTGCGTGGCCTACCGCCTCACGGAGCTGTTGTTGCTCCGAGACGTTTCCACTTCACAATAACAGAATTACAGCTGACTGGGGCAGATCTAGCAAAGCAGAAATTTGACCAACTGACTTATTGGAAAGTTGAAATCCTATGACAGTCCCATGTTGAAAGCCACTGAGCTTTTCAGTATGACCCATTCTACTGCCAATGTTTGTCTATGGAGATAGCATGGCTGCTTGATTATAGTATGCATCTACCATCAATGGATATTGCTGAAAGAGCCAAATTTACTCTTTAGAAGGGGTGTGCACACACTTTTGGCCATATAGTGTATGCAGCCCTTGATGGTGGCAATTAATGAATTATTTATTTATTTGTTTGTTTGTTTGTTAGTTTGTTATCATTATTAAGCAACAGTGGCGCAGTGGTTAGCACTGTTGCCTCACAGCAAGAAGGTCCTGGGTTTGAATCCCAGGTTGTCCAACCTTGGGGGTCATCCCAGGTTGCCCTCTGTGTGGAGTCTGCATGTTCTCCCCGTGTCTGCAGTGGGTTTTCTGCAGGTGCTCAGGTTTCCCCCACCATCAAAAAGTTAAAAAAGCATGTTAGGGTTAATACTCCTGTTCGTGCCCTTGGTCGGGGCATGGCAAAACAAACGAGTCGGTCCCCGGGTGCTGCACAGTGGCTGCCCACTGCTCCTAGCTACACAGCTAGGATGGGTTAAATGAAGAGCATAATTTCCCTACAGGATCAATAAAGTATAAAAAAACAAAAACAAAAAAAACACCTTTTCTATCACTTTCCAAACAATTTCAGAAGACTTGACCTTTTTTATTTAACATTTTTACAGCAGGGATTTTCATTTAAAACAGGCTTTGTCATAGCAGCATGGTGTATGTTGAAAATGAATGTTACACAAGGGTTAAATCAACCGTTTTAAGACACAGTGAGAATTTTCCCAACGCAATTTCTCGCTGAGCTGTTGTTTGACCATTTAAACCCACATGCAGGTGAGACAAATATGGCTAACTGAAATGTCCATCATGCTGAATCAAAAGCGAACCCACTTGCATTAAATTCAATGCTACATATATACCTCCTTTGTCTGGTACACCAGTCATTGACACAAAGTGCACATACATCACAGAACAATGGCTAAATGACGTGTATGTAAGGTGCAAAGGCTCACAATAATTAATAAAATGGAGCGCAGGATGCAGTAAAAAAAAAAACATACCCCAAAAACCTTTGAACAATAGCCCAGGCATCTATTTGTTTTAACAATGATGCCAATGCACATTTTAATAGCGCTATGGCCAAATGATAAAGAAACACAACCATGGCATTACTGCATCAGAAATGGTTCAACTTATCATTTCATTTTATATCGAGTAAGTAAAGTGAGGTGGTTTGCTCTCTCTGCAACAGCGAATGCTTGAAAGGTGGGCTGCTGTGAAACTCAGCAGCTATATTCCACTGTTGGTAGATGATAAATGTACTGAAAATTTGTCAACTTGAGCAAGAAGGGAAAAAAAGAAGTTTGTATTGCACCACATTATTTCATTTTCCATTTCATCAATATTTCAGATTTATTACTTTTTTAAATTCTGTTTTTTCACCATCTTCAAATTGATGTTTAATGAATTGCATTTGACATAGCTATTTTATATAGTACATTTTGAATTGTTAACATTTTAATCAGTTCACAATTGGCTTGATTAATTGCTGTATTTTGCTAAATAATTTTTACTTGTTTTCCTGTATCTGTTTAACTTAAAGTTAATGCACCTTTTTTTCCATTGTACTGTTGTTGTGCTAATTTACCATAAATTACTTGTTTTTAACAGACAAACAGCTTGGAAAAGATTCCTTGTTGCTGCGCTGACTTTTTCCAAGGTGGTCCCTTGAGACGTTTACTCTTGGGAGCCCCAGAAGGATGGAGCTGATGTGCATCAAAAGCACAAAGTGGAGATCCTTTTCATTAAAAGATGAATGGAAGAACAGCTCTGCAGACTCAGGGTGACTGTCCACAGATACTGCAGTCTGGTTCAGGACTCAAAGGTAATTTGGCTATAAAAGCTCAAAACGATGAGGCCGCAACCTGCATTTGTGGTCACCAGATTATCTCCAGGTTTGTATTTTGATGGAATTTTGATGTCCGTGTCCATGTGTCCTGTTAAATGTCATGCACATTTGTATGTACTGTGGTGGTAAATGTGCAACAATGCTAACTGTATGGATGATGTACACTACCGTTCAAAAGTTTGGGATCACCCAAACAATTTCGTGTTTTCCATGAAAAGTCACACTTATTCACCACCATATGTTGTGAAATGAATAGAAAATAGAGTCAAGACATTGACAAGGTTAGAAATAATGATTTGTATTTGAAATAAGATTTTTTTTACATCAAACTTTGCTTTCGTCAAAGAATCCTCCATTTGCAGCAATTACAGCATTGCAGACCTTTGGCATTCTAGCTGTTAATTTGTTGAGGTAATCTGGAGAAATTGCACCCCACGCTTCCAGAAGCAGCTCCCACAAGTTGGATTGGTTGGATGGGCACTTCTTTGAGCAGATTGAGTTTCTGGAGCATCACATTTGTGGGGTCAATTAAACGCTCAAAATGGCCAGAAAAAGAGAACTTTCATCTGAAACTCGACAGTCTATTCTTGTTCTTAGAAATGAAGGCTATTCCATGCGAGAAATTGCTAAGAAATTGAAGATTTCCTACACCGGTGTGTACTACTCCCTTCAGAGGACAGCACAAACAGGCTCTAACAGGTACTATTTAATGAAGATGCCAGTTGGGGACCTGTGAGGCGTCTGTTTCTCAAACTAGAGACTCTAATGTACTTATCTTCTTGCTCAGTTGTGCAACGCGGCCTCCCACTTCTTTTTCTACTCTGGTTAGAGCCTGTTTGTGCTGTCCTCTGAAGGGAGTAGTACACACCGGTGTAGGACATCTTCAATTTCTTAGCAATTTCTCGCATGGAATAGCCTTCATTTCTAAGAACAAGAATAGACTGTCGAGTTTCAGATGAAAGTTCTCTTTTTCTGGCCATTTTGAGCGTTTAATTGACCCCACAAATGTGATGCTCCAGAAACTCAATCTGCTCAAAGAAGTGCCCATCCAACCAATCCAACTTGTGGGAACTGCTTCTGGAAGCGTGGGGTGCAATTTCTCTAGATTACCTCAAAAAATTAACAGCTAGAATGCCAAAGGTCTGCAATGCTGTAATTGCTGCAAATGGAGGATTCTTTGACGAAAGCAAAGTTTGATGTAAAAAAAATCTTATTTCAAATACAAATCATTATTTCTAACCTTGTCAATGTCTTGACTCTATTTTCTATTCATTTCACAACATATGGTGGTGAATAAGTGTGACTTTTCATGGAAAACACAAAATTGTTTGGGTAATCCCAAACTTTTGAACGGTAGTGTATACTACTATGTATATATGAAGGTGAGCTTGTATTCTGTTGTGTTGAACTTGTATCTTGATGTTTGGAGATGAACTTGTATTCTTATGTACAGGCTGTGGTAACATATTTTGTCAAGTCAGACAAAGAATCCAACAAAATGCCAACAGTTTTTAAGTTGTTATTCACTATAGTAAATATTAGCTGAACAGTACTATTAAAAATGGCACGTCTGAAATGTGAAATGTGTGGAAGATGGCGGCGCAAATTCACGTTTGCAGCAGCCTCACCTAATACAGTGCCCACGTCTGCATCCAAGTTGTGTCTTCATTTGCTGGCTGAGAGAGCTTGGTCTCAGAAACACTGAGGGCGGTCTGACAGGATGCAGAAGCGGGGCAGGCTAAGCTAACTGCTAGCCCATGTAGACCGGCAGTTCTGACAGTCATCCTGGCTGGCGTTCATTTTCTTGGACAGTGATTTTTTTTTGTTTAGTTTGGATATGTGTTCTTGTAGTTCTTGTAGTTTTTGGATATGTGTTTTTTTGTCTTTGTGTTGCACTGCTGTGGGCCGGGGGGAAACGGTATTTCATTTCATTTGACAAAGTGTTCCTGATCCTGATGTGTTGATGAGCATTCGCCTTGAGTCGTTATGAGATGTGTCATGACTGTTTCTCAGTTAAGTTTTACAGTAAGGCTTTTTTTCAACGCTGATATTAGTAGCGGTAGCCTGGCGCACTCATAGTTGAGAATAAATTCTTCAATGTTTTCAATAATATGAAGATAACACAAGAAATGTCTTAGATGGGAAAAGAGCATGGAGCTGGGGGGGGTGCAGGGTCGGGTGAGAACTAAACATTTCTTTACATCGCATCGCAACCAACGCTATCTCTGACGGTGGAGATGGTATATTTTTTGCTTTTCATTGTCCATTTTTTGTGACAGCAGAGTAATCCATTTCCCTCAATTTCAGGTCTTGAAGCTTGCCACTGAGGGCCACAGGATCAATATTTGTCAAGTTTAAACCACAGGATTATCCATCTGTCAGGGCTCCCTACAGAAGCTCTCAACTGTGACATAAATCTTGGACTGTCCTCCAACATTTGAGAAGGTCACACTTCAAAACAGCCTTTGTTATATTGTACACCTAAAGGATGGATTAAGTAGTCGATAATGTCACTCCTACTCATACACTGGACAATGGTGCATAGTATAAGCCCTCAAAGTTAAATTCAACATTTTTCTAATGCAGTTGAACGTTTTTGAAATAGTATTAAGGTTGACACAGCGGTATGGATTAATGTGGTTTACATCAAGTAGTTTGCCATCACTGCAATGTGCATATTGTTAATTTGTTAGAGAGGATTGCAATTGACTTTTATTCTCATGCACCCTATTTTTCCATCTTGATCTTTGTCAGAAGAGGGTATCCACATGCACACATCCACAAGGTAATAGGTTGTGGATGCCTCTTCTGTAGGTATCTTGGTTTTTCAGCTAGTTTAAATTTGTACTCTTATGGTTCAGGTCTAACAGCAGCACCTTGAGCTCATGGCCTGTGTTTCACGTGACCTTCTCTTTTATCTCATCTTTTTTTTTGACACTCTTCATTGTTCCATCAATAACCAAGAGTGGCCAAAAGTTCCTTTTCCAAATAAAATATTTGTAAATTACTCAGTATACTCGGTATACAGTGATTCTAAATCCACAGCAACCAACTGGTAAGATCTGAATAATGCTATGCCGAGGTTATAATTTCTCAGGGAAGTAAAGATCAGAAGGTGTACAGTAAAGGAAACTATTTGGGGGTGGCCAGGTGGCATGGCGGTCTATTCCATTGCACATTAACATTGGGATCGCCGGTTCAAATCCCCATGTTACCTTCAGCTTGGTTGGGCGTCCCTACAGGCACAATTGGCCGTGTCTGTGGGTGGGAAGCCAGATGTGGGTATGTGTCCCAGTCGCTGCACTAGCGCCTCCTCTGGTTCGTCGGGGCATCTGTTTGAGGGGGAGGGGGAACTGGGGAGAATAGCGTGATCCTCCCACGTGCTACGTCCCCCTGGTGAAACTCCTCACTGTCAGATGAAAAGAAGTGGCTGGCGACTCCACATGTACCGGAGGAGGCATGTGGTAGTCTGCAGCCCTCCCCGGACTGGCAGAGGGGGTGGAGCAGCCATCTGGACGGCTCGGAAGAGTAGGGTACAATTGGGGAGTACGACTGGGGAGGAAAAAAAAGGGGGGGATGCAAAAAAAAAAAGGAAACTATTTGGATATGTTAAACTTCCTCTGTAATCGTTTAAAAAAAAATCTGAATTTACAAACTCTCAACACTTCATTGAGTTTTACACAGATTCTCTTGAAAGGACTCTTTCTACCTTTATGCAGATTTCTCAAACCCTCTACTACCTTCGCAGGAGCTGTCAGTCCATCACACAGCCACTAATTAGAAACAGTAGCAGTATTGAGAGCAAGGGTACACCAAAGGGTATCTCTAAAAACTTGGTTTATCTCACTGTGGGAGTGTCTTTTCCTGCCCGAGAAGGTCACTGGTAAACCTTAAAATATTCTTCAGTGGATGGATTACATTGAATGGCTCTTCTTCATCCTTAGAAAACGGCATGACATATTTAGGTCCATCTCGCAAGTCTCGCTTCTCTCGTGTGTGATCTATAATGTTGCATGCGTTGCTCTGAGTCTAATTTGCAAGTAGGAACTCTGTTGAAAAGTCATGCGACTCGGACTCGCTATCCAGGACGAAGCTCTGTGTGACAACTGGCGACCGCAAGAGTGTGAAAAAATTAATAATCTGTATTAACTTTCAAGGTGTCAGATGATCTGGACAGAATTCAGTTTCATGGTCTGTGGAGTAAAGACATTGGGAGACTTAAGGTTTCTAACTTAAGAAGCCATTTACAACAGGGACAATCTGCATAAGAAAAGGGGCTTTAGAGGGAAGTTCTGCTCTTAGGAAGCTGGCATCTTAAACATGATTAAAAAAATTAAATTAATTAATAGCAAGAACCAAGACTCACGTTTCTGTGCACCATTGTATGAGCACAGTTGGAGAGTATCGTTCCCTTCATTAATCCCTGCCGACTTCCCAGTGCCAGTAACGTTGTGGGATGTACAAGACATGCCCTGCATGGTGTGACGGAAAGAGGATATATTAGTGGGGAACTGTTCTATAAATGGTTGTGCCATTTTGTGCAGCATGGAGCAGTACCGGGTCCAGAGCTCCTCATCAGGGACCAGTGCCAAATCCTCGTGTCCAGGGACAAATTATTTTTTAACGAGACTATAGCGGTGATGTATGAAACCACCTTATCGCAAAGATTACTCAAATTGATTAGGACCTGAAAAAACTATATTAGACCCCTGAGGGAGGGTATTCACTGCCCTGACCATTAAGATGCGTTGAAGGTACACCTGTGCTAGAGGTGGGACACTTGAACACAGCAAGGCCAATATGAGGACAGCATACACTGCCTGTCGGCCACTGTGGCAGATGATACCAAACTTGCTGTTGAAATGGGTCATTTTAGACAAAAAAGTGAAATGTGACCAATGTGGATGGAAATTAGCAAGACTGTGGGCGAAAACTGGCTCGTTTGATGATGGATGTGGTGCTTTAGGTGTGGTTGAGTTTACCTGTGACAGCTTCCAAGATCTAAAAGAATAAGTTTAGGAAAATTTGCATTTTGGCTGCTGTGAAATATTTCAAACCGGCGGGGTGCTTGACTCTCATATACTATCCAAAATACAACCAGCCTGACAGCAAAAGCCATCGGAATACAGAATTAAAATTGAAGACGCGCTTCTGGCTGCAATCTGCTCTGAGGGTTACACTTTGTTTTAGGTCAGAAGTGTAGAACAATAATAAACGTTATTTAACCCGTTGCAAGGGTTAAACTGGTGAATTTTCATTATTTTGCCTCGCTGACCTCGTGATGTCAGCCTACCATCCCTTGGTTCATCTATGAAGTACCAACATTCTGGGTGTTTGGGGTAGCGTAGCCGGTTCAAATCCCCGTGTTACCCCTTGGCTTGGTCGGATGTCCCTACAGACACAATTGGCGGTGTCTGCGGGTGGGAAGCCAGATGTGGGTATGTGTCCTGGTCGCTGCACTAGCGCCTCCTCTAGTCGGTTGGGGCGCCTGTTCAGGGGGAGGGGGGAATATCGTGATCCTCCCTCGTGCTACGTCCCCCTGGCGAAACTCCTCACTGTCAGGTGAAAAGAAGTGGCTGGTGACTCCACATGTGGTAGTCTGCAGCCCTCCCTGGATCGACAGAGGGGGTGGAGCAGCGACTGGGATGGCTCGGAAGAGTGGGGTAATTGGCCGGATACAATTGGGGAGAAAAACTGGGAAAATTAAAAGAAAAAAGAAAAGTACCAACACTCTAAAATACACAATTATACGGCATTCAGAGCGTTTCTTGCTTCTGTAATGTGACATATCCGTAAAACAGGATATGAGGGTGGGACAAACATCATATTTAATGATATAATTGGATGGAATATTGCTCACACCCGCTCACATGTGACGATGCAGTCACACAAACTTGGTCGTTTAAGAGAAAGTTAGGGTGATTAAAATGTTGATGGGAAATACACAAAAACTGAAATTTTTGATTATTTTTGGAATAAGCTGTTGAATAGGTACTGGGGAAATACGATAACAAGGTAAAGTCAAATTTAATTTTCTGTTTTCTTTCAAAAAATATAATGACACAAGGAGTGAGGTGACTGTTAATAGAAGTATGATTAATTCAATTAAATAAATGTGCTACTGCTCCAAAGTCCCATTTTAGGTGGATGGGCTTTACCGAGGAAAGGTGCTATAATTATTGCCACAGGCCTTTCTCATTTCAATCCAGTTTAATTGTGCCTCGTCCAAATTCTTCACACATCTGAAGGTAAACAAGGAGGAAACAAAAACAAATTAATTCCTTTCTTTCAGGCCTAAAGAATGTCTTAACACACATGATCTGCTTCCAGCTCCAGTCTATTGCTGGCTCTCTTGCATGAGATTTTCGACCCGTGTGCAAGTGCATCACTTACCATCTAAATGCTGTAGAGACTCATGTAAAGAAGGAGTACAATAAATAAAGTTTATTTTGAAATTTAAATCACACAAGATGCTTCAATTTATCTAACATGCAGCAACGTTATGGTGGTAGGCAGTTAGCTATACAATTAAATCCTAATGTGATGGTGGAATATTTACTCATTTAAGAAAATCAAAATTGACATGACAAGAACAAGGCTTGATGAATATATGTAGGTCAGAATGCTTTACGTGAGGACTATGAGCAGTTATTACAAGGAAATAAAAGTGAATTGTTATCCAATATGAACGGTCCAATTACATCACAGAACCTCTCGGTGCTCCGCGATGATAATTTGATTTTGATGTACTTTATTAGTCCCCGTGGGGAAATTCTGCTCTGCATTTAAACCCATCCTAGCTGTATAGGAGCAGTGGGCAGCCACCGTGCAGCACCCGGGGACCAGCTCCAGTTCTTCTTTCCATTGCCTTGGTCAGGGGCACAGACAGGAGTATAAACCCTAACATGCATGTCTTTTTGATGGTGGGGGGAACTGGAGCACCCGGAGGAAACCCCCCTCCACGCAGACACGGGGAGAACATGCAAACTCCACACAGAAGACGACCTGGGATGACCCCCAAGTTTGGACAACCCCGGCGTTCGAACCCAGGACCTTCTTACTGTGAGGGAACAGCGCTAACCATTGTGCCACTATGCTGCCCAAAAGGTATCTTAAAGCCTCACTGTCTTCAAAACATCTATGACTTACACACAAGTACAACATGATGTTCTGTGCCACTATTTTTACACTGTTCAGTACATTTACTTGATCAAATCTATAAACTGGCTTCTCTGGCCAGCAGCAACTGTTCAACAGCCCAGGGATGGCTTTGACTTTCAACATAGGCTGAGGTCATGCTCGCACCTCTCCGACTGTCTTTATGAGGCTCGCAAATGAAGTCAAAAAACAACATTGACAAATTGAATTGTAATCCCATTTACCCAAGATTACAAACTACAGAAAATGTTACTCTTCCATGCTTTCTTTTCTCCTTCTCTCCACTCCTCTCCTTAATCCTCATAAATCCACAGTGGTCAAACAACATACCCCGAGGGCAATATTGCTTTAAGAACTGTCTATTGAGGGCCCAAGAAAAATGACTATAATTCAAATAATATTGTTTCATTCATAAATGTTTAGTAGCAGAATGAATATAATTGGATATGATGATATGATGTCATATGTTCTCTCAATCTCCGCGCATTATGGGATATTAAAACTGCTTTCATTATCAGATGTCTCACATAACAGACAATTACTTGAAACGGCACACACAGTATCAACTATTCTACCAGTGATTTTAGATGAAGTGGACGACTGAAGAACGTCTGTTCTAACGCCAATGCCACTCTTTAAGCATAGATATGATTTACCACATTCCTGGCAACAGAAGGACCATAATTGGATTATGTATGCTTAGTTATCCTGTAGCTTTACACTGTGCCTTGATACATCATTTTGACACATTGTTTACTGAGCCCTGAATCCAGCATTGTTCACATTTGCCACTGTGGAACTTGCGTTTGAAATTCATCTTTCTCGTTGCGATGGCTAGACAAACTATACCACACATAACCATCCCAATGTCCATTTTAGCCCCACGTGGTTATGCACCGAGGGCTTCTCCACAGCAATTTGGGCCTGAGGAAGGTGGCACTGTATCTCTTTAAAACAGCCATCCGCTGGAGACAAGTACCATGCTCGTGGCACCCACCCAGCCAAGCTGCTTGGCCTGCTGGCGCTCTGTCTCTTCTCATTTCTATGCCCAATATGGGTCAGCCTCCTCCAGGAGTAAGTCTGGACCACAGAATGTCCTGCTCTGGGGCCTACCAAATTTTTATGACAGATACCCAGCCAGCTAATGTTGAGATGGGACTGGCAAAAATCACTAGATCGTCTGATAAAGGGTTAAAATGACACTGAAGTTTAGTATGCCCCTGAAATTGTGATCCCAAAATTGATTCACACTGTATGGAATCCACTAATAATAAATGGTGAAAAAGGGCTCCCAAAAATAAAAAAATACATCAACCAAAGAACAAGTTGGGAAACCACTTATATGCAGAAAAATAATGTTTAACTGCTCAAATAGCACATACTTTTAAAGTCTATTAATGCAAGGTTACACAAGCCAGCATCTGAGCCAATTTTTGTGTTCATTGCCAGTTAAATGCACTGTATACATGTGGTATTTGAGCAATTAAATGTCACATTTTTTAATTTAAAGTCCAGCTAAAATGGTATTTCGAGAGAATCTGATTTCCACAGCGTGACATATTTCCGAGTGAAACATGACACACTGGTGGGACATATCATTGGGGGGAATTTAATTTGACCATTGAAAAGTGGTCGTGTTACTAGCTAGCTAACTAATGAATCTTAGCTGTGTGCCCCTAAAAGTGGAAGATTGATTGATGGGTAGATGTCATGATATTGTTATTGGTTGAACTGGTTGGATTTTTCAATCCTATGTAAACATGCATCATATTTTGTTTTATAGGAAAAAAATCATGATTGGATTTTGATATAAAAAAATAAAAAAAAACATTTTTTTGGGGTTTTTTTGTTAGCATATATTGTCAAATTGGTACACAATATGACCGGGGATGTGATATAAAAGGGTTAAAAAGGCTTCTTTTTTTAATTTCATCTTGACTTAGTGGCTTCCCAACTTCTACTTTGTTCACTGTATAGAATCAAAATTCGGTTTTGACACCTAATAAAAGCGCTTAGCTGCAGATTTACAGGAAACTCCACAGGGTCACATGAGCAACCCTTTAGACAAATACAAGGTCCCTTTACTCTGAATACTTGACACTTTACAATTACAAAGCATGTTTACACCTTAGCTTTTTAAGAGATGCTTCTTCCTGAAAATGAACAAACTGTTGCTCAAAATTTAGAACAAAAAAGGAACTCAAGTATTACATCCCTCAGCTATTGCAAAACCTAACAAAGCACTTATGCTGTAGTGGAGTTTTCTTTTTGTTTTTCCCTCTTGTCCCTTTCAGAGTCGAGAAAATAAAAACAGCTCTTTGAAATACTACTTTGGATCTCTTTCCAGACAAAAAGCCTTCTTCCCAATATTAAATAGTACCTTGCTGCTGCTGTGACCCATCCTATATATGGCAACACAAAAAAACAAAAAACAAAACATGGTTATGCGCAGAGAAAATTTATTTGTCAACCCCCAATATAGTATGCAGTGTTTGGGGGACACATTTTGTGCTGTGCATGTTTGGCATTATACATTGAAATGAGAAATAATGTGGACTAGACACATTATGAGGGCAACACAATACTAAGCAGAGTAAACGTGAAGTAACACAGTTTTGCACGAGTACTTCCATTTGAATCTTAAATGTTTTAAACTAATCTTATCTGTTTAGGCTTGGTTGATGTCTGATACCTGCAGATAGCCTGAGGTGTAATTATTAGCATTTTGCTTTTGGGCAGGACGTTTTAGACATAATGAGGAAGTTCATTTGGTGGCAGGCTGAACCGAAAGAACACAAAAAGTACTAGAGTCAAAAAAGAAGGGGAAAAAAAACAGCATTAAGTGCGAAGCTATAAATATGTGAGTGTACAAACTTGCGAGCTAAGTTAGTAAATATGTTGGGAAATTTAGAAATCTTAATATCTTCCTGTTTAAAAAGTAAGAACAAACAGGTTCACAAATTGGAAACATCTGCATAAAGATGGTCTCTGCAACGCAGTATTTGGACATTTAGTAATGCACTGTGTAGTGATATAATGCTATGTATATCCACTGGAACTACACTAGGTGTTATGTACTACCCGGACTGTTATTATGGTTACACCACTACCATGTATGGTTATTACGTCTGCCTACTGAGCCACGATTAAACCTGAGTTCTATAACCCGGTGTGGTCATTGATCCTCTACCAATACTACCCCAAGTATTACTTCACGCTGTAGAGACGATGAATGCTCAGAGTTGGTTTAACTGGACCCTCTAAAAGATATCTGGCCCCGGTCTGGCCCAACTGCCACTGATTGCACCCTTGCCTCTTAAAGCCCATTGTTATGGATTTCCACATCCCCCTAGCAACACCAAAAACTTTTCAACACGGATAACAATGACAAAAAAAT
This sequence comes from Lampris incognitus, assembly GCF_029633865.1. Lineage (NCBI taxonomy): Eukaryota > Metazoa > Chordata > Actinopteri > Lampriformes > Lampridae > Lampris > Lampris incognitus. The sequence continues at coordinate 15,307,440 of NC_079214.1, read as the reverse complement.
GTGATCGCAATCTTTTCAAGGCATGTTTGTCGCAATTCTGTTAGCAGTAGCAAGGATTTGCAGAAAAATATAAAATAGTTTCAAACAGTGAAATCCATTCCTGTTTGTAAACTGGCCATGGAAAAACCGAGTTATTCCAGATATGACAATTTGTAAGTAGAGAGTTAGTGGGGGGGGGGGCGGGGGGCTCTAGACTGCGACCAAATTTGTTAAATATGTGACCATAAATCTGTCTGGTGCCACTAAGAAAAATTAATTGGTCACACCTTTGCGATTCGACTCTCGTTGGTCTTGATGGTCTCTCTTTTTTTATTTTATTTTTTTTATATCATGGAACCATGACTTTCTCAACAGTTAGCTGATTATTTTAACAGTGCTGCTTAGGAATGCCAACTAGTGGAATTTGTTTCCCCGTCTTATGGTCCCCCTGAGCTCATAACTATCACAGCATTCTCCGCACACAAACACGAAGCTAACTACAGCATGCAGATTGTTGCTCCCAGCAAAAGATGTGTCCACTAACAATGAAGCGTATGTCTACAACAGATTCATTTTCTGGTAAGAAAATGCCCAACCACTTAGTACGCCAGTGATGCCCATGCCAACTTTGTCTCTCAGGGCAGGCATTTCACCAAACCCAGCGGGAAAAAACATGATTAGCATTACCAACTATTGCATTCCTTGCTTTAATGGGCCTGGTCAGTTATTCAAACTCTGCAGCATATTGCTGATTAAAAATGCCACTAAATGGATTGTTTTTGTTTCTGTTAGTTTTATAATTAAAACCACAAAGTGGACAAACAATAACAGGTTTTTGATGGAGTTTTTTTGAGATTTCTTCACTTCCCCAAATCACCCAACATATTTGCAACTCAATGCTATTTTAGAGGAGCACAGTCAATGGAGGTCCTACTCACCAGAATAGCAACTGATTCAAAAGAGACGCTGCCGTATGTTTCTCTCGTTATCCGACTTTGGTAATGGGTTCAGTCAGACCCTACTTTATAGAGTGGGGTCTGACTGGACCAGACCCTACTCTATAAAGTAGGGTCTGACTAGCGAGAATAGAGCTCGTGGTTATATGGATATCAAAGTCTCCAATAAGAAAAACTTGATGATACCCAAATAATTTAGTTCTGTAAATTCTTTTTTTAACCCCCCTGCCCCCCCCACACACACTTTGTCTCCCCAATGGTATCCAGCCCGGTTGCTGCTCCACCCCCTCTGCCGATCCAGGGAGGACTTCAGACTACTACATGCCTCCTCCAAGACATGTGGGTCGCCAGCCGCTTCTTTTCACCCGACAGTGAGGAGTTTCACCAGGGGGACTAGTGTGTGGTAGGAGTACGCTATCCACCCCCCCCACCACCACCACCACCACCAGCAGTCCTCCCCCGAACAGTCGCTCTGACCGATCAGAGGAGGCGCTAGTGCAGCGACCAGGACACATACCCACATCCGGCTTCCCACCCGCAGACACGGAGGTAACGCGGGGATTCGAACCGGCGATCCCCGTGTTAGTAGGCAACGGAATAGACTGCCAAGCTACCCAGATGCCCCAGTTCTGTAAATTCTGAAGTGAAACTTTCATTGCACTTGGTGTACTATTACAAAAATTCGATTCTTGTTTCAAAGTAAAAGAGAAAATAAAAAACAGATGAGAACTGAAAAGATGGGGTGACATTAAAAAATATTCCCAGTGGGTGACAGCCACTCTAACACCGCAGCAAGTGAGATTTTTGTTAAAGCGGGAAAAAATGGATGTAGCTTTGCTTCACTGAGGGAGTGTGGGCAATTAAATTTTAACTATCTTATGAGGACATTAAGCTGAAATGCCAACAATGACTAAAGTCTGCCTAGAGGACTTCCAGCTCTCTTCATTTAATTATAGTACATTTGAGCCATTATGAACAATTAACACAATGCACTTTAGGTTGCAATATAGTGCCACAGGAAGTTCATGTAGAGGCGTCCTCTTGGAAGATAGTAGTTACAGGCCCCTCTTTCCCTTGATGCCTCTAATAGTGCTTTGAAGAAGCTTACTGCCTAGAAATAGAAGGTCAGCTTATGGGAATATGCTTGGGTGATCCAACCTCCAGGGATGGTGGGGGTGTCTACCTCTTTGCCTGCCAGATGTTTCTTAAGGACTTGCAGTCAGTTTTGTTCAGATGTTTGTTAAAGAGTAAGTAAGCGCTTTAAGCTTGTCTCCATCTATTCACGTTTAGAAAAAGGATAAAAAGGGGTACAGGTGAAGAGGACAGTAAGCGTGGTGTGGGATGGACTGAGTGTGGCAGTGTTGTAGTGGAGCATCTCACCGTGGCGTCTCAAGTCTACCCAAAAAGTTTAGTTGGCTGACACAGGCACAATGGATTTCTATATTTTATTGGTCTAGCATTACCCCACACGTGTCATTGGCATCATTTGGGTCTCAGCCTCTTGCCCCATATTAAGCAGGCGGTTCAGAGGAGGTTGATCTCAGGCGCGGCTGGCCAACAGAGAGCGCACAATTACCGCCTCACCATTCAACAAGCTTAACTGAAAGAGTCAAGCTCTATATACTTTCAAGATTACTTTGGAGATATTTCAACATAGTATATATTGTAAAGTTGGTGGTCGTTTTTTAAACAGTTTCATATGTATTTAGTGGATAAAACGTTATAATATGAAATTCAGTGCAAAATATGTCCACCGGGGCACTGCCCGACACATAATCAGGTCTAATTCACCATAAGCCCTCACCGACTCCTCTCTTCCATACTACAAGCAAATAGATGTAGATGAGCAAAATTAATAAGTGGTTGGCAGGGAAACTGAGCCCACGCGACAGGAGAAGCCTTCTCTATTGTTACCTCCCTACCAGACACGGGCATTTTTGAAAACGTAGCTTTTTCTGTGTTTTGGCCTTTCCCCCACACACAAACTATTTCAGGTAATTGAAAACGGACCTTTTCGAAAACTCCTCCCAGGGTGAAGATTTCCAGAAACTCCGCTTTCAGTTTTGACGTGTACGCGGGGAAAATGTCTTTTGCTTGTCGTTGGCTTTTTTTTCCGGCTTCTGATTGGCCAGCTTGACTTTAGGGTTAGGGTTATAGACCCTTTTATGACCTACGTCACGCAGAGTGCGCGCGCATTTTAGCAGCAAAAAAGGCAACTTCTCCATCGCCAATCAATGCAGAGTGCAAGTGGATTTCTGATCGATTGAGCTTTACATTTTTAAAGTGTCCTCTTGTTGTGTTGGGGGTTGCCAGAACAGGTCTACCGCATTCCATCGGTAGAAATTAATAAATATACATATCCGGCCACTCGATAGCGGGCCATTTTTGTCACGTCATCCACCCATTCCCTTATTGAATATGGATCGGGAAGTCGGGTGACATCACTTAAAGTTAATTTACTGAGGTAGCGTTCGCGATCTTTCGGATTAAGCAACTGTAGATACGACCGTACTTCCGCCATTTTTGCCGCCAAAATGTGCGCGCATACTAAATCACGTGATCACTGTTTACCAACTGTAAAAGGGTCTCTATCGCCGCCTATTGGCGTGGCATGCTCTTGACAGCGCGTTCATTGTGCTGAGTAGCACGTGTTTTTGCGTTTTCATTTGGGCAGACGGTTTTTTTAAACAGTGTTTCTGTGGACGGGATTTTTGTTAAGAACAGAGGAAAAACCCAGTACTCGTGCGTGTGGCCTAGGCTTTAGCTGGTCACGTTCAGCTCTACTTTGTCAGACGCAGGCTCGGCCCCTGTTCATTTTGGTTTATTTTATTTTATAGCTTTTAGCCCCATGAACTGTCCGTGTGTGACGTGCACTTTCAAGATTTCACCAGTAGCTGACCTAAAGGATGCTGCGCTGACTCCAGCCCTTCTAACTGGAGGTGAGTAGCTCAGTTAAAACCCTGCTTTACTTTGTGCCGTTGTTTCTCGTGGGCTGTATAACATAATGGACGTAGACACCGTGACGCCACCCGTTGGTTTGTGGACTACTGGTTTTGGCATTTTCCCTGCTCCTTTGTTATGTATGTTCGTCTTGTATCCTGTCCTCTGTATACTAAATCCGTTGCTTTAGTAAAGTGTAAAAAAAGAGAAAAAAAGTTTGGCATTTATCCCGTCGCCATCTTTTTTTTTCTTTTTTTTTTCTTTTTGTTTAAACTGGACGCGTCCATATTGGGATGAGAGGGCGGAACTGGGGCGGAGCAAGGAAGGGGTAGATCCGATTCAGAAACCAAGGACGGACGCTGCGCTCACCGCCGGCAACCTGATGGTGCCGGCTCTCCCGTGCTGAAGAATGTCTCCCCAGGCTTGGACGTGTGTGGAGGAGAGATGCTGGGTATACTGGGAGAAGGATGCTGACTATGGAGCTGCCAGGGAAGAGGAAAAGAGGAGGTTTATGGATGTGGTGAGGGAGGACATGCAGGTGGCTGGCGTGACAGAGGAAGATGCAGAGGGCAGGAAGAGATAGTAACAGATGATCCGCTGTGGCGCCCCCTAATGGGGGCAGCCGAAAGTAGTAGTAGTAGGATCAACTACGATACAAGGGTCACCAGTCTCACTTCGGCCTTTCCCTAGTTGACTGCAACTCATTTCAAATTCATTGCACGTTAGGACAAGACCAACTCGAAATGGCTGCGCCACATGACCAATATTAGTTTAATTAAGAGATTTGCGGGGGAAATTTTGTTTACATGGATAGATTATCAACCAGGCAACACCCAAAAACAAGTTCATGGCTATTTTAATATACACAGTGCCATATGCATTGCGACCAGTTCCTGACCCAGCTGTCTCTCAAAGCGGCCACGCCTTTAATTATGCATAACTTTAAGTTTAGATTCACAAAATAATAAAAAATCATTTAAAGTGGTTGTAGACAACCTTTTTTTTGCTTTAACTTATCCATTATGAAGTAAATGTTAACTGCAGAGTGTAATGGCTATAAAATAACGACACCATCGGTGTTTAGATTGGTTCTCTATAAGCCTCGCTTTCACTTTAGATTTTCTTCCTCAGAGTGGCAGTGGGATACGTGTTGTTTTTGTTCATCATGACCATCCTAGGCCCATACTAAGATGGTTTCAGCTCAAAAAAGGTAAAAATAAAATAAAATAGACACATTAAAAAAAAGAGGTGTAAAACCCCTTCAAAAGGGCCTGAAATACATATGGAACTTTTTAAAGTCTTTGTTTTTTTAAGTGTCATTGTAAATAACATTTTCCTCTTACTGAGTACATGATGTGTAGATCACCACAGCAACTAAGAGAAGAGAGCTAATTTATGGTTCTAAGGCTGGACCAGCTGGGAACCACCACTTATTAAACTAATAAACCAAGCACAGGACCGTAGTTAGAAAATAAAAAGGAAAAATAAAGATTATTGAAACTACTGAAAACTATAAGAAAAGGGGACAGGGGATTAGATCTTGATTTCCAGTATCAGTGTCCGGAAGTAGTGTAGTCTAAAGCAGTGTACAATGCTTGTCTCATATAACCTCAAACGTGTGAACAGTAATGTTCCCTTTGAAACACAGCCATATGGCTGGTTTGGCATCAACATCAGATGATGTATGACTGATATTACCGACATCTGACTGGTATCAACACTTTATGGTCTTGCAGTAAAATGTGTCCCTTCTGGAACACTGTTTTGGACTAAATCCCTTCACAAACGGCACACTTCTTGCTTGGGATACAGTACTTGCTGTGTTCACAGCAACTGGTGGACAAAAATGATATCCATAAAGAAGCATGAGAATGTAGTCTGAGAGTAGACCTGCAGGGACCAGATGTCATGTTCATTTGCCCTACCCAGAAATAAAGCCCAATTTATGCTCTAAATGTCGGCTAGCGGACATTTGTCTGCTAGCCGACATAAGAAAATGTGTCGTGTACACGACAGCCCTGAGAGACACAAAAAGTGTCTCCCATGACGTCAACATTGTCGAGAGACATCTGTCTGCTAGCTGACATTTGGAGTATAAATTGGGCCTTAAGTATCGGTTGAGGCTTTGCTTGTAAAAGATGCCGCTTCTTTCAGTAGGACGTCTATAACCAGCTTTTGTTCACTTTAAAATGCAAGCACTAAATGAGATGATAGATATAAGGAAACCAAGAAAATGGCTGGGGTGAAAAAGGCTGCAGGTCTGAGTCCCGAGAAAGAGACAGGGATTGCCATTAATATGGATTCCAATCTGGCTGTCCATGCTATTAACAATGATGAACTTTTGACAGTTCTGCTTGGAGTGGGAAAATGTGTTAAATCACACACAGCAGAGATTATAGAATCATAAATCATTTTATAAATCACCAAATCAGACTATAAATCATCCCTACCGGTGGAGTGGCGTGTCCAGGACAAGATGAGGTACCTAGTGACACATGAAGCATCCACTGTTATTTCAGGTGCCACAAAGTAATGTCACACTACCCACATTGCATTTGCACATCACGACTGGTTGTAAAGAAATATATTTCCCAGACTCCCCAAGTTGGAGGAGATTTGATCCAAGACAAAAAGGCTGAATCTACCTCTACCTTAAAAAGAGGCTAAGTCAGATGCAGCAGCAGATTGGAGGGATGATGTTGAAACTCATTGAGAAGGTGGACACAGATTTGAAAAGCACTACTGCCATCCTACAGCATGTTTGATCAGCAAGAGCCAACAAAGCTTTTTTTTTTCTTCATTGAGCACTAAGCTCACCCCACTAAACTCAGATGAGTTAAACACTATATGTAAGAGTGTCTTCATTTGTTCTGCCACCGAGCAACCGTGGTTCTCCTAGCGGGGAAGCAGGTCTGAGGTTCCAAAGACATTCCTCTCGTCAAAATAATAAAACATTGTGATCGCAATAAAATTATTTACATGATTCATGGAAAGGCACGGCAACTGGTCCATAAGCAATGCCAACTTCACACGGAGAGATTATCCACTCTAAACACTGTGAGTGTGTGTTTGTGGGTGCTTGAGCCGTTGTTTAAGACAATGGTTTTCGATGGCCAAGGATCAGTGAAAAACTTGACGACAGAGTTTGCAGCATTATCAGAAAAGCAGATACAATAAACTACCCATCAACACCATCCTCATCATATCTTCTTTTCCTGTAAACTTCTCAGGCGGTCCTAAGATTTTTTGTTATACTTTATGATGGAATAATCGTTTCTGATAGTCCATATTTACAGTCATGGGAAAATACACATGCAATTGAATATATTTATGGTCATTCTTCTTTGTGAAGATTTTCTCTGGTAAAGATTTGTGGCACCTGACACCCTTGTGATGGAGGAAAGACAGATTAGAAATGGCACTGCCAGTGCTGCAGTGGTGGTCGAGTTGTACCACAGTGATCCAAACACTCGTAGATTGGAAGACCCATCAAAATACCGGTTGTCAGGAAAAAGGCGTTGCATTTATACAAGCTGGCATTGCTGTTAGTATGCAGTGTAAGCACAGTTTCCCATGAAGTGCATCTTGTCCAAGGCAGGAAAAACAGTAAAAAAGAGACTGTCTTAGCCCCTGTAAGGGCAGACAAATCCTTCTTATCAACAGAAATATTAAAAGTTCTGCCCAGTTTTTGGGGCACCAAGCTCCAAAAACCACATCCAGTTTAAGGTGACATCAAGCTCCAAAATTACTTTTGTGGTATGATGGTGCTTCTGCAGCAAACATTCTGCGAGTCTGAATCCCAATGAAATGTAATCCAGAAGGGGCAAAATGCACAGCAAAATCAGTGTAAGACTGGGTGGCTGTGGCAACATTAATAATAAAAAAAAAAACAAACGAACTGATTGCTTCCGATCTAAAACCAGGCTGGAAATAAATCGAAGCACTCCATGTAAAAAAAGTTCACTTGATGTGAAGCAATTATGTATTTTATTATGTTAAAGGTAAATTCAGTCTTGTTTGCAGCGTATTTTACAGTATCATAGATTTCATTAATCATCTCAATTTTCATATATTGGCCAGTTTTAAGTGCTAAATTACTCTGAAGGTAATTAAAGGATTGGTTTTCAATAATAAGGTTTCTAATTAACCCCCTATGGCATGGTGTTGCCCTTAGGCAACAAACCACCCTGTTGGACTTCACACCGCTACTTTTATATATATATATTATATAAGTCCTCTGTGTGGAGTTTGCATGTTCTCCCCATGTCCATGTGGGTTTGCTCCGGTTTCCCCCACCATCAAAAACGCCTACATGTTAGGATTAATACAAATGTCTTTGCCCCTGACTGAGGCATGGCAAGACAAGCTGGAGTTGGTGCCCGGGTGTTGCACGGCTGCTGCCCACTGCTCCTGTCTACACAGCTAGATGCAGAGCATAATTTCCCTATGGGAATCAATACAGTATCTAAAAAAAAACAAAAAAACAAAACATATATATGTACAAAGGTATTGGGACACCTGGCTATTACACCTACAGGGGCTTTTATGACATCCCATTCTAAATCCATAGGCATTAGTATGGAGTTGGTCCCCTCTTTGCAGCTATAACACATATAACACGCTTCTCTGTCTGCTGAGCAGCTGATGAGTGCGAGACGCACGAAACAGGCCTGTACTGCTATGTATTAAAATCTTTTTTCCTGTATCCGCGTTGATATTCCACTCCTCATTAGTCGAGCACTCAACACCATTGACGGTTTCTGAAAAAAAACGCTATATATATATAGTATATATATATAATATATAAGTTTTTCCCCCTACATCTATCTTTATATATATATATATATATATATATATATATATATATATATGCATGTGCATGAGTATGTAAAGTAGTATGTTTGATTGCTTAGACTTATTTTGCTTTTATTTATGTACTAATTTTTTTTTTTTGTTCCTTGCCTCAGGACAACATTACCACCACTGTCACCACCGAGCCCACTACCAACTGTTATAAAAGGTATTGACATTTTGACATTGACCTAGTGGAGAGCAGCAAATATTTGGGCATGTTTCTTTATGACAAACTGTTTTGAATCCCTCTGTTTAGTTGATGCTACCTCAAAAAAGGTCCAACAAAACTTTTTTTTTTTCCTGAAAAAAAAAAACTCTTATCCGTTCTACTGAGATGATGACTGTCTTACAGAAGTTTCATTGAATCTGTTTTAGCCTTTTTTATTACTGTTTGGTTTGGAAACCTAAACTTGCCCAATAAGACTAGACTTGGAAGTCAGGAATCAGGAATCAGGAACATTTATTTTTCCATTTCATTGCATGCACCTTCACACATGACATGAAATGAAATATTGTTTCCCCCAGCAGTCCAACACAAAGACAAAAACACATCCGAACTAAAAAAAAAACTACAATAAACACATATATCCAACATATATATATATATAAAAAAATCACTGTCCCAAGAGAGTGAACGCCAGGATGACTGTTGGAACTGCCGGTGTGCATGGGCTAGCAGTGTCCTGTCAGACTGCCCTCGGTGTTTCCATTTCGGACGCAGCTCCAGGCAGGGAAGTGGTCCCTGGGCCCACTGGACGCAGTAGACCAGGCTCCCCCCGCCGATCCAACGCCAGCTCTCTCAGCCAGACACCTTCGTCACACCTCCCCACACTCCAGACCACCCATGGTGTTATTGGAACTGCCGGTCTGCATGGGCTAGCAGTTAGCTTAGCTTGCCCTGCTTCCACGTCCTGTCAGACTGCCCTCAGTGTTTCCTCCTTGGGCGCAGCTCCAGACAGGGCCATGGTCCCTGGACCCATAGGATGCAGCAGACCAAGCTCTCCCAGCCATCAAACGAAAACACAAACTTAGACACAGAGGTGGACAAAGACACAGCATGGACGGTACTGGGTGAGGCCGCCTCAAATGTGAATTCCTGCAGCCATCGTCCCACACCGGAGGTGGAAGTCTTCTTAAAATGGCCAGTAAGATCTCTGGGAGGAGTCAGGCCAAGCTTTTTGGTCATTTATAGCAGGCAGGTCCTGCCAGGACCATCTGCTCCATAGGGACATTGAACTATTGCACTCAGGCTGTTGGTTCAGGGCACCTGTTCGGAGGACTAAAAGACTCCATGTCTCTTTCATCCCAAATGCTATTGATATTCTTAACAGCAATTAACATTCTAGCTGCATTCCTTGCACTACCCTGGCACATTTGCACAATTGCATATACACTCACCGGCCACTTTATTAGGCACACCTGTCCAACTGCTCGTTAATGCAAATTTCTAATCAGCCAATCACATGGCAGCAACTCAATGCATTTAGGCATGTAGACATGGTCAAGACGATCTGCTGCAGTTCAAACCGAGCATCAGAATGGGGAAGAAAGGTGATTTAAGTGACTTTGAACGTGGCATGGTTGTTGGTGCCAGACGGGCTGGTCTGAGTATTTCAGAAACTGCTGATCTACTGGGATTTTCACGCACAACCATCTCTAGGGTTTACAGAGAATGGTCCAAAAAAGAGAAAATATCCAGTGAGCGGCAGTTCTGTGGGCAAAAATGCCTTGTTGATGCCAGAGGTCAGAGGAGAATGGCCAGACTGGTTCGAGCTGACAGAAAGGCAACAGTAACTCAAATAACCACTCATTACAACCAAGGTATGCAGAAGAGCATCTCTGAACGCACAACACGTCGAACCTTGAGGCAGATGGGCTACAGCAGCAGAAGACCACACCGGGTGCCACTCCTGTCAGCTAAGAACAGGAAACTGAGGCTACAATTCGCACAGGCTCACCAAAATTGGACAATAGAAGATTGGAAAAACGTTGCCTGGTCTGATGAGTCTCGATTTCTGCTGCGACATTCGGATGGTAGGGTCAGAATTTGGCGTCAACAACATGAAAGCATGGATCCATCCTGCCTTGTATCAACGGTTCAGGCTGGTGGTGGTGGTGTAATGGTGTGGGGGATATTTTCTTGGCACACTTTGGGCCCCTTAGTACCAATTGAGCACCGTGTCAACGCCACAGCCTACCTGAGTATTGTTGCTGACCATGTCCATCCCTTTATGACCACAGTGTTCCCATCTTCTGATGGCTACTTCCAGCTAGATAACACGCCATGTCATAAAGCTCGAATCATCTCAGACTGGTTTCTTGAACATGACAATGAGTTCACTGTACTCAAATGGCCTCCACAGTCACCAGATCTCAATCCAATAGAGCACCTTTGGGATGTGGTGGACCGGGAGATTCGCATCATGGATGTGCAGCCGACAAATCTGCAGCAACTGCGTGATGCTATCATGTCAATATGGACCAAACTCTCTGAGGAATGTTTCCAGTACCTTGTTGAATCTATGCCATGAAGGATTAAGGCAGTTCTGAAGGCAAAAGGGGGTCCAACCCGGTACTAGCAAGGTGTGCCTAATAAAGTGGCCAGTGAGTGTATGTACTTGGTGTGAATTTCCATCTCTCTGTGCTAGTTCTGTGATTTGACGTTGTTGTTGATATTGTCCTTTTGTAATCAGTCATTATGTGAACCCTGGCTGCATAATACATTTCCCCTAGTGGGACAATAAAGATAACGTTGAACCTTGATGTACAGTTAGACCACTTTTGTTTGGGCAATATCATGCTGAAGTGTGGAGATGTTCTCAAATGCATAATTATGACTAGTCAATGTCTTACTATCTCCTGATACGTACAGGAAATGGACACAAGAACATTTTAAGGGCAGAAGGAACATGATCAAACAGTTAGGTTCATTCCCTCTGACAGTGAGGACCGTGAGCTTGAGGAGAATGACAATGAGGACAGTGAGCGTGAAGAGAGTCAGGAAGAGTGGAGCCCCGAATCAGGTTTGAGAGAGAGTTAGGAGGTCAGGTGGCAGTCAGGGGTCAGTCAGCAGAGTAGTGTGTGTGTGTGTGTGTGTGTGTGTGTGTGTTTGTGTTTGCATGCATGTCAGTGGATGAAGAGGGGTATATGACGCATTCAGATTTGTGCTTCCTGCTTTCTTTTTTTTAAAGGAGAAAGCCTGTATGTTGACAGTGAGACTGAGTCTGAGTCTGTGCATGAAGATGTAGTAGAGGTTAAACTTCCACACCTACCCCAGTGGAGAACACCCCACAATGCAAATGTCAATACTTACCCAGAATGGCAGGGCCTTTCAAGATCTTATGATACCATGTCACCCCCTCCAGTACTTTAATCAGTTTTTTTCTGAAGACATTCTGAATGTTATTGTAGGGCAGTCAAATCTATATGTGAAACAACCTCAGTACAAAAGAATTGGAGCAGTTCCTGGGTACTGTGGTGTACATGTCATTGCTTGGTTTACCAGGCACCAGCATGTTTTGGAACAAAGCCTGTCAAGTGTCCCGAGTAGCTGACACCATGACACTGAATAGATGGGAGGCCATCAAAAAGTCCTGGCACTTCAGCAACAATGAAGAGAGACAGGAGGAAAATGATGACCCACTCCACAAGATCACTGGTCACTCCATCTAACCTCAAAACTGACATCAATCCCAATGGGTGAGAAGCTGGCTGTTGATGAGCAGATCATCCCTTTCAAGGCAAGAGATAAATTGAAGCAATACCTGCCAGCAAATCCAAAGAAATGGGCTACAAGATACTCAGCTGGCTCTGATGGTGTCGTGGTGTGGTGTTGAAATCTACACGGGGAGAGTTGTATCCCCTGAGCTAGTAGATGTGGGAACAAGTGGCAATGTCCTCTGCCTGGCTCATTCTATACCCAAGTAAGAGAACTACAAGCTCTTCGTCCATAACTGGTTTGTGAGTGTCCCTCTTGTGCTCACACTGGCTCAGCAGGGGATTCACTGCACTGGTACTGATCATGGCAACAGACTACCAGGTGTCAGCTTGATGTGCAATGCTGAGCTGATGAGATTAGGACATGGATCTTTTGAACAGAAGATGGCCATGGTTGGAGAAACCACCTTGCACGTTGTGAAGTGGTACGATAACCGCTCAGTGAACCTTCGGAGTGATTACACTGGAGCCCGCCCAGTCACCGATGTTGACAGGTGGGATCGCAAGAGAAAGATGATCACCAAAATCCCCTGCTGTGGGGAAAGAATACAAAAATGATATGGGTGGGGTGTATAGCTCCCTCCAGTAATAGACCTGAGGCACGAGATCATGGTTAAAAAGCGGGGCTTTATTCCTCTATTGGACCAACCCGTGAGAACTGGGTTAAAAAAAAAAGAAGAAAAAAAATGCAATGAATGAAATGTATGTATGTATTTCTTGTATTCACAATTCTTAATTCCCTTATAGCAATACAATAGGTAGCATATTGAGCTGACACATTTATAGTACATATAAATTATGCATTAAATATATAATAGAAAAACACAACGAGATGACGTTAAACTCAAACATACCTCTTAGGCTTCTCACTATTTAAGAGGGGCTAAATCTTGCTTGCTTCATCCTTGTTCTTGTCCAAGGTCTTGCTATTGTTATTTTGGCCCTTTTTGCGTTTTGCTTGCAAGGTGTTTCGTTTTATTAATTACGTGTGGAACACTGGAGCAACAGAAATTAGTTCCGCCTCTAGGACTACTATATTATAGGTAGGAACCCAAAAAAAATAGCCGAAAAGGTGCCAAACTAGAAACCCAGCTGACAATGTGAGGCAGTTACAGGGTGGATCTGCTTGACTCACTGATTGCATTGTACCAGAAAAACAAAAAAATCGGATCAAAGAAGTGGTACCACCCGCTGGTGTTTCACTTCCTGAGTAGGATGATCAAATAATTAAAAAAAAAAATTCTAATGCATATATTGGTTGTTTTCCTTATTCCACTTATATGGAAATTCTGACACACACATATTGTTGCCTTGAGGCAACAAACCAATATCTGGTTGGAGGGGCACATTTTATGATGGATATCAGGGCTCAAAAAAAAAAATGGGATGAAACATTTTCTTCCCCCTAAAATAGAAAAGCATGCCATAGACTGCTAAGGCAACAAGTGGTAATATACTATCGAAGAATTCATTCATTCATTCATTCATTCATTCATTCATTCATTCATTCATTCATTCATTCATCTTCTCCCGCTTCTCCGGGGTCGGGTCGCAGTGGCAGCAAGCTAAGTAGGTCACTCCAGACGTCCCTCTCCCCGGCAACACCCTCCAGCTCCTCCTGGGGAATCCCAAGGTGCTCCCCAGGCAAGATTGGACATGTAGTCCCTCCAGCGAGTTCTGGGTCTACCCCGGGGTCTCCTTCCAGTTGGCTGTGCCCGGAAAACCCCCAAAGGAAGGAACCCAGGAGGCATCCTAATCAGATGCCCAAACCACCTCAACTGGCTCCTTTCGACATGAAGGAGCAGCGGCTCTACTCCGAACAATTACTCATTCTCTAATATAATTTGATAAGCAAGAATTTCCCCCCCCAAAAAAGATACTTAAATGTTCGCTGTGGTTTTGCATAGTATTATTTAGCCACACTTTGAACGTAATTTTTGGGGTCCTATCGAGACATTCTGAGTTGATCTTGAGGTGAAGACTTTGGCTAAGTCTCATGTTGCCAGTGCTGACTACAAAAATTGGGAAAGAGATGTTTGAGTCTATTCTGTTTTTAATTTTTATTTTTTTGGCCTTTTTATTAGACAGCGACAGTGAATGGCATGTAACAAAGGCTGCTGGCTGGAATCAAACCAGCGACGGTTGCGACCATGTGTTGTGTGCTGTAACCACTTGGCTACGGAGTCGTCCCAATTCTCAATTTTTGCTTTCCATTATGCGGAAATATTTTACGCAACAATGTGAAATGTAGAAGAGGGTTTGAGGGGAATCTGAGGAGGGGTCCAAGGGGGACAGAAACACAACTAATTAGTAGTAGTAGTAGTCCTGGAAGAAGATTATTTGAATATCACTAGTCACCAATTTAACAAATGTTTGGTATAAGTTTAAAAATATTCTAGGCCCTTTAGCAAAGGCTGAAATGCAGGGCTCCCAAATTATCTAAACGAACTTAAATATGAGCCGTCACACTACAGTTTTAACTTTATTTTGCTTGGCAATGCTGTAACTAGGAAGTCAAGGGTTGTCCTTTTATACACAACTATTTAAAATGAAACATTACAGATGCTATGATTCTGAAAAATGACTTTATATTAATTACATGCACATCCAATACTGTATGAACTAATGTGTCCATGGACGGCACGGTGGCCCAGTGGTTGGCAGTTTTGCCTAACAGCAAGAGGGTCCTGGGTTCGAACGCCAGGCCGTTCTAAGTTCTTTCGGTGTGGAGTTTGCATGTTCTCCCCGTGTCTTCGTGGGTTTCCTGCCGGGTGCTCTGGTTTCCCCCCGCCATCAAATACATGCATGTTAAGAATAATAATCCTGCCTGCACCCCTGACCAGGGCGATGACAGAGAACTGGAGGTGGTCCCCAGGCGCTGCGCTGCGGCGGCCCACAGCTCCTAGTGTGTGTATAGAGGATGGGTTAAATGCAGAGAATGAATTTCATTGTATGTAGTATGTACAGTGACAATGAAGTATCTTCCATTATAACATGATCATATATTGAGTCTGTTCTACTGAACAGAACGCAAATGACAAAATATGTTCTTTTAGACATGTTTCTCAAAATAGTGACAGGCATGGGCGCAAGATCCATTAATACTGGGATGGCATCCAGCGCTTTACCTGTGCCCCCATCCATAGGGTTAGTGGTTGTGTCAGGAAGGGCGTCTGATGTAAAATTTTGCCAAATCATTATGCGGATTGACAAGACCATACTGGATCAGTTGAGGCTCCATATGGGATTGACTGAGGCCCGGGTTAACAACGGCCGCCATTGGTGCTGTGCCCTCACAGGGTACTGATGGAAACTGTAAAATCTGCTGTGGCAACCCCTGAGAAATGGGGAACAAGCTGAAAGAAGAAGAAGAAGAAGAAGACATGTTTCTTAAAAAGACATGCATATTAGGGTTAATACTCCAGTCTGTGCCCCTGAGCAAGGCAATGGAGAGAAGAACTGGAGTTGGTCCAGGGGTGCCGCAGCTGCCCACTGCTCCAATACAATAAGATGGGTTAAATGCAGAGAACAAGTTCATTGCAACAAACAACTGTACAATGCCAAAAAATAAAGTGGCTTTCTCTCGCTTCCTCTTTGTTATATTGACCATCACCCTCTGACCGACGTTCTAAAGAAGTTCCGCCACAAAATAAAGCTTCTGGTTTGACATTTGCACTCAGGAAATGGGAAAGTGACCTTGATTGGACGGTGGAGAGTTAGAATCGCTGGAGAACTGATAATTAGAATAATCCGGGCTCTGCACCACTTACGTCAAACTTTATTTTGTTAGGTGGTGTCCAAGAATTAGACAAAACATCTAGACTGGACATTTAGTGAAAGAAGTTTACCCATTTGTTTGAAAAAATACTTTGGTTTGTTTAAGTGCTCCCTCCACCCACGTAAATAGCAAGCTTTTTCCTTATCACAAAAAATAATATATTTGTACCTTAATTCATATTAGTGCTTTTTTTTTTAATCTGAAGAGTATGCATGGTTATTTAGAGACCCAATGACAGGAGTGTGATTGCTGGTGTTGAATCGAGGTTAAACACCTTTCAATGAATGATACCGCCGAGCGGGTATCAACCTCCATTTGTTAGAGTAATAGAAACAAATGCTCTTTCAATTTGGGTTTTCTCCCCGCTGCAGGTTCTGCTGCATTCTCCCTGGTTATAGACATTCTTTAACAAATTGTCCATACCGTGGAGCGGCGGCGAAAATAAAAAGTGAAACTGATTGCTAAGCTCATTGCAGAAAATGTCGTTTCACCAGACCAACTTCTCAGTATCAACCATTCCTGCAGCTCATATCTGTAGTAAGACCGAATAAAGGCGAGGATGGATGAAATTCACCCTTTTCCACCTGAATAGCAGACTGCACACACACATTCACTCAAAAACACACATATAGCATTGATTCTCTTTCATTGCCCTTCACTGCTCTCATGTTCTCTCTTCCAAAGCAAAGTGTCCCGCTATAAACATTACTTTACGCTGATATCCTTTACCCACTTCCATTATTATATTAGTCTATGGAGCATAGCAAATCTTTCTAACAGCACAGATTGCCAATGATGGCTGAGTTTACAGTGAGGTGGAGTGAAAGCGAAGAGAATAATGTGCAAGTGAGACCAGAGACAAAACCCCTAAAAATAATCATGCATGATTTTTTTTTTAATATATATATCAATTTTAAAAAATCACGCAAGATCAAGGGGGTAGTCCAACCTCGGGGGTCGTCCTGGGTCGTCCTCTGTGTGCAGTTTGCACGTTCTCCCAGTGTCTGCGTGGGTTTCCTCCCACAGTCCAAAGACATGTAGGTCAGGTGAATCGGCCATACTAAATTGTCCCTAGGTGTGAATGTGTGTGTTTCGGCCCTGTGATGCTCTGGCAGCCTGTTCAGGGTGTCTCCCCGCCTGCCGCCCAATGACTGCTGGGATAGGCTCCAGCATCACTATGACCCTGAGTAAGGATAAGCGGTTTGGATAATGGCTGGATGGATATATATATATATATATATATATATATATATATATATAATTTATGTATTAACGTTTTTTTTAGAATGCAGAAGGCTGGGTGCGGGAGATATCTCTGTTTACGTTTGGATTGGTTGCACATTGGATCACGATATGAGAGGCTTGCCAGAAATGACACATCAGTGACTTGTCAGACATCAGTGTCGGGAGTCAGCATTATATTGTTATTTCATTCAGTGTGATACCATCTTTGCCCAATCATCTAGGGTTCACACACTGAAGGCAGGGTGACAAAACATGGTGACAGAAAGTTCGTCATTGTGTGAATGACGATCTACATTTTCAAAATCCTCCTTTACTGTTTTCCTCGCTTTAGACCAGTGTTTCTCAACCGGGGGTCCGCGGACCCCTAGTGGTCCGTGGTGTCATTGCAAGGGGTCCGTGAAAATAAAATACCTTTAAAAAAAAGATCCTATGACATTTATAGAAATAGGATTATTTTACTCAAATGTTGCTGAGACCTTTATCTACCTAAACTATAAAGGGTAACAGGACTTTTTTCTCTAATTACATCTGTTTCACAAGTGCAATTTATTGTATTTTAATAAGAGATCTCGCTCCTGTTTGCATTGTTAAAAGTTACTGCATAAAAATTCTGTTGTTACATATATCTGAAAGTTACTGAATACATATTCTGTTTTGTTACACATATCTGAAAGTTACTGCATAAGAATTCTGTTTTGTTACATATATCTGAAAGTTACTGAATACATATTCTGTTTTGTTACATATATCTGAAAGTTACTGCATAAGAATTATGTTTTGTTAACTATATCTAAGTTACAACTGAAAGCTCTTATTTTTGCCCCAAAGAGTGAATAAATGCTATAATGCAATTTAAAATGCAGTTTCTACTGTTTCTATCAAATTGCAACCCCCCTCCCCCAAGATCAGGTGGAGGGGTCCTCAGGGTAGATCAAAAATACGCAGGGGGTCCAGGACCCCAAAAAGGTTGAGAACCACTGCTTTAGAATATGCAGCCCCAGAGCTGATTTAGCCCTGACAGGACAACTTATGATCTGACAATTTCTCAAACTCGTGCCCCTTGCCAATACCTGTCACAGTATGTCTTCTCATTCTTGCACCCACCCACAGAATGAGATGCTCAGTTACTCTCAATGACTTCAGCATTCATAATGATCTCAGATGGTCAATTCATACCTGACAAATTTGTGGTAATGTTGGATTTTCAGCATTAGTCCAGATCCTGCAATAGCGGTATGCAGGGGCGGAGCTAAGCTCTCAGCACAGACGGGGCAAAGCATTCTCAAGGGGCCCTTCTGATAAAGTCATTTTAAAATTCATCCATCCATCCATCCATTATCCAAACCGCTTATCCTGCTCTCAGGGTCGCAGGGATGCTGGAGCCCATCCCAGCAGTCGTTGGGCGGCAGGCAGGGAGATACCCTGGAAAGGCTACTAGTCCATCACAGCCCCCCCCCCCACACACACACCTACCTACCTAGGGACAATATAGTACGGCCGATTCACCTGACCTACATGTCTTTGGACTGTGGCAGGAAACCAGAGCACCCGGAGGAAACTCACGCAGACACGGGGAGAACATGCAAACTCCACACAGAGGACAACCTGGGACGACCCCCAAGGTTGGACTACCCCGGGGCTCGAACCCAGGACCTTCTTGCTGTGAGGCGACCACGCTAACCGCTGTGCCACCTTTTTGAATTTCAAAATTCACAACTGTAAGATATCTGATATATCCTAGCTTATCTATAAATACAAATTGTCACTTACTGAGCCAAGCAAGCCTGAAACATATAGCGACGATACTTTGTCAGACAAGCCTTTTCTGAAGAACAAAAAAAGAAAGAAAGAAAATAGGTTGCCAGTCGCATTCAAATGTTTCAGCACCGAGGACGGTACGTGTGCATTGATTTACAAATGGTTCAGCAACACCGCCTAGAGACGGTGACAGGCCAGGTGTACTGTCTCAGTACCACGTCACAAGAATAACATACACTACCGTTCAAAAGTTTGGGATCACCCAAACAATTTTGTGTTTTCCATGAAAAGTCACACTTATTCACCACCATATGTTGTGAAATGAATAGAAAATAGAGTCAAGACATTGACAAGGTTAGAAATAATGATTTGTATTTGAAATAAGATTTTTTTTACATCAAACTTTGCTTTCGTCAAAGAATCCTCCATTTGCAGCAATTACAGCATTGCAGACCTTTGGCATTCTAGCTGTTAATTTGTTGAGGTAATCTGGAGAAATTGCACCCCACGCTTCCAGAAGCAGCTCCCACAAGTTGGATTGGTTGGATGGGCACTTCTTTGAGCAGATTGAGTTTCTGGAGCATCACATTTGTGGGGTCAATTAAACGCTCAAAATGGCCAGAAAAAGAGAACTTTCATCTGAAACTCGACAGTCTATTCTTGTTCTTAGAAATGAAGGCTATTCCATGCGAGAAATTGCTAAGAAATTGAAGATTTCCTACACCGGTGTGTACTACTCCCTTCAGAGGACAGCACAAACAGGCTCTAACCAGAGTAGAAAAAGAAGTGGGAGGCCGCGTTGCACAACTGAGCAAGAAGATAAGTACATTAGAGTCTCTAGTTTGAGAAACAGACGCCTCACAGGTCCCCAACTGGCATCTTCATTAAATAGTACCTGTTAGAGCCTGTTTGTGCTGTCCTCTGAAGGGAGTAGTACACACCGGTGTAGGACATCTTCAATTTCTTAGCAATTTCTCGCATGGAATAGCCTTCATTTCTAAGAACAAGAATAGACTGTCGAGTTTCAGATGAAAGTTCTCTTTTTCTGGCCATTTTGAGCGTTAAATTGACCCCACAAATGTGATGCTCCAGAAACTCAATCTGCTCAAAGAAGTGCCCATCCAACCAATCCAACTTGTGGGAGCTGCTTCTGGAAGCGTGGGGTGCAATTTCTCCAGATTACCTCAACAAATTAACAGCTAGAATGCCAAAGGTCTGCAATGCTGTAATTGCTGCAAATGGAGGATTCTTTAACGAAAGCAAAGTTTGATGTAAAAAAAATCTTATTTCAAATAAAAATCATTATTTCTAACCTTGTCAATGTCTTGACTCTATTTTCTATTCATTTCACAACATATGGTGGTGAATAAGTGTGACTTTTCATGGAAAACACGAAATTGTTTGGGTGATCCCAAACTTTTGAACGGTAGTGTAAGCATGAAATAGACACGGCGGTCTATAACACTACAAGGTCTATTCAAAAATAAAACCGACACAACAGTATACAACACTATACAAGGCCTATTCAAACTTAAAATAGACACAGCAGTCTACATCACTACAAGGTCTATTCAAGTAGCCAGTCTACAGTACCACAGGCAGTGACACAGACAAGTACCAAGATGTGGTAAGCATGGAGCTAAACAATAGATTGATTTAACATTCTGACTGATTTTTTCTTTGCCAAAATTTAAGTTAATAAAAATAAACATGGATGTTTCACTCACCAATTGTACAATAGTACTGTACATTTTATATTAAAGCCTGTTGCTTGCTACCATTATTGACTATTATAGTGACAAATCTTACCAAATTTGCAGGACAGAAATAAGACATGAGCTCCCCTGAAAATATGATTTGTGATTTTAAAAAAAAAATGGTAACACTTTAGTATGGGGAACATAAAAAAAACTTAATTACTAGTGAATTAGTAATGATCAAGATGTCACTTTAGTATGGGGAACATATTCTAAGTAACAAAAACTTAATGTACAGTAATTTAACACTATTAACACTTGTAGTTTTGTGTTTTGTTATGTAAGAACAGACCATATTCATTAAGTGTTAGTAAGGGAGAATAACTTCTTGTGGTACTACCACCTTATAAAGTCCATACTAAGCAAAGCATATTGAGATGGTACTACTAATAAGCAATAATTCTGAGGCTATAGAGGGAAAACTCATAGTTAATGGCTTACTGGTTGTATAATAAGGCCATGCAGAATAAGGCATTAATGAGTACATAATAATGACCAATTAAGAGCCAATATGTTGCTAATTTGCATGCTAATAAGCACCTAATTAATGGTGACTACGTTCCCCATACTAAAGTGTTACCAAAAACATTTTTTTTGGGGGGGGGGGGCTGTCTAAAATATTAATATGTTATACATTTCTATTTTTCTGTATTACAATCATGGAGCATGCGTAGGATTAGGCTATTATTGTTGTATGATTCATGCATAAGGACTAATCATCAATTCACTTTAATAAAGATACCAGCATGCATGTTACTCTTGCCATCACCATCAAAGCGTGGCAGCGAAATCAGAAAAAAAAAACTCTTGAAAAAAAAAACCTTTCTTAGTCCCACTCAGTCTGTGCGCCGAATCGCCATATCGGTTTTGTAGTCAGCTTACAGATAGCTACATCAAAAAGAAAACCAGGAAATTTAGTCGCACATTTTGAATTTACTAAAAAATCTAAGCAAATCAAAGAGCAACCAGAGCCAGAGGCGTCTTCTACAACCAACACTGATGCTACACTTGCTGGGACTGCTGTTAGCACAAACCCAACAATGCCCAGGGTGACAACGCAGGACAAGCCAACAGAAGAAGCTGGAAACGGGGGGTAACAGCTTGAAAGAGGAAGAGGCTGATGATGATGCTATCCCCACCTGCCCCTCTCTCCTGCCTAACTGGACCAGCCGGCAGTGGAGAGAATGGAAGACCCGTAACACATAACTATTCATTAAAGGTGGAAAGCTTGGTATGCCCAGTATGCAGACACACAAAAACCTTTTGCTTTCTGAAAAGATAATTGGTACCCACTTATTGGAAGAGTGGATTAGCGGGGATGTAAGCAGCCATGCACAGAACCAATTGTGCAAAACAATCTACAAACATTTTGCTATAGCATAGCACACAATAGGGCCCTTGAAGTCACAGCCCCCCATAAAAAAAAAAAAAAAACAGAGCTCCTCGATACCTTCAAGTTTCTGGTAGTTCCTAAAAACGTGAAGGTCTCCACAGTTGACACAGGGCTGTTGGATATTGTTGGGGGGAACAGTGCTGAGGGGTGTCTCCTAAAGTCCACTGTCATCTCTACAGTCTTGAGCATGTAGATCTTCGATGACTTCAACCAAACGAAAGTCAGAAATGTCCCTCCCAGATTCCATCAACATGTCAAATGCACAACCCAGAGGAAAAACACCTTAGATCATGTCTATACTAACATAAAGGACGCCTACAGGGCCATACCTCACCCCCACTTTGGACAGTCAGACCACCTCTGACTGTCCAAGTTTCTTGTTCCAGCACACAAAGCTCTTTCTATCAGTGCTAAGATGACCAGCAGAACAGTTAAAGTTTGGCTTGAGGGAGCCATATCTCAACTCCAGGACTGTTTTGAACACACAGAATGGAGTATATTTGCCCATCAGACAGACCTGGAGCTGTACACTTCATCTGTATTGTCATACATAAACTACTGTATGGACAATGTCAATGTTAGCAAAAAGATCTGAGTGTACCCAAATGAGAAACCATTGATGATCAGTGAAACCAAATGGCTGCTCAGGGCAAGAGAAATGACTTTTAAATTAGAAGACACTTCAGCCTACAGCATCGCCAGAGCGAACCTTGAGGGAGGTATCAGATCTACAGAACACAACTATAAACTATGACTAGAGGAGTGCTTCAACAGTAACTCCAGCTGACGGGGGATGTGGTAAGGCATCCATGCCATCACAGATGACAAAAGGGCAAATAACACACAGCATAAACCAGCCAAAAACACTGCCAACCGAGCGGTGGAACTTAACAACTTCTTTGCTCGGTTTGACAAAGACAATAACCAACCTCCAGTCAGTTTCAAACTGTTGGGAGACTGGGAGACCCTTGTTTTACACACACCAGAGGTGCGGCAGACCCTCCACAGCATCAACACATTGAAAGCAGCAGGACCTGATGATGTACAAGGGCGTGTACTCCAGGCTGACCAGCTAGTAGGGGTATTCACATACGTTTTCAACCTCTCTCTATCCTTGTGCACAGTCCCTGCATGCCTCAAATCCAGCATCATTGTGCCCGTTCCCTAAAGAACCTGTGGTAACCTGTCCCGATGACTATCGGCCAGGTGCTCTCACCCCTGTCATTTCAAAATGTTTTGAACGACTGGTACTCACCCACATCAAATACATTGTCCCAGCTGATCTAGACCAACACCAGTTTACCTACCAGGCAAACAGATCTTTTGAGGACGCCATCTGTGTGGCTCTAAATACAGCCCTCTCTCACCTGGAAAGACTCAACACTTACATCAGGATGTTCCTTATTGATTACAGCTTGGTGTTTATCACCATCACACCAAACAAGCTGGCTGACAAACTCCACAAACTAGGACTAACTCCCTCCTTATGCAATTGGACACTGGACTTCCTCATCAACCGCCCCCAGACTGTAACACTAGGTAAGCATACATCCTCCACCCTCATCCAGAGCACTGGTGTCCCCCTAGGGGTGTGTGATGGGCCCCCACCTTTATGAATTGTTCACACGACTGCCAACCCATCCACAACTCTTGCGGATGATACGACAGTCACCGGGCTCATCTCAGACAACGACGAAGGGGTATACAGGGAGAAGGTTCAGAACCTGACAACACAGTATGATAACAACAATCTGATCTTAAACACCAAAAAGAACAAGGAGATTATTGTGGACTTTAAGACCTCCAAGAAGATCACACACAGTCCTGTACACATCAATACAGAGGCCGTGGAGAGAGTCCCGAGCTCCAGGACCCTGGGAATCACCATCACAGAGGACCTCTCCTGGGCTGACAACACCTCACCAGTGGTGAGTAAGGCACAACAACGCCTTTATTTTTTTGAGGAGGCTAAGGAGAGCCAATACCCCCAAAAGCTGCTTGTCAACTTTTATAGATGCTCCATCAAGAGCATCCTAACAAACTGCATGACAGTCAGGTACAACAGCTGCACCAAAGCTGACAAAAAAGCCCTCCAGCGTGTTGTGGAAACAGCAAAGCACATTGTTGGCATTGAGCTGCCTTCACTAGAACATCTTCACAGC
The DNA here is from genome assembly GCF_029633865.1 of Lampris incognitus. Taxonomy (NCBI): domain Eukaryota; kingdom Metazoa; phylum Chordata; class Actinopteri; order Lampriformes; family Lampridae; genus Lampris; species Lampris incognitus. The sequence continues at coordinate 15,282,901 of NC_079214.1, read as the reverse complement.
ACTCGCTGTGTGAGGAAGGCTAAGAACATCATAAAATATATTACACACCATAGACACCATCTGTTTCAGCCCCTCCCATCAGGTAGACACTTCAGATCAAGCTGCACATGAAGAGACTAAAAACCAGTTTCTTGCCAAAAGCTGTGGCACTAATGAACTCAGACCCTCAGTCCGACGAGACTGATGTGCTGCCACCATTGGGCACGTGCAATATTTGCAACATTTACTCACAAGCCACGTCATATCTGTCCACCGCACCTTTACTGCATTATTGCTGATGAGGTTTTTGCACTTCGTAAGTTGTATTTTATTGTTAACTGTATTGTATTTTATACCTTAAACTGCGTATATTTTGCACTTATATTATTTAGACTGCAATTTTTATTGCTGATATTTACTTGATATCTGATGCCATTTTGAGGTTGACACAACTGTAATTTCCTTGTGCTTGGCACAGTGACAAATAAAGTTCTTGAATCTCTTGTTCTGTTTGATTCATGAAGCACAAACAATTTAAAGAATATTTCACATACCCAATGTGCAGTTATTCATTCATTCATCATCCAAACCACTTATCCTTACTCAGGGTCTGGAGCCAACCCCAGCAGTCATTGGGCAGCAGGCGGAGAGACACCCTGGACAGGCCGCCAGGCCATCACAGGGCCGACACATACACACACAAACACATTCACACCTAGGGACGATTTAGTACGGCCAATTCCCCTGACCTACATGTCTTTGGACTGTAAGAGGAAACCGGCGCACCCAGGGGAAATCCACGTAGACGCGTGGAGAACATGCAAACTTCACAAAGACGACGACCCCCAAGGTTGGACTACCCTCGGGGCTCGAACCTAGGACCTTCTTTCTTAGAGGCAACAGCGCCTCACAGTGCTCTAATGTGCCGTTAGAATTGTTTAAATAAAACTTAAACTGACAAAAAGGCACACATTTTGTATCTTATTACTTGATAATGAATTAATCGATTAGTGTTTGTTAATGTGTTCAACTATCAGTTCAGGAAAATGCACGAAATTTGCAATCCTAATTTGGACTGATGCTTCGGTCTTCTTGTATAGTTTATGGAAGGCACCGATAATATGACCAGATTTTTTTTTTCTGATTTGTCCGACATTCTGGAATCTCCCCAGACACGTTGGCTGGCACCAAACTTTCCTTGCAGAACTTTGGTTTCTATTGTTTCTAGCTTTGCCATGTTTGATGAAATAAATCATGTTCCTTGCTCTGTTAGCACTTGGCTGTGTCTTGACATCTGCTGCTGCAGCAACAACCCACTTTCCCATAGGGAGTGTTAAAGCTTTATCTAATCGTTAAAACTGAACATATAAGTGTCAAACTCAACCCTACCGACATGTTGAGAATTCATGTTAGCAGAAATACATAAAATGAATGTTGTGAAATGGTTTCCTGGGCAAAGATGAAAAGGCACATGATAGGAACAATAGAAATTGAAATAAATAAATAAATACATAAATTCTGTAGAGTGCAAAAACAAATTTTTTTTTTTGTTGCTATTATCATGTAACCAGGAAACAAGCGGCTGAAATGAATTTCCTTTGTAGGGTGTCTGGGCTCAGCCTTACAGATAGAGTGAGGCGCTCGGACATCCGGAGGGAGCTCGGAGTAGAGCCACTGCTCCTTCGCATCAAAAGGATCCAGCTGAGGTGGTTCGGGCATCTGATTAGGATGCCTCCTGGATGCCATCCTTTGGAGGTTTACCGGGCATGGCCAACTGGGAGGAGACCCCGGGGTAGACCCAGAACTCGCTGGAGGGACTACAGGTCCAATCTGGCCTGGGAATGCCTTGGGATCCCCCAAGAGGAGCTGGAGGACGTTGCTGGGGAGAAGGACATCTGGAGTGCCCTATTAGCTTGCTGCCACCGTGAACTGACCCCGAAGAAGTGGCTGAAGGTGGATGAATGAATGCATGTAACCAGGTAACACTGGCTATTGTTGATACTAGTGCTTGACTAACTGTTTCCAGATGCATTGTGCAAAGGCATCTATTGAGACAATGTGTACGTTCTCTTTGGAGGACAATCTCTTTGGTAGTAATCCAGTAGACATTAAATGTAAGATCTCTGGACACAACATGTGTGCTTGCAATAGTTTGATAGAGTACATGTTGGAATGTAATAAAAAAATAGATGGCAATATCTATGACTTATTAATCTTTACAAGATGTATCACATGACTTTTTGGTCGATAACCTGGTAAAATAGTTTGCAACATCTTGTTAAAATTAGGCCCACACAGTACCTTTTTAGGTTTAATCTTAATTTTGACATCCCAGAACCATTCCATCGTCTAACTGCACAAAATACTCAGCAGACCTGCACCGCGCTGTGATGACAGCCACACTTAGTTCCATGCAACCTGCAGCGTCTCACCCCATAATTTCCTCAATAAACATCAGCTTAAGCAGCTGACAGCTGACGTCGTCGGCTTTGATCAATGCAAGGAGCAGTTCAGAGATGATGTTGCAAAAATCAGAGACCAAAGAGGTGATTGATTCTCCTGTGCCACCTCCCCAAATAGCAAAATCCAGCATCAGAAACCATATTTATATCATTGCATTTACTATTACATGAAAAAATGTACACAATTATATATGTATATATATATAAATGTGTGTGTGTGTGTGTGTGTGTGCATACGTATTCTTTCTGTGCCCCATGTATTTGTTATATGTAGCATTTTGTGAGCAAAATAGTCCAGCCATCCATTATCCAGGCCGCTTTTCCTGCTCAGGGTCACGGGGATGCTGGAGTCTATCCCAGCAGTCATTAGGCAGCAGGCAGGGAGACACCCTGGACAGGCCGCCAGGCCATAGTAAATGGAACAAAAAAATTAAGTATTTGGGGAAAATTTATACAAATAAAGTGAAATATAATAATTCATTTGTGTATGACTCTTTTTTCCATGTGAATGTAAATGGATTTTTACAAATGGATTTTTTTTGATGCTGCATTTTACTATTTTAGAAGGTAGCATTCAGGGGCACCGGATATGCTGGCTTGAAACAGATCACTATAAAGTCCAGAACCCTCAATGTGTCAGCTAGTGAAACACTGGAAAAAAAGTTTTGAAAGGTGTGCAACTACTAAACTCTGCAGTAAGAGTATTGTACTATTGGATACTGCAGATGCTTTTGTTGAGATATCCTGAATTTAGCAAGCAACCTGGCTCCCTTCTCTCCACTCAGAGTTACTGCCTGCACTCCGCTCATTCCTCCACGGCCTGACATAAGCCCTGATCACATATACCCGGCTCCCTGAGTAAACTGGCAGTGGATTTAAGCTTCTTGCCCTCAAATGTCTCATCTATAGTAATACTATTGATTTATCTTATGGAATCCTCTGTGATTTCTCAATTTTGCAGAGTGACCTCCATAAGCTGGCAGTTTCACTTGTATTTTGGCATCAATTTAATGAATCTCTCTGTCCTCTCTTGTTTGATATTTTGAAGGGGGAAAAAAATCAATAAACCATGAAAAACTGCCCAGCATGCAGCGCTCCTTGGAACCTTTGAGTCGTCAAATGAGGCACATGTGGTGAATTCAAAACAACCTGTTCCTGACATTTAAAGCATAACAAACTGCTCATCTCTTAGCATTTTTCCATGCTTGAGGACCCATGTTCATCATTAGTGTTCATTATGAGAAAACAAACAGAGATTGAGGACATTCATAAACAATTTATACTGCCCTGCTTTGGAGCCATTTCAGATTGCCTGGAAGAAGACGTTACCTGAGAAAACTGTTTATTTTTTAAACCAAAACCTAAAATTTTAATTGCACCCTACGATGGGCTGTATTTAGATCTTTGTCGTGTCATATTATCAAAAGATGAACTCTAATGTGATAGCAGGATTGCATTTACTGGAACTTGTAGGTCACCCTATCACATTAGTTAGCTGCTGATGATTTTTTTTTTAACTCTGTGCACATCCATCTGTTACAGTGGAAAACACTGATGTAACCATTAAGTTCTGTTGTGATTAGTTGTCCCCCCCTCCCTTTTTTGTCCCCAATTGTACATGGCCAATTACCCCACTCTTCTGAGCCATTCCGGTCACTGCTCCACCCCCTCTGCCAATCGGGGGAGGGCTGCAGACTACCACATGCCTCCTCCGATACGTGTGGTGTTGCCAGCCGCTTCTTTCCACCTGACAGTGAGGAGTTTCTTCGGGAGGACGTAGCGCGTGGGAGGATCACGCTACCTCCCCCCCCGAACAGGTGCCCCGACCGACCAGAGGAGGTGCTAGTGCAGTGACCAGGACACATACCCACATCCGGCTTCCCACCCGCAGACATGGCCAATTGTGTCTGTAGGGATGCCCGACCAAGCCGGAGGTAACATGGGGATTCGAACCGGCGATCTCCATGTTGGTGGGCAACAGAATAGACCACTACGCTACCTGGATGCCCTCTGTTGTCTTTTTTAAGAGACCTGGCAAACCATGCTGTGATACAGCAACTGATGTAGATCCATGACTGTAAGAACCACAAGGCCCAGTAAATGTCTGAAATCCAAATATCTCAAACCAAACAATTTATATAAAACTGAAAAATAATCCCTCTAAATCCTAACGGTGTGTTAAATAAACCAATCTTCACAATTTTACATTTTAAACAAGCTGAGTTTATGTAGAAAAAGCCCAATAAGGACACTGCCACAACACGGTCGCTACATGACTGCTTAAAAGCAGCCATCCGTCAAGATCCCTCAGTGTCACGACCTCTGCTAGATGGAGAAAGCTGAGATATAGACATCTCCCCATTAAGTCAGCCAAGTGTTCTTTAATAATCATTTTAAATTCTCCCTGGGAGACCAGTCCATTTAGTTTTAAATAATTTTTCTACATTCCATGTAGAGGGGACAAGGATAAAAGACCTTTTTGCGCAACTCAATTATGACCAAATAAGGACTTCCACCCTGACCCAACCCTAAAACCTCCACCATTTATTTTTTTTTACATGGTGATGGTGGTCGCGTGGCTCGGGTCCTGGGCTGTTCCAGTGGCGTCTGGACACTGCTTGGCATCCTGCGCATCATATTCTTAATACATTTTATAATTCCATTATAATTCTGTTATCCTCTTTCAATGTTGTATTCTGTAAATTGTGTTTTATTCTGTACACACAACATCCGTTGCACTTTGTCTGTCTTGGGAGAGAGATCCCTCCTCTGTTGCTCTCCCTGAGGTTTCTTCCTATTTTTTCCTCCCTGCTTAAGGGTTATTTTTTTATGGACTTGTTCCTTATCCGATGCGAGGCTCTAAGGACCGGATGTCGTGTTGCTGTAAAGCCCCTTGAGGCAAATTTATAATTTTTGATATTGGGCTATACAAACTGACTTGACTTGATCATGTATGGGAATGCACAGTTATGGGGGTGTACACTTATGAGGAAGCAGAATAAGGATATAAATTACACTGTACCAGTGTCTAAGCAAAAAAAGGCAAGTTAATAAAAGTAATCATTGGGTATTATATGATGAACCATGATGTGTATAGGATGGAGGCACTGAACTGATGGATGTGAAATTGGAAATATGAAAAAAAACAACAACTCAGAAATCCAGTAGTGGTTACAAGCAGTTGTGGTGCAGTATGCAAGCAGTGACTCAGTTAAGACTCCTGCAGGATTTTCAAGATTACTGTCTCACAGGGTCTCAAAAGAAATGGGAAGGGTTATATAAGTTTTGCGTATTTATTTGTTTTATTTATTTATTTGTTTATTGTTTGTTATTTCTTTGTTTATCAGAGTTTGAAGAAGAGAGTGCAGACAGGGTGGAGTGGGTGGAGAAGAGTGTCAGGAGGGATTTGCAACAGAAGGGTACCAGCAAGAGTTAAAGGGAAGGTTTACAAGATGGTTGTGAGACCAGCTATATTATATGGTTTGGAGACAGTGGTACTGATGAAAAGACAGGAGGCAGAGCTGGAGGTGGCAGAGTTGAAGATGCTAAGATTTTCATTGGGATTGATGAAGAAGGACAGGATTAGGAATGAGTATATTAGAGGGACAGCTCAGGTTGGACGGTTTGGAGACAAAGCAAGAGAGGCAAGATTGAAATGGCTTGGACATGTGTGGAGGAGGGATGCTGGGTATATTGAGAGAAGGATGCTGAAATGGAGCTGCCAGGGAAGAGGAACAGAGGAAGGCCAAAGAGGAGGTTTATGGATGTGGTGAGGGAGGACATGCAGGTGGCTGGTGTGACGGAGGAAGATTCAGAGGACAGGAAGAGGTGGAAACAGATGATCTGCTGTGCCGACCCCTAACAGCAGCAGCCGATAGTAGTAGTAGTAGTAGTAGTAGTATTTGGACATTCCAGATATTTCACTCAAATTTTTGGTTCCTGTAGTATGAGATGTAGTGGTTCATGCAAGACCCACCCCCCGGCCCCAAATAATAGCAAGACAAAATAACAAATAATAATAATAATAATGACACCTGTAGATTATATTATATACCTACAGGCTTTCAAATTTGTTCATTAAAACTTAATCCATATGATAAGAAGCACTGTTACTTGATGTTTGTCATTATTAGAATTAGAATTTCATATCTTTATTTCTGAGGAAGTAGTCTGAAAATAAGTTACTGAGAGAGGACATGCAGGTGGCTGGTGTGACAGAGGAAGATGCAGAGGACAGGAAGAAAGGAACATGGATGATCCACTGTGGTGACCCCTAAAGGGAGCAGCTGGAAGTAGTAGTAGTGGTAGTTATAGATGTGAATTTTGTAAATGTTAGAGTTTAGTCAGCTGAACAGTATCAATCCATCAGATTGATTGATTGATTGATTTAGAATTAGTAACATCTGTTCTGTAATATTTTAAATCATCTGCCATTTGAAATACTGTTCAATAAAAAACATGCCCCCCCCCAGTGGACTGCATACAATAACTGACCATTTACAATGTTGACTGTCACATTCCCGGTGTAAAATGGCAACACAATACTAAGTTTCAGGACTCCCTTGTGTCCAGAGAAAAGGCAGGCATAAACCAGGGGCTGGGGAGGAGGAGGATGGATAATAAAGTTTCAGAAAGATGTCTTTCTCCATGGACCAGTTGTTGTAATTCTGTCTGACCTCATTACGTCTTCCCTCTATGTATCTTAAATCCCTAATCTTAAAACAATAGTTACCTATTAGGACTGTAGTGAAGGCAATTCAGAAGAAGAAAAAAACAATAAAAGCAATAATTAAGCTAAATTCATTATTATATATCATTATAAAATTATTGTTTTTACATCTCTGCTGAACTAAAGAAACCCCATGTCACTGAAATGACATGAATCTAAATCCTTGTGATTATCTTTTCCCCATAGTCGGTTAAGCCTTCTGTCATATTCACTGTATCACTCTATATCTTTTTCTGTGAAGTAATTGCCTAGACACAGCATGTAGTCCATTAGCTTATGGCAAGCTGACTGTTAAACTTGCATAAAGTGAGGGGAATAGTATGACAAGCTTTGTAATGTAATTGCTTCTCTACACCGCCAAATAGGGAATTACTTTGTGTCATGTATCATTACAAATGCAGAAATGGCAGAGTCGGCCTCATATCTGCCAAGCCACCAGGCAAGAGGCATGTGGCAAAAAAGACTTGAAAGGTCAAAATGCATAGTAATTGGTAACTGTAGGATGATGCATAATGCATAAACTTGATCATATAGCCATTGAAAGTTGACAAAAATCTTAACACATGCACTATATTCTTCCTTATCTGATGAGAGGGTCTAAGAACAGGATGTTGTGTTGCTGTAAAGCCCACTGAGGCAAATTTGTAATTTGTGATATTGGGCTACACAAATTAAATTGACTTGACTATATATATATATATATATATATATACACACACACACACACACACAAAAGTATTGCGACACACCTCTTAATCATTGAATTCAGGTGTTTCATTCAGACCCGTTGCCACAGGTGTATACAATCCAGCAGCTAGCCATGCAGTCTGCATTTACAAACATTTGTGAAAGAATGGGTCGTTCTGAAGAGCTCAGTGAATTCAAGCGTGGTACTGTCATGTGATGCCACCTTTGCAATATGTCAGTTTGTGAAATTTCTTCCCTGCTAGATATTCCGCGGTCAACTATAAGTGGTATTATTGAAAAGTGGAAGCATTTAGGAACAACAGCAACTCAGCCACGACGTGGCAGACCACGTCAAGTCACATAGCAGGTCAACGAGTGCTGAGGTGCAGTGTGTAAAAGTCGCCAACGCTCTGTTGACTCAATAACTGCAGAGTTCCAAACTTCCTCTGGCATTAACATCAGCAGCACAAAAACTGTGTGCAAGGAGCTTCATGGAATGGGTTTCCATGGCCGAGCAGCTGCATGCAAGCCTTACATCACCAAGCACAATGCCAAGCGTCAGATGGAGTGGTGTAAAGCACGCTGCCACTGCACTCTGGAGCAGTGGAAATGTATTCTGTAGAGTGACGAATCACGCTTCTCTATCTGGCAGTCTGATGGACGAGTCTTGGTTTGGTGGATGCCAGGAGAACATTACCTGCCTTGCTGCATTATCCCAACTGTAAAGTTTGGTGGAGGAGGGATAATGGTATGGGGTTGTTTTTCAGGGGTTGGGCTAGGCCCCTTAGTTCCAGTGACGGGAAATCTTAATGCTTCAGCATACGAAGACATTTTTGACAATTCTATGCTTCCAACTTTGTGGGAACAGTTTGGAGAGGGCCCTTTTCTGTCCCAGCATGACTGTGCCCCAGTGCACAAAGCAAGATCCATTAAGACATGGTTGGGTGAGTTTGGTGTGGAAGAACTTGACTGACCCGCACAGAGCCCTGACCTCAACCCCATCGAACATCTTTGGGATGAACTAGAATGGAGATTGTGAGCCAGGTCCTCTCGTCCAACATCAGTGCCTGACCTCACAAATGCTCTTCTGGATGAATGGGCAAAAATTCACATAGACACACTCCAAAATATTGTGGAAAGCCTTTCCAGAAGAGTGGAAGCTGTTATAGCTGCAAATGGGGGATCAACTCCATATTAATGTGTATGGATTTAGAATGGGATGCCATAAAAGCTCCTGTAGTTGTAATGACCAGGTGTCCCTATACTTTTGTCCATATAATGTGTGTGTGTGTGTGTGTATGATTTAAATATATCAAGTGGCTGGGATAGTGTACAGGAACATCTGTACTGAATACAGACTGGAAGTCCCCAAGTCCAAATGGGAGACACCACCAAAGGTGGTTGAGAATGGCAGAGCTAAGATCCTGTGGGACTTCAAGTTCCAGACTGACAAGCAGGTGCTGGCTAACCAACCAGACAGTGTGGTGGTTGACAAGGAACAGAAGACAGCAGTAGTGATCGATGTATTAATCCTGAACAACAGCAACATCAGGAAGAAAGAGCACGAGAAGCTAGAGAAATACCAAGGGCTGAAGGAAGAACTAGATCGGATGTGGAAGGTGAAATCCACCGTAGTCCCAGTAGTAATAGGAGCACTAGGGGCTGTGACCCCCAAACTGGGGGACTGGCTCCAGCAGATTCCAGGAACAACATCTGAGGTCTCTGTCCAGAAGAGTGCGGTTCTAGGAACAACTAAGATACTGCACAGAACCTTCAAACTCCCAGCTTCTCTCTCTCTCTCTCTCTCTCTCTCTCTCTCTCTTTCTATATATTTACATATAGTATATACGTGTGTGTGTGTGTGTGTGTGTATATATATATATACACACACACACACACACACACACACACATATATACCATACGCTATGACATGACAACATGGGCAAAATGAAAAAATATGATTATCATTATTATTATTATTTACAGACAACATACTTTTATAAAGAGACTACTCCAAACTCCCTTCAAAAACAGGACACCAATTTATCCGACATCTCAAGTAATGTTTAAACTGGTTTTGCTGTAGACAAAACATAACTGCTTTGCAGGCACAGTCAGAGTTTGAGAGCGATAATAAATTGGTATAAACCATCAAATCTTGGCACACACCCTGTGCATCAGAAACTCGGCCAATGTTCCCCAGAAAGAAAGACAGACAGATGCTTTGTCACTGTAAGCAAGAATACAAAGGAATTCAACCTCTGCATTTAACCCATCCTATTGTACAGGAGCAGTGGACAGCTGCAGCGCCCGGGGACCAACTCCAGTTCTTCTTTCCATTGCCTTGCTCAGGGGCACAGGCAGGAGTATTAACCCTAACATCCATGTCTTTTTGATGGTGTGAGGAAACCTATGCAGACACGGGGAGAACATGCAAACTCCACACAGAAAGGACATGTGACGGCCTGGGGTTCGAACCCAGGACCTTCTTGCTGTGAGGCAACAGTGCTAACCACTGGGCCACCGTGCCACCCAGATTATAAAGATTATTTGGATGTGGGGATGTTTGTTTTTTTTCCTTCTTTGTTGCATTATAATATTGCTGGGAATTTAACAGTAATGGTGTGTTTTATAAAGTGAAGCTGTCTTCATTATGTGTTTAGTCTTACTCAACACATTGTAGTTCGTTTTTATTGCTTTTTTTTGTATTCAATGTTGGAATGCACATGCGTTTCTACAGCCTAATAAAGAGCTAGGGCATTTGAATAACGAAGGTCATGTTTATATGTAAAACAAGCCAACAAGCCCTACTCTTAATGGAAACCGACTTGTGCAGTGGTGTGTGCATCGGGTCTGATATCATTTGCGCTTGTGTAGCTAGCATGCCATCTAGAAAATTCACTGTTCCCAAGACAATGTCATCATTGTTTCCATTAAAGATTATATGATATCTTATCTGCTGGGGCTGAGGGGTGGGGGGGGTGCAGTAATGTGTCATTGTTTTAGGGACATTGAAAGAACCATTATTTTAAAGGCAGAGTGTGTGAACGCCAACAATTTATCGATCGCTTTAAACAACACCAACGCTTGTGTTGCTGCTTGTGCGCTCCGTTTTATGTAGCGTGGAGGCCGATCACTGTAAATGTCAGCAGCCTGGTGCTGCTGTCGGTAAAAATGGCCTGCTACAGACTCGCAGCCCGAACTGCGTAAAACTTCTCAGCCGATTTAAAGCAATGTCAACGAACGCTCCGCTCAAAAGGACATTGCATCGATGGGTGTCGTTAGGATTTCCTTCCCCTAATTCAGTTTTGATGGAACTGGTGCAGCACTAGTCAGGTCGGGTAAACCTGGAGAGTAATGATGGGGGGGGGGGGGGGGGACCATCACCATCAGTAAGTGTAGCGATTACATTTTGTGGCCATTACTTCGAAGTTGACTTTTCGGCTGTAAATTTCACAAACACAACTCACCCCTCAGTATACTGCAAATATTTCTTTTTCTTTTTTTTCCGTAAGACCTTTTTTTCCAAATTCATCAATATTAGTTAATATTGATTAATAATTAATAGTTTCATATTTGTTCTTTATTCTGGGGTGGCACGGTGGCAGCTGTTGCCTCATAGCAAGAAGGTGCTGGGTTCGAACCCCAGGCCGTCCCAGGTCCTGTCTGTGTGGAGTTTGCATGTTCTCCCCGTGTCTGCTTGGGTTTCCTCCGGGTACCCTGGCTTCGTCCCACCATCAAAAAGCCATGCATGAGGGGGCATCCACGTAGCATAGCGGTCTATTCCATTGCCTACCAACACGGGGATCACCGGTTTGAATCCCCATGTTACCTCCGCCTTGGTCGGGCGTCACTACAGACACAATTAGCCATGTCTGCAGGTGGGAAGCCGGATGTGGGTGTGTGTCCTGGTCGCTGCACTAGCGCCTCCTCTGGTCGGTCAGGGCACCTGTTCATGGGTCTGTCCCCCTGGCGAAACTCCTCACTGTCGGGTGAAAAGCAGTGGCTGGCAACTCCACGTGTATCGGAGGAGACGTGGTAGTCTGCCCTCCCCGGATCAGTAGAAGGGGTGGAGCAGAGACCGGGACAGCTCAGTACAGTGGGGTAATTGGCCGGGTACAATTGGGGAGAAAAGGGGGGGGGTGGAAAGACATACATGTTAGGGTTAATACTCCTGCCTGTGCCCCTCGGCAAGGCAATGGAAAGAAGAACTGGAATTGGTCCCTGGGTGCTGCAGCTGCCCACTGCTCCTATACAGTAGGATTGGTTAAACGCAGAGAACACACTCATTGTAACCTACAATGACAAAATAATGTGGCTTTCTTCTTTCTTTCTTTTATTTTAATATTCAAGTCATTCTGAATTTGTATACCATGCAAACATCCATGGATACGGAGAAGGCCTCATGTAAAGCTCTGCAAACCCGCTTCCACACTGCCCATGCAGGTCAGTGTATACCAGCGGTTTAATGTCATTTATATATGTCATGCAGAGGAAACTGCAACATTTTCCCACCTCTTAAAACATTTAATCATTATTCCTTTGTTTGAAAAGGTAATAAAGATCATCCAAGAGTTGTTAAATGTCAAAATTAATTTAGATTGGATACTTCAGCTGCGAGGCTCTTGCTTATCACAAGTAGGTAGAGTTGCTAATGTGCAAGTGTGTGGGTAGCAGAGTGACTTGGTTTAGAGGTTATAAACAGAGGTTCTTCTAAAGTGGCTACACAGGTGAACAAAACAGATAAGACAGAAAGGTGCCCCAGCCATAACCACATTTATCATCGTACTTACCCGCAACATGGGAGATCAATTTAAGAAAGAAAGTAACCCAAAGGAGTTACAACATATTAGGGGGCGTCCGCGTATAGCGTGGTGGTCTTTTCTGTTGCCTACCAACAGGGGGATCACCTGTTCGAATCCCCGTGTTCCCTCCGGCTTGGGCGTCCCTACAGACACAATAGGCCGTGTCTGCGGGTGGGAAGCCGGATGTGGGTATGTGTCCTGGTCGCTGCACTAGCGCCTCCTCTGGTCGGTCAGGGCACCTGTTCAGGGGAGGGGGGGGAACTGGGGGGACGCGCTACGTCCCCCTGATGAAACTCCTCACTGTCAGGTGAAAAGAAGCAGCCGGCGACTCCACATGTATCGGAGGAGGCATGTGGTAGTCTGCAGCCCTCCCCAGATATAAAAAAAAGGCAAAATTATCGTCAAATTAACTTTCCATTTGTCAAAACTGGCTTTGTTTCTCCGTAGGGTCCCTCCCAGCCACATCAGGCTAGACTGTACAGTGTTTTCATGGGGGCAGCTGAACACCTCAGCAAATGTTTGTTCCAAGAAGGCCTGCAGCTACAGCCATTACTACTTTCACAAGGCGGTGAAGGAACATTTAATCTGAGGGGGAAATGTTCCTGATATTTTTCATCTACCGTGCACTGAGCCCTCTCTGCCCTTGAGCCAGGTTTCATTATTTTACTGACGGTTAATGGGGGAGGTGTGTATCACAACATGCAGACAGAAGATACATCTCCATCAATCTCCCTTACTTATCTCCTAATTTTTTTTTTGTAATCTTTCTACTATCTCCCCATCACCAAGGTGAAGCTAAATCAACACTTTGGTACACACACGGCGATATAAAGGGACATCCCCCCCAAGCTTCCGAGTCAGGAATCGACTGCTCGCTCGCGGTAACCTCCTGAAGGTCAATTTTCATCTTTTGAGTCTTTGCTGGGTGGTTTCTTCAGACAGAGGTCATCACGACACATTGTTTTCTCAAAGGCATCCATCAAAGCCATCTCCATTGGCATTGATTGCCTTTGCTCATTAAGTAGTCCTCTGAAGATCACTGTGGCCCTATTACCCCCCCCCCAAACCACCACCACCAACACCACACACCCAGAGAAAACAACTAACAAAACACACATCCCTCTCTCAGTGTGCTTTAATGCTACAACAGCAACTGTATGAACAGATGGAAGTTTGCAAAATGTGACTCATTAAAATAACAAAGGGGGAAGTCGATATTTTCATCTGAATTACCGGGGGATGTTTGAACAGGTGGAAGAAAAATGTTCAATTTTCTACCGCCACTTGCACATGTTATCCCAAATTAAGTTTAAAAATCCAAAGATGACTGTCAAAGTATCTCTCGCACCTCTTAGCAATTCAAATTTCGACACAGTTTAGTTTATTAAATTGCACTGGGGACACCGTGCCGGGCGCGTCATGGGGGAAACTGATGACATTAATATGGAGATAGCGTTTAAAAACCTGAAATCATGTTAAAATAAACTGTAGGGGACAAGTGTATATTGAGTGTGTATGATTAATTCAACAACATATGCTTTCCCAAAGATACCATTTATTATACTATATAATTTATCTGTACTATATGATTTGCAGTGACTTGTGGGAGCGCCTAAATTGGCGGTGAGTTGTAGTCTGACATTTATGATGCGTTGAATATTTATTCCATTTAAACAACAGACTTTATTAACTGCTTCATGATGTAACAAACATTGCACAGATAGATAGATAGATAGGTAGGTAGGTAGGTAGGTAGGTAGGTAGGTAGGCAGGCAGGCAGGCAGGCAGGCAGGCAGGCAGGCAGACAGACAGACAGACAGACAGACAGACAGACAGACAGACAGACAGACAGACAGACAGACAGACAGACAGACAGACAGACAGACAGACAGACAGACAGATAGATAGATAGATAGATAGATAGATAGATAGATAGATAGATAGGTAAGTCGCCCAGTAGCTGTTGCCAAATACTTAATGGCACATCTCTCATATGGAAACAACTTTTCTGAGGCAGGTGAATTGTTTTGTCTGGGTTTTGTTGTTGTTGTTGTTGTTTTGCTCTTGTGACCTTGACCAAGTCTTTATGCAGGTAACACAGAGTGTGGAAGGGACAACATAAACTAATAGGAAGTAGACACAAGTACCAGTTAAGATTTTCAAAGATTGTTTTCATCTGAACCAGGATTTCTTTTAAATCAATAATGCCAGGGATGCCTGATTGCACTCTGATAGGAATGCAATTGAATGGTGACTTCAATGCAACTTGAATCAATGCTATTTGTCGATCCAGGAAATTACTTGTGTCTTGAAACCCGAGAGCGTAACAAGAAAGAAATACCCTGCCAATGGCATTTGGTTAACAGAAAATTGTCTGCAGTTTCAGACCTTCTGAGTCCTCGGGTGTACAGGCTCAACTTTACAAGATTACCGGCGCACAAGTTGACGCTGTAGTGGTTAAGATATGTTTCTTTGAGTTGAGCTGATATTCTTCAATCATCTCTCTCCTACCTGTAGAGATCAAATAATATAAAACACACACACATACGCACACACACATACACACTTTGTGTCTTGCACGCCACACACACCAAAGCCATCCTGACTGTCCATTCTCCGTGGCACCGTGAGCAGTCGTATGCGGGCCCACCGTGTCATATTTGACTTTGGCACAGCCAGGTTTGCAAAGATAGAAAGAAAAAAAAAGGAATGGGGACAGGAGAAGACGAGCCAGAAAAGTAGATTCAAATGGATCAAGTAGCTGGCAGGAAGACACATCGTCTAACGTGGCTGAAGAAGTGGGTATTTTTAGGACCCACGGCCACTGTTATTTGGCACTGTCACAAGAAGAAAGGCAATGTCACTGCAAACACAAAGAATGAAAAGCGAAAGAGGGAGTGTGTGTGTGAGAGAGGGAGAGAAAGAGAGAGAGAGGGAGAAGGGAGAGAGAGAGGGAGAAGGGAGAGAGAGAGAGAGAGAGAGAGGGAGAGGGAGAGAACAATAATAAACTGTCATTGAAGGGACCTTTGGTGTAAGATAACTGGTGGAGGAGACGGGAGCACAGCATGGGTCCCTGGAGGTCATTACACACACCCCATAACTTCAGGACAATGAAGAAAGTTTTTTTTTGCTAATTTTGGACAGTGCTTTAATGCCTCCCTTGGCCACTGATGTCAGTGCAGTGACATAAATCCTCAGATTGGGAGTGCGGTGCAGAGATCCCAACAGTTATGTTCAGATGATTGGAAACATTTAACACAATTGTTCCTTATTCTTGCTGTAGTAGATAAGCAACTACCACGGTAATATGCTCTAGTGATGAATTTAAAACTGCTATTTTAGTAGAATTAATTCATTTTAACTATAATCTGAATTCTATACTCTTATTCAGGAAGAAAAAAACAGTTACAGACGCTTAACAGTGAAACACACCATAAAACACAATGAAACAGCATGCACATAACATGAATGCACAACATAACACTTACCACCCACAACATATACTCTCCCTATGCAACCCAGTTCCATGCCATAGCGTGTAGTACACACTCCGGTCCACTAGAGCAGTGTTTCTCAACCGGGGGTCCGCGGACCCCTAGTGGTCCGTGGTGTAATTGCAAGGGGTCCGTGAAAATAAAATATCTTTAAAAAAAGATCCTATCACATTTATAGAAATAGGATTATTTTACTCAAATGTGACTGAGACCTTTATCTACCTAAACTATAAAGGGTAACAGGACTTTTTTCTCTAATTACATCTGTTTCACAAGTGTAATTTATTGTATTTTAATAAGAGATCTCGCTCCCGTTTGCATTGTTAAAAGTTACTGCATAAAAATTCTGTTGTTACATATATCTGAAAGTTACTGCATAAGAATTCTGTTTTGTTACATATATCTGAAAGTTACTGCATAAGAATTCTGTTTTGTTAACTACATCTAAGTTACAACTGAAAGCTCTTATTTTTGCCCCAAAGAGTGAATAAATGCTATAATGCAATTTAAAATGCAGTTTCTACTGTTTCTATCAAATTGCAACCCCCTCCCCCAAGATCAGGTGGAGGGGTCCTCAGGGTAGATCAAAAATACGCAGGGGGTCCAGGACCCCAAAAAGGTTGAGAACCACTGCACTAGAGGATACCGTGTCAGTGTCACGTTTTGCATCTCGTGGGCGTGAGAGGCTTTTTTGGGGGGGAGGGGGGTATTTTTTTCTATTGGTCTGCGTCCAAGCCACGTGACTGTCGAGCTTTTGCAAAAACAGGAAATGGCGGACATTCCTTTTAAAGGCGTGTTCCCTTGTTTTCGCGCGCCAAGTGTGCGTGCGCAGATTGTGAGGCAAAAAGGGGCCGCGAGTCTTGCGTTTGTAAACGTTGCTACGTTCATTTGGAAGAGATCATCACGGAGAAACTGATTTAAAACGAAAGGAAACGCCCCACAGTTGCCGAGCTGTCGGTTGTACAAATCGCGAGGACGGTCAAAACAAGCGTCTGCGTTTTAGCGCATGCCGAAAGGGAAAACGCCAACCGAAAAACGAAGAAGACAGGCGTGGATTCACGCGACCCGTCGGGAGGACCGGAAGACGTGGTCAGAAGAGCAAATATAAGACGCGAAGATTTGCGGAGAACATCTCCTATCTGGTATGCACCCTTTTCTTACACAAATAAGGATTATGGTTGATCATACGTAAGTAACAGCTCTGAATTTGAGACTGCCCTAGTAGAGCAACTGCCCAACCCAAGTGTGAGGTGTTAATGCCTAGACCTCCTCCAGTCTGACACCGAGTCCATCAGCTTTCTTGTGTCATGATGTTTGAGGTCATAATTTGACTCCAGCCTCGATCTCATCACCGTACAAACAATTCAACTTTTACTGAATAAAAACAATTCAACTGTACAAACGATTAAATTACGAGGGCTTACCTCTGATTTGATGAAGCGAAACTTGTTTTCCTTCGGTAACGGATGGTAAAAGCAGTCTTGGACGTGTCCACCAGCAGAGTAAGCGTCTAAAGACTTGTATGCCTTGCTTGATTCTTCCGTAGATATACTTGGTGTGTCTATGAGCTGTTCGGTCACATCCCTCCAGCCGATGTTTGGCGACTTCGTGACGTCACTTGTGCCCTGAGCTTCAGCAAGCATAAGCGGATCGGGAAGCTTTTCTCCAGTGCTTAGCGTGAGTTTCGACTCGTAACGCTTTCTGTCTTCCTTGCTTAGACCTTCAACGTATTCTGAGATTTCCATTTTCTCAAATGTCCAACTTTTGTCCGTTTAATTTTCAGCTTTATACGCGTTCATCTGTGAGTTTCATGCTCGTTTCTCGGTCAATGTTTTGCCACACTTTCTGCGCGCGCATCTTGTTTACAGAGCAGCGTTTACGTCACGCGATAAGGGGTCTATTGAAAGAATAGCCAACAGTTACATAGGATAACACAAATAACACAACAGCTCAGATAACTACACAATGCACAGACAACAATTCAAACAACATGCAAACTACTTGGGTTCAGCGATAGAGCTACCACTGCAAGCCCCATAGCAACGATAGAAAACATTGTATTCCAAAGATTTTCTAGTGAGACCTGAAAGAATCATATAATACAGTCACTGAACGAAGGTTATGAAAATAAAATGCACATTGCTTGCTAGAAATCTTATCAAAATGCTTTTTAGTGCCAAAATTATTATTGCATGTTCCATTAAGAATAAAAGGAAAGTCAGCTATTACTTTTTCTTTTCGCAGATAGAAACTTGACAGTCACATGATGTGGACACAGGCTCCGCCACCATTGGCTATGAGTTGAAATGTCGATATGAAACGTGTATTTGGTTCAGAAACGTCAGGATTTTAATATATCATTGGTTTGCAGAAACAAAAAAAGTGCCAACATCTTATTGTGGCGACTGGCTTGTTCGGACCTAACCCTAACCCAAGCATTTCAGGCTCCGTACCTGTAGTAATCTGAATGGTCAGCAGGACTGCAATATGTAAAGGTGGCTTATTTATAAACAAACAAACAAAATTAAAAGATAAACTGAGATGCTCTGGCCGTGAGTATAAAAAGCCTTTATTAAACACTGGCTGCATGCCTACGTGTTTCAACTGCAAAGTCTTCATCAGAGTATACCAAACAGACACAGGTGTGCACATTTAGCAGGTAGAGAGAAAGGTGTGAGCGGTTACATGACTTGGCCCCCACCACTCAAGAGGTACAAAATAGGAGCCCATACTCAAAAAAAAAAATGGTGCCGTGGTTAGCGTGATCACCTCACAGCAAGAAGGTCCTGGGTTCGAGCCCCGGGGTAGTCCAACCTTGGGGGTCGTCCCGGGTTGTCCTCTGTGTGGAGTTTGCATGATCTTCTTGTGTCTGTGTGGGTTTCCTCCGGGTGCTCCAGTTTCCTCCCACAGTCCAAAGAGATGTAGGTCAGGTGAATCGGCCATACTTAAATTGCCTCTGTGTGATGGCTCGGTGACCTGTCCAGGGTGTCTCCCCGCCTGCCGCCCAATGACTGCTGGGATGGGCTCCAGCATGCCCGTGACCCTGAGAGCAGGATAAGTGGTTCGGATAATGGATGGATGGCTGGATGGATGGACAGTTCAAATGACCATTTATACAAAAAGCAATAGGAAGGAGTACAATAAGAAAAAGGAAAAAAGGAAAATTATTGCTATACTAAGGATATATACAATAATCTACTACTACTTTCGGCTGCTCCCATTAGGGGTCGCCACAGCGGATCATCCGTTTCCATTTCTTCTGCGTCTTCCACTGTCACACCAGCCACCTGCATGTCCTCCCTCACCACATCCATAAACCTCCTCTTTGGCCTTCCTCTTCTCCTCTTCCCTGGCAGCTCCATATTCAGCATCCTTCTCCCAATATACCCAGCATCTCTCCTCCACACATGTCCAAACCATATCAATCTTGCCTCTCTTGCTTTGTCTCTAAACCGTCCAACCTGATCTGTCCCTCTGATATAATTGTTCCTAATCCTGTCCTTCTTCTTTACTCCCAGTGAAAATCTTAGCATCTTCAACTCTACCACCTCCAGCTCCACCTATATATACAAGAATAATAACAAAGATATATACAAGAATAATAATTGCAAAACACTGTGCAGAGAACCAGTAAGCTTACATAAAGATACCCATGTGTGCACGCTCACACACTCAAGACAAGAGACAAGAGACGGACGGAGGCATTCATATACACCGATAAAAGACTTGTGTGTGTGTGTGTGTGTGTGTGTGTGTGTGTGTGTGTGTGTGTGTGTGTGTGTGTGTCATAGCAACAGTGATACACCTTGAATCTAGAAGAAAGGGGAAAAGCCCACATCTCCATTAAGGCCTGGAAATGTGGTGGCCTTTAATTTAATAATCCACCAGGTCTCCCTTTGAAGAAAATGCTGGCGCCCCCCCCCCCCCCTTATATTCTTTGGGATAACCTTGATGGCAATCACTCTCAGGGAGTTTGGGTTGGTGTGGACTGCTTATTTAAAATGCTGAGCCATAGGGTAGTTAGGGTTTTCATTTCTTATGGCATGTTTTGTGTTCTGCCAGTCTATCATGAAGTCAGCATTTAGTGTGGCACGCGTAGAAACATCGGCACTCACCGTCCAATCTATGAACAGCATACATGGTGTTACAGTTGGCAAAGTCTTTACAGTAGAGGATCTTCTGGCTGAAGATATCCATGAATGAATTTCCACGGGCAATATTATCACAATGGTTACATGAGCCACATCTGTAAGTACCCCGTAGGTTTTGGAAGCCAGCAGGAAGGTTTTGAGGGAGGGAGATAGCTCCACGTAGGTTTGTCCTTAAGAATGAGTGTCCTTTATGAGGCGTGTGGGTAGCGAAGTGATCTATTCCATTGCCTACCAACACGGGGATCGCTGGTTCGAATCCCCGTGTTACCTCCGGCTTGGTCAGGTGTCTCTACAGACACAATTGGCTGTGTCTGCGGGTGGGAAGCTGGATGTGGGTATGTGTCCTGGTCGCTGTGCTAGCACCTTCTCTGGTTGGTCGGGGCGCCTGTTCACGGGGGAGGGAGAACTGGGGGAAATAGAATGATCCTCCCACGCGCTATGTCCCCCTGGCGAAACTCTTTATTGTCAGGTGAAAAGAAGCGGCTGGCGACACCACACGTATCGGAGGAAGCATGTGGCGGTAGTCTGCAGCCCTCCCCAGCTCGGCAGAGGGGGTGGAGCAGTGACTGGGATGGCTTGGAAGAGTGGGGTAATTGGATGGGTACAACTGGGGAGAAAAAGAGGGAAAAATCCAAAGAAAAAAAAGAAGAAAGAATGGATGTCCTCCTAAAGGAGAAATAGGGGGCTCTGAAAACTCTGAACCGAAGGAGGGGTTGCTGTGGAGAGTACACCAGTTCTTACTAATGACTCATCTAATGTTGAGAGCTAGAGTACTATACTGTGTTGTAAAAAAAATCTTATTAGATTTGTGTGGTGATGGGTCTTTTTAAATAGTTTCCTTCTCTCTAGACTTAGATTTCCCCAGTGCTCTGTCAAGGTCATTTTTTTTCTTATATCTCCTGCGCTGAAACCGTTGGTGCGTGTCGTTAGCTTGAGAGTCAAAGTCTGCATCAGAGTCACAAATTCTGCATAGTCTTTGGAACTGGCCACAAGGGATATTAGAAACAAGACTGTAAGATGGTATTTCTATCTGTGGCTTTCCTAAAAATGGAAGTGTGTAGTAGGCCTTGCTCATCCACTGAGATTTTGAGATCCAAAAAAAATAATCTCTGACAGACTGTACTCCAAGCTGAGCCTTATATTGGGGCTGGACGAGTTAAGGAACTGATGGAAATTGATCAGCTGCTCTACAGAGCCTGAAGAAATGAGGGGGGAAAAAATCAATATATCTCCTATATGACCTAATCCTCTGTCTGAATGGGTTTAAGTGGCCAAAGATGTATCTGTCTTCCCATAGGCCCATAAAAAGGCCTGCAAAATGAGGAGCATATGCTGCCTCCATGGCTCTCCCCATTTTCTGATGAAAAAGCTTTTCCTGGAATAAGAAAAATATATATATTGTTGTTCAGGGTCCATTTGGTAAGATCAGCAATGAATTCTGTTGGAGGTGTGGCATTAGGTCTTTTATCCAGGGTCTGCCCTAAAGCCTCCAGACCCCGCTCATGGTCAATGTAGTGTTTCAACATCCATTGTAACCAAATATGCTTTGTCATCACTTTGTGTCTCATCCAATTTAGTGAGAACATGTGTGGTGTCACGAATGTAAGCAGGCAGAGCCATGGTGAGGAGCTTGATGTGAAAACCAACATATTTAGATGCTGGCTCTTTTCTGGACCCGATTCCACCAATGGGCTCCCATGGGGCTGCATGAGATTCTTATGAATCTTCGGTAACATGTAAAATGTAGACATCTAGGGGGGGAGGGGGAACTGCTGGGAATAACATGATCCTCCAGCGCGTTACATCCTCCTGGTGAAACTCCTCACTGCCAGGTGAAAAGAAGCAGCTGGCAACTCCACATGTATCGGAGGAGGTATGTGGTAGTCTGCAGCCCTCCCTGGATCAGCAGAGGGGGTGGAGCAGCAACTGGGGTGGCTCGGAAGAGTGGGGTAATTGGCCAGATACAATTGGGGTGAAAGAAAGGGGGGAAAATTCCCAACAAAAAAAAAAGACCCTGCTATGACCTATTAAGTTGTCACATTACAATAGCTGTCTTTTGAGCTTGGAAATGGCCTTCACCTTCTTATTTGGTTTAAGACCACCTATTTTCATTTGAACCATGTTTTTTTTTTCTGGATTTGCTGTGACTTCTATCGAAACAGATATGAGAGGACCAAGTAGTAATATATAATACGTTTTATTTATATAAAACTTTTCAAGAACCACATGTGCTTCATAGAGGGAATCGTAATACAAATAATCAGAATCATATCTGTTGCAAAGTGTTTAAAGAGCATACAAGGGAATTGACTGGGTATGTTGGTGCATGAGGGAAAAATTAACAGCAACAGTAAGGTAAACATTGCTATTGCTGTGGGGAAAAAGCTGTTCTTGTGGTACCAGGTTCTGGATTTTATAGACCTTAACCTCTTGCCAGAGGCGAGTGTTTTGAAGAGACCATGGCCTGGGTGGGAAGGGTCGACCATGGTCTTTCCTGCTCGCCTCAGTGTCCTTGAGGCGTACAGGTCATGGAGGGTTTGCAGGTGGCAGCCAATCGCCCTCCCAGCAGAGCGACTGATACTCTGCAGTCTGCTCTTGTCCTTGGCAGTGGCAGCAGTGTACCAGATAGTGATGGGGGAGGTGAGGGTGGACTCTGATGGCGGTGTAAAACTGCACTGTAATTGGCTTTGGCAGGTTGAACTACTTCAACTGCCGCAGGAAGTAACAACCTCTTCTTCTTCTTCTTTTGGCTTTTTCCCTGTTTCCCAGGGGTTGCCACAGCGGGTTTGATAGTTTCCATCGGTACCCCGTGAGGGCACAGCACCGATGGCGGTTGTTTACTGATCCTGTATTGCTTGTCAATCTGCATACTGATTTGGCAAAATTTGACATGAGATGCCCTTCCTGACACAACCACTAACCCTATGGACGGGGGCACAGGTAAAACACTGGATGCCATCCCAGTATTCATGGACTCAAGCTCATGCCTGTTGCCATAGGAAGTACATATAGGAAGTACAACCTCTGCTGTGCCCTTTTGGTTAGGAATGCAGGGTTGCTGATGTTCAGCTCCCACTTGAGGTCCTGGGTGATGATGGTGCCCAGGAAGCAAAAGGATTCCACAGTGTTGACAGGGGAGCCACACAGGTTGATTGGGGCGAGTGGGGCTGGGTACTTTCAGAAGTCCACAACCATCTCCACTGTCTTTAGAGTGTTGCACTCCAAGTTGTTTTGGTCACACGGGGACACCAGATGATCAATCTCCCACCTGTAGGTGGATTCATCCCTACCAGAGATGAGCCCAATTCAACAGCAATCTCCAGGAGCTTGACTGACTGGTGACTGGAGGTGTAGATGTTTGTTTGTATACAGGGAGAATAGTAGAGGGGAAAGGATACAGCCTTGAGGGGAACTGGTGCTGATGAACCGGGAGTCAGAGACGTGTTTCCCCAGCTTCACGTGCTGCTTCCTGTCAGGTAGGAAGTTGGTGATCCACCGACAGGTGGAGTCAGGCACATGCAGTTGGGAGAGCTTGTCATGCAACAGATCCAGGATGATGGTGTTGAAGGCGGAGCTGGAATCCATAAACAGGATCCTGGCATAGATTCATGCAGAGTCCAGGGTCTGGAAGATGAAGTGGAGTGCCATGTTTATTGCATTGTCCACAGACCTGTTGGCTCTGTAGGCAAACTGCAGGGGTTCCAGGAATGGGTTGGTGATGGTTTTAAGGTGGGACAGTACAAGGCACTAAAAATACTTCATTACCACAGAGGTGAAGTTGACGGGTCTGTAGTCATTGAGTCCTGTGGGCCTTGTTTTTTTTGGGATGGGGATGATGGTGGAGGTCTTTAAGCAGGCTGGTACATGGCATGTCTCCAGTGAGGTGTTAAAAATGTCTGTGAACACCGGAGACAGCTGACTGGCACAGTGCTTCGGGGTGGAAGGAGAAACAGAATCTGGTCCAGCTGCTTTGCAAGGGTTCTGTCTCTTGAACAACCTGTTAACGTCCCTCTCCAGAATGGAGGAGGGGGCCTCCAAGGTGGGCAGTTGTGCAGAGACCTGGGCCCCTGATGAGGTGGGGAAGGAGGAGCTGGTGGTCTGGAGCTGGTGGGTGGAGTCATAGGGGATGGTGCCAGGACTGACCCATTGTCTTTCAAATTGACAATAGTACTCATTCAGATCATTGGCCAGGCACAAGTCATTAGTGGAGTGGGGGGCTTTCAGTTTGTATTTGAAGTTTTGACAAAATGAAGAGAGACTTAAATATAGATTAAAGGACTGTTAACTTGATAGAGTGAAGTTGTGCAAGTAGGCCTACCTAAGGCTATGAGAGCTTAAGCAGTACTTAAACAGGAAACACCTCTACATCAACTTATTTTGAAATAAAGACTTGACATAATTCACATCAATCAGTATTTTCTGTGACAGCACCAGGGCTTCAGCTGCATCCACTTAATCAGCGTCTCTTTTTTGTCAAATGTATTACTATATAGGAATTGAATATGGTGCACATTCATCGCTAGAAATGTTATCAAAACTCATTTTCATGCCAAAACTATTTTAAAATATTGCATCCACTGAGAATAAAAGGAATGTCAGCAATTTTTGTTTTTGTATGAAGAAAGTTGACAGTCACGTGACATGGACGCAGGTCAATAGAAAAGAACAGGCCTCAAATAAAACGTAGGCATTTCACACCCATGAGAGGCAACACATGACACTGATACAGTATCATCTGGACCGGCATGTGTATTACATGCTTTGGTGTGATACTGGGCTGGACTATTATAAAGGTATTGATAAAATGCAATAATAAAATGCAATAATTTTGTTTCTCAGTGTAGGATTAAATTAAATTAAATTCAATTCAGTTTACTGTCACTAAAAACAATGTGCAGGCACATGTTAAAAATAAAATAAGGGCTGCAGCTTCACCAAACAGTGCAAGACAGACATAGACAAACACAGCAAACACAGTATAAGATATATACAGATGAAAACCAAAAGCTAAAAATAAGTTAAAAAAGAGCATGAGTACAAAAATATTTAGAAATATCCACAGACGTTCAGAGGGTAGCCAGGCTCAGGTGGGCAACAGCTTGGGGAAAGAAGCTGTTTTTGAGCCTGGTAGTGTGGACTCTGAGGCTCCTGTAGCACCTCCCAGAGTGCAGGGGGGAGAACAGTCCATGGTTGGGGTGGGTGGGATCTCTGCTGATAGTGAGACCCCTTCGAAGGCAGCATTTGTGATCAGTGTCTTTTATGGCTGGGAGCTAGGTACCGGTGACATGCTGAGCCGCCTTGATGACCCATTGCAGGGTTTTCTGGTCTACTGATGTGCAGTTGTCATACCACATTGAGATGCAGCTTGTCAGGATGCTCTTTATGGTGCAGTGGTAGAAGTTGGTGAGAATTTCGGTGGATAGACAGGTGCTCCTCAGCCTCCTCAGGAAATGCAGGCGTTGGGCCTTTTTCACAAGGGCCTGGGTGTTTGATGTCCAGGAGAGTTCCTCGTTGATGTAGACTCCAAGGAATTTAAAGCTGGAGACACGTTACACTTCCACCCCATTGATGTGTATGGGTGAGGGGGGGGGTGGCTGCAGCTTCTAGACCTCCTGAAGTCCACAATCAGCTCAGCTCCTTCATCTTCTGCACATTGAAGACAAACTTCATACAGAATGAGATGCTACATGACTTAATTTGCAAAATGCATTAACTGCAGTGGTGGTAAATTTAATTAATTATTAACTTAATTCTTTACCTTATTGATTTTAGGCTTTGTAAAAGCCAGGTGGCTATTCTTTTTTTCTCTGTTGCAGATCTTTCTTTTTGTGTCAACTACATTGACAGGGATTAATGGTGACAGGCATGGGCGTAAGTCCATGAATACTGGGATGTCATCCAGCGCTTTACCTGTGCCCCTGTCCATAGGGTTAGTGGTTGTGTCAGAAAGGGCATCCGATGCAAGCGCGTAGGAGAAAGTTTTATAATTGGGGGATGCGGGGCAAAACCATGTAGGGGGGTCCGGGGGCACGCTCCCCCAGAATTTTTTTTTAAAACAGTTTTAAACTGCCATTTTACAACAGTTTTCAACAAAGAAAAAACATGTTTCATGGCCATATGATAAGGCCTCCTTCAGAAGATTGTATTGATAATAAAGAGTATAGAACAGTGCAAGAAAGCCATATGCAAGAAAGTGCAACAAAATATGCATTTAACCTGCCTGTAATGCAAACTGTAAATGCTGTACAGCCTGATAAGATCAGGTTGCTGTACTGTATGCAATGTTTTCATTTCTCATATTAAGCTTAACTAGCTAGCAGTTACCCAACAGCTTAGTAACACATTATGAAGTTACCAAACTACCAAAACACAGTTCTCTGAAATGAATTTAAATGCTATATAAAACATTGTATTCACAATAAGATTAATCTAATCTGTTCTATATTAACATTATGACCTTTAGAATTTATTTGCGTGTGACTATCACAACATCTCTGCTAGCTAAAGTTAGCCTTCCCACTCACTGACTAGCATTGACAGGAGTTAGCAAAAATACATTTACTTAATTAAATACATATGTTTCAACCTCTGGTTTCATCACAACGACATGCTTATCTCTTAAAATGGGTAAGTACACTTTGTTTGTGAGGGAATTTACAAACCTGTGAGTGATGATTGATTGAGGAGGATTCATCATCACTGCCTTGAAAAGTTGTGAGTGAGACATGATCAAGCTAGATATTTGGAAAAGAAGTGCGGGGTAAAACTTGGCGACAAAAGAACAGAATACTTCACTCAAGGGCGCGGGGCGAGACAAGGCTGCAGTTTGAGTCCAACCCTGTTCAATATCTATATCAATTAGTTAGCAGTGTTACTGGAACAATCTGCAGCTCCTGGCCTCACCCTAAGCAACACAGAAGTTAAATTTTTGCTCTATGCAGATGAACTGGTGCTGCTGTCACCTACAGAACAGGGTCTACAGCAGCATCTGGATCTGCTAGAGAAATACTGTCAGAACTGGGCCCTGGCAGTAAACTTAAAAAAGACAAAAATTATTATCTTCCAGAAGAAGCCCAGGTGTCAGGAAAGTAGACACCTATTTACTCTAGGTAACACCACCCTAAAGCACACATTAAATTATGATTACCTGGGAATGAAAATCAGTGCCCCGGGAAGTTTTTTGTCTGGCAGTGAACGATCTTAAAGAGAAAGCTCAAAGAGCTTTCTATGCAATAAAAATAAAATTATATAAAACTGACATCCCAATTAAAATCTGGTCCAAAATCTTTGACAGTGTCATCCTGCCCATTGCAGTATATGGAAGTGAAGTATGGGGTCCACTCAGTCAGCAAGACTACACTAGATGGGACAAACATCCAATAGAAGCCCTGCCTGCAGAATTCTGTCGAAAATTGCTAAATGTACGAAGAAAGACACCAACAAATGCATGCAGGGCAGAATTAGGCCATTTTCCATTGATAATAAATCTCCAAAAAAGATCACTTAAATTCTGGATGCACCTTAAATCAAGTCCCCGAGACACATTGCAGTTTAAAGCATTCCAAATCGAAGAGCTAAAAAAGAGTCCCCTCAGTCAGCTGGTTCTGAAATTAACTAACCCCATAACCACTAACATAGATGAGTTTCAGACTAGCACTGCCAACCAACCACAGATTAGAGTAAACCAAATCATCAAACAATGTAAAAACTCATATTTGGAACATTGGGACATAGAAACCAAATTACAACACAAATTAGAATGTTATCAGGCCCTAAAAAGAGAATACAAATTGGCGGACTATCTCTCCACGGTCAGAGACAGTAAGCAGAGACACATCCTCACCAAGTACAGGTTCAGTGACCACAGTCTAGCCACTGAAAAGGGCAGACACAAAAAATCTTGGCTACCACAAGAGCAAAGAATATGTGGTCACAATACGGCAGGTTAGGTCGAGACAGAGATGCACTTCCTCCTAAATTGTGAGAAATTCCAGAACATAAGAGAAAAATACCAGGAAATTTTTGAAAACCAGCTTCCAAAATTTCTATTCCTGGATGAGAAAGAACAATGGCCACTTATTTTAGGAGAGGGCCAAAGTGTACACCTCGCAGCACAATATGTGTCAGAATGCCATAGCCTAAGGTCAGTGAGTGACAAAAACACTCTCAATTACTGTTCGAACTACTGTTCCAATTGCTGTCAGTTGCTGTTCAAGTGCTGTTCTATGTTTCTGCCAGTTCTATTTATTCCTTTTTCCATTTGTTTTAATTTAAAAAAAATATATTTGTTTGGTACTTTGTTGAGCTGTTTTGCTGTCACCTGCTTTGGCAACATTGTAATTAATGCAGTCATGCCAGTAAGGCATCATTGAATTGAACTGAACTGAACTGAATTGAATTGAATTGAATGGAATGGAATGGAATGCCACTGCCACTTCACCACAGTCACGTCTCAGCAGGCCGCCGCCAGTACCAAAGACATGGGGAGGAGCAGGGGATTTTTGTTGTTGTTGTTAATAGCTAATAATTTTACATATTGTGGGATATGAATGACATGAATGCTGGCACATACATACAGGGAGTATATCCATCCATCCATTATCCGAACCGCTTATCCTGCTCTCAGGGACGCTGGAGCCTATCCCAGCAGTCATTGGGCGGCAGGCGGGGAGACACCCTGGACAGGCCACCAGGCAATCACACAGGGGCAACACACACACGCACACATGCACGCACGCACGCACGCACGCACACACGCACATGCACACACACACACACACACACACACACACACACACATTCATACCTAGGAGCAATTTAGTATGGCTGATCATATGATCTACATATAGTACATGTCTTTGGACTATGGGAGGAAACCGGGGTTCCCGGAGGAAACCCACGCAGACACAGGGAGAACATGCAAATTCCACACAGAGGACAACCCGGAACAACCATGAAAGGTTGGACTAGCATGGGGCTCGAACCCAAAACCCACTTGCTGTGAGGTGGCCACGCTAACCACTGTGCCCCCGTGCCGCCACAGGGAGCATATGTCCAATATTATCAACTCCCATATTTTCATAATGTGTGTGTGTGTGGTGTTAGTGTGTGTGTGTGTGTGTGTGTTTGTGTGTGTTAGTTAGTTAGTTAGTGTAGATAGCGGGACCGAAAACTAAAGCACTTATGATCCTAATTCTTTTTGGAGGTGGTAGGTATTGTCTCAGAGAGTAAGAGAAAAATCTCAAAAAAATAAAATTATGCATAATTATGCATAAATGTGCAAAATATGCATTTTTTTTAAAAATGGCTAAAAACCACTTTTCTTGGCATTTCAGGTGATTCTGAGCATCTTTGATTTTTTCACCTATATAAAAAAAAAATTTCTGGGACTTAAATGTTTTGGCATTATGCAAAATATGCATTTTTGCAAAAATGCACTTATGATCCTAATTTTTTTTGGAGGTGGTAGGTATTGTTCCAGAGAGGACCAGAAAAATAGCAGGAAATTAAAATAATTATGCATAATTATGCATAATTATGCATTTTCTAAAAATGGCTAAAAACCACTTTTCTCAGCATTTCAGATGATTCTGAGCATTTAGGGGGAGGGAGTTGGAGTGGGGGGGGGTTTAGGGGCAGGGGGAAGGCGGTTAGCTGGCAGGATGAAGAGGAGGGAGATTTAGACGGGTGAATAACCAAACCGCTACATTGTAGCGGGGTTCTTCTAGTATATAAATATATCAAGTAGTGGATGTTCTTGTTTACTGGGGGGACTTTTTCACCCCCCCCCACATTGAAGGGGACTTGTCCCCTCCGTCCCCCCCGGTTCCGATGCCCTTGATCTGATGTAAAAAAATTCCAAATCAGTATGCGGATTGTCAAGACCATATCAGATCAGTCGAGGCTCCACACTGGATCGGTCGAGGCCCCGGTTAACAATGGCCGCCACTGGTGCTGTGCCCTCACATGGTACTGATGGAAACGGTGAAATCCGCTGTGGGGACCCCTGAAAAACAGGGAATAAGCCAAAAGATGAGAGGATTGTCAGGGACTAAAGCAAAATAAATAAATGAATACAAATCTTGTGACTGATTACTTTTTTTCAGGCCAAGTCAGTTTTTTTAATGTTTTTTTTTAATTATTTTTAAAAGGTTGGTAAATGATGAGTTAACATATCAGCATATACATTTCACCCATGATGCCACTTATTGAAATAAAATGACTATAAAAGAGCGATCCATACAAGAGAAGATACAGCACTAGTCATAATAGAAAAGAAAAGGAAGCCACCCAGGGAAACAAAGACAGGAATCAGATTTCAGGAATGTCAAACAATGTAATATAATTCCAAAAACGATCCCAGATTGGTCCCTTAATATGGTTTCTATCAGTCATCCTGATCAGCATGGATTCAGGCCAAGTCATATTCATATTCAATATTAATCTAATTAATACACCAAATAAAACAATTTTTGTTTTACTTAGCCTCTTATCACTTAACAGAAAAACTAATAGCGCCAGCCTCTGGTGGGCTTAGGTGCTGTGGTGGCTTGGAAGGGTGGGGGGGCTGTTTGGTCAGTGCATTTAGGCATTGTGCATTGTGAAAATATGCATTTTCATATCATTTTGGACCCTTATCATTACACTATTTATAAAAACACAACACATGTTGTTGTTTTTCACAGCACACTCAGATATTAGCGAGAAGAAAAGAGAAACAAATACGCTCACTGATGAAGTAAGCGCTATGTCCTGAAGCAATCCGTCACGTTTTTAGTGAGTGATCATCACACTGTGTGCCATACAAACTAACACTGGTAAAACGAGACTTACAGTGAACGGATTTGAACTGCAATGTTCTCATCCTCTCATAGCGATTTGAGAATGTAACGGCGTTTGGCCGCTTACCAAACTTTCTGTTTGGTGGGACGTCAGTAGACAGCTCACTTTCCCAGTAGCCACTAGTCAGCCAACAGAGTTGCTGTAGAGAGTCTATTCCTTTCTCACTCTCGGTCCTCTTGCGTAATTGTTTTCTCTGAGTTAACATTTTCAGACAGTATTTTTGCGCTCATCATCTGTGACAGACGCAATTCTTGGCTGTTTGACAGATTTTCCCCCTAGTTTGTTTCTGCAGTAAAGACGTTGGGAGATGCTAAGAACTCGTTTACACTCATCATGTATGTATTTCCTGTGTGGCAGCAAAATGCGTTGCAGCAGTCGTTAGCCTTCAGAGTTGGTGTAGCTAGCTAGCTAGCAGAGTCGGCTCCAGTTTGCAACTTCAAACTTCGCTCTTTCTTTTCTCTGAGCCTTCCGTGTTTGGTTTATTGGCGTTAATGGCATTAATAGGCAGCACGGTGGCCCAGTGGTTAACACTGTTGGCTCACAGCAAGAAGGTCCTGGGTTCGAACACGGGTCCTCCCCGTGTCTGCGTGGGTTTCCTGTGGGTGCTCTGGTTTCCTCCCACCATCAAAAAGACATGCATGTTAGGGTTAATACTCCTGTCTGCGTCCCTGAGCAAGGCAATGGAAAGAAGAACTGGAGTTGGTCCCCAGACGCCGCAGCTGCCCACTGCTCCTATGCAATAGGATGGGTTAAGTGCAGAGAACACATCTGTTGTGAGAATACAATGACATAAGAAAGTGGCTTTCCCTTTCTTTTTCTTCTTTAACCAAATGTAGCCAGGTAGAATTACTGTCAAAATAGGTTAATATAGTTATTTTGTTCACACTATATGTAGTATATATATATATATATATATATATATATATATAAAACAGGTTTGCATAGCTCATCCAAACACATGTGGCCAGAGCACCATCTTGGCTCACACCTCCCTGCACTGATCCCATACATGGCCTCTCTGGAATCCTATTGACGGAAATCCGTCATAGCGATGGAGAACTCCTCAAAAAAGAAATCCTGCTTTCACAAAACACTTAGTTTCACAGGAGGTTAGAGTTCAGAGTCATCTGAAGAATTAAATATCTGATAAGGATTCAGTATCTTGCTCAAAAACACTTAAACCAGCGGGATGCCTTCTGGATGAAGAACAATGAGCTGGCCTATAAGTACACATAAAGGTATTCTGGGGACACACATCCAAAATAGAATACAGGTTTTGAAGAAAACTCAAAGTGCGTATGTAGTCTCATCAACTAGGTGGATAAATATTAGTGATCGGTTGCCCAGATTTCCCTCCAGTTGAATCCTATTAGACCGAGGTGGTTTTTAGTGGTCTTGAAAATGTTTCTGACACAGTTCAGCAAACCATCCATCCATCCATTATCCAAACCACTTGTCCTGCTCTCGGGGTCACGGGGATGCTGGAGTCTATCCCAGCAGTCACTGGGCGGCAGGCGGGGAGACACCCTGGACAGGCCGCCAGGCCATCACAGGGCCCGCACACACGCGCGCACACGCACACACCTAGGGACAATTTAGTACAGCCGATTCACCTGACTTACATGTCTTTGGACTGTGGGAGGAAACCGGAGCCCCCGGAGAAAACCCACACAGACACGGGGAGAACATGCAAACTCCACACAGAGGATGACCCGGGACGACCCCCAAGGTTGGACTACCCCGGGGCTCGAACCCAGGACCTTCTTGCTGTGAGGCGACCGCACTAACCACTGTGCCACCGTGCCGCCCTAACATAAATATTTGTATATAAAATACCAAAATCCTACTCTACTAATTTTAAACCCGTGTGAAAAAAACGTGGTGTTCTCTTTGATTGTACTTTAAATTTAATTAATTAAATTTAACCTTAAATAAGCAACACATAAAACAGCTGCCCCAGTCCAGTTTTTATCACTCATGTAACGTTTCTAAAATTAACCCTCCTCTCTCTCCATTCCAATCTAGCATCCCATTCAGATTACTGCAATGCTCTTTTTGTTGTCAAGTCAAGTCACGTCAATTTTATTTGTATAGTCCAATATCACAAATTACAAATTTGTCTCAAGGGGCTTTACAGCAACCCAAAATGGCGTCCTTAGACCCTTGCATCTGGCACTTTTTCATCTTAAATCGGTTCAAAACGCTGCTTCTAGAGTGCTGAGAGAGACAACTTGAGTTTATACTTGAGTTTATAATTCTGAGTACCAAATAAAGTAAAATAACGAACCATTCTCAAATAGTGCCTCGCAATTTACTACCAAAGCACAGTATGTCTTTACTGTTGCTTGCGACAACTTAACTGTGGTATCCGTTAAGTCTGATGTCTACTATTGTGCAGAACAATATAAAATCATTGTCTCAACTTTAAATAAATATGCAAATACAACAAGAAGCGATTGCTCTCTTATTGTTTGATCTAAAGATGCAGATGCACTGGGAACCCACATTTGGCCGTTACCAAAATATCATTTAATGTTGTCTAGACGGGTAGAAGCTCCTTCATGGGACGGTTGTATGTCAGAAGAGAAACTAGAAGCTACTGATTGGCTGTCGATGGCTGATGTCTTCCCGAACATCAGCAGTGGTCAACCTTTACATGCCAACCCACACATCAATTAGTCATATTGTCTTAAATACTTAGGACTGTTAAGCTTTATAGAAAAATACAAATACTTGAGCTGGTGGCATACTCTATGCAGAATGTTGCGAATGTAAAATTAATTAAAAGGCTTGTTGATCTTGTCATATCTACTATGTAGCCAAGCTGATGAATGTATGTATATACTTTTATTCCCCCACAGTGTGTTTGATATTGTTGGGATCGTCCTAATTTTTCCACAACCCAGTAAGGGTACTTAATCTCAAATAGAGGATGTGGACATGCAGTCCGCTGCAGCGTGGATAGAAGACCAGTGAATGGATGAAATGCCACGCTGGCCAACAACGAAAGGCTCATTTCGAATGTTCATCTGTAAAACTCCGGTTGTGTTCTTTTTTGACACACGGGTCCCGGGAGTCATTTTGAAACCACTAATTAGTTTGTCGGCCTCTGAACAAATGCTCTGTGTTGTTCCACCCATCCTCTCTGGTGGACCAACCACTGCAGGGAGACATGGAAACACAGCACTATCCATGCAGCGCTTGGGATTTTTTATTTTTCGGGATTCCCCCCCCCTTTTTTTCCCCCAATTGTTCTTGGCCAATTACCCCACTCTTCTGAGTCATCCCAGTCACTGCTCCACCCCCTCTGCCGATCCGGGGAGGGCTGCAGACTACCACATGTCTCCTCTGATACATGTGGAGTCGCCAGCTGCTTCTTTTCACCTGACAGTGAGGAGTTTCGCCAGGGGGACATAACACGTGAGAGGAACAACCTATTCCCCCCCAGTTCCCCCTCCCCCCTGAACAGGCACCCCATGACCGACCAAAGGAGGCGCTAGTGCAACGACCAGGACACATACCCACATCCGGCTTCCCACCCGCAGACACAGCCAATTGTGTCTGTAGGGACACCCAACCAAGCTGGAGGTAAATGGGGATTTGCACCGGCAATCCCCATGTTGGGAGGTGACGGAGTAGACCACTACGCTACCCGGACACCCCCAACAGCACTTGGGCTTTTTAACGGTAATGTCACCACAGACAACTTTTCCATATTACAGCAAAGAGAAGGGCTATAGGCTGAATCGTTATTGTGTCACCTTGTTCGGCGAAAGATGACAACATACAATTATTTAAGTGAGAAACTTTGAGATTAATGTAAAGCAATAAACAAAGGTGTTATCCTATCTCGGTGTTATGTCAAGCATAATAAAAGTGTGACATTATGATTATTTTCGGATTACCCATTCATATGTGATATTTACGCACTTACAGTCAAAGAATAGATGGGAAAATAATTGTCAAAGAAAACAAGTGAGCTCATTACCTTGATACAAAATATTGAAAGTTTGACCCATAAAGAATTAATGGTGCAATTAATTTTTAATTAGCTTTTAGGAAAATAATGATATACCACACTCCTGTGATTACACAAAGTCAGTTTGGGCCTCTACTTTAAGAAAGTTATGAAAGCCGTGAACCATTTAGGCATGTCTGGGTTTTTTTCCCCCCTGCTTTCCTTCTGCAGCATTACAGAGCACCACATGTTTTAGAATTACAATGCTTTGGAATGTTTACATGCTTTCTTTGTCTCCTGTATAGAAACACTGGACTACTTCAAATCTGGAGTGTAAATTCCTAAGCTAAAGAATCAAGCATGACTGAAAGAGCATACAGCGTTCCCCAGAATACTATAGACATTACTCTCTACTTCAGAATGAAGAGCTGTTGAGAATATGTGTTGGACACTATGGTGTTATACAGATCATTTCCAAGAAAATAAAGCTAACAGCTTTTTTTTGGGGTTCAAGTGCGAATCCAGGCTATGCTAAATTGTTGAAGTAACACTAATCCTTCGGTGTTCCAGCAGTTTGTTGGATATGCTGGCATCAGAGGAAATCAGAAAAATAAAGTAGCTTCTGAATGCATCTGGTTGGGACCCTTCCTTAATAATGTCGGTGTCCGTTCTGATGATGCCCAGGGGCAAACTCAGTCAGCAAAGGGAAGCGACATGATAGCTCGGTCTCTCTTGAGGTTGACCGATGACAAGAGTCCTCACACATTGAGGGTGTTTTTAGCTTGGCAGCTCTTCGGCTCCGTGGACAGTAATGGTGAAAAAGAAGCAAAATTGTTTTACCTTTGCCACGCAGAATGGCAGCAACAGCTATCTCAGGTTATCTTTCAAGAGGCAGTTGGCAAGCTGCCACCTAGCTCATTAAATTGGCCCTTGTGTTATATGAAAGTTTCTGCTTCACCTTTAGGTTGCAGAAGATAGGTCAAACCATGTCCTCCTCCTCCTCAGCTTCTAAACAGACTATTTTCTACATTGTTTCTACAATAACAGACAGATAAGGGGATTTTTTTTTAAAGCCATTTACTCAAAGAGAACAAATGGTTAACATAGAATTGCAGTTCTGGTTGATGGTTGAATATAAACAATTATTTGTGATATGCCCATACATTAAAAACGTTATGATGTACTTGTCGATGTTCCTTGTTTCATCCTGAATAGTGGCTCTGACACTCGCTAACACTTGGCCCCAATCTTTTCACTTATCATACAATCTCAGGCTTCTGGACTTTGGATACTGCGCATAACCCTGAAACTCCCAGGCCTCTGGTCTCATCCTGTCCTTCTTTGTCACTCCTAAAGAAAATCCCAGGTTGTCCTCTTTGTGGAGTTTGCATGTTCTCCCCGTGTCTGCGGTGGGTTTTCTCTGGGTGCATTGGTTTCCCTCACTATCAAAAAGACATGCATGTTAGGGTTAATACTCCTGTCTGTGCCCCTGACCGAGGCATGGCAAGATGAACTGGAGTTGGTCCCCGGGTGCTGCACGGTGGCTGCCCACTGCTCCTAGCTACACAGCTAGGATGGGTTGAATGCAGAGCATAATTTCCCTATGGGCATCATTAAAGTATATCAAAATCAAAAATAAAATAAATCTTAGCATCTTCTACTCTGCCACCTCCAGCACTGCCTCCTGACTTTCCTCAGTGCCACCATCTCCAAAACATACAACATATGTAGCTGGTCTCACTGCCATCTTGTAAACATTCCCATTCACTCTTGCTGGTACCCTTCTGTTGAAAATCACTCCTGACACTCTTCTCCACCCACTCCACCCTGCCTGCACTCTCTTCTTCGCCTCTCTTTTGCACTCCCCGTTACTTTGAACATTTGACCCCAAGTATTTAAACTCATCCACCTTTGTCACCTCTACTGCTTGCTTCCTCACCATTCTGCTGTCCTCCCTCTCATTCACACATATGTATTCTGTCTTGCTCCGACTGACTTTCATTCCTCTTCTCTCCAGTGCATACCTCCGCCTCTCCAGGGTGGGGATACCTGCAGTCAGTTTAGACTGAAGAGGTCACTTAGATGAGTGATGAAACATTTCTGTCAAGAAACGTTTTATCCAGATGAACTGATTCAACTTTCTTTGATTTTCTTACCTGGATTATTGAGCATGCATAAAGACATCTTTAATGAAATATGCAAATGCTAATTTCATTGTTCAGGTTGCCCAAAAAGTAGTTCTAGTGTTATGATGTTGGCTGTTACAGGGTCTCTGATAAATACGAGTGCAGATCCCATCGTCCAGACTCCACAAAAAAGTACATTAATTCAGATTTTATGCATAATAGGTGTGTACTTGTTCTTTATACTTAAAATTTTCCTAAATTTAAGCTCATGTAACAATCACAAAATATTGAATCCTGACCGCTGTATTGTGATGTGTATTGTATTACTAGATGCTTGCCAATGCACAGCCCTAGACAGCATGGAAGTAAACTCACAAGTCAGGTAGGTAACATAAATTTACCAGCAAGGTATGTCAGCTGATAGCTACAGTACAATTGAAACATGGCAGTATGAAGTGGATTTGTTTCTTTGGCTCTTTTTGCATGCTTGAAAAAATGCATCGTTACCTAGTGGAAAGGATCATTTCAATTCTTTTGACTTAAAACTGTTTTTGAGCTAGAGTTATTGGAAACTTATTCGTTATACCTTTGTCTATCATTGTATTACCTTACAAGCATCTTTGCATGGCCGGATTAACCCACCAGGGGGCCCCGGAGCACACATGTCCATGCCCCCCCCCCCTGCCCTGTCAGATAGGTTACGCAAACAATACTAAACATTGTT
Source organism: Lampris incognitus (assembly GCF_029633865.1). NCBI lineage: Eukaryota > Metazoa > Chordata > Actinopteri > Lampriformes > Lampridae > Lampris > Lampris incognitus. The sequence continues at coordinate 15,244,942 of NC_079214.1, read as the reverse complement.
AAATGTGAAACTAATGCAAATACCCAACAAGGTAGTCGACGCTATGCCAATCTGCATGGGATTCGGATGGCGACTACAAGGTACAACACAATTTTGAATCACAAAACAAACAGAGATGGGAATAGCAGCTCACAGCATCGCCCCTGACCTTTTGGGGCCGCTCATGGTCCGGGGCCCCAGGGCACTTGCCTGGCATGCCCGGTCTTTAATCCAGCCTTGTACTTTGTCACTTAAGATTAATTATTGCAGAATTTTTAGATGGATGTCCACATGCATCTGTTTTCAAACAACCTTTGTGGTGTTCCCAACACAGAATATTAACCAGTGTGGGTTGGTTGGTTTTGAATGTGCACAGACCAATGTGATTGGTGCTGAATGAGGTGGAGGTCAGCTATTGGTTGTTCCTGAAGAGTATATAAGGCAGAATCGCCACCAGGGCGTTCTCTTGGTACTCCGCTGTACTCGGGATAGCTAGGTTGTTACAGCGTAAGAATAAATATACTACGTCACTGTCATAAGTCTGCCGTGTGCACTTTCCAGTTATCTACTTAAACAGTTTTAGAACAATATTAGTGTTTCATACACGACAGTTTGGCGACGAGGATGGGATCTTTAAGTTGGAAGTCACAGAATTAGCATGTGAAGCAGCTCCAGCGAGGCAGAAGTAAACGACGAACAACCAGGGAGACGTTTGGTGAGTGAAAGGGTGAACAGAAGATGGCATTCGGTAAGCCAGAAGATTTCCACTTCGAGGAAAGTGAGGAAAGTTTTGATAGTTATCGGCAGCGGTTAGAGCAGTACTTCGCAGCAAATGGATTGGACACTCGAGATGAGAAAACCAAAGCGGTATTTCTTACGGTGGTAGGAAAACGGGCACATAGCTTGCTGATGGATTTGTGTGCACCAGATAAGCCATCGGGTAAAACATATGAAGTACTGGTGGGAATGCTAGAAAAGCACTACATCCTGAAAACCAACTTTATTGCCGAGAGATGCAAGTTTCATGGAAGAAATCAAAAGGAAAACGAAACAATAAGTGAGTACATTGCAAGTTTGAGAAAGTTAGCAGCCACATGCAAATTTGGAACATTTTTAGATGAAGCACTGCGTGATAGGTTTGTCTGTGGAGTTAAGAGCAGTGAGCTAAGAGATCGGTTACTCAATGCTGCTCACACAAAAGACTTAATGTTACAGCTCGCAGTTTAAATGGCGCTTTCTTTTGAGGTAACAAAAGGCAACAGTGCGCAACAGTTTGCACAGAAAGGCTATAAAGCTAATGTGGTAGAAAAGAAGGCTAACCTAAAGCGTAGAGAGGCTACAGTAAAGTCTACAGCTAATGGAAAGCCCTGCTATCGCTGCAATGGAAAAGGCCACAGACCGGATGAATGCAGGTTCAAGGATGCAGAGTGTCACCAGTGCAAGAAAAAGGGACACATCGCAAAAGCATACCGTTCACCTAAAGAAGGAAGCTATGGCAAGGCATCGAAAGGGACCAGGCATTTGGAATGTTGCCACGCTCTCAAGCACGGGACATGTACAAATTCCAGCGCTATCAAGCAGCAAGGAAGACTTGGTTGCAACGCTCCCCAGCACGTGGACCAGAGCAACGCTCACAGTCTTCGGGCAGATGGAGATCCTATCCAGCCTCAGCTCTGCAGTGCCAGAGACGACTGCTGTGTCCCGACAAGGTGCATGGTGGATGCTGTACAGAACATTGACACTGGTCAGACATTGGACAGTGGAGGGGCCGAACTTTTTGCAATGGACACGGGTAAAGGTGACATTGTGAAACCCTAATATGTGTCTGTCAGTGTAAATGGTACAAGGGTGAAAATGGAGGTAGACACTGGCGCAGCCATGTCAGTGATATCTGAAACTCTACTTAAACGCAGGTTTAAAGATGTGAAACTTAGTCCTGCAAATTGTGTGCTGAAAACCTACAGTGAGGAATCATTGCCGTTGATAGGAAAATTCGCAGCAAAGGTGAAATGCAAGGAACGCTCAGAAAAACTAGAACTACTAGTCGTGAAAGGAAGAGGTCCTGCATTAATGGGCAGAGACTGGATAAGTCAATTAAAGCTAGACTGGTCAAGGGTCAACAGAGTGGCTCCTGATACAGTGGATGATGTGTGTGCCAGACATGCATCAGTGTTCAAACCTGAGCTAGGCAAGTTAAAAGGTATTGAAGCCAGACTACATGTAGTTCCAGATGCAGTGCCCAAGTTCTGTAAGCCTAGAAACGTGCCTTATGCATTAAGAGAAGCCGTAGAGAGAGAACTGGCAAAATTGGAAGCTGAAGGTGTCATCTCACCCATTAATTACAGTGAGTGGGCAGCTCCAATAGTTTGTGTGCCTAAAAAGGATGACAGTGTGAGAATATGTGGAGACTACAAGGTCACCATCAATCCATGGTTGAATGTGGAACAGTATCCACTACCCAAAACCCAAGATTTATTTGCTAAACTAGCAGGAGGTCAGCAGTTTACCAAATTAGACTTGTCGCAGGCTTATCAGCAAGTTCTGTTAGAGGACAATTCAAGACATTACCTAACTATCAACACACACAGAGGGTTGTATCACTACAATAGGTTACCCTACGGTGTTGCTAGCGCCCCTGCTATTTTTCAAAAGATTATGGATCAGGTTCTTCAGAGCATGGAAGGGGTCATCTGTTATTTAGATGACATCTTAATTACTGGAAAAGATACAGAAAGGCACCTGACTAACTTGGAAGAGGTGCTTAGTAGACTTGAAACTTACAATCTCAGGGTTAAAAGAGAGAAGTGTGCATTCATGCAGAACAGCCTTTCATACTTAGGGCATGTCATTGATGCCATGGGCATACATCTAATGAAGGAAAAGACAGATGCTATTCAGAGGGCTCCAGTTCCGAAAAATGTAACTGAACTCAGGTCATTCTTAGCTCTGTTAAACTACTATGGGAAGTTTATCCCTAATCTATCTACTCTGATCCATCCAATGACAGCATTGCTGCATAAAGATGCAACCTGGGAATGGTCAGAGAAATGTCAAAGTGCATTTGATAGTGCAAAGAAGTCTCTTCAGTCAGATAAATTGTTAGTACATTTTGATGCAGAGTTACATAATATCATACTAGCATGTGATGCTTCTCCTTATGGAGTTGGTGCTGTAATCAGCCACAAAATGAAAGATGGAAGTGAGAGACCTATCGCATTTGCATCCAGAATGTTAACTAAAACAGAACAGAATTACTCTCAACTGGAAAAAGAGGCACTGGGTCTTGTTTTTGGAGTTATGAAATTCCATGAGTATCTTTATGGAAGGAAATTCTTGTTATTGACTGACCACAAGCCACTGTTGAAAATTCTGGGGCCTAAAACAGGTGTGCCAACACTGGCCGCCGCTAGATTACAAAGGTGGGCTCTAATTTTGGCAGCGTATACATACGAAATCCAGTACAAGAAGTCAGAGCAGCATAGCAATGCTGATGCTTTATCAAGATTACCTGTGAAGCCTGATGTAGATGTGGTGTCAAACCCAATTTACAGAGTGTCTTACCTGGAAGACTTACCTCTTACTGCTAGAGAAATAGCCAAAGAAACAGACAGAGATCCTGTGTTAAGAGTGGTTAAACAGTTGGTGTTAACTGGACGGCCTAAACATGTACAGGATGAGTCACTGAAGCCTTATTTTCAGAGAAAATTAGAGCTTAGCATTGAGAATGATTGTTTATTATGGGGTTACCGTGTGGTAGGTCCTGATAAACTAAGAGACAGGCTATCGTCGGAATTACATGAGCACCACTGGGGAATAGTTAAAATGAAGTCCCTCGCCAGAAGTTTATTCTGGTGGCCTACATTAGATGACAGTATTGAACGTGAAGTGAATCGGTGTACTATTTGTCAGCAGCAGCGTAGTATGCCTGCTACCGCACCGATACATACATGGAAATGGTCTTCGAGTCCATGGGAAAGAGTACATCTTGATTTTGCTGAGGACCACAAGCAGATGTTTTTAGTAGTGATGGATACCTATGCTAGATGGCCAGAGATAGTTCCCAAGACCACTACTACTTCATCTAAGACAATTGAAGCAATGAGAAATTTATTTGCAGCTTATGGGTTGCCTAAAGAGGTTGTAACTGATAACGGACCTCAGTTCGTATCGCAAAAGTTTGAGTCATTTTTGACTAAAAATGGAGTAAAACACATCAAGTCACCTGCATACCATCCTGCAAGTAATGGTTTAGCTGAAAGATTGGTCCAAAATCTTAAGAAATCCCTTGCAAAGAATAGAGCCATTGGTGGTATGACGCTTGAGCACTGTGTAGCAAATTTTCTGATTGGGTACAGAAACACACCCCATACTAGGACAGGAAAGACCCCAGCTGAGCTATTTCTGAGAAGACAGGTGCGAACCAGGTTGTGTCTTATCAAACCAAAGTTCTCTCAGAGAATGCAGACCGAGTCTGAACCAAATCTTCCCCATGTTAGGTCTTTTAAGGTTGGTCAACACGTGTTGGTAAAAAATTACAGGGGAGGGGAGAAATGGTTGAATGGAGTTATAAGTGAAGTGTTGGGTCCTGTCACATACAGTATTGAAGTAAATGGAAATTGTGTGAAAAGACATGTGAACCAGGTGTTGGGTGTCAAGGGAAATCCAAATCAGACTCAAATGGACTCTTGTGATAGAGCTTCTTGGGAGATTGATGATTTCAATGCAGACACTGATGTGTCAGAACATCCTGAACCACAGGTTGTGGAAGAACGACCTGTAGAACCACCACCGCCAGTTGTGGAAAGGAACACTCGTCCTGTGAGAGACAGACGTCCTCCTGATAGACTGAACTTGTGACTGACATGCAGATTGGTGATTGAAAAAAAAAAGGAGAAAAGAAATCTGTAATGTAATGTATGGTTACTGTTGAAGAAATACTGTACATGGTTATGAGCTTAAGAGCAAAAAGGATGTTAGAATCCTAGAAAAAAAAAGAAGTTTGAATTTACAGGGGAAGAGCTGTGGTGTTCCCAACACAGAATATTAACCAGTGTGGGTTGGTTGGTTTTGAATGTGCACAGACCAATGTGATTGGTGCTGAATGAGGTGGAGGTCAGCTATTGGTTGTTCCTGAAGAGTATATAAGGCAGAATCGCCACCAGGGCGTTCTCTTGGTACTCCGCTGTACTCGGGATAGCTAGGTTGTTACAGCGTAAGAATAAATATACTACGTCACTGTCATAAGTCTGCCGTGTGCACTTTCCAGTTATCTACTTAAACAGTTTTAAAACAGTATTAGTGTTTCATACACCACAACCTTCTTAATATAGGAAACCTTAAGATCCTTTAATAATGTGCCTTTAAACATAGAGTAGGTTCCTCTTATCTCTTGGACGATTGGCATAGTGTGTCTGTGGAAACGTCTTCAATATGGCTGCAATTATAAAGGATCATCAATTTCACTCCACTGACAGACACGAAGTAGAATTCATGGTTAACTGTCATAATCCGAGCTGCAATCAAAAGATGCACAGTGAAGAAGAAAAGGGGGGTGGGGGAGTCATTTTCTGGGCATGATATTCCTAAACCACACCCGATTAATTCACAATTTAACTAAATGAGGTCATTTCACAGCCTGCTGGTTAGTTGTGTGTCTATACTGTGTGGCTAAATGGAAATCACAGTAGAAAATAAAGAAAATCCAACTCGGTCATGTAAACTTCAATTTTATTAAAGCAGTTGAGCCATTTTTCATGGCTGAAAATTGGAGAAGAAAAACACATTGCTCAAGATGGTGATTTAAAGCCAAAAATCGATAAGATTTTAATTCAACTATCGTCTATTCTTTCCAAAAGCACTTCCCATTTGCTTTATATCTGAAATTAAATTACAGGGTTTTGTCAACGTGCAATATTTTGAAGTATCTCACTGTAGTGCAAAGAACTGTATGAATCAGATGGTGTTATTTGTAGTTTGTTGAGTGGCTGGTGAGTATGAGTCTTTCCAGGGTCAGTCCACAGTTAAACTGTTATTTACCTGATCAGCCTGCTTGTTGCTTGTTAATTTTTTTTCTGATGTACCTGACTGAGGGTGTGAACTATAATCTTGCACAGCACCTCTTTCCATTTTGGTGGACTACCATTCATTTGGTGTGACAGCTCTTCATCTAGTAAAGGACACTCCACCTCTTCCCTGTCTCCGCTGATGTTTTTTAATCCTCTTTACAAGAAGTTTTTACTGCTCTGCTTTGTTGCTTTCTTAATATAACTCTCCTATTTGATGACGAGTGAGCTTACAAATTCAAAAGGGTGCTTGTAAAATGTTATCTTATCTAACATGTTTTTTCCTCCAAAGAATGTCTGCCCTCCAATATGCAGAATGTAACCAGATTATATATAGTGCATGTTAATGCTTTTTTTTTCCCCCCATCTCAAGATGCTTTTCTCCTTTCCTTCTGATATAGCCTTGCCTGAGCTTCTTTACTTATTTCTATGGTTTTTGGTTTGGGACTAGCTTTTCTACATTTTCAATAACCCAAACTAATAAACTCTGCATTTGTCGGTAATTTTATCTAATCATGTTTATTCTGATCTGAACCATTAATAGTTTTAACACTACTTTCCAGGTAGTCTGACCCAACGGATGTACACTGTCGGTATAAGCGTGCCATTCCTCGACTATTTCAGCTGAAATTCTCCTCTCTTTCCGCTATCTGCATGTTACCATTTGCAGAGACCCTGTCACTACGTGAAACAACAACAACAACAACAACAACAAAGGCAACAACAACAACCCCCGAGCTAGATTTCGGTTGCTCCCGTTAGGGGTCGCCACAGCGGATCATCTGTTCCATCTCGTCCCGTCCTCTGCAGCTTCCTCTGTCACATCAACCACCTCCATGTCCTCCCTCACCACATCCATATATCTCCTCTTTGGCCTTCTTCTTTTCCTCTTACCTGGCAGCTCCATATTCAGCATCCTTCTCCCAATATACCCAGCATCTCTCCTCCACACATGTCCAAACCATCTCAATCTTGCCTCTCTTGCCTTGTCTCCAAACCGTACGACCTGAGCTGTCCCTCTAATATACTCATTTCTAATACTGTTCTTCTTCATCACCCCCAATGAAAATCTTAGCTTCTTCAACTCTGCCACCTCCAGCTCCACCTCCTGTGTTTTGGTCAGTGCCACCGTCTCCAAACCATACAACATAGCTGGTCTCACTACCATCTTGTAAATCTTCCCCTTAACTCTTGCTGGTACACTTCTGTCCCAAATCACTATTGACACTCTTCTCCACTCACTCAACCCTACCTGCACTCTCTTCTTCACCTTTCTTCCACACTCTTTGTTACTTTGAACAGTTGACCCCAAGTAATTAAACTCATCCACCTTTGTAACCTCTACTCCTTGCAGCCTCACCAGTCCACTGTCCTCCCTCTCATTCACACATATGTATTCCATTTTGCTCCTACTCACTTTTATTCCTCTTCCTCCAGTGCATACCTCTGCCTCTCCAGGCTCTCCTCAATATGCTCTCTACTCTCACTACAGATCACAATGTCATCCACGAACATCATAGTCCATGGAAACTCCTGCCTGATCCCGCCTGTCAACCTGTCCATTGCCATTGCAAACAAGAAATGGTTCAGAGCTGATCCTTGATGTAATCCCACCTCCACCTTGAACCCATCCGTCACTCCTACTGCACACCTTACTACTGTCACACTGCCCTCATACATATCATGCACCACACTTACACACTCCTCTGCCACTCCCGACTTCCTCATACAATACTACACCTCCTCTTTCAGTAGTATGCCATGTGCTTTCTCTAAATCCACAGACACAATGTAACTACTTCTGACCCTCTCTATACTTCTCCGTCAACATTCTCAAAGCAAACATCACATCTGTAGTGCTCTTTCGTGACATGAAACCATACTGCTGCTGACTAATCATCACCTCTCCTCTTAACCTAGCTTCCACTACTCTCCCATATTGTCATTCTTCAGCTGATCAACTTTATACCTCTGTTTTAAGTACAGCTCTGCGCATCACCCTTATTCTTGAAAAGCGGTACCAATGTGCTTCTTCTCCACTCCTCAGGCATCCTCTCACTTTCCAAGATTGTGTGAAGCGATCTAGTTAAAAAATCCCCACTGCCATCTCTCCTAAACACCTCCATGCCTCCACAGGTATGTCATCTGGACGAACTACCTTTCTACTGTTCATCCTCTTCATAGCTGCCCTCACTTCCTCCTTGCTAATCCACTGCAATTCCTGATTCACTATTCCCACATCATCCACCCTTCTCTCTCTTTCATTTTCTTCCTTCATCAGCCCCTCAAAATACTCCTTCCACCTTCTCAACACACTCTCCTCGCTTGTCAGCACATTTCCATCTCTATCCTTCATCACCCTAACCTGCTGCACATCCTTCCCAGCTTGGTCCCTCTGTCAAGCCAATCGGTACAAGTCCTTTTCTCCTTCCTTAGTTTGCAACCTTTCATACAACTTGCTATACCCCTTTTCCTTTGCCCTTTTCACCTCTCTCTTCACCTTACATCACATCTCCTTGTACTCCTGTCTACTTTCTTCATCTCTCCGATGATCCCACTTCTTCTTTGCCAACCTCTTCCTTGATATACTTTGCTGGGACAGGGAGACATACAAGTCTCTCTGTCTTCCTTCCTCTGTCTAGATGACACACCAAGTACCTTCCTAGCTGTCTCCCTCACTATTTCTACAGCGGTTGCCCAGCCATACGGCAACTCTTAACTACCACCCAGTGCCTGTCTTAGCTCCCCACTGAACTCCCCATGACAGTCTTCCTTCTTCAACTTCTACCGCTTGATCCTTGGCTCTGCCTTTACTGTCTTTCTCTTGATCTCCAACGTCATCCTACAGACCACCATCTGATGCTTCTTAGCTACACTGTCACCTGTCACCACCTTGCAGTCTCCAATCTCTTTGAGATCACACCTCCTACATAAGATATATTCCATCTGTGTGCACTTTGCTCCACTCTTATGTCACCCTGTGTTCGTCCCACTTCTTTAAAATATGTATTCCCAACATCTATTTCCATCCTTTTCACATAATCCCCCACCATGTATCCTTCCAGATTCCTCTCCTTGATACCATCTCTACCCATCACCTCCTCATCACCTCTGTACCCTTCACCCTTCATTGAGGTCTGCTCCAATCACCACTCTCTCTTCCTTGGGTACACTCTCCACCACTTCATCCAACTCACTTCAGAATTCTTCTTTCTCTTCCACCTCACACCCAACTTGCTGAAGGTATACTCTGCCTCTTCACTGATGTTACTACTGACGTCCTGCCAGTAGTGGTGTGCTACCTGTTGCTAGACTTCATCTGCTTGACTTGACAAATCAAGTTTATTTTTAAAGCCCTACACACAGTTACAGTCTCAGAGAACTTCACTTTCACAAAGTGAGAGCAGGTACATACATTAAATGATGTCGGCGAAACCCTTTATGCTTGGACCCTCAACTCAGACGAGGAAAACTTCACAGAAAAACCTGTTCAGAAAAGCAACGTGCGATGCAACAGCTGCATCTTTACATTACAGAGCCCCGGAAAAAAAAAAAAGAATAGCGCTCTCATACGCACAGCAGGCAGACCCCGACACATCAATCATGCAGAAAGGGGGAAGAGTACAAAGCCAGCATGATGTGTAGCTGGAGCTGTCTCAAATGATGAGGACGCCACCACGAACAAAAGACAAAACAAAAGGCAGACAAGAGTCCCCAAAGAAGCGAAGGCCCGGGTCAATGGGAACAAAGGATGAAGCCTCATCCCCCACATCGCCCACTTGAATGACTTCTCAAGAACTACTGATCAATTCTACATTAACACATTTCTGCTGTTACCACATTTCTCTCATTTCTTTTATAGCAACAGATCAGTGCACCAAACTCTAACTTTACAAATTGAAAGTGGTAAGGCATGACTAGGTTAATGAACAAAGGGCTCTGATCAGATTTCTGCAAAGCTATTTTTTTTCCCCCATAACGCCAGATGAAATCATACTTGTCATTACTTTCTCCAACAAATGTGTCTTACATCTCGGGGGTTATAAAAGTGTTAATCCAGACAGTTGCCTAATTAAGTATATGTTTGTTATCCATCCATTTCCTAAATCACTTTTCTGCACCCGTGGTGGTTTGCCACCTGAAAAACTGTATACCGGATGAAATTCAGTTTTTACTTTTCTGTAAACCAATAAGGCACGAAGAAAAGAGTAGCAAAACAGCTGAAGAAAAAAAAAGAATTGTACACTTGGGGTGGGAAAAAAAAGAGGAGAGTTTAATGCATAAAACCAAGGCATTTTGGCAATTGCCTTCATCAGGAATACCATCTGAAGAATTGAACATGAAACGCTAGAGATAGAAACCTCAAATTCGCCTTGTGTGGCTGCTTGCCCCTTTCAAACAGCCTTGCTATGAGCGCGGCAGGGATGTCGTCCTAGTTTAGAGTCAAAGATTAAGACTTCCATGGCTAAACACCACTTACCCCTGAAAACCATCGATTTTAGACTCCATTTCCAGTGCCATTTAGAGGCTGGTGATTGTTGTAAGACCACTCTTAATTTAATTGTAAATGACTCCGGTGTCTCGGTCTGTACGGCAGCTTAACATATCTGAGCACCCCTGCTTTAAGAGTCCGGGGGTATGTGCGGAGCGGCTAAACAGCTCCGGTAGCCTCGAGGGCAGGCCTCCTTCTCTGGTGACGTAGGGCGCCGCATCCTCATTACGTATTTCAAACGGTGCCCAGGGGCCCTCATTTTGACCACTGCTGATTTGAGCACACGCACACAAAATGCACGCATACACAAACACGTGCACGCAGGAGAAAAATAACACGCGCACACAAAAAAGCGACAAACATGCACGCACGCGTACACAAAAACAAACAGAAACTGTTTTGCATCAACTCCAGAGATGCTAATCTCACGCGAGGATTAGAAATGCTCGGCGCGGTGATTCCCAGATGTCAGAGTCGGTGCTTGTTTTCATGTGTCAGAGCGGAAGCCGGCAGTCTTGGGAGCACATAGTCATTAGCAGGCCCCGCCGTTTCAAAGCGGCGTCTCCTATTCTCTCGCTGGCGTCCCGCTCCTCTAAGTCTTTCACCACCTCCCCGCTCCTCTCATCCCCCTCTTTGTCTCTCTGCCGTGTGGCAAGAAGACGATGATACAGCCTCTCTCTTTCCTTTTGTGTGTGTGTGTGTGTGTGTGTGTGTGTGTGTGTGTGTGTGTGTGTGTGTGTGTGTGTGTGTGTGTGTGTGTGTGTGTGTGTGTGTGTGTGTGAGTGTGTGGTAGATTTGCAAGGCTGGAGAACTAGTTTGCATGAAAAGGTTTGAAGAGGTTATTGTTTATCTGTGTTTAAGGCGGTATATAGCCTATTGGAATGACATGCGCCGGAGAGCCTAAGCCGTGTGTTTATCCAGGGATTTGTGTCAGATTGCCATTTCGCTAAACACACTCGGGCGTAGACAAAACACACTTGTCACTATTTACTAATGGTGGGCTTTCTTTCAACAAGTTCTCCTTCAGACCCGTGTCCCCCCCCCCCCCTCGCCTTCTCTCCTTATACAATATATTATCTGGTTATCAGCCAAAACATTCGCAAAAGCAGTTATTGCAGACAAAACGTCTGTTATTTCGAAGAGGTGGCCGATGTCCTCGGCTTCGCACAAGTCTTGCATGTCTTGCCCTCGGTTGCATTCCTAAATAAGCACTGATCTGTTCCTGTCTTTCTTTCACTCACCAAAAAAATGCAGCCACTCATCATTTTGCGTACAAATCTCTGAAATCCTTCCCCAGCTGTACCTCCTGAGTGTGTCTTCCTAATTAATGACTTAATTAAAAAAAACAGTTATGGGAATATGAAAAAGGGTCATATTTGTCCCTATTCAATCAAACGTTTCTTTTGGGTGCCCTGGAGAGCAGCGCAAGTTGTGTCGTTATCCTCCAAAGACGCTCGCGCCCAGCCCGCGCCCAGCCCGCGCCCAGCCCGCGCCCAGCCCGCGCCCAGCCCGCGCCCAGCCCGCGCCCAGCCCGCGCCCAGCCCGCGCTCAGCCCGCGCCAAGCCCGCACCAAGCCCGCACAGCCCGGCGGCGGCAGGCATCGGGCCTTTGTACTCACATCTGCTCGTTTTGGCGGGTTCTCAGTGGTGATAGTCAAATAGACCTCAGCGATTAAAGTTTGATTTATTTTAAAATTGGTGATATTCACATTGAGGGCATCTGGGTAGCGTAGCGTTCCATTCCGTTACCTGCCAACGCGGGGATCGGCGGCTCGAATCCCCATGGACCCAGTGGTTTGCGTTGTTGCCTCACAACAAGAGGGCTCTGGTTGTCCCAGCTCCTTTCTGTGTGGAGTTTGCATGTTCTCCCCGTGTCTGCGTGGGTTTCCTCCGGGTGCTCCGGTTTCCTCCCACCATCACAAAGACATGCATGTTAGGGTTCATACTCCTGTCTGAGCTCCTGACCGAGGCAATGGAAAGAAGAGCTGGACTGGAGTCGGTCCCCAGGCGCTCCAGCTGCCCACTGCTCCTATACAATGGGAGGGGCTAAATGCAGAGTAAATGTCGGTACAATATGACTAATAGAGTATTCTATTCTATTCTACTCTATTCTATTCTATTCTATTCTATTCTATTCTATTCTATTACCCCCGGCTTGGTCGGGCGTCCCTACAGCCACAATTGGCCGTGTCTGTGGGTGGGAAGCCGGATGTGGGTGTGTGTCCTGGTCGCTGCACTAGCGCCTCCTCTCGTCGGTCGGTCGGGGCACCTGTTTGGGGGGGAGGGGGAACTGGGGGGATTAGCGTGATCCTCCCACGCGCTGCATCTCCCTGGTGAAACTCCTCACTGCCAGGTGAAAAGAAGTGGCTAGCGACTCCACATGTATCGGAGGAGGCATGTGGTAGTCTGCAGCCCTCCCCAGATCAGCAGAGGGGGTGGAGTGGCTCAGAAGAGTGGGGTAATTAACCAAGTACAACTGGGGAGAAAAAAGGGGGACCCCCCCCAAAAAAAATCAAATTGTTGTAACGATGTATGTACTTGTTGCGAACATTTGTGCATTTGAGTCTTTGAGCAAGGTTGTCACGACATGTCACACAAAGAGTGGAAAGATCGCCGAGAGCGAAGTCCAATTATGCGGATTGTTGCTCAAAAGAGAATCTGAGATGATTCATGTCATCAGGGGGCAACAACTCGGGGGGTTGGCGTTGGGGGGGGTGGGGGTAAATAAGTTTTCTGCGTCGGAGGTGCGACAAGTCACTTTGTTTTTATCTGTTCGGCGTCGTCGCCTGAGCCTCTCATTGGCTAATCAATGAAACCCAAGGGGGCTCATCAGGCACCAAGGAAAGTCAGCCAAAAGCCTCGGGTCCTCTGACCTTCATCTGTTGTGCTCACAAGCAATGCCACGGAGAGTGATCCGTGTTTGCATGCTTTTAATGGGCCTCCGAGGGGCCCCCGGTGACAGTCCTTTAGCTTGCGGAGGGTCAGTCGTATAGCGGTACAGCTTATCCTTGAAAACCGTTGCGATTTGCAGTTCTGCCTCTGACATCTCCCCCAAGGCCCGCGCGCCGGCGTCCACTTGACAGTGCACTAAGAGGCTTATTAGTAATACATGATTAAGTGATTAGTTGTTAATCAGCGCAGTAAAATACCGACTGTGTTGGAAACGGGGCACGGGTTAAATATGGAAACATCCAACTCCAATCCCCCCCGAGTAAACCGGTACGAGACACTTCAGCAACCTTTACGGCGGGGAAGAAAGATGAAGCTGCTCGTTTTCAAAAGAAAGGCAATCAAACAAAAAATAAGGGATTCGTCTCAAAATGCTAAAACTGTAAAATATGTTTGATGACCGTAGGTGCCGTGTGTGTGTGTGCGTGTGTGTGTGTGTGTGTGTGTGTGTGTGTGTGTGTGTGTGTGTGCACATGTGTCTGGATGTTGTAATGGCATTCTGGCTTGGACCACGAACTGTTTCGGCTTTCTGAGGCGACCATTTATCTTAATCTAGGGTGACCTAAATCCTAGACATCTCCTGCTGTACCGTCTTCTCCGTTAACACTGAATTTCACACTCCATCCTCCCGTGCACCGTCCCTTTCTTAACCATAATTGATGACTGTAACCTTTTAATGGTCCGCCATATTCATTCATGACAAAGGCACCCTCCATCCTTTCCCATAAGCAAGCACAAAACAATAAATTAGTGTGAAGGGAATAACGCCGCAGTGAAATAAAGAGAAGATGACTAGGTACGCTGACCCCCCTGTTGGAAAAAAAAAGGGTAATTACAATCTGGCTGCCTGTCTAAAATACTGACGTTTAGGACAGATATGCGGAGGAAATCAGGAAAATGAGGATGATCCCATACTGGTGCAAGTTGTTGATCAAATTACCAGCATCTTGCTGGACATAAAGAACAACTTTAACTGTAGAGGAGTTGTGCCGTTGGATAAAATGTAAATGCAATGCTGATCAATGTGAAAATGAAGCTCAAGTGTGCAAATCACTATGAATGTGCTTATGTGCTATAGGCATGACTTTTTATTTATTTATTTATTTATTTTTAACGCATGTTCATGATATGATCTTTGAGGTCCTGAGATGATGCATAAATGGCCATAAATTATTCATTTAGGCTTCACAAATACCTTCTAATTCTAATGACTTATTGAGAAATGTCTAACTCGCCTAGCAACTCACGCCACCTTAAAAGTTGCCTTTTATTATAACACAAGTGAAATTTACTGGAGGGCTGTGACCAAGTGGCTGTGGTGTGTTGTAAAGCTTTTATAAATCACCGCGTTGTCCTCTGGTGCTTTAACTAAAATGGTCTGCTTGTGGAAAGGATACCCTAAACCTTTAATAAACGGTCTTGTAGAGCATTATAAATCATTATTATGTGTTTTTGGGTGCTTTTAGTAAAGGTTTACGAAGAAAAAATTAATTCTTTTCAACCAAAGTTGCAACGATAACAGGTGGGGGCCGCGAAACGAATCGAGGTTACAGGTTTATGACATGTGTTGGCATCCTCTGGAGCCAGTAGTTATAACAGCCTCTCGAAGAAAAGTGAGTTTTGATGGGAAAGTCATCAAATACAATACATTATACAAATACAATACATTATACATGGTCTGTGTAAACATTAGCGATGTTCACATCGTAATCCACTATCTGTCCTAGTACATGAACATGCCACAGGCACATACACACAAGTAGAGGAAGGACTGTTCCAGGTTATAATCCATTATGTAATCTACATGACTCAGTGTGCTATAGTATGCACTGCATAGCTGTTCTCTTGTTGTTGTTTTTTTCTTCCCTTTTTCTCTCCAATTGTACTTGGCCAATTACCCCACTCTCCCGGGCCGTCCCGGTCACTGCTCCACCCACCTCCCCAATTGTACTTGGCCAATTACCCCACTCTTCCGGGCCATCCCGGTCGCTGCTCCACCCCCTCTGCTGATCGATCCGGGGAGGGCTGCAGACTACCACATGCCTCCTCCGATACATGTGGAGTCACCAGCCACTCCTTTTCACCTGACAGTGAGGAGTTTTGCCAGGGGGACGTAGCGTGTGGGAGGATCATGCAATTCCCTCCAGTTCCCCCTCCCCCCTGAACAGGTGCCCTGACCGACTAGAGGAGGCACTAGTGCAGCAACCGGGACACACTCCCACTTCCAGCTTCCCACCTGCAGACATGGCCAATTGTGTCTGTAGGGATTTCCAACCAAGCCGGAGGTAACACAGGGATTCGAACCGGCGTTCCCCGTGTTGGTAGGCAACGGAATAGACCGCCACGCTACCCGGACTCCCCATAGCTGTTCTCTTTGACGTATAGATGCAGCCATGATCTGAACTTAAAACCCACCTTAGATGTAGACTAGATAATCAGACTAAAAGGTACCACTTACTGAAACGCCTTTTGGAAACCGTGTCTCAAGGAGCCGTTTCCTCTTCTAGGAACATGAATCGTAGCTCTGTTAGCACATGCAACACAATAGTGCATATGAGGCAGAAAAACCAAATACATTTGGCCGGCTTGAATGACTTGTTCTATTTAAAATGCATTAACTTCACAGTCCTCATCGATTATTTGAAGCGATTGTAGCTCAGACCATGGCAGCGGGCCTTCGGTGCGAGCATTACAGTACACAGCTCACATTTCTTAATGGTTTACAAGCGCATAATTATTTCAAAGTATTCCTAAAGCTGAAGAGCGGTAATGAAATGGGCACTTGGCTGAGAGTAATACAGCCTACTAAGTAGTGAACAAGTCCTCTGCTCGCATTAAAGGGTTGCCCTGTTGACCCACATAAGGGTCAGTGATGTTGTGGAATATTTGTCCATGGTGGATTCATTCTCATCAGCCACATTACAGGGCAAAATAACTAACTCATCATAATCACCTGTTCAATCCATTGCAGTTTTTTTTTTCCATTTTAAATTTCCCATGGGGAAACGTTTTAATATTATTAGCCTGGGGATGCACAAAGGTGCAGAATATGTTTTGCATGTCAAAAGAAAATTCTTAGAGATCGTACATAAGTACAAAATTTAGTAATTTTTGAATGCATGATTTACTTTTGCACATCTTCATATCAAATCTCAATAGTTATTTGTCATTTGTGTATTTATTTTTATTTTTTTTGTGCTATTGGTATGTTGATTCTTAATGCATCACCCACATGTAATGGCCCATCTTATTCAAAACAATCTGGACTGTTTTTTTTTTTTTTTTTAAGGCTGTACTTTTTTTCTCTCTCTTTTATTCTATGGAAATAAAAACATTGAAAATGCAACACACATATACCGAACAAACAGTGAAATAAAACATTTTACAAACCCATCGAACCCTACAGAATCAAAGATTACAACACAAGAGATAATTTGTTTTTGTTTTTTTCAAGATGTTGTACCCACCAATTTTCAAAGGTCCAAGTCAACATGCAGCCAAAACTAGTTTTCATCCTCAAAATGGATCATGTGACCCTGATAAAGCACTCTTCTGTGCATTCTCTGTTCTTTCTCTCTCTCTCTCTCTCTCTCTCTCTCTCTCTCTCTCTCTCTCTCTCTCTCTCTCTCTCTCTCTCTCTCTCTCTCTCTCACACTCTCCCCTTCCTTTTAATTCTCAGGCCCAACAGCTGATGGCGGTGAGAGACAGCCCAGTAAAGTCAACGCTTTTCTTCAAGTGGTGTTGAAAAAGATTGCGAACATAATGAAATTCCACTTAAAACCGATTATTTACATATAAAAGGAAATAAAACAGAGAACTCAAGTCCATTTTATGTGTCTAGCCCGTTATCACAAATTAGCCTCGGGGAGCTTTGCAGGAACACAACATCCTGTCCTTAGACCCTCGCATCGGTTAAGGAACAACTCCCTAAAAAACCCTTTTAACAGGGAGGGGGAAAAAATAGGAGGAAACCTTAGGGGGCGCAACAGAGCAGGGATCTGTCTCCCAAGATGGACAATGTGCAATGGATGTTGTGTGTACAGAATAAAACACAATGCACAGAATACAACATTGAAAGAGGATAACAAATTATAATGGAATTGAAGAATATGATGGAGAGGATGCCAAGCAGTGTCCAGATGCCACCGGATCAGCCCAGGTCCCAAGCCATGCAACCACCATGTGGACCTGACAGGAGGACAGACCACACATGCACACAGGGGAGACTCGCATCACACCATTCACATACACAGGAGACGAGACAAGAAAAGACATTAGTCACACATTGGAGAGAGAGAAGGTTACAACATTGAAACAGGATAACAAAATCATATGGATTTATCAGAGATATAAAGAATGTGATGAGGAGGATGCCAAGCAGCATCCAGGTGCTGACCGCCGTCACCATGGAGACCTGGGAGGAGGACAGACTACACGTGCACCCGGGGGAGACTCACATCACACTATTCACACATGCACAAAAGAAGAGAAAGGAGAAGACATCATTCAGAGAGAGAGAAGACACGTGAGAGAAGAGAACAGTTAGCAGTAGTCAATAATCTCCTCCTTCTTCTTTTGGCTTGTTCCCTTTTTCTCAGTCGTCACCACAGCAGACTGAACAGTTTCCATCGGTACCCTGTGAGGACACGGCACCGATTGCGGCCGTCGTTAACCCGGGCCTTGATCGATCCAGTATGGAGCCTCGTCTTGTCAATCCGCATACTGATTTGGCAAAATGTTATGCCCTTCCCGACACCACCCCTGACCCTATGGATGGGGGCACAGGATGCCATCCCAGTATTCATGGACTTAGGCCCATGGCTGTTGCAAATAACGGTCAGTAATCTATACTGTATAATCTCGTCGGCGGAACAGTGCTTGGTAAAGTCAAAAGAAATTCATATTTTTATTAATCAAAATGAGCTCTTGTGTAGCCATTTCGAAACTATACACTAATTCTTTCTGTCAAATTGACAGCGGTGTGCCATGGGATCTTTTTATCATTAGGAGTGTTATGGCAGAAAAGGTTGGGAACACCAGTAGGCCTGGTCTTCTCTTCCCAGGGGTAGCACATTAATGTTGCTTGTTACATTATTTGAACTTGGCATTTTTGCCTTTTTTGGGGGGGGGGGTCTGGCAGTTCTATTTTTTGCTGGTTTTGTGTTTGGTTTGTCAGTTGAGTTTACTGACTATATGTGTTGGTGCAGTAGAGCCCTGGGTCTGCATACAGTTAAAAGCTTCTGTTGGTGCTCCAGCCAGGAAGTTCAGGGGACTGAACCAACTTGCCTGCAAACCCTCGATGTCATGTCCACACCTCAGCTTGTCCTCCTCATTCTACATCTGGTGGGCCGCCAGCTGTACCCACTATAAAAGCGACAAACTTGGGGTCCAGAACTTTCTCTCACCTGGCAGCAGTATGGAAGATTGAGCTCCCCAGCCTCCATCAGAGCTTCAGATTCACTTCCGTCCTTCATGAGAGACCCCAAATATTTCCTCCTCGAGGCCCACATTAATTCTTTAATGCTCTCTAAGCAGAACTCTTACACTGACTAGGGACACTCCCAGCTACCTAGACTTCCCGCTTTATGAAAAGCACTCATTTAAATATGATGCAGCTGTGGGGTCAATTCAAATGATTCAGCATTTTCTCCAGATGTGTTTACTTCAAATATACTTTCTTTAGGGCGTCTATAAATTGATATAAAGATAAATGTAGATAATACCAGCTCAAATGAGGGCAGATATATAAAGTAATGTCATGAAGCAATAAATCATTCATCGTCAATTGAGGCTAACAGCTACAGAATGGAAGTGGTGCTTTCAATTAGACCATTTAACCAAATCACTGTTGATTACTATTGTTAGTGCAGTTCATGTAGACCTGCCATGGTTTTTAGGGTCTGGTGTTTGTAATGATGTTAAGTAATATAATGCAAAATAATATAATGCAAGCTTTCAGATTATAGTACTATAATCTGAATGATATAGAAAGCTTGCATTATACAGCAAAATTACTGAAACTGCAAAAAGTAAGCAAAAAGAAAACATAAATAAGCGTCACTTACTTTGTGAACAACCTTAAAACGTATCATATGCCTCCAAGTGGCCTAGCGGTCTATCCCGTTGCCTACCAACACGGGGATCGCCGGTTCGAATCCCCGTGTTACCTCCGGCTTGATCAGGCGTCCCTACAGACACAACCCGCCGTGTCTGCGGGTGGGAAGCTGGTTGTGGGTGTGGATGTGTGTGTGTGTGTCATGGTCGCTGCACTAGCGCCTCCTCTGGTAGGTTGGGGCGCCTGTTCCGGGGGGGGGGGGACTTGGGGGGAATAGCGTGATCCCCCCATGTGCTACATCCCCCTGGTGAAACTCCTCACTGTCAGGTGAAAAGAAGCGGCTGGCGACTCCACACGTATCAGAGGAGGCATGTGGTAGTCTGCAGCCCTCCCCCGGATCAGCAGAGGGGGTGGAGCAGCGACCGGGATGGCTCGGAAGAGCGGAGTAATTGGCCGGATACAACTGGGGAGGGAAAAAATGGGGGAAGGGGTGTTATATTTGAAAAAAATCTTAAATTGTTGAGTCTCATTGCACTAAGTGGGTCATGAGGAAATTCCCTCCGCTCATCATCCATGCACACACAATGATGGTGTGTTGTTGCATACCTGCTGCCCCATCACATAAGGCTCATAGTGCTGGTTGTGTCGTGTGTCCAATGTTTACATGCAGTGAATGAGTAGTTGTCAGTTCACTATAACAATGAGCCAGTTTAATTTAATTTTAATTTGCAGACAAACAATAAAGACAGTTGTGGTTGTGGAGAACTAAGCTTTAACCGGAGAAAACTCACAATGAGGCTTTTTTTTGTCTTTGTGTCCCTGACTAACTCCAACAACGTGTCGTGTAAATCCTATTGCTTAGTACAACAAGGAGAATTGTTGGCCGGCGGCAGGGCAGAGAGTAAAAAAAAATGTAATGACTGGTTTACAATTTGTAAGAGCACAAACATATGATGTTGTAAGCCCGGGTCAACATCCTAACAATTAATCCTTACAATAAATAAAAATACAAAGATACAAATGACCTTGGGTGTTGCCTGGTTTTCATTGTCGTTGCCTCGACGACCTGTTTTACATGTGGACCGGGTTTGAGCTGGCAGGCGTCTCCAGCGGGGCCACCGGCTCCTCGAGTGGATGAGGAGATCCATGACATGGGAGCTGGTAAGGGTTCTGTCTGTTCTCAGCGCTGGTGTGGACATGACGCGGAGGGTCCGGAAACCTCACACTGTCACATCTCCAGCCAAACTCAAGGGCAACAGATTTAATCTGAGAAACAATATAGGGTAGGGTGTGAGGTGTGAGGAGGGGGGGGGGAGGGAGGGAGAGAGAGAGAGAGAGAGAGAGAGAGAGAGAGAGAGAGAGAGAGAGAGAGAGAGAGAGAGAGAGAGAGAGAGAGAGAGAGAGAGAGAGAGAGAGAGAGGAGAGAGAGAGAGAGAGAGAGAGAGAGAGCGAGCGAGAGAGAGAGAGAGAGAGAGAGGGGGAGAGGGAGAGGGGGGGGGGGGGCTGAGGGGAGCTGAGGTAATTATACTATGACAGAGGGAAAGAAAATAGGGTTGTGGGATGGTGAGATGAGTAGGAGGACATGGTCATATTTCACTTTTAGTTCCGGTAAGGTTCTGGCTGCAGCCCAGAGGTTGCCCATCACCGTGGGTATGGAGAGCTCTTCAGCACTCCCTGCCTGAGGGAACCTGGTCTTACCGTGGTGTCTAACATTTTGTGAATACTATTTACCACCAAACAAAGCACCACAGTGGAGAAGCACGTTTAAAATTAGTGATAAAAATAAGAACTACTGCTTGATTTTTTCTATTTATAATTGTTTTTGAGCATTTTGTGATGACTTGACTTGTAAGCTGTTTGAGCGCCCAGTTGTACGCTGTAAGCTCAAACACAGGTCCCGTGTAGTTTGGACAGGTCTAAGCTTCAGTAGTTCTTCCTTGAAAGGTCTCAGTGCAAGGCTGGGTTAGTTGTTGTAGTCAGCACTAAACTTGAAGTGCTGCTGATGGGAAACGCTAGCCTCACAAAGCCAACCCGCAAACTTCGCTTTGCTCTTTTTGGTCTGACAAGCCTCAATAGGCATTTGGTTGTGTTACAAGTGTCGCCAATGGGTGTACACCACAATTACCTTGCAGGTGATTGTAGATAGATGGACGGGGAGGGGGGTATGACATGCAACAAAGGTCGCCGGCTGGAGTTGAACCCGCAATGTTGCGACCATGTGGTATGCACTCTAACCATTCGGCTATGGAGGAGCCCCCTTTCTAAATGTGTGATAAAACTATAGCAGCACTGACACCAACCTCTCTAGTGTGCAGCCCTTGTTGTCATAGCTCGTGTGATATAGGCCAGTTCTGCAAGGCTAGAGAAACACAAAAAAACAACACAAACGCTCCCCTCCAGCGCCTAGTGATGTTTCTTTGAAGGAGGTCTCCAGTGGACACAGCAATGTGTGCTCTGCAGGCATCAGCCTCCTTGGGGCATATTTCACATATTCAATCATGCATTATTTTTTGTTCTTATTTTCCCGCATAGTTTCATGCACAACTAGCATATTGCACCTTTTTTAACCAAAACTCAGTGGTGTGGATCTGTAGCACTGCCCACAGCTTGGCCCCTTTAGTGAGACCTGACCCATATAAACTCTGTGGGGCTGGAGATGGAGACCCATGACGGCCCCCCCTCTCAACAGACTCAACTATATTAACGTGGGTCGGAAGGAAGGGGGAATAGATTACTCGCCTCTACATCACTTTGTCAGTAAATGTGTTGGTGTCAACACAAACTTTCTCCTCCTGCTCAGAAAACAGCTGTAATTTAGTCGCTAGTCGCTTTTCGGGAATGAAATTGCCACGGGTGTCTCAAACGTCACTAAATCTAGCGACGAGTTGGCAACAGTAGATGCAAGCAGCCATTGTTGGAGGTTAAACGGTATGAACCATCTGGAGGGCCATCGCACGGGGGCTGAAAAATGAATTATTCCTTTTTGCATTATACTTGAAATGATCAACTAATTTGCCTGATGTGTTTGCTTTCGTTTTCGAGTCTCTCAAGCCTCGCCGGACACGTTTTAATTTCTTTGCCCTCCCCCCCCACCCCCACCCCCACCCATGTTATGACATTTCTGTGTTTTGGGCGATACAGAATGGTTAAAAAAAGGCCGGCATTTTAACAAGGCAGATAGAGCGGGCCTTCCAGAACGTTCAGTTGCCTTGGAAGCAGCCCTTTCTTCACCCACTGACCAGAAATACACTCATCAACAAAACCCTGTGTTTAAAGAGAGGCTCATTTATGCCTAGCGCACTGCATCGTAAAGCGTAATGTGCTTGTCTTAACGTCAGTAGACTAATGAGCTGGCAACCCTTGAAGACCTCTCTGAAAGTACAGGAGCCAAACGGTACCAAGTGCAGAACTCCCGAGGGGCACAGTTGTCGGTACTGTTCGAACATCACCACCGTTACTGTGTGTTGGGTTAAGATGCCACTGGTTGTGGCCGTCCGAGTAGCATAGCGGTCGATATTGTTGCCCAACACGCGGATCGCCGGTTTGAATCCCCGTGTTACCTCCGGCCTGGTCGGGCGTCCCTACAGACGCAATAGATCGTGTCTGCGGGTGGGAAGCCGAATGTGGGTGTGTGTCCTGGTCGCTGCACTAGCGTCTCCTCTGGTCGGTTGGGGCGCCCGTTCAGGGGGGAGGTCGAACTGGGGGGAATAGCGTGATCCTCCCACGCGCTACCTCCCCCGGCGAAACTCTTCACTGTCAGGGGAAAAGAAGCGGCTGGCGACTCCACATGTATCGGAGGAGGCCTGTGGTAGTCTGCGGCCCTTCCCCGGATCAGCAGAGGGGCTGGAGCAGCGACGATGACGCCTCGGGACAGTGGGGTAATTGGATGGGTACAATTGGGGAGAAAAAGGGGGGGGGTGCCACTGGTTGAGTTTCTGTTGTGAAAGTGGCACTCTGTTGGTTTCTCCAGTAACTCAAATACGAGACACCTGTAATTCTTTAGATTCTCTCCAGCTAAGCCTCCGCCTCTCCTGGATTTTACATTTCATCTCCAGAAACAGTTCTGGCACGTATCAATTTCTTTTGGCAATGTAATGGCTCCAATCTCCTTTTTTTTCTCCTAGTGGTGTAGCTTTGTGACAGATGCTGAGGGCTCCACATCCCTTTTGTACGTGTCCTACAAAATCCCAAACTGTCACGCTGATTGTGATTGCTTAACTGCTCTTAGGAATCCATTTCCACCGAGTTGAATGTGTTGCATCAATCCCGGTCTTATTTCCATTCCCTGCATTTCCTGTTAAGCTCGAGAGAGAGCTAACTCGAGCATCCCTGAACAGTGTCACGGCAAAGATATGATATGATGGAAGCCCTCGCCGTTCTCTGCCATACCGGCTAATGATTTCAAGCAAATGTGTTATTCCCCCCCCCCCCATTAATTTAGTCTGGAGCGCCAATTCTAATCTCTTAAATTACCCGTTGTTTATGGATAGCCGTTGTACCCAGCCCATCTGGGGCTTAAATATCTCCTCCTCTTATATCTTCACCACCCCACACTTATCAAATATGCAGAGTCAATCGGAGAGCCCTGAAGGACAGGCACATTTTGGACAATATGCGCGAGGAGACGCCAAGTTGAATGGCGTAGCCAATCAATAGCTGTCTATATGAGCAACACCTCTATACAGGGGTGTCCTTGATGCATGCTCAGTGATCCATCCATCCATCCATCCATTATCCGAACCGCTTATCCTGCTCTCAGGGTCGCGGGGATGCTGGAGCCTATCCCAGCAGGGCAGCAGGTGGGGGAGACATGCTGGACAGGCCGACAGGCCATCACAGGGCCGACACACACACACACACACACACACACACACACACACACACACACACACACACACACACACACACACACACACACACACACACACATTCATACCTAGTGACAATTTAGTATGGTCGATTCACCTGACCTACATGTCTTTGGGACTGTGGGAGGAAACCCACCAAGTTTGGACAACCCCGGGGCTCGAACCCAGGACCTTCTTGCTGTGAGGTGACTGTGCTAACCACCGCAACACCATCAGTTGAATCAGTTCGTCTGGATACAGCGTTAATTGACGGATACGTTTCATCACTCAGCTAAGTGACCTCTTCAGTCTAAACTGACTGCAGGTGTCCCCACCCCTTATAAACAATACAGTTGCATAACGACCGAAACCAGCAATCAGTTTCATATGCAAATATGGGTGTGACCATTGACATAACACTTTCGAGGATGAGGATGTGCACATACTTGATAGGGAGGAATGCTGGTTTGAACGGGGAGTCAAAGAGGCCAACTATAAGAGGGAACGACCATCCCTGAACGGGGGGGGGGGGGTGTAAGAGTACATCTTTTGAAATTTTTTTTGGAATTTCCCCCCTTTCTCTCTCCAATTGTACCCGGCCAATTACCCCACTCTTCCGAGCCATCTCGGTTGCTGCTTCACCCCCTCTGCCGATCCGGGGGGGGGGGGGGGGCTGCAGACTACCACACGTCTCCTCCGATACATGTGGAGTCGCCAGCCGCCTCTTTTCACCTGACAGTGAGGCGTTTCACCAGGGGGACGTAGCGTGTGGGAGGATCACGCTATTCCCCCCAGTCCCCCCTCCCCCTTGAAAATACACCCCAATCGACCAGAGAAGGCGCTAGTGCAACGACCAGGACATATACCCACCTCCGGCTTCCCACCTGCAGACACGGCCAATTGTGTCTGTAGGGACGCCCATCCATGCCGGAGGTAACACAGGGATTCGAACCGGCGATCCCTGTGTTGGTAGGCGACGGAATAGACCGCTACACTACCCCGGACCTCCCAGGAGTACATTTGTCACCATCTCACAATGCTGTGATAGCAAACATTCCCAAATCCTCTGTGAATAGTACACATGGCCATTGAAACTCTAGTTAATGGGCATTGTATCAGATCAACTGATTCAACCTTATCTGATCTATGCAGGGACGATAACAGAGGAAAAGCAAATGCTATGTGACTATTTATACATTCATAAGCATTAAACTCTGACCAGTTTTTAGCTCAAAACACGGCCACTGCTCTAAACCATCATTTTAAAGCGAACGGGCATGTTTTTACTAGTATGGTGTACTGCTGCTGCTGCCGGTTTAGTGCTGCAACACAACAGCGTGCCGGTACAGCCATCTGCCACCACCACACGGGACGTGTTTGTGGCGGGTGGTAGTACTAGCTGACGGAGAAGTAGCCATACAAGTTACTATCTCCTATTCAGCCCCTACTTACTCAACATGAGTTTGGAGTACGACACCATCTATCATCGAATATAAATAACATTATGTGACAGTGACCTGATTTCGTGCATCAGCTGAAGGCTGAGAGCCTGAGAGAGGCTCGACTGGCCCGGTAGACGCACCTGTTTGAGTGAAGGTAATGAGCACTTACATGCATAATGTTGTATTTCACAGTGTGCTTTTAACTTGGCAGACCGAGACGTGATGCAGACACACAGCACACGGCGGATGGCTGAATGCATTTCTGGCCAGAATACCAGAAAAACCTTTGAAGCTTAAAAGAAGAAGCTGACGGTAGCCTAAGAACTTGCTTTATGAAAACTAAACCTCTTTGTGTTGTGTGTGTGTGTGTGTGTGTGTGTGTGTGTGTATGTGTTTCAGTCTTTCCATCAGTTCTACTTATAACAGCAAAGTTGTTGCCTGGATGCTATTTCTTGGCTGGCGAGGGTGGGTTGAGGGAGTGAGAGGATGCATGTGCAGCATTGCTTCAGAATAAGAGGTGAGTGTGTGTGTGTTGGGGGGGGGGTCACTAGGAATGATACATAACACTACACTTTTGACTTTCAACACTATCTTTTAGCCCTGAATCTGCTCTTTGGAAGTTTTTTTTTTTGCCATCCTCAACTTTTGTCAGGCTTTTAGCGACAGGCATGGGTGCAAGTCCATGAATAGTGGGATGGCGCCCGGCGCTTTACCCGTGCCCCTGTCCATAGGGTTAGTGGTTGTGTCAGGAAGGGCATCCGATGTAACATTTTTTGCCAAAATGAGTATGCGGATTGACAAGACCGTAGCGGATCGGTCAAGGCTCCATACCGGATCGGTCGAGGCCTGGGTTAACAGCAGTCACCATTGGTGCTGTGCCCTCACAGGGTATTGATGAAAGCTGTAAAGTCCACTGGGGTGACCCTTGAGAAACAGGGAATAAGCCAGAAGAAGAAGAAGAAGAAGAACTACTACTTTCGCCAGGCTTCCATAAGAATGAGTCTTTATCAAAGTGCAATCTCTAGTGCAGTGTTTCCCAATCCAGTCCTCAAGGAACCCCTATCCTGCATGTAACCCTGCATAGGTAGCCCTGCTTGTACTTACTCAACCAATCATCTCACAGAACTTAATGATGCAAGGTCTACCAAATCTGACATAATTCATTGCTGATTGGCTGAATAACTACAAACAGGTACCTATTCAGGGTTGCAAAGAAAATCTGCAGGATAGGGGGTCCCTGAGGACTGGGTTGGGAAACACTGCTCTAGTGGCCTGTTAATGCCGTAATGGGTGGGAGATTGAACCCCTCACTTGTATTTTTCCTGCCTTCTATTCACTTTGAAAATCAGCATTACCGGCATTGCCATAGTAAAGTCTGGATGAGATTTGAATATAATTTATCTATGTAAACAGAAACTCTGTTTATGACTAGGCTTGATTATAAGTAAGGGTATTTAAAGCGTACTTTTAACACACACACAATTTTACCATACCAGTGACAAGTTTGGACACAGCTGACTGAATGTATGTTTATTTAAAATCTTGAAGTCCGTGCCTTTTCTGAATTTCTTTCCAAAACAATTTTACATTTAAAATATCCCCCACCCACACAAGTTGTTTCCTGCAGTAAAAATAAAGAGAAACCCTACTATGAGTAGGTGTGTCTAAACTTTTGTATACTACACACACACACACACACACACACACACACACACACACACACACACACACACACACACACACACACACACACACACACACACACACACACACACACACACACACACATACACACACACACGCACGTCATGGACTGCTGCACTTACTCCATTTCCCATTTTTCCAGCATTCTGGAATGTCCCTGGACACACTGGCCGGCATCAGAATTTCCTAGATGAAACTATGGTTACCAGCGAAAATGGAGCAAGAACCAAGCAGCTGTCGTACAAGGGCAGGAACGTGGTCTTGCAAGAGGAGGTGGCGTTTAAATGTGTGGTGGTAGGGAAGGTTGCGGCAAGCAAGTTGTTTCCCTCTGTGCATTGCAAGGCCCAATATTTGCCGTGATGTGGATGACTCTAGTGTCTAAACAGAGGGGAGAGTTTGGAGGACGAGTGAGATCTTTACAATATTTTATTTTACATTACAGTAGTGTGGAATACTGTTTGGAATCAGAACCCGAATCATCAGAATCAGAATCATCTTCATTTGGCCATATACACTACCGTTCAAAAGTTTGGGATCACCCAAACAATTTTGTGTTTTCCATGAAAAGTCACACTTATTCACCACCATATGTTGTGAAATGAATAGAAAATAGAGTCAAGACATTGACAAGGTTAGAAATAATGATTTGTATTTGAAATAAGATTTTTTTTACATCAAACTTTGCTTTCGTCAAAGAATCCTCCATTTGCAGCAATTACAGCATTGCAGACCTTTGGCATTCTAGCTGTTAATTTGTTGAGGTAATCTGGAGAAATTGCACCCCACGCTTCCAGAAGCAGCTCCCACAAGTTGGATTGGTTGGATGGGCACTTCTTTGAGCAGATTGAGTTTCTGGAGCATCACATTTGTGGGGTCAATTAAACGCTCAAAATGGCCAGAAAAAGAGAACTTTCATCTGAAACTCGACAGTCTATTCTTGTTCTTAGAAATGAAGGCTATTCCATGCGAGAAATTGCTAAGAAATTGAAGATTTCCTACACCGGTGTGTACTACTCCCTTCAGAGGACAGCACAAACAGGCTCTAACCAGAGTAGAAAAAGAAGTGGGAGGCCGCGTTGCACAACTGAGCAAGAAGATAAGTACATTAGAGTCTCTAGTTTGAGAAACAGACGCCTCACAGGTCCCCAACTGGCATCTTCATTAAATAGTACCTGTTAGAGCCTGTTTGTGCTGTCCTCTGAAGGGAGTAGTACACACCGGTGTAGGAAATCTTCAATTTCTTAGCAATTTCTCGCATGGAATAGCCTTCATTTCTAAGAACAAGAATAGACTGTCGAGTTTCAGATGAAAGTTCTCTTTTTCTGGCCATTTTGAGCGTTTAATTGACCCCACAAATGTGATGCTCCAGAAACTCAATCTGCTCAAAGAAGTGCCCATCCAACCAATCCAACTTGTGGGAGCTGCTTCTGGAAGCGTGGGGTGCAATTTCTCCAGATTACCTCAACAAATTAACAGCTAGAATGCCAAAGGTCTGCAATGCTGTAATTGCTGCAAATGGAGGATTCTTTGACGAAAGCAAAGTTTGATGTAAAAAAAATCTTATTTCAAATACAAATCATTATTTCTAACCTTGTCAATGTCTTGACTCTATTTTCTATTCATTTCACAACATATGGTGGTGAATAAGTGTGACTTTTCATGGAAAACACGAAATTGTTTGGGTGATCCCAAACTTTTGAACGGTAGTGTATGTTTGTACATACATGACATTTGACTCCAGTTTAGTGGCTCTAAATGTACTTACATTGAAAAAACAGCACAACAATCTTCAGGAAGACATACAAGGAATGAATATATACAGCTGAAACAGGAAGGCAATAGTGCAATGGTGCAGAGTGCAAAGATGCTGGAATAAATGTGTTTGCAGCTTACTTACATACATGAGGTAGGTGGACATGACAGAATATGCATATATATGTACAATATACAGTAAATACAGTGTGCTTATATGTATTATGACAATGTTAAGTGTTCATCAGAGTGACAGCCCGCAGAAAGAAACTGTTCTTTTGTCTGGTTGTCTTGGCGTACAGTGCTTTGTAGCGCCTACTACAAGGGAGGAGTTGGAAAAGGTTGTTGACTACTCACAGAAAGTTGAATCAGTTCATCCGCACACGACGTTTATTGGGAGAAACATTTCATCACTCATCTAAGTGACTTCTTCAATCTCAAATAACTGCAGGTATTCCCAACCTTATAAACAGCACAGTTGCATAATGATGGAACCAATTTCAATTGTAAGATGGTGGTAGATGTACTGTTAGCCCCCCCCCCCCCCGGTTCAGGGATGGTTGTTCCCTCTTCACGCAGATGGCCTCTTTGACTCCCCGTTCAAACCAGCATTCCTCCCTATCAAGGATGTGCACATTGTCATCCTTGAAAGAGTGGCCACTGGCCTGTAGATGGGTTTAGACTGGTAGACTGTGGATACCTGCAGTCAGTAGACACTGAAAAGGTCACTTGGTTGAATGATGAAACGTTTCTCCCGATAAATGTGTCCAAATGAATTGATTCAACTTTCTGGGATTTCCTTACCTGGCTTATTGAGCATGCATAAAGACATTGTTGAATACTGTAATAAATATTTTTGTACAATTTCCTTGTGCGGAAAAAAAAACTTTATTGGTCCACATAAGGTAAGTACAATAATTTGGTGGTCACCAGATCAAAGTTTGATATATAAAAGGTAAATGCTAGACATATTTCCACTTACTCACATTGTTGTACTCACTGACAAATTATTTGATTTTGAAACACAAGTTTGATTTTTTGAATCTTTTAGGTGAGAGGTCTTGAGGTGGAGAGGGAGGACTCATTGAGAAAACTACAAAGGGGGTTGATTAGGTGGCCAGATGGAGAGAGCCAGGTTGGGAACTTTGGTAGGACACCGGGTGATCCCAACACTTTGCAATAGGTGCCATGGGATTTTTAATGACCGCAATGAGTCAGGACCTCGGTTTAATGTCTCATTCGAAGGATGGCAACTCCTACAACAGTGTCCCCGTCACTGTGATTTTGCTGTTTGTTAGGACCAGAGGGAAGACTGCCCCCTACTGACCCACTAACACAACTTCCAGCATCAACTCAGTCTTCCCCGGGAGGTCTCCCATCCAAGTACTAGCCAACCCCATACCTGCTTAGTTTCTGTTATTTGGCAGAGCCAGGGCATATATTGGTACGGCTGCCGGCAATATGACACAATAACTGGTAACTATCACTCCATTTTCAGTAAAATAGAGACCAAAGATATTTTTAGTGCTTTTCTCCTGCTATTCTCAAGCTACTCCTGACATAATTTCATAATTTGAATGTAGCCATTACGTTACCCAGCAGGAGACAAGCGAGCAATACAAAAGCTAACGTTAAAGTTAGCTAGGTTACCTAACCTCGATATTGGTGTGGAATGGTGTAACATACTTATTTTGCAGCTATTTACCTGACATTTCACTACAGAAAACATTGTGGAAGAGACTTTTTGCTGTCTTGAGGTACACTGTGCTTAAATGTAACTAGCTTATCTAACTGTTAGCCAATCCAGCACAAGTGCTAGTAGGGCTGTGCATTGGCAATAATCTGGTGATATGATATGATATGTATCACAATACAGGTTACGATTCAATATATTGCAATATATTGTGATACTGTAAGCAAGGCAATATATTGCGATTTAATAGGTCTGTGTTCTGTGTTCATGCTACTTCCGACATTGTTACGTTGGAGTGGAAGAATCAAATGGCTGAAAATAGATTATAACACTGCTGTCGAATGGACAGAGGTTTGCACACAACCCAAAATGAACCACTTTATGTTACGAATCTTTACATTTAAACTATTAATCATATATTGATACAGTGTTTCTAACTAGATTGTTTAACACAAACTTGGAAAGGGAGAGGATGCCTGAGGAGTGGAGAAGAAGCATGCTGTTACCAATGTTCAAGAATAGTGATGATGTGCGGAGCTGTAGTAACTACAGAGGTATAAAGTTGATCTGCCACAGCATGAAGATATGGGAAAGAGTGGTAGAAGCAAGGTTAAGGGGAGAGGTGATGATTAGTGAGCAGCAGCATGGTTTCATGCCACGAAAGAGCACTAGAGATGCAATGTTTGCTTTGAGAATGTTGATGGAGAAGTATAGAGAAGGTCAGGAGGAGTTACACTGTCTTTTTGGATTTAGAGGAAGCATATGACAGGGTCCCGAGAGAGGAGGTGAGGTATTGTATGAGGAAGTCTGGAGTGGCAGAGAAGTATGTAGGAGTGGTGCAGAATATGTACGAGGGCAGTGTGACATTGGTGAGGTGTGCGGTAGGAATGACGGAAGGGTTCAAGGTGGATGTGGGATTACATCAAGGATCAGCTCTGAGCCCTTTATTGTTTGCAATGGTGATGGACAGGTTGACGGATGAGATCAGGCAGGAGTCTCCATGGACTATGATGTTCGCGGATGACATTGTGATATGTAGCAAGAGTAGAGAGCAGGTTGAGTAGAACCTGGAGCGGTCGAGGTATGCACTGGAGAGAAGCGGAATGAAAGTCAGTAGGAGCAAGATCGAATACAAATGCGTGAACGAGAGGGAGGACAGTGGAATGGAGAGGTTGCAAGGAGTAGAGGTGATGAAGGCATATGAGTTGAAATACTTGGGGTCAACTGTTCAAAATAACAGGAAGTGCGGAAGAGAGGTGAAGAAGAGAGTGCAGGCAAGATGGAGTGGGTGAAGAAGAGTGTCAGGAGTGGAGAAGAGTGTCAGGAGTGATTTGCGACAGAAGGGTACCAACAAGAGTTAAAGGGAAGGCTTACAAGATGGTAGTAAGACCAGTTATGTTGTATGGTTTGGAGACGGTGGCACTGACAAAGGGACAGGAGGCAGAGCTGGAGGTGGCAGAGTTGAAGATGGTAATATTTTTGTTGGGAGTGACAAAGAAGGACCAGATTAGGGGAGGGGAAGCTCAGGTTGGACGGTTTGGAGACAATGCAAGAGAGGCAAGCTTGAGATGGTTTGGATGTGCGGAGGAGAAACGCTGGGTATATTGGGAGAAGGATGCTGACTATGGACCTGCCAGGCAAGAGGAAAAGAGGGAGACTAAAGAGGAGGTTTATGGATGTGGTGAGGGAGGACATGCAGGTGGCTGGCATGACAGAGGACGATGTAGAAGACAGGCAGAGATGGAAATGGATGATCCACAGTGGTGACCCTTAACGGGAGCAGCCAAAAGTAGTAGTAGTAGTAGTAGTAGTAGGAGGAGGAGTAGGAGTAGATTCAGTGTTTTTCAGAATCGAGACAGCATCAGAAAACATAATAACACAATGCTCTAGTGTATGGATATTTTCTTACACCCCTACTTGTGAGTTTGCAGAGAAGTATGGTAAGGGTTGCTAGCTGATGGGTACTCAGAATATCACCTGTATGCCGCCAAGCAGTCAGATTTTAAGATAGCGTTAATGATAGTAAATTCAACTATTTATTTATGTTTGCTAGTTTGTTTATGGCATTTCTTCTCTACTAGATAGCGAAAAAAATGTTTTCCAACTTAGTGAGACTGAGCATTTGAAGTGGATGATGTGCAGCAAAGAATGGCCATTATTCAATCCCGCGCTGCTGTTACAAGGACTTACCTTTATCACGCCTTGTGGAGAACAATATTGTGAGACAACGCTGGTGAAGTCTTGTTTTGCTTTGTCATATATTATGTTGATTTTATGTCTTGCTGAGGTGAAGATCATTTTCCACCTTGGCAGACAATAAAGTGCGCCAGAAAACAGACCATGCAGAAGGTTTAAACAGCAGGTTTCATAGCTCACGGAAGAGAATCAAAAAACCAAAGAGGCCTTATCAAGCATAAGTTGTGTTTTATTTTCATTTAATTTAACAATGCAAGGGTTAAATTGGGCTAAAGTACAACATAATGTATAATTTAAATAATAAATATATAATTGTGGCCAAAAGGATGTGTTTGGACCACTTTTCCATTGGAGTCCTGAAGGGCAGACAAATACAAAGTGGACATGAGAACACAAAAAAAAAAACAGCACAAACGTGGACAGGTCGAACTATAAAACTGGTGGAATATTTTTGTATTGCTGAAGCTGTCCATCATGCGCACATTAAAGGGTAATTTCAGTACCTTCTTTTTTTATTATTTCTTTCTTTTTATTCTTTTAGGCTGTGTTTCTGCCCTCTCTACCATAGTGTCTATCAGCAATTTCACTGATGAGTATTGTGAAACTAGTTATCGGGCTCCTTTTGAATTTTATGGGTTCAATTCCTTACACTCAGTCTACCTGACATATCCCCTCTTGATCTGAAGAACAGGTAAAAAAAAACTATTCTTTTTTTTTTTAACATGAAGCTCACAGTAGAGTGAAAAAACATTTTGCCCACAGGGAATAAAAAAAAAAAACTGGTTGCAAACCATGCAATTTAAAACCTACAACAAAAAAACGATGACTGTGCCATGTTGAGACATTATATACATATATATATATATATGTCTCCTCTGATACATGTGGAGTTGTATTAGGCCCTTGTTGAACATTGGGTATGGGGGTTGAAGAGAGAACAGGACAAGATCAATGGGGGAACATCAATGGCGAAAATGCTTCCCAAGGAAGTACCGAAGACGGCCCTTCTTGACCTTATGCTCGTTTCCTCCCTTGGCCTCTTCATCTATATCAGGGGAGGGTGTTCCTGCCCTGGCCTCCTCCTCCATTTCATCGGGGGAGGGTGTTCCTTTCCTGGCCTTCTTCTCCTTTTCATCAGGGGAGGGTGTTCCTGCCCTGGCCTCCTCCTCCCCTTCATCAGGGGAGGGTGTTCCTGCCCTGGCTCCTCCTCCTCTTCATCAGGGGAGGGTGTTCCTGCCCTGGCCTTCCTCTTCTCTTCATCAGAGGAGGGTGTCCCTGCCCTGGTCTTCTCCTCCTCTTCATGAGGCGAGGATGTCGCCCCCTTAGATAAAGCTCTGTAAAGCACAAAACTTGTCATTCTACTGTTAATACACTTTAATACATCCTACCACTTTACACCGATTGTCTGACATTACTCCAAATATATCTGATCCATTTCACTGAGACACGTGGCAAAGTTGTATACTTGTCTATAATGTGCATTGTTTTTTCCATCTACCACTAGATACAAAGTGATCATACATGTCTCTGCCATCCACGGAGCTCTTCCCCTTTTCTTCTATGGCCAGGAGTTGTTTGTCCTCCTTGTTTCTCTCCACATTTTCTTTCTTTTTTAAGATTTCTTTCTCCTTCTTTCTCTCCTTCTCTATCCTAGCCGAGTATCTTTTCTCATCTTTCTTCTTCTTTCTCACCTCCTTCTGCGGCTCCTTTTTGGCCTGGTGGTTCTTCTTGTGCTCCCTCTGCTGGGCCAGCAAATCTGGTGCTGGGAGCTGTGTCTCCTCCTCCTCTCTCAGCAGAGCAGGACATCTCGATACATCTTCTTCTCTGCTCCTTTCCAACACCTCTGTTTCCTCTGCAGCCCGAAGCGTTCTGAAACTGGCTTTCTCCTCGAGCAAACAGGCTTCTCGACAGAGTCTCTCCTCCTCCTCCGACTTTTGGAGGCGCATATTTAAGTCGTCAGCCTGGAGGAGGGCAGCCGTCATCCTTCTTTCGCACCTCTCATTGGCAAGAATAGCGTCCCGTGTCTTTTCGGCTTGGTTAAAAGACAGCCACGAGGAGGTTATTCTTAAAGAGGGGTGTGCCATTCTCCTCGTAGAGGGACTTTATCTCCGCCTGCAACTTAAAGTTGCTGGCCTCCTTTTCCTGGAGAGCACTCTCCAGTTCAACACACCTGTTTCTGTATCGGTCAAGGAGGGTTGAGAATTCCTCCATTATGCTATTCAGTTGAGGGATTCCTCTCCTCTCCTTCTGCATCGTTACTTCCGGGGGTCCCCCGTCCCCCTGCTTTCTCACTGGACATTGTTGCCGAACATCTCCTTGGTTCGCCATCTTTTCCTTCTCGCTTCGCTGTCTCTGATGATGAGCTCTTCTCTCTCTCGTGTCAAACGATCAACTGCCGGCCCCGGGCCCCGGCCGCTGAACGCACTTTTAACCGCCGCTCCTGTGAACGTCGCACTTTTAACTGCCGCTCCTGTGAACGTTAACCCGTAAACGTTCTAGAACGTTCTAGAACCGTAAACATTCTAGAATGCGTTTTGTTCTAGAACGCGTGAACGTTCTAGAGTGCGCTCGGTTCTAGAACCGTAAAACGTTCTAGAACCGTAAACGTTCTAGAACGCGTTCGGTTCTGGAACGTGTTCGGTAGAACGCGTGAACGTTATAGAGTGCGCTCGGTTCTAGAACCGCGAATGTTCTAGAACCCG
This sequence comes from Lampris incognitus, assembly GCF_029633865.1. Taxonomy (NCBI): domain Eukaryota; kingdom Metazoa; phylum Chordata; class Actinopteri; order Lampriformes; family Lampridae; genus Lampris; species Lampris incognitus. The sequence goes on along the minus strand of NC_079214.1, from coordinate 15,209,070 downwards.
CAAACGTTATAGAACCCGTACACGTTCTAGAGCGCGTTCGGTTCGGGAACGTGTTCGGTTCTAGACCGCGTAAGCGTTCTAGAGTGCGCTCTGTTCTAGAACCCGTGAATGTTCTAGAACCCGTAAACGTTATAGATCGCGTTTGGGCGTTCTAGAACCCGTAAACGTTCTAGAATGCGTTCGCGTTCTAGAGCCCGTAAACGTTCTAGAGCGTGTTTCGGTTCTGGAACGTGTTCGGTTCGTTCTAGAACCAGTGACGTTCTGGAACCGGTGAACGTTCTAGAACGCGCTCGGTTCTAGAACCCGTGAATGTTCTAGAACGAGCGAACGTTCTAGAACCCGTAGATGTTCTAGAACCCGTGAACGTTCTGAGCGGCGGTTGAAAGTGCGTTTAGCGGCCGGGGCCGGCAGTTGATAGTTTGACACGAGAGAAGAGCTCATCACCAGAGACAGCGAAGCGAGAAGGAAAAGATGCAGACGAACGACCTGCTGCGTACTTCGGGAAATCCAGTGAATTATAATTATTTTAAGAAAATTGCAGCCATTGAGAGATTGAATGTGTCCATTGCACAAACCTTAGACATTTTAAAACGATTATAGAAAAGTATTTAAATAGTTTTGACTACCTAGGTAAAGAAGGAAAAAATGATCATTTTGACTGGAGCTCCAAATTTGTGAGTCCAGTTAAGTGGAAGCGTTGCTGGTCACTTTTTTTTCCACACTCAATAACCAATAAAGTTCAAATCTCTCAACATTTAACATAAATGTTACCCCTGCAATGAGCTGCTTTTTTTTTCATTGAGATGGAGAGTAATTATGCTTTTGTTACAAGATATATGAATGTGCCCAGTGACTGTTGGGATAGGCCCCAGCATCCCGCAACTTTAATTTAAATAAGCGGCTTGGATAATGGATGGATATGAATGTAACTGACCATGTGCGACTGTGACTATGTTAAAACATTTTGGACAGACATTCAAACAGAAAAGCATGTTTAACATAAAAAGCCAGTTATTATTAACAATTTCTATATCATCATCTGCTACTCTGAGAAACACAATGAGGCAAAGCTTGTAACAAATGTAATGTTCTTTTTTGGGGGGGCAAAATAAATCGTTCATAAAATGTACATTTTTGAAAACTAAATCCCTATTTAACGCTTTTACAACTGATTTTGAGAATTTCATACCTTCGTTGATCTTCGTTGATTTTGTGTGTGTGTGTGTGTGTGTGTGTGTGTGTGTGTGTGTGTGTGTGTGTGTGTGTGTGTGTTCAGCTTGCCATTGTCTATGATGATCTCGGTTTTTTTTTTTTTTTTTTTAGGGAGCAAAACGTTTGAAAAACGTTGTTGTCCAGTACTCTCATACTTGTTTTGGCGTTCTATAGCTCTCTTTTGCATCTCACATCAACGTCGGCTCGGCAAAGCTCTCAGAATTTATACTTGTCACTTTTTGTAATGTATACATGTTCTTTACACCACCCGGGGTTGTATAACATTCTTTGTTTCGGCATTTTCACCGACTTTTATCGTCGGCGTTTAAAAGTTAAACCGATGAAATACAAGCTCATTGATTTGACAGGTACCTTAGCACATAACCTGCAGAATATTTCCGTTCCTCGTAAATACGCACTTTCAGTGCCCGCGCGCACCATTAGCCAATCAAAACGCAGACTTTTTTCACCGTAGCCAATAAGATGCAGTGTAACAAAGCTCGCTCTTACACTTCGAGAAGAATGTACGAGAGCGCATGATTTTATTTTATTATTTTTCAATACCATCAAAAGGAGGACGGTTAGACGTCAGTTCAGACGTTACGCCGTACGCCAGACCGAGAACTGAAAAACCAGACTGTCTGTGTGGCGCCAGGTTTATAAGATTAATATTTTAATAGTCAATCTGCTAATCCTAGGACACCCCCCCCCATACAGGTTTTCATTTATAATTTTCTTCTCCATTTATTATTTTTGTTCTAAATTGCCTGTTTGTACAGACAAGAAAAGCTCCAGTGGTGTAAATCCATTTTCACTCCTTGCCACTAGATGGCGATAATGACCCATAAATGGCAGAGTGACCGCCTAAGGGCAGAACGTGAGCGAGTTTTCCTCAGTTGTGAACAACTTCCTGTTCGTTTCGGCTGCCATTATTCCGATACGAGTCACATCTACATGTCTTCCTTGTGTTATTTACAGGTAAGCAAGTATGGTAAATCGAAGCATGATACTATGTTATTGTTGTCAGTTTAGTAAAATAGTTTTCTCAGTGCGTGTGTTTATATTTTAATACAGGTAATCACGACGAACACTCTGCTAGTTTTACAAGGCCTAATCGACTGCCTTGCCCCTGATGGCGCCCCCACGCTAGCATTGCAGTTAGTTTGCTAAATCGGTGCTTTATCTGTTTGGTGGGCTAATATGTGAACTGTTGAAGGCGATTCTGTTTCTTTTCGTTATTCACTGCTAGAAGATATTTTGGGTTTGTTGTTCTGACATGGGAACATTTTCATTTATGGGGATTCAAGAGGCGGCATGGTGGCGCAGTGGTTAGCGCGCTCGCCTCACAGCAAGAAGGCCCTGGGTTTGAGCCCCGGGGTAGTCCAACCTTGGGGGTCGTCCTGGGTCGTCATCTGTGTGGAGTTTGCATGTTCTCCACGTGGGCTTCCTCCGGGTGCTCCGCTTTCCTCCCACGTCCAAAGACATGAAGGTCAGGCGAATCGGCCGTACTAAATTGTCCTAAGGTGTGTGTGTGTGTGTGTGTGTGTGTGTGTGTGTGTGTGTGTGTGTGTGTGTGTGTGTGAGGTGGTGGTGTGTGTGAGGAGGAGGTGGTGGTGGTGGTGGTGGTGGTGGTGGTGGGGGGGGGCGGCGGCCTGTCCAGAGTGTTCCCCCGGCTGCCGCCCAGTGACTGCTGGGATAGGCTCCAGCATCCCCGCAACTCTTGAGAGCAGGTTAAGCGGTTTGGATAATGGATGGATGTTTGAGTTGTAAACAATGTCTTATTCGTGTCGGCTGCCATTATTCCGATATGAATCACATCACATCTAAATGTCTTGTGTTATTTACAGTTACAAACTGGAACGTTTAGAAATTAAAATATGTGGCATCAGATGACCTCTTCTGTCATCAATCTGCACCTTTTACATCTGTCCAAAAGCCGGGTGTATGACCGTGAAGGGTGCACAGTGGTCAGCAGTTAGGGAAGGCTTAGCCTGCTTTAGCCTATAGTCTAAAGAAGGTTAAGCCTTTAAAAAATAAATGTTAAGAAAAGTTGTGTAAGCGAAGAAATATATGTTGGCTGAAATGTGGTCCAGGTTTCTGACCCGAACAGTAGGGCGGGCAGCACTACCGCTTTGTACACCAAAATTTTTATTCTGGCCTGAAGGTTGTGGTTTTCAAAAAACCTTTTACTCAATCTTGAGAAGGCCCGGCTGGCACAGCTGAGACGATGGCATATTTCAGTGTCAATGTTGGCTTTGGAGGAGAGAAGTCCACCAAGATATTGGAACTGTTCCACATTTTTGAGTCTGATGTTGTCTACAGAGATTGATGGAGGCAGAGCAGGCACATTTCTGTTGGGTGGGGGTTGGTAGAGGATATGGGTCTTTTTTATGTTAATGGCCAAGCCAAGCTACTTGTATGCCTTTGCAAAGGTGTCCAGTATGCTCTGTATCAAAGAAGGTTTAATCAGTTCATCTGCATACAGGGTTTATTGACAGATACATTTCATCACTCAACCAAGTGACATCCCCATATATATATATATATATATATATGTACACTACCGTTCAAAAGTTTGGGATCACATTGAAATGTCCATATTTTTGAAGGAAAAGCACTGTACTGTTCAATGAAGATAACTTTAAACTAGTCTTAACTTTAAAGAAATACACTCTATACATTGCTAATGTGGTAAATGACTATTCTAGCTGCAAATGTCTGGTTTTTGGTGCAATATCTACATAGGTGTATAGAGGCCCATTTCAAGCAACTATCACTCCAGTGTTCTAATGGTACAATGTGTTTGCTCATTGGCTCAGAAGGCTAATTGATGATTAGAAAACCCTTGTGCAATCATGTTCACACATCCGAAAACAGTTTAGCTCGTTACAGAAGCTACAAAACTGACCTTCCTTTGAGCAGATTGAGTTTCTGGAGCATCACATTTGTGGGGTCAATTAAACGCTCAAAATGGCCAGAAAAAGAGAACTTTCATCTGAAACTCGACAGTCTATTCTTGTTCTTAGAAATGAAGGCTATTCCATGCGAGAAATTGCTAAGAAATTGAAGATTTCCTACACCGGTGTGTACTACTCCCTTCAGAGGACAGCACAAACAGGCTCTAACCAGAGTAGAAAAAGAAGTGGGAGGCCGCGTTGCACAACTGAGCAAGAAGATAAGTACATTAGAGTCTCTAGTTTGAGAAACAGACGCCTCACAGGTCCCCAACTGGCATCTTCATTAAATAGTACCCGCAAAACACCAGTGTCAACATCTACAGTGAAGAGGCGGCTGCGGGATTCTGGGCTTCAGGGCAGAGTGGCAAAGAAAAAGCCATATCTGAGACTGACCAATACAAGAAAAAGATTAAGATGGGCAAAAGAACACAGACATTGGACAGAGGAAGACTGGAAAAAAGTGTTGTGGACGGATGAATCCAAGTTTGAGGTGTTTGGATCACAAAGAAGAACGTTTGTGAGACGCAGAACAAATGAAAAGATGCTGGAAGAATGCCTGACGCCATCTGTTAAGCATGGTGGAGGTAATGTGATGGTCTGGGGTTGCTTTGGTGCTGGTAAGGTGGGAGATTTGTACAGGGTAAAAGGGATTCTGAATAAGGAAGGCTATCACTCCATTTTGCAACGCCATGCCATACCCAGTGGACAGCGCTTGATTGGAGCCAATTTCATCCTACAACAGGACAATGACCCTAAACACACCTCCAAATTGTGCAAGAACTATTTGGAGCAGAAGCAGGCAGCTGGTATTCTATCGGTAATGGAGTGGCCAGCGCAGTCACCAGATCTGAACCCCATTGAGCTGTTGTGGGAGCAGCTTGACCGTATGGTACGCAAGAAGTGCCCATCCAACCAATCCAACTTGTGGGAGCTGCTTCTGGAAGCGTGGGGTGCAATTTCTCCAGATTACCTCAACAAATTAACAGCTAGAATGCCAAGGGTCTGCAATGCTGTAATTGCTGCAAATGGAGGATTCTTTGACGAAAGCAAAGTTTGATGTAAAAAAAATCTTATTTCAAATACAAATCATTATTTCTAACCTTGTCAATGTCTTGACTCTATTTTCTTTTCATTTCACAACATATGGTGGTGAATAAGTGTGACTTTTCATGGAAAACACAAAATTGTTTGGGTGATCCCAAACTTTTGAACGGTAGTGTATATGTATGTATATATATGTATGTATATATATATTATATAAGACCAGCGCTGCACCTGAAGAGGAAACACCGGGGGCGGTCTGATAGGAAGCGTGGCAAGCTAAGCTAACTGCTAGCCCATGCAGACTGGCAGTTCCGACAGTCATCTGGCGGCGTTCGTGCTCCTGGACAGTGATTTGTTTAGTTTAGATATATGTGCTAGTTTGGATATATGTGTTCTTGCAGTTTTTGGATATGTGTTTTTGTCTTTGTGTTGCTCTGCTATCGGCTGGGAGAAACTATGTTTCGTTTCATATCATGTGCACAAGTGCATGAAATGAAATGACAAATAAAGTGTTTCTGATTCGTGTATATATACAAGTAAACATCCTTGTTTAGGTTGTTTAATCACCTTGGAAGCTGATGAGTGCATGATGCACGAAACAGGCTTTTACTACAATGTATTAAAGTTTTTTCCTACATCTATCTTAATATATACACACACACACACACACCCACACACACACACACATTTGAACATTATACAAATAGTGCTTACATTTACAAAAAAAATGTGTGCTTATAAAACCAAAATATACACAAACTTCTTCATTTCAAATGCTCCACATTATTCATTTGCATGATGAGCTCTACAAAGCAAACCGACCTTTGAATGTGTTGGAACAAATCATCTGGTCTCAGATGGCTGCTAACTGTCTCTTGTGAGACGTAAATTGTTTGCCTTACTGCCTCATAGATTGTCAGTAACAAGGGCAAAACTACAAACTTCAATATCTACATGATCAGTTGTAGCACTTTTTTGAAGGGGGTGGAGTGGGATGGGGGGGTGGCTCCCATAGAAATGAATTGCAGATTCTCCTAGAGTAGAGAGGACGAATGATGTTCGGGCAACATGGCTCAGGAGGTACAGCAGGTCATCTAGTAATTGGAAGGTCGCTGGTTCGATCCCCGGCTCCTCTAGAGAGTGTGTCAAAGTGTCCTTGAGCAAGACACTGAACCCTTAACTGTTCCTGATGGGCAGGTTGGCGCCTTGCATGTCAGCCTCCACCATCAGTTTATGAATGAATGGGTGAATATGAGGCATACACTGTAAAGTGCTTTGAGTGGTCAGTAGACTAGAAAATATAAGTATAGTCCATTGTTATATTTCAGTTCTTAAGACCCATTTAAAACCACTGTAACCACCTTACAAACACTTCCAGCTAGCCCGTGCTTTTCCTGAGCAGTCATACTTTCTATTTATTGCCTCCACGAAAAGATAATCTCTACAAAGTATGGGGATAGAATGTTATCAAGTATAGCTACACAGCTTAAAAAGAAGTTTGTGTGTTCGGTGTGCCATCATTGTCTGTGTGATTGCTGCCATCTATTAGACTAGGATGTTGCCAAATTATGCCAGTAACACTATTAAAACAACATTCATCTCAGCACACATGGGGATATTACGTCTTGAATAAAGTCACTACCAGACAATATACTTGCCTACTAAATGTTAATGATTCAGTCACTGCACATAACTCCAACACATGTCTCAGAAGGTGTGGGCTCACCTCTTTTCCATACAATAGCCTTTAGGCTCCAAGTCATGTGGGTCTGAGTGAGTCTACTATTATTGAAATTAAGTTAACCCATGACATCTTATTAAGATGATATATCTTTAGAGACTCTCTATCTCTCTTTGTCTCGCTCTCTGTCTCTGATTATTTCAATCTTTGTTACACTGATGAAGATCACATTGTACTTATTTAATGGCATGGCAATATTAATTAAAATAGAGCTTCAGTTAGAAATAAAAGACTAAGCAGTTGTAAAAGTAGGAGGTATTTTTAGATCAGAGAATATTTGTTATTTTTAGGGAAGATCTTTGCCCACAAATACAACATTCATGGCCCAAAACTAGTTCAGCCATGCTTTTTTAGTTTGGTGGTGAGGAACATGCTTCCAACTCATTATTGATGACTGTTTCATTTCAAATGAATCCCTGGAATATGGAAAAGTCAAATGACAATAGTATAGCCCAGTATCATCGTTGATGTCAACAGGCTGTGGCTGTTTTGATGAGTTTTCAGGTATGCACAACATACCGCAGGGTTTTCCTTACCGTTATAAGGCTTAGGCGCAGCACCCAAGCCGTTTTGGGCACCACCTAAGCTGAATGAATGTAAAGTCAATGTGGAGAGCATCAAAACTAACTAAATGACTTTTCCCAAATCCAATGGTTGTAGTTGGTCCCCAGTGAGCATCTTAAGCAAGTTTTGTTCTTAAGCTTTTGGGGTGTTGTTTATTTATGATCTGCTCTAGCTTTTCATACTAAGATATGGTAACAGTCGCCCAAAATTATGTGACATCTCTTTCTTTTTTTTTATTATTAAAAAACATAACATTTTCTGTGAAGGACCCTAGCCCCCCCCCCCCCGCCAAATACATGAACCCAAGTCTTTCACAAATCTAGGGAAAACACTGTACCTGTGAAAGTGAACACTTAAATATATCTATCTCTCTCAGCTCTAGTTGTGTTTCACACTTAAAAGGCATATTATCTTCTGATATTTGGCAATTGAAATACTTTTTTACCCCCCGCTGAAATCTTGTTCAAATTCTTCTTTTGGTACATATGGGGATGCTGATGATACCAAGGCAAATTAGTTTTTTTCTAGTTTTAAAATACAGTGATGAGTCAAAACATTATGACCACTCACAGGTGAACCTAATAATGTTGATCATCTCTGAACAAGGGCAAATGTCAAGGTTTTAGTAGATTAGATGGTAAGCAAACAATACATTATCATAGTCAATGTGTTGGATGCAGGAGAAATGGGCAGGAGTAAAGACCTGAGCGACTTTGGCAAGGGCCAAATTGTTATGGTCAGACAACTAGGTCAGAGCATCTCTGAAACGGCAAGGCTTGTAGGGTGCTCCTGGTCAGCAGTGGTGAGGACCTACAGACAGTGGTCCAAGGAGGGAAAAACCACGAACCGGCGACAGGGTGGTGGGCACCCAAGGCTCATCGATGCACGAGGGCAACAAAGGCTATCCTATCTGGTCCGAACCGACAGAAGGTCTACTGTGGCACAAGTCACAGAAAATTTTAATGATGGTTACGGGAGGAATTTGTCACAGTACACAGTGAATCACACCCTGTTGCATATGGGTGTAGCCGCAGACTGGTCAGAGTGCCTGTGATGACTCCTGTCCACATGATGAAAGTGCTTACAATGGGCACTCGAGCATCAGAACTGGACCTTTGAGCAGTGGTAGAAGGTCGCCTGGTCCGTTGAGTCCCATTTTCATTTAGATCACATAGATGGCCATGTATGTGTGTGTGTGCCATTTACCTCGAGAAATGATGGCACCGGCATGCACTGTGGGAGATGACAAGCCAGTGGAGGGAGTGTGATGCTCTGGGCAATGTTCTACTGGGAAAGGCTGGGTCTGGCCAGACGTCATGTGGATGTCAATTTGACACATGCCACCTACCTAAACACCATTGCAGACCAGGTACACCTCTTCATTGCAATAGTATTCCCTGACAGCAGTGGCTTCTTTCAGCAGGACCCTGCCACACTGCACACATTTATTTTTTTTGGGAATGGTTTGAGGTTGTCCAAACGTTTGAGGTTGTCCAAATGGCAATCAACTGAGGTTATTTGCCATTTGGACATCTATTCTCAATGCTGTTAAGAGAATGGGTTGCACAAGGGATATAGTGAATAAGAGGATTACTCAAATGTGCTTGCAAACCATCATACTGCCCCGACATATGGCAAGCTTTATTATATGATTTCCCACGATAGTTTTCCAGCTCCAAACCTAGATCAGATATTATTGACATTAAACAGTTTGCAAGGCTTTTACCTGTGTGGCTTTCTATGTGTTCATAAGTCATTCAACTTTAGCATCAGCATCTGTCAATCTGAAAATAAAAGTTAATCAGCACAGGGATAGATAAGGTGTGGAATCCACAATTATAAAAAAACATGCTAGACATGCAGCAGTTCCTGTAACTGCATTGACTCATCAAACATGGCCAAACTCTTTAGCTCACCCAGCTACATTAGCAGATGAGCAGCTAGCTTCACCCATCTGCTGGCTGCTGTTAGCTCATCTGCTTGACTAGTAGCTTTACAGCTAACACTTGGAGTTGGTGACGAGAATGCTTCAAATCTGAAGAGGTACAAACCGCTTTTGTTTCTTTCTTTTTGAAAAGATACTCAATTTAGGTGCATTCATTAGTGAACAACAGAATGGTTTCATGCCATCAAAGAGTACTATAGATGCAATGTTTGCTTTGACAACATTGATAGAGAAGTATAGAGAAGGTCAGAAGGAGTTACATTGCATCTTTGTGGATTTAGAGAAAACATATGACAGGGTACCAAGAGGGGAGGTGTGGTATTGTATGAAGAAGTCGGGAGTGGCAGAGAAGTATGTAAGAGTGGTGCAGGATATGTATGAGGGCAGTGTGACAGTGGTGAGGTGTACAGTTAGAATGATGGATGGGTTCAAGCTGGAGGTGGGATTACATCAAGGATTGGTTCTGAGCCCTTTCTTGTTTGCAATGGTGATGGACAGGTTGACGGACGAGATCAGGCAGGAGTCTGCATGGACTGTGATATTTGCAGATGAGTAGGGAGCAGGTTGAGGAGAGCTGGAGAGGTGGAGGTATGAACTGGAGAGAAGAGGAATGAAAGTCAGTAGGAGCAAGATGGCATACATTTGTGTGAAAGAGAGGGAGGACAGCAGAATGGTGAGGATGCAAGGACTAGAGGTGACAAAGGTGTATCAGTTTAAATATTTGGGTCAACTGTTCAAAGTTAGCGGGAGTGCGGAAGAGAGGTGAAGAAGAGTGCAACCAGGGTGGAGTGGGTGGAGAAGAGTTGTAGAAGTGATATGATAGAAGGGTATCAGCAAGAGTTAAAGGGAAGGCGTACAAGATAGTAGTGACACCAGTTATGTTGTATGGTTTGGAGACAGTGGCACTGACAAAAAGACAGAAGGCGGAGCTGAAGGTTGCAGAGTTGAAGATGCTGACATTTTCATTGGGAGTGGTGAAGAAGGACAGGATTAGGAATGAGTATATTAGAGGGACAGCTCAGGTTGGACACTTTGGAGACAATCAAAAGAGGCAAGATTGAAATGGTTTGGACATGTGCAGAGGAGAGATGCTGGGTATATTGGGAGAAGGATGCTGAATATGGAGCTACCAGGCAAAAAGAAAAGAGGAAGACCAAAGAGGAGGTTTATGGATGTGGTGAGGGAGGACATGCAGGTGGCTGGCATTACAGAGGACAATGCAGGCGACAGGAAGAGTTGGAAACGGATGATCCACGGCGATGACCACTAATGGAAGCAGCCAAAGTAGTAGTACTAGTACTAGTATTAGACTCAATTTAGGTGTATCTTGCAACTCTGCTGCCTGTCTTTTCTCTTTCTCCTTTGTTTTATTTATTTTTCGAAACCTGCTCATATACCGTTCACACCGGGACAATCTCAATTTTAAACTGTGCGTCCCGGTGTCTCGGGAAATCTCCGAAATATACACATGTCCTGGTTTCAGCTGGTTGTCCCCAATATACTCAGTTTCCATGAGAACTTGAGAAAAACTAAAACAAACTAGCAATCACCATGAGGAAAACTGACAGTCTCAAATGTGTTTCTGGATACATGAATAGAGCTGTCAATCAGAATTCACTGTCTATTTGTTATGACAATGACCCCTACTCCGATGTGGCAGGTGAGTAAGAGGAGAGCGTTCAAATTGTTTCCTGGTTTGGTAATAACCCTGTCATCTATCATGCCAAAGGAAAGTGCCTTTTCAATAAAGAATAAAGACTTGTGGATAAAATCAAGTTAGATGCATGTTGTGGTGATGACTAATATTTGAAGTAACAAGACTTTGAGAGACACCAAGACAACAGATTCTGTCTTGTAGAGCTACCTAGCTAGCTAGGTCACTGTGACTGTGGTCTGCCCTGTCATCCATCAAAGCATTTACCTAATAATATTTTAATAAAATGTATCACCATTCAACTTTATTGAAGACTGCCGTGACTGATAAGTAGGCCCTACCTTTGATTATTTCCCATAAACATTTTGTCATGCATTTCTTCTCTACCATTGCCCTCCAGATGCATTTTCCTATAATTTTTATTTTATATTTATATTTTATTTTTATTCATGTTAATTGCAATAAATCATAGCCTATTATCAACTAACAATGTGTTAAAATGTAATGAACAGCCCTCTTTATCAATATAATATCCATCCATCCATTATCTAAACCGCTTATCCTGCTGTCAGGGTCGTGGGGATGTGACCCCAAGATTAAATATGTAAATGTACTCATTTTCTTGTGGAAACTGTGTACATTTAATGTCTCCTCCCAGATGATGACCCTCTTTTCATAGAAGTTTTATTGAAAGTTTTAATGTACTGTATTGTTGCTTGGTTTGGTAATTTGACTCTAGCCAATAAAAACAGCTTGATAGACTCATCAAATGGGCTAGTAAGATTTTAGCTTACCAACCTTTATAATAGGAAGGTGTTCAGAAAGGCTATTTCCCTTCTGGAGTGCCAAGATCACCCCCTTTGGCCAGAGTTTGAGCTGTTACCCTCAGGTCATCATTTGAGGATGCCCTGTATTAGGACTAAGAGATACAAGGCTTCCTTTGTCCCCACTGCCATTCAGTTGTTAAATGGTAGATAGTATTCATCTGGTGTCTGCAGATCGGTTGTTTACATGCTCTGTATATTTCAACTCCTTTGGTTCTCCTTGCCTACTATGTCCTGTTGCTTTTTGTCGTCCATCAGTGGTGTGTCAATTCTGCCTCGGTGTTTGCATGTTTTGTTTTGTGTGAGAGTTTTATATATACTGGCTGCAAACTAATTTCTCTGTAAGGGACAATAAAAATACTTTGACTTTGACTTTGACCTACCCCAGCAATCATTGGGCGGCAGGCGGGGAGACACTCTGGACAGGCCGTCGCCAGGCCATCAATATCTTAAAATGTAAATGACATTTGGGTATATTTCAAGTTAAGCAAAAGAAAAATGTGTGACAGAGCTGCTAATGAACCAGTTGCTGAAGGAATTAGGATGCACATTATGCATATGCATTGTCAGTGTCCCAGTTTGGGACTCTCAAAATCTGGTCATGCTACTGACAGCAAATAATAGAGCAATAATACGAAAACGTTTGCAGCATTGCTTTGAATAAAATTGTTCATTTGTTACCATCTTTGAGAATTAAAATGAAATTATATAGAATATAATGTTTCGTAGCTTAATGAGTAGAGCAGGTTTTAACAAAGGTGTTCCCCCGTGTTAACGCTGAGGCCTCTGGGAGCCCCCTAGACCCTGTGGCCAGAGCCAAGTTGGCTGGTGCAGTAATCCATCACTGTATAACATCCCACTTTCTTCATGTATCACTGCAGGGGTAAAAAGAGAGCAAAATTCACAATAATTAATAGCAAGTAAAAAAACCATTGTTAAGTGGTCCACAAAAATATCACCTTATGTCAAAAATGGGAAATAGCCCTACATGTACAAAATGTTACTTGAAATGTGCTTTAATGGAAACATATTTGATATCAGTCTTGTACTATTAGTCTAGTGTTGTTGGTTCCCCAGCTGAATTAAACAAATGCAAATATTCATGATAGGAGGGAAGCAAGATGCCCCAGATTTACATGGCTGAGTGCTGTGGCACCGGATGTAAGAAAAAGAGTAATTGATTTCCTCCTCAGTAAACTGATATGTTCTTTACATTTTTTTCCCTCATATTAGAATGGGTATTTTTCTTTTTTACTTGCTTAGAAAGAAATTGCTCTTGCGTTACCCTCCATGAATCACTTTCGGTTGACAGGGATGAGTTGATGGATGCCAGGCTTTCCCAATATGTTTGATCAGAGGACAGAAGTTAAACTGGTGACAAGGCAGAGATAAATGTCTCATTTTAAGATTAACGGTCCAAGGTCAGAGCGCCTGGACATTTCAATTAGGGACTTTTTCTGAGGGCAACTTTAGGAGAAAGGCAAAATAGAAAAAAAGGCTATGATCTTCACGGGAGACAATAACTCTGAGATAGAAACTTGATTGAAATTCAAAATGGAGGCGGCCATCTTAAAAGCTGATGTCAGAAAGTTTTTTTTATCTTTTAATTTGAACATCCTCGTTTGAAACAGTATGACCCAGAAAGTTTCTGCTTGACTCATTTTGAGTTGGCATTTACGGTGTGCTTGACTATTCGGTGTCATTGTGCTGTATTTGGATTTGCTTTCATGGCATCAAATTGCAGATGTGTAAAGTTGTGGAAAGAATTTGCCATCATTCCGGTCTTAGCATACATTGTTCCTTCACGTTTACAACTGCAGATGTTTTGTGCAATTGGCTTTCCCCACTCAACTTACGCGGAAACTTGTAAATACTGGCAGTGGATTCCCGAAGATGGATCAAGCTTCAGATCTTCCTCTTCAGGGCCCGTCACACATCAAGGATCTCAGCAAAGAGGCGAAGCCTTCATAGGGCTTAATACTTATTTTGTCTTTACATTTTGGTTTAACAATACACAGGTAAAAAGCAGAGCAAATCCAGAAGTGTTGTATTTATTGAACATTAAATAAAGGGTATCGCAATGATCGTAGTGATTTGATAGAAGGGTATCAGCCAGAGTTAAAGGGAAGGTTTACAAGATGGTTGTGAGACCAGCTGTTATATGGTTTGGAGACAGTGGCACTGATGAAAAGACAGGAGGCGGAGCTGGAGGTGGCAGAAGATGCTAAGATTTTCATTGGGGGTGATGAAGGAGGACAGGATTAGGAACGAGTATATATTGGAGGGACAGCTCAGGTTGGACGGTTTGAAGACTCAGCAAGACTTGGACTGCTTTTATTTGTCATTGCCTCCTATGCATGTCTCATACATACAAGGGAACGAAATTACATTTCACAAGGACCTCGGTGCCACATAAAACAAATGACACACAATAAATATTAAAAACAAAAGTGTTCAGGCTGTTGAAGAACCTCAGCCTGAGGAATGAAACCGTTGCATAGTCTGGTGGAGGCAGCATGGATGCTGCGGTACCTCCTGCCAGAGGGTAGGTGGGTGAAGTGGATGTGGGAAGGGTGGGTGGGGTCCCTCACAATGTTAGAGGCAAGACTGAGATGGCTTGGACATGTGTGGAGGAGAGATGCTGGGTATATTGTGAGAAGGATGCTGAATATGGAGCTGCCAGGGAAGAGGAAAAGAGGAAGACCAAAGAGGAGGTTTACGGATGTGGTGAGGGAGGACATGCAGGTGGCTGGTGTGACAGAGGAAGATGCAGAGAACAGGAAGAGATGGAAACGGATGATCCGCTGTGGCGACCCCTAACAGGGGCAGCCTAAACTAGTAGTAGTAGTAGTAGTAGTAGATAGTAAAGGGTATAGTGCTGATTTTACTATAGTATATAAAAGTCAGCCTCATACATGCTATCATATATTACAGACTTTTATTCAGGTTTTAGAAAATTTTATCACCTAATTTGATTCATTGGAAGAAATTACCCTTTGTATGCAGGCAGTCATTACTTCAGGCCAACATTTAAAAGCAAGGTGGGGCTTGCAATTTCCAATTCATCAACGTCCTTATTTTGCTACAGATCGGAATGAGTAACTTTTAAACTTTTAAATTTGGGATTTTTCCATAGACCGTCCAGTCTGAAGATTTATGCAAAGCGAAGGCATCTATTGATGTACAAAGACTTTCTTTCTTTATGTTAGTTTGGCGTCACACCCAACTTAAATCTAGATTGCCATATTGCTTATTTTTTTTCTATGTTTACAACAATAATTTCAAACAGTGGTCATTACTGTTCATATGAGGAGGAACTACACTGGCTGAAAAGAGTTATAGTCGTCCAGGAATTGATCATCACAGCACATGACCAGAACAGATGTGCAAATGACCCTCGTCAAATCTAATATGTCATATAGTGGAGAAATCAGTGGGCAGATTTCACTTAGCTTTTTTTTTTTTCTTACAGCAGTATCATCATTAAATGACCATGTGCTGGATCAACCTTTATTTGGTATTGTTGAAGCAAAAGTGAATCCTTAATAATCTTTCCTCCCAAGTGTCTAGGGTTATGACAGCAGTCGGTCAGTTGTTTAGGTTTAGCAGAAACAAACCAGGCGTCCGCATACTAGATAACTGCAGTGCATCTTAATGATTATGAAGAAGTTGCAGAAGGGTGTAAAATTAACAATCCTGATTATTATTTTTTTTCAAAATTTGTAATTGTTTCGTTATTACATTGCCTAATTTGAAGGTAAGACAAGACATCGAGAGAAGGCAAACCTGAATCTAATCGACTAAATGGAGCCCGGTCTCAGACAAAACGATCATGTACAATTAATTTGCAGGTCCCAAAAATGCCATTATTGCCAGTGTGTCGACGAATGAGATTGTGGTTGAGGACATTTGCTCAGATGTACTTTTAACTCCAGTTTACACCCAGCTTGGATTATAACACCTCCCAGATCCTGACCCTGACCTTAACCACACCAAACCCATACCTAACTTAACTATCTCTAATCTAATCCTTAAACATGGTCATTTCTAACCTTATACCCAAACCTAATCATAATTGTCTAATACCTAAACATAACTAGTTGTAAATGTATACCTAATCTTAACCATATCTAATCTAATATTGCCAAAGCAGATGAGGAAGATGTCCTTCCTTGTCTTCCTACATCAGTTGAGGACGAATTCTGGGAGGATGTCCTCAACTCTGTCCTCATTCATTGATATGTTAAAATGCATCGTATGCATGTATGAGAACACGATTCTTGTCATGAAGAGGTGTAGTCAAGTCTGGCCCGGTTGTAGTTGACATTCATTATATTCATGTGGCACAACGTTGGCAATCAGCATATTTTGGGAACTGCGGCTCCATTGTGTACAAATAGTTTGTCTGTGAGAGTGGGTTTAGTAAATGATACTGAATCACTGAAAGCGTCTTAGCACAGGAAGTCTACACGAGAAGAAATGTGAAATAAGCTTTTAGGTGAAACTCACAGACGAAACAGGTACTTCATTATTCATTGTACTTTATAGTGCAAGTCCTTTTATGGAGGGCCAAGCCTGTCATGTTAAATAAATATAACACAAATGAACTAAATGGATAACTGATGTATCTGTGTCTACCTGCAGTGTCTGTGACAGCGTTACGTGTTTTTATTCCAGGATACTGTGGCACTCGGCTGGTGATGTCACATGGTTCAGTGCTGCTCTGTGATGATGGCCGAGGGTGATGCTTCACACGCTTCTATATGTATACAGTGTTGCTGCAGCATCCACTTTCCTTTTTGCATTGTTTCACTAAAAAAAGCAAGGTTTTGTTTTGTTTTTTTGTAAATCTGTTATCACAGTGTGTATTCTGCCCAGTCGTCATCTACGGCATGCCTCAGTTATGGAACAGGGAACCCCCCCCCCCCCCACCGATGCTCTTCCTGACTTTCTTCCCATTTTCTTTTTCTGGAAATTTTCATTGAAACCTGAGGGTCTTATAACAGAGGGTGTTGTCCATTTTCATTTTACTGTATTGCCCTGATTTTTCACTGTGTTCAAGTAAAACCCTTTGAGACTTTGATTTAAAGCTATGCAACTCAACTTGACCGGACTTCAGTTAAATGTCAGTGCATTGTGGAAAGTGTCATCTAGACTAACAGAGTTGCTTTAATAACTGGATTATGAAAGGAGTTAAAACAATGCATAATGCTTACTTTGCGTTTTTTTTTTCTTCATTTACTTAGCAGAGCTAAACTTCAGTCTTTCCTGTCCATGGCTGATGCAGAGACTCTAATACATGCATTTGTTCCATCCAGACTTGATTACTGTAATGTTCTGTTGTCGGGTCTGCCACAGTCTAGTGCTAAAAGTCTTCAGATGGTTCAGATGCTGCATCTAGAATCCTAACTAAAACTAGAAAAGTTGACCAATTCTTGCTTCCCTTCATTGGCTTCCTATCCATGTCACATTTAAAGGTGCTTCTGCTGACTTATAAAATCCTAAACGGACTTGCCCCATCTTACCTGTCTGATCTCCTTAAACCGTATATTCCATCTCGAGCTCTCCGCTCTCACAATACAGGGCTCCTGTGTGTACCCAAAGTTACGAAGAAGTCAGCTGGTGGCAGGGCCTTTTCTTATCGGGCCCCGTTCTTGTGGAATAACCTGCCTGCTGCCGTCCGACAACCGGAGTCTGTTTAGTCCTTTAAATCCAAACTTAAAACTCATCTTTTTGCCTTAGCCTACAATTAGATGCCTTTAAGTTGAATACTTCACAACCTGTACTGCATGGTGGATCGGTTTCTGCCTCGATTAATTTACCAACCACTGTTCTGCTGATGGGCAGCACGGTGGCGCAGTGGTTAGCATGGTCGCCTCACAGCAAGAAGGTCCTGGGTTCGAGCCCCGGGATAGTCCAGCCTTGGGGGTCGTCCTCTTGTGTGGAGTTTGCATGTTCTCCCCGTGTCTGCATGGGTTTTCTCCGGGTGCTCCGGTTTCCTCCCACAGTCCAAAGACATGTAGGTCAGGTGAATCGGCTGTACTAAATTGTCCCTAAGTATGAATTTGTGTGTGTGTGTGTGTGTGTGTGAGAGATGGCCTGGTGGCTTGTCCAGGGTGTCTCCCCACCTGCCGCCCAGTGACTGCTGGGATAGGCTCCAGCATCCCCGCGACCCTGAGAGCAAGAGAAGCGGTTCGGATAATGGATGGATGGATGGATGGATGGATGGATGTTCTGCTGATGAGATAATAAGAGTATGGATTATTTACTATTGCAAACGGTTCTCTTCTCTCACATGTATTCTCTCTCTCTCTCTGAATGATGTCTTCTCCTTTCTCTTCTTCTGTGTATGTGAATGGTGTGATGTGAGTCTCCCTTGTGTGCACGTGCAGTCTGTCCTCCTCCCAGGTCTCCATGGCGACGGTCGTCGCCTCCTGGACACTGCTAGGCATCCTCCTCATCATATGTTCTTTTTGTATATCTTATAAATCCATGTAATTTAGTTATCCTGCTTCAATGTTATATCCTTCTCCCATTCAGCTGTGTAACTAATGTGTTTTTGTTTTTTTGTTTTTTTGTCTACATGGTGATGGTGGTCGCATGGCTCAGGTCCTGGGATGTTCCGGTGGCGTCTGGACACTGCTTGGCATCCTCCTCATCATATTTTTCATATAGTTTATAATTCCCTTATGATTCTGTAATCCTCTTTCAATGTTGTATTGTGTAAATTGTGTAAACACAACATCCATTGCACGTCTGTCCGTCTTGGGAGAGAGATCCCTCCTCTGTTGTGCTCCCTGAGGTTTCTTCCTGTTTTTTTCTCCCTGTTAAAGGTTTCCTTTTTTAGGGAGTTGTTCCTTATCCGATGCGAGGGCCTAGGGACAGGATGTTGTGTTGCTGTAAAGCTCCCTGAGGCAAATTTGTGATATTGGGCTATACAAATAAAACTGACTTGACTTACCATGTGTGGGTGAGAACATAAACAGCGTAGTCTTAGCGTCTTTATTGAATCCGTGCTGTGATGGACAGCTCTGGCAGGGAGACGGTAACAGTTGTGAGCATATTGCTTGAAAGTTATCACACACAAGGATGAGAACTTAAACATCTCTACTTGTGTGTAGCTGCACTGTTCTGTTGAGATACCACAGACGTACAAGTCTAGAAAGTAAAGTCAAATCTGCCACGCGGCTCATTTTTATGGTAGATGTTCTGATCTTGTGGTGTAAAGTCACTTTAATATTCAGCCCACATGCATCACCGTATTACACACATCGAATATCGATGATTGTCGATGAAGAAACATTTCTGCCGTGCTACACTTCACTGCATAATATTAACATTGAAGTCCAGGGAGTCGGCAGGCAAGGCCGTCTCGTTGCCGTTGATGAAACCCACCGAAAAACATGGGTGGTCCTCAGATGTGTCCAGGCAGGAAGCGGGGGGTATACGTGGTGCCTCTCTAACACATTAATGCCAGCATGTAAGAGATGAAAGCAAAGTAAAGTGATGGGAAAGTTCACCTTTTTTACAAAGTCGTTAATTTATAATTCTCATTTTATAAACAACCTGGATTTTACTAAAGAGGTGGACTACATGTAAATGTGGCACCCATGTTTTTTTGTTTTTTTTTTTACCCCCCCCCACTTTTTTTTTTTATCCCCAATGGTACTTGGCCATTTACCCCACTCTTCAGAGCCATTCTGGTCACTGCTCTACCCCCTCTGCCGAATCCGGGGAGGGCTGCAGACTACCACCTGCCTCCTCCGATACATGTGGAGTCGCCAGCCGCGTCTTTTCACCTGACAGTGAGGAGTTTCGCCAGGGGGACGTAGCATGTGGGAGGATCACGCTATTCCCCCCAGTTCCACCTCCCCCCGAACAGGCGCCCCGACCGACCAGAGGAGGCGCTAGTGCAGCGACCAGGACACATACCCGCATCCGGCTTCCCACCTGCAGACACGGCCAATTGTGTCTTTAAGGATGCCCGACCAAGCCGGAGGGAACACGTGGATTCAAACCGGCGATCCCCGGTTGGTAGGCAACGGAATAGACCGCCACGTTATCTGGACGTAAAATTTAAACGAATCAGTACTCAGCAAAAAAAAAAAAAACGCCCCCAGCACGTCCCCTCCAAGTCCTTCCCGAACGTCCGGTAAATGTCATTGTGAATGGTTATCATTACGTCACGGGGACGTTATTGAGAACGTTCTGCGACATTACAGGGACGTTAGGGGAAAGTCATCTAGCCATCCCCGGGACGGGGGGACGTTACAGGGACGTTAGGGGAAAGTCATCTAGCCATCCCCGGGACGGGGGGACGTTACAGGGACGTTAGGGGAAAGTCATCTAGCCATCCCCAGGATAGGGGGACGTTACAGGGACGTTAGGGGAAAGTCATCTAGCCATCCCCAGGATAGGGGGACGTTACAGGGACGTTAGGGGAAAGTCATCTAGCCATCCCCGGGACAGGGGGACGTTACAGGGACGTTAGGGGAAAGTCATCTAGCCATCCCCGGGACGGGGGGACGTTACAGGGACGTTAGGGGAAAGTCATCTAGCCATCCCCGGGACGGGGGGACGTTACAGGGACGTTAGGGGAAAGTCATCTAGCCATCCCCAGGACAGGGGGACGTTACAGGGACGTTAGGGGAAAGTCATCTAGCCATCCCCGGGACAGGGGGACGTTACAGGGACGTTAGGGGAAAGTCATCTAGCCATCCCCGGGACAGGGGGACGTTACAGGGACGTTAGGGGAAAGTCATCTAGCCATCCCCGGGACAGGGGGACGTTACAGGGACGTTAGGGGAAAGTCATCTAGCCATCCCCGGGACAGGGGGACGTTACAGGGACGTTAGGGGAAAGTCATCTAGCCATCCCCGGGACAGGGGCACGTTACAGGGACGTTAGGGGAAAGTCATCTAGCCATCCCCGGGACGGGGGGACGTTACAGGGACGTTAGGGGAAAGTCATCTAGCCATCCCCGGGACGGGGGGACGTTACAGGGACGTTAGGGGAAAGTCATCTAGCCATCCCCGGGACGGGGGTACGTTACAGGGACGTTAGGGGAAAGTCATCTAGCTATCCCCGGGACGGGGGGACGTTACAGGGACGTTAGGGGAAAGTCATTTAGCCATCCCCAGGACAGGGGGACGTTACAGGGACGTTAGGGGAAAGTCATCTAGCCATCCCCAGGACAGGGGGACGTTACAGGGACGTTAGGGGAAAGTCATCTAGCCATCCCCGGGACGGGGGGACATGACAGGGACGTCAGGGGAAAGTCATCTAGCCATCCCCGGGACGGGGGGACGTTACAGGGACGTTAGAGGAAAGTCATCTAGCCATCCCCGGGACAGGGGGACGTTACAGGGACGTTAGGGGAAAGTCATCTAGCCATCCCCGGGACAGGGGGACGTTACAGGGACGTTAGGTGAAAGTCATTTAGCCATCCCCGGGACGGGGGGACGTTACAGGGACGTTAGGGAAAAGTCATCTAGCTATCCCCGGGACGGGGGGACGTTACAGGGACGTTACGGGAAAGTCCTCTACACGTCCTCGTGTGTTAGGGAAGTCTTCTAGACATCCCCGGGGCAGGGTAACGAGAAAGTCCTCTAGATGTCCTCGGGACATCACGGGGATGATATTCCCGAGGACATTACAGGGGCGTTAGGGGAAGTCTTCTAGACGTCCTCGGGACATCGCGGGGACGTTATTACAGGGGCGTTAGGGGAAGTCTTCTAGACGTCTCCGGGATGTCTATAAGACGTCCCTGTGACGTAATGCAAACCCTACACAATAAAATTTACCGGACGTTCGGAGAGGACCTTTAGGGGACGTTCTGGGGACGATTCTTTTGTTTGCTGGGTATGCATCTTATGTTTTGTGCGTACACACCACGGACACAGACATACGTCAGTTATGTCATGTAAACTTCCTCCCGCACTCTGCGACAAGTTTCAACAAACAAAGAATGCGAGATGATGAATATATTACCATGCATTAAATTATTGTGCAAACTATTGTGTGTTTATGTGTCTATGTGTGCTCGGTAATCCAGGGTAGGGAAATCACAGAAAGTTGAATCGGTTCATCTGGACACAGCGTTTATGGAGAGAAACGTCTCATCGCTCATCTAAGTGACCTCTTCAGTCTCACCTGACTGCAGGTATTCCCACCCTTATAAACAACACAGCGGCATAGCAACCGAAAACACTACGACCGTGCACATCCTTGGTAGGGAGGAACGCTGGTTTGAATGGGGAGCCAAAGCCGCCATCTCTGTAATGAATATATCAAATGTTAAAATGTTAGTATTGAATACTTTATTTTGCTGATTGATTTTTAAGTGGAAAAGGCATTTTGTTAATAACTGTGGCACCACTACATACTGTATGGTAGTTGTTAATCAATACATTTTTACTATGATGACTGCAAATGGTTTCTTCAGCCCCAAACCTACCAAGAATAAATGCTCCATTATGCTAAGAAGCAGCGGCAGATCCAAATGTGCCCTTTTTAAAAGCTGTTCTCTCTGATGGGTGGCAAGTCGCCATAATATTGTAAAATAATAATAATAATAATTCAGAGCTTGCATGCCCTTTCCACTAGGCAACACTGAGAGGGTGAAATTCAAGGGCCGTGCGGACACTTAAGGAACTCAGGATTTTGGACTAATTTGGCTTACACCAACGATACCGTACTTAAGCTGCTGAGGCTTCTCTGTAGTTTCAGAGAAGAGATGCAACACTCAGCAATATCTTGACAGCTCTTAAAATTAGTGGCGGTAAACCCAAACTGCACACATCAGAGGGTCTATATATGTACATACAAAAAAAGTCTCCAACTCTCAGAGGTCTGGGAGATCAGCTGGACATGTTTTTTTTTTCAGTCTGTAATTGACAGTTGTACAAAGCTACCCCCTGACCTTGTGTAAATGTTTAAATCATTGGATAAGCACTTTAGCCACTGGATTCCAATGCCTTGATGTGGTGTGGGGTAAGTGATGCACATTTGCTTGCTGAAACACTGAGCAAATTGGTTGACTTGGATGCACATTTGAGGAGTTCCAGCACTGGAGGTTGCAAAACACAACACCAGGCAAAAAAACACTGGTTAAATTACCTCCGAATTTAATCTTAAGAAGAGATGCTTCCTTGTTCCATGACCTACTGATTTATGACCCCTTTGGACAGAACCAACCCCACTCATATTGTATAATTTTGGATAAAATTGTATATAGGCACGGTGGCGCAGTGGTTAGCGGGGTCGCCTCCCATCAAGAAGATCCTGGGTTCGATTCCTGGAGTAGTCCAACCTTGGGGGTCGTCCCGGGTCGTCCTCTGTGTGGAGTTTGCATGTTCTCCCCATGTCTGCATAGGTTTCCTCTGGGTGCTCTGGTTTCTTCCCACAGTCTAAAGACATGTAGGTCAGGTGAATGGGCCATACTAAATTGCCCCTAGGTATGAATGTGTTTGTGTGTGTGTCGGCCCTGTGTGATGGCCTGGTGGCCTGTCCAGGGTGTTTCCCCGCCTGCCGCCCAATGACTTGGGATAGGCTCCAACATTCCCGCGACTCTGAGAGCAAGATAAGCGGTTCGGATAATGGATGGATGGATATAAACTTAGCACAAAAAGTAAGGAAATGTGTGTTTGGTAGATTATTTCTTTGTTGTAACAAAGCTTCTTAGCAATAAATCTTATATCAGGCAGCTGATTGTCAGCACCTGGGGTACCAGAAGCTCAAAACAGGAGTCAATAGCAACAGCAAAATAAGCTGTTTGGCATTGGCAGAGAAGATTTGGCAAATTTGTCATGGGCGCAACCCACATACTCAGCTCTGCTGCTCATCCCACAAATGCATGTTCCTTACACATGTGGCCCCATTTAAAAGGGAAATCGACAGGCTTTCCAACGGTGTAAGATTTATTGCCAAGAAGCATTGTTACAACAAAGAAATGATCTACCAAACACACGTTTCCTTACTTTTTGTGCTAAGTATATATATATATATATATATATATATATATATATATATATATATATATATATAATTTTTTAACCACTCCCACTGCAACACCTATGTAATCTGGACTCAAAAGTCAAATTATTATGTTTTACTTCACAAATTGGCGATATGAAAGAAACTCACCCCTGTCAGATTACAGTGATGTCTGTCAAATTTGAACGATCCCGTCCGCACAGGAAGTCGCAGGTTTAAAGGAATTTCATTACACCTGACATTTGAACAGTGCTTTCATGTGTGGAACCTGCCCCTCAATAAGGTTTAGTTAAAGCCCCCCCCCCCCTTGAAGTCTTTTGATAAATCAAATTATGCAAACAATCTTTAACAAGTAAAGAGAGTGGATGCTGGAGGATTTAAATTGATTAAAACCCTGTGGTCAAAATGTCAGCACTTTCAAAGAGTTATCATCAAAGATTCCAGATACACACCATTTTTTTGCATGAACTGGGCTCCGTCACATAGCCCCCCCGCATCCCCCACCCGTGTATGTTATTGATGAGTGGTTAACACGCCGATCAGATGCCTATACATCCGGATACCTTGGCGGATTTGGGATAATGCCAATTGGAAAAAGAGAAGTACTTGCTGAGTAAATACCATGATATAGTGCTGGAAGTGAAAATCAGAACGTTTCTCCTCCTCCTTGTCATCATCATTGTCATGAATTCTCAATATCTACGACATTGTCATGAATTCTCAATATCTACTTAATCTAGTACTGGGCTGCAGGGGGCTATCATAGCAGGCGTTGGGCAGACGTCAGGGAGACACAACTGGACGGATCACTAGTCCATCGAAGGGTGCACACATACTGTGATTCACACCTATTGATATTTTAACATCCCCTGTTCCCCTGACATGTATGTCTTTAAGTAGGGCTGGAAGGCAGTCTGACATCAATAGAACATGCAAACTGAAGCACTGGGGTCCAATTAGCCACCCTTTCATGAGTATTGCTGTTATTAATTGTTAATTAATTGTTATAATACATGGGGTATACTGAAGCATAGTATATGCTCTTACAAATGTAGTGCTACTTTAAATTTGTTTTACTCTAATGTACTCTGAAGACCCCTTCTTCTACACTGCTCTATTAGTACTTGGGGATATTTCTTTAGGGTTGAGTGTTGCTCTCGATATAGTTGGCTAAAATGGTTAATTGTGTCCGGGTGGTGTCGCGGTCTGTTCCTTTGCCTACCAACACGGGGATCGCCGGTTCGAATCCCCGCGTCACCTCCGGCTTGGTCGGGTGTCCCTACAGACACAGTTGGCCGTGTCTGCGGGTGGTGAAGCCGGATTGTGGGTATGTGTCCTGGTAGCTGCACTAGCGCCTCCTCTGGTCGGTCGGGGGCGCCAGTGCAGGGGGGAGGGGGAACAGCGTGATCCTCCCACGCGCTGCGTCCCCCTGGCGAAACTCCTCACTGTCAGGTGAAACGAAGTGGCTGGCGACTCCACGTGTATCGGAGAAGACATGGTAGTCTGCAGCCCTCCTGGGTGGAGCAGCAACCGGGACGGCTCGGAAGAGTGGGGGGTAATTGGCTGGATACAATTGGGGAGAAAAGGGATAAAGAAAAAAAAAAGGTTAATCGTTTCCCGATGATCACGTGACAAGAAGGCTCACACACTGCCCTGCTTTAGACCGGGTAACAAGGTCTCCTAGCAGGTTTGGGTGCAGACATGAGTAAGCCCGGTTGCGTTTACACCTGTAATTAAAATTCGTCTCCAGTACTCACACCGAGATCCAGTTGAGCCCTCCTGCACAAATTGCAGGTGTCCTCAAGTCTTAGCTAGCGCTGCCTTGGTGTTTAATGGTTTTACAGAAAACCCACATCCTCCCGGGAGAACATCCTGGCCTTGGTAAACATTTGTCAAGTCGTCCTACAATAAGTTTTTTTTCTTTTTTCAGAAGAAGAAGACGCCGTCTTAGACAATTAACATACATCAAGTGACTGCAGAGGAGAGGGCCGTTCTTGCTGAAGTTTTTCTCTCCTTGCAGACACATTCCAGACCAAATATCCCATTTTGACCACAGTGCATCCCAGACCACTTCAGCAGGCCATTTCCACAACTGGATCCACATTCTTCCTCGACATATTAGATGCATTTACACCTGATTTTTTTTTTTATGTGGTTAAGCGGTTTGGATGATGGATGGACTAACTTGTCAGAGTAAAGTCTGATCACCCTGGGTGCATGTTAACGGCAGGAGTAAAGCGGTCTCAGATTAAAAGTGAGATAATAAGTAAGACGTATTCTTCCTTTTTCCAGAATGTTCTATTAGTACTGGATGGCAGTGGCTCAGGAGGAAGAGCAGGTCGTCTGGTAACTGCAGGGTTGCAAGTTCCATCCTTGGCTCCTGCTTGCAAAAAATGTTGAGGTGTCCCTGAGCAAGACACCGAACCCCCAACTGCTCCCAGTAAGCTGGTTGTTACCTTGCATGGTTGACACCGCCATCGGAGTGAGTGGGTTAGTGAATGTGGTCACATACTTTTGGATGTGATGACAATGCCGAGACACTACATGTAGAGAAGGGAAGCGGTGTTGATATAGTGGGGAGGAGCAGTGTGAAGGTCGGTAGCTCCGTTTTGTGTTGTGTTGTGTTGTGTTGTGTTGTGTGACAGTCAGGCAGATGGACCGTACAGTGTAGTGAGGCACTTGGTATGTTTTTGCTCTGGACATGCTCATGGATCATAAGGACGGTCACACATACCTGGTGTTCTGGGTGTCTTCATTATGTGGCTCAAGATTAACAGATCCAAATCCTAAAACAGATGACTTGTGTTGGAGATAGGCTCAGGTGTGCCAGGGTATCACTTCATGTTTCCAACAGTGTTTTGGGGAAAAGGCCCCGCGGTGAAGAGGAAAAATTGAGATTATTTCAGGGAACATATTCAAAAGGCCCTGCACTGGGAATAAGACACACACACACACACACAAAAGTGGTTTTGAGGATATCACCCTTAAAGATAAGAGGCACATTGCTGAACAATGTGCAACTGAACTGATACACAACAGCACTGTGAGGCCTCTGATGTGTCCGCCTGGAAGACTGGCCTTTTCAAATGCTCTTGTGTGCTGCTATCTAGGAGACAATACCCATCTTAGGGGCACGGTCCCACACGCACAAAATCAACATTGCCCAATATTCACCTCCCATTCACCTCCGTTGTCTGCGAGTGAAGGGGCGAATAAAACATTCGCTTGCGGTGACAAAGCAGATTCGCAAATTTGCCAGTCAGAGTTCACCAAAGCTGAACGCCACACGAAGCGAAGACGCGAATCTGCTTTGCCCCCGAAGCAGTGTTTTATTCGCCCTTTCACTCACATAGAGAGGAAGTGAACTTGAGCTTTAACTGGAGCTTTTTCATAAATTCTTAGCATATAATCTCGACCCGCTTTAATCCCTCAATGCAGTCCGAACCACAGACAACGGACCACAAACAACCCTAAACCCAGGAGGGTGACGGGCGATGATAATGTCCACAAGGCCACTGCAGTCAACCTGAAGAAGATGCTTAGAAATGAACTCAAGTGAAATTTGAGGTGATTTTTTTTGTTTTGTTTTGTTTTTGTTTTGTTTTGAGGGGTGGGGGGGATTTTTTCCCCCTTTTTTCTCTCCAGTTGGATCCAGCCAATTGCCCCACTCTTCCGAGCCGTCCCAGTCGCTGCTCCACCCCCTCTGCCGATCCGGGGAGGGCTGCAGACTACCACATGTCTCCTCCGATACATGTGGAGTCGCCAGCCACTTCTTTTCAGCTGACAGTGAGGAGTTTTTCCAGGGGGACGTAGCATGTGGGAGGGTCACGCTATTCCCCCTAGTTCCCCCTCCCCCTGTACAGGCACCCCGACCGACCAGAGGAGGCGCTAGTGCAGCGGCCAGGACACATACCCACATCTGGCTTCCCACCCGCAGACACGGCTAATTGTGTCTGTACAGACGCCCGACCAAGCCGGAGGTAACATGGGGATTTGATCCGGTGATCTCCGTGTTGGTAGGCAACGGAATAGACCGCCACGCTACCCGGACACCCAGGTGACATGCTTTTTGACACTCTTGAAAGACTACTACTACTACTACTACTACTACTACTACTTTTGGCTGCTCCCGTTAGGGGTCGCCACAGCGGATCATCCGTTTCCATCTCTTCCTGTCCTCTGCATCTTCCTCTGTCACACCAGCCACCTGCATGTCCTCCCTCACCACATCCATAAACCTCCTCTTTAGCCTTCCCCTTTTCCTCTTCCCTGGCAGCTCCATATTCAGCATCCTTCTCACAATATACCCAGCATCTCTCTTCCAACATGTCCAAGCCATCTCAGTCTTGCCTCTCTTACTTTGTCTCCAAACCGTCCAACCTGAGCGGGCCCTCTAATACACTCGTTCCTAATACTGTCCTCCTTCGTCACTCTCAGTGAAAATCTTAGCGTCTGCACATCGCCCTTATTCTTGAAAACTTACTTCTTCTCCACTCCTCAGGCATCCTCTCACTTTCCAAGATTGTGTTAAACAATATAGTTAAAAACCTCACTGCCGTCTCTCCTAAACACCTCCATGCCGCCACAGGTACGTCATCTGGACCAACTGCCTTTCCACTCTTCATTCTCTTCATAGCTGCCCTCATTTCCTCCTTGCTAATCCACCGCACTTCCTGATTCACTAGCCCCACATTATCCAAACTTCTCTCTCATTTTTCTTCATTCATCAGTCCCTCAAAGTACTCCCTCCACCTTCTCAACACACTGTCCTCACTTGTCAGCACATTTCCATCTCTATCCTTCATCACCCTAACCTGCTGCACATCCTTCCCAGCTCGGTCCCTCTGTCTAGCCCATCGGTACAAGTCCTTCCCTCCTTCCTTAGTGTCTAACCTCTCATACATCTCACCATACGCCTTCTTCTTTGCCACCTCTCTCTTCGCTTTTTCACTGCATCTCCTTGTAGTCCCATCTACTTTCTTCATCTCTCTGACTATCCCACTTCTTCTTTGCCAACCTCTTCTTTATACTTTGCTGTACTTCCTCATTCCCCCACCAAACCTCATTGTCTTCCTTCCTCTGTCCAGATGACACACCAAGTACCTTCCTAGCTGTTTCCCTCACTATTTCTGCAGTGGTTGCCCAGCCATCCAGCAACTCTTCACTACCACCCAGTGCCTGTCTTAACGCCTCCCTGAACTCCACACAACAGTCTTCCTTCTTCAACTCCCACCATTTGATCCTTGGCTCTGCCTTCACTCTCTTCCTCTTCTCAGTCTCCAAAGACTAAAAGACTTAATTCAGAAATGCCATGCAGAAGAGAAAGTTTCAAAATGAAGCTACAGTAAATGAAGATCAAAAAGATTTTCTACAGTTAGCAAGGCTTTTACAGTAACTCTAAAATACAGTTTTTAGGTATTTTAGCTAGAAGAACATTGAGATTAAAGAGGAGAACATCTATTAACATTACTTATTGTAGCTGGTACTGTGAAATATGTTGTCATGTACAATAAACATGTACACATTGAGGAATCATGATTAAAACATCTGCAAAAGTTCCACAAAATGCTGACGGACAGTTCTCTCAGTATTGTCCACATGATGTACAGGATGTGAAAAGAGCAGATCATGTATATGTGATGCAAGTGAGAAGACTTGCTCTGAGGTTAGCTATCTTTGATTCTCACCTAAAATTAACTTCTTATCAAATCACTTGCAGCTTTTTAAAGTGATGATATCCACATGCTGAAGACACCATAGCATTACATGCAACAACATTTCATGAAGTAAGTGTTTGTTGTTAGCCTGTCTCCGCCTACTCACATTCATAAAAAGGATATAAAAGGTGTAGATGTTGAGGACAGTGAAGGTGGTGTCCATGTATAAAGGGGTGTAGATGTAGGGGACAGCGATGATGGTGTCCATGTATAAAGGATATAAAGTGTGGATGTAGAGGACAGTGATGGTGGTGTGGGTTAGACTGAGGGTGGCAGTGTTGTAGTTGAACATCTCGCCCCAGCTTCTCATAAGTCTACCCAGAGATATTGGTTGGTTAACGCTGGCATGTTTCCTTTCTGCTTGCCTATTGGTCCAACACACTGTACCCCATGTTCGGGGTACAGTGTTCGGTTGCCTACATCACATGGGTCTCAGCATCCTTGGTACCCATATATTGAACAGGCAATATGATGGTCACATACAGGGGGCAGTACTATAGGCAGAGGCATAGGTGTGCTATGGGTTCCCCAGTCTCACCTGTAGTGGCCAACTTGTATGTGGAGGAAGTGGAAAAGAGGCTATGATGTCCTATCCAGGGACACCACCTAGCCATTGGTTAAGATTTGTGGATGGGTTAAAATTAAATCTCAGGATGTACCACATTTCACCAACCACGTTAACTCTGTGGACAACCACATCAAGTTCACCAGGGAGGATGTGAAAAATGACAGGTTAGCCTTCTTAGACTGTGAAATTGCAATTGGTGATTGGGGGGGGTGGGGAGGCATTTGATTGTTGATGTTTACCATAAACCAACACATACTGATCAGTACTTATGTCACACAGCTGACTCCAAGTTTGACGGAGCAAAAGATCAGCTGATAGAAGCTGAACTAGTTACTCGTAGAGGAAAAAAGAAAAACTGAATTGTGCCTTTAATACTTTTAATACAGTTGCTAACGTGCATACCTTGCATATTTGACATTCCATCAGTGTGTGTGTGTGTGTGTGTGTGTTAATTAATTAATTGTAAAGCACTTTGAGTGGCTGTTGCAGCTAGAAAAGCGCTATATAAAATGCAGCTTGATTGATTGATTGATGGTGGGGTTGGTGGGGTTGATCACTATGTGTGTTGTATGTGTGGAAGCAGGTGAAAGCATAGTTTTTCCTCCCCCAAAGCAGCTTTGTAATGTGTCTCATGTCTTGTTGAATTTATCATGAGAGCTATCAAGTCTACTATCCTACGCCCATACTAACATGTTTTCAGCTTGAAAACTGTGAAAATAAATAAATGAATAAATAAAAAGGTTTACTGCCTCTTTAACCTATATTTCAGATCAAGAATGAGTGATCATAAGCTTAGGCTAAAATAGTCTCTGGCAATCATTCGACTTAAACACACATTTAAGTAATATGATTTCCTCTTGCTCATCCCTAACCTGCATTAGCCTGACTACCTTTGAGGTTAAAAACCCTCAAAGGTACCAGACCGGCATGTGGTTCAAATCGCTGATCGAAAATAGTTTCAATAAGGAGCTGTATTACCTCCAGTTCACATCAGGTCAATGGCAAGTACCCATTCATATATTAACTGTTGCTAAAGCAGCAGTGGTAAGAAGTCTTCCTGTGTTTGATCACGAGTTACCTGAAGTAAAAGTAATAGTTACTGTGGCTGGGCATGTTCTCAAACAGGTGGCGACCCCGTGACACCATGTGCCGTATTCACCCCCCAGAATTTTGTCCCAGAGCATTTTGTAACATGCAGTGTTTGTTAGGAGTGACATTTGAGGCTGATAACTATATTTCAGTATACTGCTGTAATTAGTACGATTACAAGTAGAAGTAGTGCTTTATTTAGCCTGAAAAGGAAATTGCTTTTTCACAGACATAAGGTGATATGTGATAATGGTGATAACGGTAGTAACTGCAAATTACTTTGCTGGTTAAAAATTGCAGTCTTGGGGCGTCCGGGTAGCATGGTGGTCTGTTCCATTGCCTACCAACATGGGGATCACCGGTTTGAATCCACGTGTTACCTCCGTCTTGGTCGGGCGTCCCTACAGACACAATTGGCCGTGTCTGTGGGTGGGAAGCCGGATGTGGGTATGTGTCCTGGTCGCTGCACTAGCGCCTCCTCTGGTCAGTCGGGGTGCCTGTTCAGGGGGGAGGGGGAACTGGGGGGAATAGCATGATCCTCCCAGGCGTTGCGTGCCCCTGGTGAAACTCCTCACTGTCAGGTGAAAAGAGGCTGGCGACTCCACATGTATCGGAGGAGGCATGTGGTAGTCTGCAGCCCTCCCTGGATCAGCGGGGGGGGGGGGAGCAATGACTGGGATGGCTCAGAAGAGTGGGGTAATTGGCCGGATACAATTGGGGAGAAAAAGGAGGAAACCCCCCCCACCCAAAAAAAAGACATGCATGCCCCTTTCTTTCTATATATCATTTGTTCCACAAGAAGTTTAGCATGTAAGTAGTTATACATAACTTCCCAGTTAGATTCATCTAGAATTACTCACCTTGAAGAAAAAGTCTCTTTTTCTATACTTCCTTGAGCTGACGTTTGTTGAATACAGATGTAGAAATGAATAAAAATATATTCTTGGATTGCTTTTGCCAGTTGAAAGCTTGCCATAGTCAGAGGCAGCCTTATTGATTGTAGAACTTACTTTAGTCTCGCAAACTGTCAACTCTGATCGTCTTTTTTATATCTCTTGTCCCTTTTCAGAAGCATAACTACTTCTATCAATACAAAAATCAATAAAACCAGTGTTTTAAAAACATATATACACTGCTATTTGGTAACCACATGCAAAGGGTGTATTTTGTTAATCTGATGACACCCCTGCTAGTAAGGCAAGCAGTACTTCCAACCAAAAAATGTGATGTAAATTAATTCAATATTTAATCAATATAGGTTTAAGAAGTGGGTACAGATGAACACAAAAATGATGGTATTCATAGACCCCATGCTTTTTTTTCTTTCATGTTTTTGCTTGTGCAGTTTACTGGCATTTAAGTTATCAATACATGCCTTGACAATTATTTGTACCATATCAAAAGTGTAAAATTGTAAATGCTATCATTTCAGAAATTTATGGATAAAGGTGGGTTCATTTAGCCAGAGGCAAATTAGCGGGAGACAGATCTCAACGCTACAACAGTTAGAACAAAGATCAAAGTGTGGACAAATGAGACCCCTGCCTCTATTTTATACCTCAAATAACGCAAAAAAAATCATATAAAAAAATCAAAATTGATATTTCCCGTAATGCCTTGATAGCTCATGTTACCATTTGTGAGAGAATAAATAATTTATCTTCGTTAAAGAAGTTTTCTAAAATGTTTGAGCTAGCGAAGGTGGACACTTTATAGTTTCAGTTCACAGATATTGATTTAATATTACTTCTGAGTCAAAGAAAATCATCAGCTTGACAGGATTTTTTTCTTCCTGATTTTTATATTTCAAGGATTATGTGGAAACCCATGCAGCAATATAGTCACTTGTGATTTATTTTAGATAAAACAGCATTGAACTTATATAGTGGAATCTAAGTGGGCAACAAAGTGGACATCTCTATTGTTGTCATGAAAAAAAATTGTCACCATTATAGACAGTTATATATTATGGCAGTGTAGTATAGGTGCTTTATGTACACTACAAAGTAGTTGCATGTTGTCCTTCCCCTTAGATCCTTCATGGAAACCTGGAGGGCTTTTCCATTTGCCACTGACAGCTTTTAAAAATGAGATACCATGTTTGTCCCCAAGACAATTGTAATTGCAAAAAGTGCCCTTTGTGTACTCAGGGCTTGCTCCAAAGTTGCCACATTAGAGCTTCACAAAACAAATATCCACCCGAGTCTGCTAACCAGACATTGCTTTCTGATGAGAGGTTGAGGGGTCTCATGTTTCATCTTTGCCACGGTGCTGAGAATTAGTCCAGCGATGGTTATTAATTTCTATCCCGCATTCAGTGTCCTTGCTTGTTTGAGAAAGACAAAGACTGCCCGGGTACATGATGTGTCCGGCCCCCCCCCCCCCGCCTCCCTCCCGCCCGCCTCTGTTTTCCTCCCGCTATTTTACTCTACCCTTTTTCAATATCAGCCACCCCGCACTCTCCAGGCCCCCAATCCAATCTTCATTCCTGAGACGCTTCGGTGTCTGTGACACCATCAGCCATGTGCGAAGGGTCATTAGCGCAGCCGTCATTAAATAAATGAAATCAATCCCAAAAACAGCTGGCTCCTGGGGAGGGAGGGGGATCTGGGAATATACCAGGAGGGGCAGACAGGAGATATTGATGCCATTGGTGTTTTGATGTGTGTGTGTGTGTGTGTGTGTGTGGTTGGCTGATGGGCGGGGGCTTGGTATCATCAGCTCTAGATTGTTCTCTCTCTTTGCCACAGTAATTATGATGTAAGTGGAACAACAGCGTGAGGTGTGTGTGTGGTAATTAACCCCAGGCAGCTGAGAAATGAGTCTAATGAGCAGAGCGGGACATTGAGTCTGCTCAATCAATCCTCCCTCTCTTTCTCCCTCCTCTGGAGCATTGAAATGTATTTGTGACCTTGTAATGGGTAACTGTGACACACATTTGAACCTATTTAACACATCAACCATCTCTTCATTCATTTTTCTTCCCTGTTTTGGTCATGGCGAAGAGGGCTCAAGGGTTTGACTTTGCGTCGTGTGAGGTTTTCTCCTTTTCGATGCTTTGGAAAGGAAAAAAAAATGCAGTGACGCGGTCTATCATTTCAGCTCGCCTGCTAAGTTTAGTCTCTATGTCAAGTTAGTAGGGCAAACTAATGAAGCCTTGAAAATATTGTTAGACGATTAACATAAAATTGGAATATTAATTAGAAGAACTAATTTAAAACAAGACAGGGGTAATAGAGTGAATCATCCATCAGGGGCAATAGAGTGGATGCCATTTTACCCATGCTATTACAAACTCTAAATAGCGATGAAAATAGTTTGGTCAGTTACATCACCATGGACCAGTGACCATTTAAGTGATTTTCTTTTGGTCGAACTGCCATGTTGTACAATGCATGTCCCCCTTTGTGCAAAACAAGGAAAAATTAAGAATATCAATATGCAATTGGAATATTACTTACAATGGACTTTAATGTTATTTTTTTCATTTTAGATTTAACATTCATATTGTTTTCAGTAATGGGCATGGTGGAGGCACATTCGATCAAATGTTAATATGCCGGAATATTCAAGCAGTGACTATCAACAAGCAATCACATCAAATAACCATATTTGTGGTTGATGCAGCACATTACCACCATCCACTTTCCTTCAGACCCATGAAGGTAGCAAGGGAAAAAAATTTTTTCAAGTGCAACATAAAGAACTTTTAACTTGAAAGAGAGCATGATTTTGTGGTATTTTCCCCCCCTCTGTCTACCCACTTGTACCTGGCCAATAACTCCACTCTTCCGAGCCGTCCCGGTCGCTGCTCCACCCCCTCTGCCGTTCCGGGGAGGGCTGCAGACTACCACATGCCTCCTCCGATACATGTGGAGTCGCCAGCCGCTTCTTTTCACCTGACGGTGAGGAGTTTCGCCAGGGGAAGATCACGCTACTGCCCGCAGTTCCCCCTCCCCCCTGAACAGGAGCCCTGACCGACCAGAGGAGGCGCTAGTGCAGTGACCAGGACACATACCCACATCCGGCTTCCCACCCGCAGACACGGCCAATCGTGTCTGTAGGGACGCCCGACCAAGCCGGAGGTAACCTGGGGATTTAAATCGGTGATCCCCATGTTTTGGGGTTATTTTCCTCACAGGATATATAAAGACAGGTGTAATTGTACTGCGAGCTTCTCGTTTTCAAAAAGGAGATATATCATGGGTTTTGAAGGCTTTCGATGAGTCTCCCATTGGACTGTGCTGAGGTCCAGTGAGAAGATTGAGCAAAGTCATACGATACTAAAGGGATCTGTGACGTTGTTGTCTGTACAATTTTACATGATGTCTGACAATATCTTAACAATGACTGGGTTAAACTAAGGGAACCTGTCATTTAGGTTTGGTGCATAGCTGTTGAATTTCAGTGACTGAGGTTTGATACAAAACCAGCATCCCTCATTTAAGAACCTTCAGTTAATTTGAAAGTGTTCTTGACAGCATCTCCTGTTGCTACCCAGGTTTCTGCTCTTCTTCAAAGCTGAACACAACAGATAGGCAGGCTTAGCCAGGAAAAGAGAGAAATTATATAAGAGCTGACCACCAAAAGCCCTCTATTTCTGGTTGTTTTCTCTCGCTCCCTCTCTCTCTCTCTCTCTCTCTCTCTCTCTCTCTCTCTCTCTCTCTCTCTCTCTCTCTCTCTCTCTCTCTCTCTCTCTCTCTCTCTCTCTCTCTCTCTCTCTCTCTCTCTCTCTCTCTCTCTCTCTCTCTCTCTCTCTCTCTCTCTCTCTCTGCTATAAGACTGACCAACTTGTAACAGTAGATGTTAACCTTAATATTTAATTAATATTCTTCAAATATAATATATATACATTAGAAGACTGATTTCTGTATTCTGTTCAGTGATGTAGTCACTCTTTTAAGACAGAAATTCTGTTTGTGATCTTTAAAACTACATTTGAGTGCCATGTAGGTGTAAAGACACGTTTCCTCTGTCAAGAAATAAGTGGCGTCTGGACACTGCTTGGCATCCTGTGCATCATATTCTTCATAAATTTTATAATTCCATTATAATTCTGTTATCCTCTTTCAATGTTGTATTCTGTAAATTGTGTAAACACAACATCTATTGCACGCTGTCCGTCTTGAGAGAGAGATCCATCCTCTGTTGCTCTCCCTGAGGTTTCTTCCTATTTTTTCTCCCTGTTAAAGGGTGTTTTAGGGAGTTGTTCCTTATCCGATGAGAGGGTCTAAGGACATTATGTTGTGTTGCTGTTAAGCCCACTGAGGCAAAATTGTAATTTGTGATATTGGGCTATACAAATAAAATTGATTTGATTTGATTTCCATCACATCTGGTTTTACTGCCGGCATGCGATGCAGTCGTTCTCTGCCAATACTCTGGTTGTGAGCTCCCCTACTGTTACAGTCAATTTATATCAGTCTCAAGATAATAAGTGAAAGGTCGTAAGTGTCTTTTAAGTGAAAATTAAAAATTCATTTGAGGAAATTATAATTCTTTCTATCAAAATTTAAAAATAGAATATCACCTCATAAATCCTATCAGAAATGAGATTTAAAAAAAAAATCTATTATTACCCTATGCTGTTTTTATACTTGAATTTGTTTCACCACACGTATTTTGTCTGCACACATTATTGTAACCTGATAATTTTATTTATGTTTGGGCTAAGATGAAAGCTTATACATTTAGCGTACATTGTGGCATGTACATTGTTTGGGTAAATACTGAATATGAAGACAAATACGCCAATTAAGCACCATGCTTATTATAGTATTTTTATACTAATACCAAGTCACTCTCATGCTGCATTGTGGACTTCAAAGAGAAGGAATTACAGCAAATAAATGCCGCTTAGGCTGCCTTGTTCACCCTTGAAATTAAACTTAGACTGCTTTTGTTGTCATTTCGACATATGCATGTCTCATACACATGGGCAACGAGATTGCATTTTACACGGACCACAGTGCCACGTTAAAAAATAATGTGCAATAAATAGTAAAAAACATAAAGTACATTAAATACATAAAGTGCTTCACAAACCTAAACATCACAAGGACACCTGACACGGTCAGTGAGTTTCTGGCAGCGAGAGTTGTGCAGGTAGGTGTGTTGTTTACAGTGACCGTGCAGTTAATTGTGCAAGAGGAGTAAGGTCAAAACAGTCATGGTGTGGAAGGCCTGAGTGTTCAGGCTGTTTAGGAACCTCACAGTCGAGGAAATAAACTTTTGCATAGTCTGGGTGGAGGCAGCACGGAAGCTCTGGTACCTCCTGCCAGAGGGTAGGAGGGTGAAGTGGATGTGGGAAGGGTGAGTGGGGTCCTTCATGATGCTGAGGGTCTTCCGAGTGCACCATGCGTCATAGATGGCCTGGATGGATAGGAGAGCAGTTCTTAAGCTCTTTCTAGCTGTTTTCGCTATCCGCTGTAGAGACTTGCGGTTGGAGGCCTTGCAATTCCCATGCCAGACAGTGATACAGGTGGTCAGAATGCTCTCTATGGTGCCTCTGTAGAATATGGTGAGGACTGGTGGGGGGAGACTCACCTTCTTCAAACACCGCAAGAAGTGGGGAAGCTGGTGAGCCTTCTTGGAGAGCGCAGTGACATGTGAGGACCAGAAGTGATGTGTACCCCCGGCAACTTAGCATTGCTGACTCTGCACGTGCATACCATTGATGGTCAGGGGGTATGGTGGGTGCTGATCTTTGTAAACTCAATGATTACCTCCTTTGTTTTCCCTATGTTTAGGGGGAGGTTGTTGATTTTGCACCATGCTGCCAGTTGGTCCACCTCCGCTCTGTATAGTGATTCATCATTTGCTGCTGATGAGGCCTACCACTATAGTGTCCTCAGCAAACATTATGGTGAGGTTGGAGATGAATGATGTTGTGTAGTTGTGAGTCAGCAGGGTGAATAAGAGCGGACTGAGCACACAGCCCAGTCGAGTGTCGCTGCTCAGAGTGATGGTCCTGGAAGTGATCTTGCCAATTTGGACTGACTGTGGGCTCCCTGAGAGGAAGTCCAGCACCCACTTGCAGAGGGAACTGTTATGGTCCAGCTGGCTCAGCTTTCCAATAAGGTGTTGAGGTATAATTGTATTAAAAGCTGAGCTGAAGTTAATGAACAACATCCTCACATAGCTGTTCTTTCTCTCCAGGTGGAGCAGGGCTGGGTGAAGGGCAGAGGTTATGGCATCTTCTGGAGGGGTCCAGAGTGGAGGACAGGCTGGACTTAATGTGCTTCATGACCAGCCTCTTGAAGCACTTCATGATTATGGGAGTAGGTGCAATGGGGCGGTAGTCATTGTGGCAGGACATGGGGGACTTCCTTGGCACTGGTATGATAGTAGTAGACTTGAAACACATGGGGATGACTGCGTGGGGCAAGTGAGATGTTGAAGATGTTAGTGATGACATCTGACAGCTGCTCAGGTGAATTTTGCTGTTTTTCAACTTTATCTCCATGAATCAGTCATCAGTAATGCTGACTACAGGACAGCGCCACTTCTGTCTGCTCACTCTGTGCCCCTTGGGAGCGCTGTGGATGAGTTGAAAATGTATCGGTGGTGATTTCAGTCAGATAAGAAACACAAGGCATTTCTCTTCCTGATTCTTACTCACACCACCAAGGGGGAGGGAACAAGGCACAGTGGGAAGGAGGCAATCTTCGACCAGGAAGAGTTGATACACATTTGCTTAGACTCCTTCACTTAGATCATGGTAGTTTTAAAAAGTAAAATACAAAAAGCAGAAATTGCCAGGTTGTAACAGTAGAGGACGTGATGGATGATGACAACTTTTCATGATATTTTGGAGAGTCTACAGTACAACCATATTTGCAGGAGACAGAGTACACGGAAGAGGAGTTAGGTGAAATGGCCACTTCTGCAGCCTCTCCCAGAGACTTCTGCTGTTGCTTGTTTTGCTTCTTTTTTTTTCATGACTATTTCTGCACCATTTGTGTTGGCTTTGACTATGCATCACTCTCACTCGGCACTATTCTCTCCATCTGTTGTGCCTGAGATAGCTTCCTGTGTGGATGAAAGCTCTGTCCTTTCTCCAGGGCTCCATGACACTAAACTGCTGTTGATTCATGGGACCATACCTGCTCTGTGGCGACATCTGTGGTGGGTTCCTGGTGTGCTACTGGGGAGGATC
The DNA here is from genome assembly GCF_029633865.1 of Lampris incognitus. NCBI lineage: Eukaryota > Metazoa > Chordata > Actinopteri > Lampriformes > Lampridae > Lampris > Lampris incognitus. The sequence goes on along the minus strand of NC_079214.1, from coordinate 15,169,603 downwards.
CTTGACTCTTCAATATACAGATCGGTGAAAAATAAAAGGAAAAACCTGAATGCTTGATCCATACAGTGAGGGGGTCCAGGGGCTCTGTTATGCACTGGAGGGGCATTTTCATTTCATGCACTTGCCCCCTTAGAGGGAAGGGTCACTGCAAATCAATACAAAGTTGTTCTGAGCGATCACCTTTATCCTATGATGAAACATTTCTATGCTGATGGGAGTGGTCTCTTCCAGGGTATCAATGCCCCGTCCACAGGGCATGGGGGGGAGGTCACTGAATGGCTTGATGAGGATGAAAATTATGTAAATCATATGCTATGACCTTCTCAGTCACCAGCTCTCCACCCAATTGTACACCTATGGGAGGTTTTGGACTGACGTGTTAGACAGTGCTCTCGGCCACCATCATCAAAACACCAAATCTGGGAATATCTTTTGGAAGAATGATGTTCCATCCCTCCAGTAGTGCTCAGAGACTTGTAGAATCTATGACAAGGAGCACTGCAGCTGTTCTGGAGGCTCGTGTTGGCCAAACACATTATTATGACACTTTATTGATTCTTCCATTAATATATCATTCATTCACACACACACACACACACACACACACGTATATATCCATCCATTTTCCGAACCGCTTATCCTGCTCTCAGGGTCGTGGGGATGCTGGAGCCTATCCCAGCAGTCATTGGGCAGCAGGTGGGGAGACACCCTGGACAGGCCGCCGGACTATCACACAGTGCCAAATATACCCACACACATTCATACTTAGGGACAATTTAGTACGGCTGATTCACCTGACTTACATGTCTTTGGACTGTGGGAGGAAACCGGAGAGGAAACCCACGCAGACACGGGGAGAACATGCAAACTCCACACAGGACGGCCTGGGACTACCCCCAAGGTTGGATTACCCTGGGGCTCGAACCCAGGACCTTCTTACTGTGAGGCGACCTCGCCATCCACTGCGCCACCATGCCACCATGCCACCATATGTGTGTGTGTGTGTGTGTGTGTGTGTGTGTGTGTGTGTGTGTGTGTGTGTGTGTGTGTACATATATATATACACAGATAGAGGGAAAGAAAGTTTTAATACAGATATAGGGTTTTTCCTGTATCTGTGTTGATTTTTGATGTTGATGCTGTATCCGATACAGCATCAACATCACACACACACAATAATAAAACTCTTTAACACACCAAGGTCAGCTAAGATCTGCTACACTTACACCACACATTTCTTAGTAGAAAATGCAATTTCTTACATTATGGCTTCATCTTTGCCTCTTCACAGCCATCTTCCTCATCTTACTGGATGCAAGGTCCTTCATAGTATCTTTAATGTCCATCTGTTTAGCCAGGTCACACTCAATGGTACATATTGCCATTATCATTGCTTATATTTAGGGGGAACATGATTTTTGCAAGCCTCCATGCCCCCCCCCCCACCGGTGCCTGGACCCCAGAAAGCCCCCCCCCCCCCACGTGTGGCCCTGATAGGGGGTGCCGTACATTGCGCAGAATATAATTATGATTCTAAAGCCTTCCGGGACTACATTTCGATTTAGGGATATACAACTAAATCTGCATTGACTTCACCTGTCAGAAGGAAGGCCTGATGGTTAATACTGAAAAGGAAGGGAGCGAGCTGCCCTCCTGCCTATTGAAAACGTAGGCATTTATAGTAATCCCTCCAGAGAAAACTTCTCTGTGTAAGGGTGGATAGATAATGTGAAATGATGTTGAGAGCTGGTCCAAAACATGTCTCACCTCTGCTTATGTGTTTATATTGGCTTCCCCTGCCCCCACCACCACCACCATGGCAGTTTGGTAGGGTGGGCTATCTGATCATCTGGATGCCCATCCCAGCCCTGCTTTAGATCTGGTGTGCTGGACGAGTTGCACAGTAATACAAAACTTTATCTTGGAACTTGTGATATTTGTCACATTTGTAGTAATAGTTGGCAGGAGTTAAAGGGAAGATTTACAAAATGGTAGTGAGACCAGCTGTGTTATATGGTTTTGAGACAGTGGCACTGATGAAAAGACGGGAGGGGGAGCTGGAGGTGGCAGAGTTGAAGATGCTAAGATTTTCATTGGGAGTGATGAAGAAGGACAGGATTAGGAACGAGTATATTAGAGGGACAGCTCAGGTTGGACGGTTTGGAGACAAAGCAAAAGAGGCAAGATTGAGATGGCTTGGACATGTGTGGAGGAGAGATGCTGGGTATATTAGGAGAAGGATGCTGAATATGGAGCTGCCAGGGAAGAGGAAAAGAGGAAGGCCGAAGAGGAGGTTTATGGATGTGGTGATGGAGGACATGCAGGTGGCTGGTGTAACAGAGGAAGATGCAGAGGACAGGAAGAGATGGAAACGGATCCGCCGTGGCGATCCCTAATGGGAGCAGCCGAAAGTAGTAGTAGTAGTAGTAGTAGTAGTAGTAGTAGTAGTAGTAGTAGTAGTAGTAGTAGTAGTAGTAGTTTTTCGACATTCCAGATATTCCACTCAAATTTTTGGTTCATGTAGTATGAGATGTAGTGGTTCATGCAAGACCCACCCCCCGACCCCAAATAATAGCAAGACAAAATAACAAATAGTAATAATAATAATAATGACACCTGTAGATTTTATTATATATTTACAGGCTTTCAAATGTAGTCATTAAAACTTAATCCACATAATAAGAAGCACTGTTATTTGATGTTTGTTATTAAAATTTGAATTTCATATCTTTATTTCTGAGGAAGTAGTCTGAAAATAAGTTACTCACATTCTATCCTGTGTATAGATTGATGCAATTTTTGTGATTCGCTTCAAGCACCGGGTTTCATCTCTGTGAGAATCTCAGATCATACTGAACAATTTCAATGTCTGAAGCAAAGTTTCCCTCTTTGTCGGTAGCACATTTGGCTAGGTCCCTGATTCTCACCAATTTGACACTGCAACCGATTTGGACAGGCATGGACTGATGAGGTGCATATCACCTATGGCAACTGTTTCAAGTTGTGCGAGTCTGGTACAACCCTACCTGTCATCTCCGATGATCTTCAGCAGCAGAGAACGGCGACACCTTGATTTTTTCCATCTTCATTCCTCCTTCATCTGTCAACCTCCAACCTCAAGGGGAAAACCGGTGGTGTCATTGACAAATGTAAAGCCCGCTTTCTTAAATAATTAATATGTGAAAGAACTGTTGTAAATGTTTCTGATCTATGACAAGCTGCTTATTTTACCTCTTTCTTCACCTGGGGAAAATCCCATTTGCATTCATGACGCATCCGGTGGACCGAAGACAGCAATTTGGTGAACGTGTACCTCCACATAAAGGTTTGCTGCAAAACAAACAGTGACTAAACGTATTACATGATCATTGACAAAGCAAATGACAAATTTTTATTGTTTTTTCACAAAGATGCAAACACATTTTAACGGTTCAGATTCTACAAAAGCTTATCTGATTAGTTTTGACCTCAGTCATTTTGGTCAGCAGCGAAAGCTATATTTAGCAATTTCTTAGCAATAATTCTGCAGGATCCGTGGGGCTGGAATCCTTTCTCTAAAAGTGTTCAGAACAATAGTAAAGTTCAGTAAAGTTCAATTCAATTCATTGTTCCTCTTGTCTTGGTCATAGCACGTGGTTTTCTAGAAAATGCAGTGGACATGGAAGCTTGAATGATTTATCGAGTTTTACATGATTATATAAAAATGTTGGTGTTCGTAGGGAGGATCTCCACCTTATAGTTTTTCCATTGCAATCAATAATTTATCTCGACAGGCTTAGCCTCACTTCGGATGTTACTCGTTAAATATTTACCTTTACTTCACTGTAAATTCTATGCATTGGCCCTCATTTATTATCCCACTGCCACTGCAAGGTTTTTGTATAACACTGGAGGAGAAGATTGGGAAACTAACTGTACGCAGTCCGTTAGAACTGTCTGCTATGCAATACAGTTTTTGTTTTTGGTGTATTTTTGGGGTGCTCACTGGACATAAGTCAGTGAGAAAAAGAATTCAGCAGAAATAACGAACGGCCAAACTCGGCTAACTGAAAGTGTACAGGTATGTGGCTTTAGGCGGTTAGCTGTATTACTTAAAATAGGTACTGAAGATACTTAACGATGTAGTCTATCACCTAGTAACTATTGTCACTTGTCAGCTAAGCCCAAACAATAACCTTTTGCCATGTGATCATCGGTTACTTTGATGGTCTTCTCCTTTGGGACAGAGGCTAGCCCGTCCTGCCCTCTCTGATGGGCCAAGGTGGAGAGCACCATCGGCTGCAAGGTCTCAGGGTCACTCAAGAAAGGCCTTTGGACGTTATTGTGGTATGTGCAATACTGCATAATATTACCACAATGGAGGGAGAGGAACGCCCTCCTGTGCTACACTGTGACCCTGAAGAAGAAACTCGTCCTGACCTTCCCGGCCACATAGATGGCGGTTCTGAGGGACACCCTCTGCAATAACCATCCTAGATGGATGACCTCATCTTTTGAAAAATGCCTCCCTCCTTGATGTGAATGAACTCCAACCTTTGTTTTCATAGCCATCATGTTTGGGGGGAAAGAAAAGAGGGTTTTTGGACATGAACAACTGCAAGAGTGTAGACACATATATTTATATTTTCAGAAGGTGGGGAAATTCAAATCAAATTACTGCTGGACATTTTACTCGATACCCCCCACATGTGCCAAGCGATATCACTATTTTTTATCACTATTTGATGCCTCTTCCAGGAAGAGAAAACATAGGATTCTTTAAATACAAATAAAAAGGGAAAAAAAATTTGTGGTATTTTTTGGCATATAATGGTAGGCAAATGAGAACTCAGTGCAGATAAGAGGTTAAATGAGGAAAAGACATTTTTCATTTCATGTGGTCTTTAACAAAATGCTAAATGTTAAACATATAATACAGGATATATTTGATGTAGGCCAAATGCTATAGGGGTAAGATTCTTAATAAATCTCTTTAATTTGAATTTGGTCATAGTTTTTACATATATGTTGGAGACTCTGAAATAGTAGACTTTACGAGGCTCCATGCTAGCTGCTTTATACTAGCTTCCCCAGTGATATTATGCACCTATTCAACAACTTGTCAATAAAATCACAAAAACTCTGTTTTTATTTGTTTTACATCAAAATCTGACCTTAAAACTGATGATCACCTTAAGGCTGTTGTTGTGCGATTTTTACAGTCCACCCCCCCCCCCAAAAAAATCCAGGGTCGGCTGCCCTGCATGGGCACACAATATGATTAGCACTGAGTTAGGGATGCTCCTTAGTTGTTATTGGTTGTTTCATTTGGGCTGAATGGTTTTTGAGAATCAAAATTAGCAGCCAGAGAGACCAAGTTTGTTTTTTTTACAGTACATTTACTTGATGGATACTTATCAGTGTGCAATAATAATTTGACCAAAGATGACAAAATGATGTTAAAAGAAAGTTACCTCAGGGTAATGTAGCAGTTTATTCTGTTGCCTATCAACGTGGGGATCGCCGGTTCGAATCCCTGTGTTATCTCCAGCTTGGTTGGGCGTCCCTACAGACACAACTGTCAGTGTCTGCAATTGGGAAGCCGGATGTGGGTATGTGTCCTGGCCATTGCACTTGCACCTCCTCTGGTCGGTTGGGGCGCCTGTTCAGGGAGGAGGGGGAACTGGGGGGGAATAGCTTGATCCTGCCACGCACTATGCCTCCCAGTGAAACTCCTCACTGTCAGGTGAAAAGAAGCGGCTGGTGACTCTACATGTACTGGAAGAGACGCGGTACCCTCCCTGGATCAGCAGAGGAGGTGGAGCAGTGACCGGGATGGTTCAGAAGAGTGGGGTAATTAGCCAGATACAACCGGGGAGAAAAAGGTGGAACCCCCCCCCCAAAAAAGCTACCTATAACAACTTCAACTTCCTCTACAACAGCCAAGCTTTTGTAATTGTGTCACCAAGTCCAAGCAGGAAAGTGAGCAATATTCCAACCAATAATATCATAAAATATTTTCCCTCCACCCAACCGGCTTCAAAATTTTTTTTTTTTAAATCCTGCTAGGGGCAAAATTACACAATCCAGTCAGATCCTGAAGGATAAAATAACACTCCTCCCAACGTTTTGTCCCACCCTAATATCCCGTTTTACTTGGAAATACCTCACATTTGACATTAGGCGTAAACTATGATGAAAATATATAATCACAAGACAAAAACAAAATGATAACAGAAATAAAATTCACCCTCGTAAACAAACTATGGGAATGTGTTAATGTCATAACATTGCCTCATAGTTTTTGGTCAGAAAAGTGAGTTTTGATTTAGGTACTGCTCAGTTGTCATGGAAAAAAAGGGTCTTTGAGTATTTTCATTTCATCGTATTTTTTGCTTTAAATTGTCCAAACAATACTCTGGTCTGGATATTAGCTGCTAGGTTTTCAAGTAAAGATTCTCGTGCCTACTCAGGTTGGCATTGGGCCTCTTGCTGATGCAATGGCTATGCTTAAAAAGACAAAGTCAGGACACCTTCGGAGTCAGGCAGAAATCAAATTACCGGTACAAGAGGATTAACTTTAAAGCAGTCAACATCAGAGCAGTGTATTACGGTACCGCTAATGTGGACAATTTGCTCCACTCAGTGTGTAGCGAGACTGAGCGTTGGGCAAGATTGATCCGCTCTTTGCAAAGCCAACTTAGAAACCAATTGATATTAGCTCCACAAACAAACCTTGATGAGATCTCCACTGAATTGTTGGCCTGAGATTTCACAGGCTTTTCACTCAACACCAGCTTTCACCAGTCAGATCAGTACTTAGATACACATCATAACTTCACGGGCCACTTTGTCTATGAAATATCAGAGTGAAAATATGGGGAGATAGTATACTTTATGTTCTACAAGACTTAATAAGTCATGGTTCAATGAAACCTGCAAACATTTAATGTAACGCTGTTATTCTTATGGTATAATGTTAAAAAATTGTGTGAAACTTAAAAGTTAAAGACACCCCGGAACAGTCAAATGAAAGCTGCTTGTCTGGTGTATATAGCGTTTTTAAAACGGGCCAATCGATAAAATGTTTATGGTGTGATAAGTCCTTTTACCCATGTTATGCAATATGCTTAAGAATTCAGTTGCTGGGTTTTAGGAAATAATGGAAATGGGAAGATCTACAAAGTCTTAAGAGGCAGTAATCTAACTTATGTGCAATTCAAAAAGGTATGTGGCGTCAGCTCTCACATAGGGAATAGCTATTTGGGGCTTGTTATACGTGTTGTATTAACAATCATCTCTGTACTACCACAAGCTCTTGTGTGTGTGTGTGTGTGTGTGTGTGTGTGTGTGTGTGTGTGTGTGTGTGTGTGTGTGTGTGTGTGTGTGTGTGGAGGAAGTATGGACATAAACTTTTGGGACTGAGTGAGGCTTCATTCTGCAGAGGAGCATAACCAGCAGACACTCCCTCCTGTCTACCAAATGATTAACGTATACCTGTTTTACATTTCCTGCCTACAGCCATCCCAGTGTATGGGTCTCACAACTCATCATGCTTTAAAACTTTAAAAAAAAATAAAGAAAAAAAATTCAAGAATAAGTATCAAAATAAACGGGAATACAATAGATATGCTCATAAGTTATGAAAATATTACAGGGAGGGTCCTACTTTTTTGACAAATTGGTGTATATTTTTTATCAGTGTGAATCAGTGAATAGTCAGTGGAAAGAAGTGATGTTGTGCAAAAAAGCCACTGTTTTGCCCCGAGATATGCAAAATGAGGGAACTGGCCACTCACTCAAGTTTAAACTGTAACTAAACCCTAGAGTATTTTAATAGTTTTTAAACTTTCTAAAGGTTAAAAACATGGCAGGCTGGGCTTGGTTCTCTGTGACGTAAGCATGACAGGCTAAACACAGCTGTAGCTAATAATGTAACCGGTTATTTTCTTGCCCGGTGCGGGATTCGATACGGGGTGTACTGCACCACAAGGCGACGTCACTAACCGCTCGGCTAAAGGGTTAGACCCGTTAGCTAGGGGCTAACGTGTATTATTAGTAGTTTACAATAACATTAATACCGGGTCTGTTTGATTTAGGTGTTAGCTAGCACATCTGCCAGCAGACAGAGCCAACACGAACAGTCAATAGTACTATCGGCGCTGGTTCTTTGGCACACCTACATCCACAAGAATAGATTGACACATAACGCTAATCGCTAGCATACATTTACTCACCAACGTTAGCATACTAGCATCTTCTAATGTTAGCTCGGTAGCCACTGGCCAAGCAAACTTCCTGATGATGTCACCAAACAATCTTCATTATGTTTTCCCTTTGTTTCTGTGAACAGAGTGACACCATGGGGGGGGGGTCATTTATATAATAATAGTATTGTAACGTGCATGGATAAGTAGACCCGCTGGCTGGTGGGTCTGACCCTTTAGTCGAGCGGTTAGCGATGTCTCCTGCGGTGCGGGCGATACGGGTTCGCTTCCCGGCCGCGGCAGTTCCTGTGGTTGCGTTGTTCCCCGAATTAGCTACATTGGTGTCAGAAGTGGGGTGGGGCGACCGTAAGGCCAAAGGAAGTGTATGCGCCCTGAGGCGTGAAGGAGCTGATATGCTTAAGCGCGGGGACGCGCTTCCCGAAGGAGGGGGGGGTAGTGTAACGTGCATGGATAAGTAGACACGACTGGTTAACGATTTGGTCGCCTGTGGTGCGGGAGATCCAGGTTCGCGTCCTGGCTGCGGCGGTTCCCGGGCTGCCCCCCCCCCCCCGATCCTGCCACAGTATTATTCATAGGGTTGGGCATCGATCGTTAAGAAGTTCAAATTTCGATTTTGCCTATCGGGCTCCAGCGTCCCCGCAACCCTGAGCAGGATAAGCGGTTCGGATAATGGATGGATGGATTCTGTCTATCGGTTCCTATATAACATTCACTCGCGCTAAAGCTGGTTTCAGCTTCCGTAGTGACGGCAGGCGGCTTCCGCAGTTTCCGCCTCCGCAGGTTAAATGTGCGCCATCATGGACCAGCAAGCGGCGTGTTGACACAGTGCAACGCCTGTGGCGACATTATTTCGTGCAAGGGAGGATGCACAACAAATATGGCCAAACACCTGCGCCTCCACGGTGTACAAATGACCCAGTGTACCGTTGGACTCGTTGCGCCGGTCTCCATCTCCTGCCTCGGCGTCCTCTTCAGCCAACCCTGAGCAAACAGCAAGCAGCACCTCGTCACAACTGGGTAGGTGAAAATTAATAACGTTTGTCTTATTCGCAACAGCGAGACAGCAAACAACTTACACATGAGCGACTTGCTATAAACTGTGCAAATACTGAAATCTGTTTTTTTTTGTTTTTTTTTGTCTGTGCTGAACGCTCACGTGCACAGCCTGAGAAGGCAGATATGCTCATTTTTCTAAACAAGAACCACTTCTAATTCAAGGAGTTTAACACCTGGTAGTCCGGACCAGGGTGTGACTGTGTCTTTATTTCTTCATCTTCATGTATGAAGACAGTTGTTGTAAATGTAAATATAAGAATGAGTCATTGACACGAACGATCCGTTCTTAAAACAGAATGGCTTGTATAAAGTTTTTTTTTTTAAATACATTTTTCTTCTGTGAAAGCATGTGGCCTGTTTTGACCCCGCCTCTCAAAGAACCGGAATCGAGAATCGTTGACCGAAACCGAAAAGTAGAATCGTTAAAATCCAAACGATGCCCAACCCTAATTATTCCTGGCCTTCGATGGCACACATAAACATAGAAAAGGTTCTTCAGTTTTGTGTAATTTTGTATTTTTACGTCCCTGTTACAACTGTGGTCGTTAAGCTCAGTGAAATTTTGGATCTGTGCGCGTGCGCAGAGGGGGTGTGTGTGTGTTTTTTTGTTTGTGTGTTCACACGTGCACCTAATTGGCAGGTGGAAGCTCGTCAACTGGGACGCAGGAGTGGTCGAAGGTGTGTGAGCAGCTGATTGGTTCGCTGGTATAAAGAGAAGAAAGCCCAGTCTGTGAGCAGAGTGGATCTCTCCGTCATCGGCTCCCAACCCAACCATCTGCAGTCCCTGGTCGGTACCCATAGTGTCAGCTTGGCACTGATTTCTGACTGTGGCTATGCTGCTCCTAATGTGTAATGTAAATACTCTTTTGTCCTCACTCTTAGCCTGGGGGGAATAGAAGTAGGTAACTTTTGTTGAAACAAAAGATTTGTTTGTTTTTGTTTTTTTCATGAAAACTTAATCTTCCTGTTATCACAACAAAAGTTGTTTCCTTGTCATAACAAGTAACTGTATATTACAACATAGAATAACCTACCAGCTAAGAGCACAGTGCCAACATCTGCCATTTTTCAATATGTATTTCTCTTTGTGATTACTGGATGAGGACTGATTGTGAGCCAAGTATTTTTGGAGATAAGCATCAAACAACAACAAAAACAATTTAGTCGTACCCCTGCTGAGTTTTTTTATCGAGATGTGAAGCGTTGTTAGATCCACCAGTCATTTGTTTTGTTGTAATTAGCACCATTCAATATCAACCGCTGACATTTACTTGTCATATTACCATTCAGGAAAGCTGAAATATTACACAAAACACCTTTACATATGACAATAGTGTATTATTAATATTTTTACTCATTTCCTAAATGGATCCCTTCAAATCAATAATTCAGTCTGCTGAATATGGTCTTGAGTAACTAATGCTAACTATATTCTCTTAAAGTCTTAACTTTTAATTGTTGATGCATTATTGATCATCTCTGAGCAAAAATAGATATGACCTGATTTTGGGGAAAAAAAACAGCATTAATAGATACCAACTCCAGACCAGACTTTGATTTCTATTCTCTATGCATTAATTTGGAGAACAGTATATATATATATATATATTTTTTTTTTGTATCAGGTGTGGTGTTTTCTGGTTTAACGTAATAAAAGAGGCCACCTTACAAAGCACGCAATGTATCATTGTGTTTGCAGTGATGAATCATGTCTTCGTTCTAATTTCCATCTCATGAAGGTGTCAATGTCGGCACCATTTATAATGCAACAACTTCAATCTGTACATCATGACACACAATACTGTAAAGCAGTCTAACTGAGGATCTAGTTTTGAGAAACTATCAAACCAAATAAGCTTGTAAAACGCCAATTTTTTTTCTTTTTTAAAAAGCAACTTTTATAACACTTCAGAGTTGGAGAAAGTAGGATCACTGTGTGTACGTTGCATTGGATTACCATTCTGCCGAAGGTTAATTGCTTGCTTTCTAGAATCCCCTTTTTAATTTTGCATGGCAAACAATAGACCTGTTCACGTTCACTGCTAAGAGGTCATTATGAGATGTATTATTGCTGCAACGGATCATCAAATGACAAGATGGCCAAACAGATAGAAGCCAGTTTAATTCAAACAAGCCAAGTATCAGGATCATTCATCAAAAATATGTTTTGACGTGCATTTGCTGAATTATCTACACAACATACAATCAGCATCAGTTTTCATATTAATAAGAATACTATTAATAATCAAAATAACAAAAACACAAAATGAATTTTCAAATAGGATTGACTCCAATGCATTTATCCTCTGGCCAAACCCTTGGGCCTTCAGGGCCTTCTCTGCAGGTCCTACCAATTTTGAGAGGTGTAATTTTTAGTTGATAAAATATTACAAATTAGTAATTATAATGTTATTGTTGAAATAATTTATAAGTTATTTATTTGATTTTAGTAATCATTTTGGTTCCATTTCAGTTACCATCATAACCATAAACCTACTATCTGGAGCTAGCTGAAACTTGATGTTCCTGCTTCTGCATTGGCTTCTTTACAGCTATAACTGCACTAAAATAACATGTCGGTATTTTGCATTTCTGCAAACCACGGATGCATTAACATATTGGCCTTTCTGAACTAAAAATACATTTCCAACTTGTAGCCTATGTTGGCAGAGCCTGCATCCACGTCACATGACTACCAAGTTTGTCTGCGAAAACAAAAGAAATGGCTGACATTCCTATTATTCTCAGTGGAAAATGCAATATTTAAGATAGTTTCGGCATTGAAATGCATTTTGATAACATTTCTACTAAGAAATGTGCATTTTGTTTTCATAATCTTCATTCAGTCAATGTATATTATCTTTAGTTTGCTAGCTATTACAAAAGGTTCTTTCAGGTCATTCCAGGGATTGTTGGAATGCAATGTTTCCAACATTGAACACAATCCCAAAATGCGTTTTTACAACACTTGCTAAACATATCCTAAATAAATCAACATTTGTGTGACTTTTTTTTATCATTATTCAAATAAACCACCTAAATGCGGTCTAATTTATGTTTCAGCTGTAGTGAATATTTGATATATTCTGTAGAGTGTGTGTGTGTGTGTGTGTGTGTGTGTGTGTATATATATATATATATAATATATATATATATATATATATATATATATTGATGTACGCCATTTCAACAGTGCCCTGGCCCCTAAATGCTTTTCAAAACAATCCCCAGTCAAATTGGTTGTAATGTTTTCTACCCCTCCATTGGTCGCTGTGCATCATAAGTACCTACCCCATTGGTTATTATAATTTTAATGTTTCCCTATCTGATTGGTTTCTGTCTAACCAAAATTAGGGGCGTAACGCTGGGCAACATAAAATGTATTATTCTTTGTGAATAAAACATTAACAGCTGATGAGTGCAAGACGCACGAAACAGGCCTGTACTGCACTGTATTAAAATCTTTTTTCCTGTATCCTTGTATATATATATATATATATATATAGTTTTACAACCATATATAATGCTATTTTGCAAACCAGAAGAACTACGACTATAGTGCTGATTTGTATCAAGCTGCGTGGTGTAGCTCAAGGGAATTGTTGCTTTTAAAACTATTACTGTATTTCCTAGAATTGGAAGTTGTAAATACTAAATTGAGAGTACACAGGGGTGAAATGTGAAACACATTCATGTGATTGGATATTAAATATGTAATTGGTAAATGTCTGAAAATAAATTTTGACTATATTTGACAGCCTCCTGACTTAGTGACTATACTTATTTGGTATAGTCATATAACTGAAGTCAAGAGCTTTCTATAACAGTTAGTCCCATGTCTGTAGCCCCTTCTGTTGCTCAGTGAAAAGCCTTGCAACATGCACTGAGATGAAGGTTCAGAGATCAATATTTCAAAGCAAGAGCCATTTACAATCTTCAGACCAATATAAAGTTACTCTATAGTTTGAGACCTTTCCAAAGATGTATTTGGTTTAGTCATACAACAAAGTTTTATTTTTCCACAATTCATGGACACGGCCTTAGCACAGGCTTACACAGGCCTTAGCACAAAGATCCCTTTGGGGGCCCAACTCATGAAATTAAAGGTCTGTAGTTTTTTTTATTTTCTTTTTATCTGTTTTTGTGGAAATGGTGAGAAAAATCATTTAAGGTAATAATTTTTTACTAATTTATAACCAAAATAGTAGTCCTGGCCAACTTTGAAGCTTATTTTCCTGATGAAATGCAAGATCTTGCTTTTCAGACCTAACCCTAACCCAAGCAAATAATGCCCTGGATGGTCAGCAAGACTGCAGTATGTAAAAGGGACTTATTTTAAAAACAAATAAACAAACAAAATAACTTTCATTTCATGTATTGGGCCTCCAAAGGGCTCTCTGAAACTAGACCTGTGCCAAGGCTGAGATCTTTGGAGGCCCAATACATGAAATTAAAGTTATTTGTTTTGTTTGTTTGTTTTTTGTTTTGTGGCTTGTGTACCAGCAGCATTGGCCCACCGATCACTCCTTCTGATCCAAGGCCATCTGGAAGTCCTCTCTGCAGCCACCATGGAAGACTTGATGGTTTTCCTTTCAGCAGCCCCATTGATGCCAAGTGGAGTGTAGACCTTGCACAGTGAGCGGCCAGCAAAGTCTCTACACCCCCACTTTAATGGACTCACAACACGCCTTCCAGCCTCTCCTCTGGCACTGATCCACCAGCTCCTGGTACTTGGACTGCTTCCACTCATTTGCCTCCTACATCCGGCCCTCCCAGGGAACTGTCAGCTCTGTAAGGAGCACCTGTTTTGAAGAGGCTGATGATAGCACTATGTCTGGCCTCAACGAAGTTGTCATAACATGATCCGGGAACCTGAGCTGCTCCCCCAAGTCGACTCGCAGCTCCCGGTCTGACGCAGAGGTGAGGAGACCTGTTACTGATCTGGGCTCTAACTGAGGCTGCTCACCAGCCCTGACAAAGGCAATGTTCCTCTGTCCGCGGGCTTGCTTGTTATTGGCCACAGCTTTGGAGATGGCCTCTGCAACTGCCTTCAGCACCTGGTCATGTCGCCAGTGGATAACAGCCCTCCCCCAGGGCTGATGGGCAGCTGCTTAGGTTGTGCTCAAGTGAACCTTTTCCAGGGCACAGAAGACATGATAGAGAATCAGTATTGCCCCAGAGATAGAGATTTGCTGGGATAGGTAGAATATCATACACAGTTTGTACCATGAACTTGATCCGCTGTGGTTCTGCCTGCCAGATATCTGCCCAGGGTATCTTCCCCTCCAGCACACCCTCCCACCTTGTCCATGCTCCCTGCTGCTGCATGCCAACCATTCTGCTGGTCCTTTCCTCCTCGATCTCTGCCCACACCACCTCCAGGACTAGAAGATGTTTGTCCTTGCCTGCTGCCGATCAACCCGGTCACGGCTCTTTTCTGTCCTGGTCCCACAGTGGTGGAATGAACTCCCCACTGATGTCAGGACAGCGGAGTCGCTGCCCATCTTTCGGCACAGGTTGAAAACTCACCTCTTCAAGATCTACTACCCTGTTACTTGCTCTTAGCACTTATTGTATTCAGTCATTTACTTTCTTGCACTTTTACTTGAGTACTGGTTTTGCTCTTAGATGCTTGTTTAGAGAGAAGATGCACTTATGACCTCTGATGACTAGTAGTTCTCCTGATTTCCTATGTTAAATGCACTTATTGTAAGTTGCTTTGGATAAAAGCGTTGGCTAAATGACTGTAATGTAATGCCATAGTCCTTAACATAGCAAGGTTATGGGACGGCTCCCAGCCCTGCCTGTCCAGTTGCCGCTGTGCCCACACAACCCTGTGTCTCAGCTGAGACTCTGCTATCTCCAGGCCTTCCTGGGCTCTCTACTTCCTGCCTGTCTGCACCACAATGCCTGCTGATGCCACTGAAGAGTCCTTGGAGTCCCAATAGAGCAGTGTCTGCTTCTCTTGTCTGGGGAAACCTGAACTCTTCATAGAGGCTGCTGATAGGAAACTGGAATTTCTTGCTCCGCCCAAACAGGGATGCACTACTAAGGCTGTGTGGCATACCCAGCCATATCCAGAGGTAGTTACTAATCTTCCTCTCCAAGGTCTCCACTGTTGACAGTGTTACCTTGTAAACCAGCATAGGCCAAAGGACTCAGCGTAAAATGCCACGTTGGTAAATCAAAGCCTTGAACCTGCCAGGTAGGCCAGACTTGTCTACTGTGGTGAGCCAGTTCTCAAGCTCCTTGATGGTTGCTTGGATTGCTGCTGTATCTCTAAGGCTGCAGTCAAAGACCTTGCCTAGGCTCTTGACTAATTTCCTGCTAATGGATGGGATTGCAATGCCATCTAGAAAGAATCAACACTGGTCCACCACTTTTCCGTCCTTCAACACCCTGGCTCTGGATTTGACTGGTTTAAAACTCATCCTTGCCCTGGAGATGAGCTTCTCCAGGCCCTGGAAGTTCCACCTACCAGTAGGCACTGTTGATGTGGTGATGGTGACGTTGTCCATAAAGACTCTGATGGGGCTGCTGAACGCCAGACTTGGACAGAGGGCCTCTGCACTCAGTTTCAGCTGCCCTGACACCATATTCATGGCAAGGGTGAAGAGTGTAACTGAGATGGTACACCCAGTTATGATCTCCTTCTCAAGCCGGTGCCAGTCAGATGTTGTGTTCCCAGAAGTGACTCTGAGCCTGAAGTTCCCATAGTAGTTCAGGATGAGATCTTTGATCTTACTGGGTATATGGTGTTGTCCAGGGTAGTCTTGATCAGCTTGTGGGGTATTGAGCCATATATGTTGGCACGGTCAAGCCAAAGCACAACTAGGTCACCTTTCCCTTTGTGTGCCTCCTTGATCAGCTGGGTGACAACTATGTTGTGTTCTAGGCACCTTGGAATTCCAGGAATGCCACCTTTCTGTACCAAAGTATCAATGTAGGCATTCTTATGGAGGAAGTCCATCATCCTTCTGGATAGGACACTGAAGAAGATCTTCCCCCTCACACTGAGGAGCAAGATGGATCTGAACTGCACCAACTTGTTTGAGTTCTCTTCCTTTGGTATCCAGACTCCCCCTGCCTGCCTCCACTGGCCTGTTACAGTTCCCCTGTGCCAAATCACCCGCAGAGTCTTCCAGAGGATACTGAGGAGCTCTGGGCAGTGCTTGTACACCTTATAGGGTACTCCACTGGGTCCCAGAGTAGAGTTGGCTCTGACTGCAGTACCCACTCCTGGACTTCCTTCCAGGGCAGCTCTCAGATGTCGAACTCCACTGTGGGTGATGGTACATACAAAAGAGCTCTGAGGGGCCCTAGCTCTTGCTCTCTATCAGGGTCACTCGGAGTTTTGTGCAGGAAGTGGTCTACCTCTTCTGAAGAGCAGGCAAAACAACCGCTTCGCTTCTGCCCTAACAGCTGCCTTGTGAATCCAAATGGATCAGCTGTAAACACAGTATGCTTCCTGGCTCTCTCCTTCCTCTGTCTTCTGTGCCATTCTGCTCTACGCAGGGACATAAACTTCTTCCTGATGATGTAACAGAGCTCAGCCAGTGAGGGTTTCTCCTTCTCAGTTGCTACCTTTAACTGCCTTACCAGAGTCCAGAGCTCTTGTCGCAGTTGGTGGATCTTGTCTGCCCTTCGGTTCATGGTGTAGTTGGGTCTGGGGGTCTTGCCCTCTTCAACATTCTGACATTCTTGTGTAAGAAGTCGGGTTGTTGTGAATCATCTAGTGTGTTGGTGTAGTGTTCTGTGCCTGTCACGCCTCACTCTCAACCTTCATCGCTGCTAGTAGAAATGTGAACAGGAGAGCCGAGCATGTAAGTCTCTCCCTGCCAGTACATGGCCTCTCCAACAGCAACCCCTATGTAGTGCCTCCTTGTGGTTACGCACAGTAACTGGATACATCTTGGACCCCGGCCGAACTACAAGGGACTCAGAGGAGGTCTGGCCCTTAGATGTGCGGTACGCAGGCCCATCGGTGTGTTGATATTCCCTGATGCCCACGAACCAGACCCCAGCAATGGGGTAAATAGTGCCACTGCCTAGTGGATACCTCGGAAAAGGAATAGGCTACGGAAGTAAACCCCTATCAACATCCACAGTGCTGTTGTTTTTTGTTTTTCTTGCCCTTTTGTATCTGTTTAAGTCAGAGAGTACTGCTGGCATCATGTGTGGCTGCCGCTTCTCTAACTCGTAGCCCCCCCTTCCCATCCACCCCTGTATGTCTGTGTTATGTTTATCTGTTGTCTTGTTTCACCCCGTTTATTGTAAAGCAACTTTGACTGTTAGAAAAGCGCTATATAAGATAGATTTATTATTATTATTATAACCAGGCAGAGATGTTTGGTGTTGTTAATATTAATTATAAACTATTATAAATAGTTATAATAATATTATTATTATTATAACTTTATTATTGTTATAACCAAGCAGATATGTTTGGTGTTAATAATAATGATAATTATTATTATTATTATTGTTATTATTATTAACACCAAACATCTCTGCTGCAAAACTGACAATGATAGTTGTCATCATCAGAAGTCGTCTGTCTGCATCTCCCTTTGCTGTTGATATGATGGTTCTGGCCATGTCCTCATCAAACTGGTGCCACTCATCTGTGCTGGCTTGCCGGAGGCCACTTGACTCCACTCTGCTGAGCTACTCTGCTGGAAGCCAGAGAGCTTAGAACATGGAGGTTCTGGGCTCTGTGGGGTTTCTTCAGGCCGGGCTCCTCATGCGTCTCACCAGGAGTGGATCCTGTGTGCTGCGCTGCTCCCCTCTGTGCCAAGCATTTTATTCGGGCCTGATGGATTGTGCAGTACTAATGCAGTATAAATATACACCAGAGTATTTCACAGTTGAAATATATTTCCCTGTTGTCGTTATTTGCTGCAAAATGCAAGTGGCATTCCCAAAGATTCCCCAGTACTGGTGTCAATGCATTTTCGACATCCATCCATCCATCCATTATCTGAACCGCTTATCCTGCTCTCAGGGTCGCGGGGATGGTGGAGCCTATTCCAGCAGTCATTGGGCAGCAGGCGGGGAGACACCCTGGACAGGCCGCCAGGCCATCACACACACACACATGCACACACATACATACACACACACACATTCATACCTAGGGGCAATTTAGTACAGCCGATTCACCTGACCTACATGTCTTTGGACTGTGGGAGGAAACCAGAGCCCCCGGAGGAAACCCACACAGACAGGGGGAGAACATACAAACTCCACACAGAGGACAACCCGGGATGACCCTCCAAGGTTGAAATACCCCAGGGCTCAAACCCAGGACCTTCTTGCTGTGAAGCGACTGTGCCAACCACTGTGCCACCATGCCGCCCCATTTTCGACATATTTGGGTTTTTTTTATCGCTTGGAGCCATTATTTGCACCATTCAACATCTGTTGGTAATCAGTGGTAGCTTACGCTTACTCCTTCCTCTTTCTGTAGTTGTCACAGCCGGGCACAATAGAACAAGAATACATTTTTGCTGTCAATAAAACTAATCCAATTCTATTTATGTAATTTTTCAGTTTTCCCATCAAAGCGCGAATAATTTAAGACTTCTTTGTACACAGACCCCCAAGAAATGCCCACCTCCACAAGCTGGGCAGGCTTTGGAAGGATTTGGGGTTTGGGTGTCAGATGCATCCTGGTACATGTAGGCAGTGCCGGCACGGCCCCACGACCAGGAGAACTCGGATTTCTCGGTCAATATAGCACACGCTAAGGAATTTATTTCTTCAGTTGACTATATCGGTGCTAAATACTGATTGGACAGGCACATAAAAACCATTTACATTTCCCTTTAAAGAGACAGACAGTGCATCCAACCAGCGATGATCCTTGTCGATAGGCACCCTCCTTATCCAATAGAAGTTCATGTAGTTGTCTTTTCCAATTTGTGGTTGTGTTTTCTGTTTAGTTGTGGTTTCCGTTTTGCCATTGTGATTTCAGATTTGTTGTTGTGTTTTCGCCTTTGTTAATTTGATTTGCAATTTGTCGCTGTGTTTTGTTATTTACCATTGTGTTTTCTTATTTGCCATTGTGTTTTGTGAGTTGTTGTATTTTCCTATTGGCCGCTGTATTTTGTGTGTTTTCCTATTTGTCGTTGTGATTTCCTATATGCCGTTGTGTTTTTTTAAGTGTCTTTGTGTTTTCCTATTTGTCGTAGGGATTTGCACTTCAGGGCCATCGTAGGCTACAGACTTGGGACCAGCTGTTATAGAGACCTCTTGACCTCAGGTATGTGGGGGCATGGTCAAATGTGGTCAAAATTAATGTCCACCCATTTTACAAATAGATCTTTAAAATTTGATTGCACAAATGTGTTTCCCATCCCCTTAAACCCCTCAGTGTACTCTCAATTCACTATTTACAACTTCCAGTTCTCGGAAATACAAAATCTACAATTTCCTTGAGCTGTGCCATGCCGCTTGATACAAATCAGCACCATAGTTGTAGTTCTTCTGGTTTGCAAAAATAGTGTTGTGAATAGGGTCATAAAAATAGATATATCTACAGAATATAGCAAATATTTACTGCAGCCGAAACATTAATTACACTGCATTTAGATGGTTTATTTAAAAAAAGAGGAAAAAGATTTTGATTTATTTAGGATATTTTAGCAAGTATTGTGGAATTATTTTTTTTGGGGGGGGCGGGTGTTCAATGTTGGAAACATTGCCAATTTTCTGGCGAGACCTGAAAGAATCTTCGTAATAGCTAGCAAACTAAAGATCATATACATTCACTGAATGAAGATTAGGAAAATAAAATGCTAATTTCTTGCGTGAAATGTTATCAAAACACATATTAATGCCAAAACTATCTTAAAATATTGCATTTTCCACTGAGTATAACAGGAATGTCAGCCGCTTTTTTTTCTTTCTTTTTTTTTCGCAGACAGAAACTTGACAATCACGCAAGCACCGCCAACATTGGCCATACGTTGAAATATTGATTTAAAACTTATTGTTGGTTTAGAATCGAGATTTTAATGTATCCATGGTTTACAGAAATGTAAAATGCCATTTTGGGCATTGGGTTGTCATTTTGGGCCTGCTGTGTCCTCGGCTGCAGGATCTGTTCATAGAAAATATACTTGACATTAATATAGGGTGACAACAAAATTAACCAATCAAAATTTGTCTTTATGCATGCTCAATAATCCAGGTAAGAAAATCACAGAAAGTTGAATCAGTTCATCTGAACACAACTTTTATTGAGAGAAATGTTTCATCACTCATCTAAGTGACCTCTTCAGTCTCCGCTTACTGCAGGTATCCGGTGTCCACCCGAAGGACCGGGTCCCCCGGCACAAACAGAGCAATATAGTGTACGCTGCTATGTGCCGGGAGGATTGCCATGAATTGTTCAATGGGGAAACCAAACAGACGCTGGCCAAGAGGATGGCCCAACACAGAAGAACGCATCAGGCCAGGACTCTGAAGTCTACACCCATCTACAGGCCAGTCAGTGGCCACGCCTTCAAGGATGAGGATGTGCACATTCTTGATAGGGAGGAACGCTGGTTTGAACGGGGAGTCAAAGAGGCCACCTACAAGAGGGAACGACCATCCCTGAACAAGTGTACATTTGTCACCATCTTACAATGCTGTAGTTGCAACTATTCCCTAATCCTCTGTGAATAGTACACATGGCCTTTGAAACGCTAGTTAATGGTCACAGCAAATATGAAACCAATCATTTGGTCACTATGCCACTGCATTGTGTATATGGGTGGGGAGTCAGCTGAGACTGAAGAGGTCACTCAGATGAGTGATGAAGCTTTTCTCTCAATAAACGTTGTGTCCAGATGAACTGATTCAACCTTCTGTGATGATCAAATTTTTGTTTGTGTTGATTGGGACGCCACTATTTTTTTTCTCCCCAATTGTGCTTGGCCAACTACCCTACTCTTCACATCCGGCTTCCCACCTGCAGACACAGCCAGTTGTGTCTGTAGAGACGCCCGACCTAGCCAGAGGTAACACGGGAATTTGAACCGCTGACCCCCGTGTTGGTAGGCAACGGAACAGACCGCTACGCTACCCGGGCGCCGCACTTGCTAGAAGGGGCCAGATGATGTCATCATATCAACCAATAGGCCTAGGTATTTCTTCATGCCTAGGGCATGTAATGCGCTATAGCCTGCCACTGTTAGAAATCGAGAATAATGGCGGCTCACAAAGAAATTGGCATCGTGGCCGATTTGCTTCGGATTCCACTTTTCAGGCAAAGTTTTCAAGATGAGCAAGCGCGAAACCGTCCAGACCAGTGGCGCACCTGATGCGGGTTGCGAGTGCGTCCTAATAAATGTCCCTACTAAACGTCTCTCTCAGGTCAAGGAGTGGGTGAGTGACCACAATTTGTGACGTACAGCCCCATGGGAGAAAGGTTTCTGAAAAGGAGAGACCCACTACTAAGCTCAGTATGGGGTGCCATTTGTAAACTTGAAGAGGAACATTTTCACAGGCCCGCAGGCGGGCAAGGGCTTCGTCAGGCACTTCACCGAAGCCGAAGGTGATTAATCGTTTCATCAGGAAGGGATGAAGAATCGATTTTTGGTTTTCAAGTGACTGGTGAGTCCTGCTGTATTAATTATCTATAGCGTTGAGTTGATTAAGATTGTTGTTGACAATGCTCAGATATGCTAATGCATATGCTATATATATATATACACTACCGTTCAAAAGTTTGGGATCACCCAAACAATTTTGTGTTTTCCATGAAAAGTCACACTTATTCACCACCATATGTTGTGAAATGAATAGAAAATAGAGTCAGGACATTGACAAGGTTAGAAATAATGATTTGTATTTGAAATAAGATTTTTTTTACATCAAACTTTGCTTTCGTCAAAGAATCCTCCATTTGCAGCAATTACAGCATTGCAGACCTTTGGCATTCTAGCTGTTAATTTGTTGAGGTAATCTGGAGAAATTGCACCCCACGCTTCCAGAAGCAGCTCCCACAAGTTGGATTGGTTGGATGGGCACTTCTTTGAACAGATTGAGTTTCTGGAGCATCACATTTGTGGGGTCAATTAAACGCTCAAAATGGCCAGAAAAAGAGAACTTTCATCTGAAACTCGACAGTCTATTCTTGTTCTTAGAAATGAAGGCTATTCCATGCGAGAAATTGCTAAGAAATTGAAGATTTCCTACACCGGTGTGTACTACTCCCTTCAGAGGACAGCACAAACAGGCTCTAACCAGAGTAGAAAAAGAAGTGGGAGGCCGCGTTGCACAACTGAGCAAGAAGATAAGTACATTAGAGTCTCTAGTTTGAGAAACAGATGCCTCACAGGTCCCCAACTGGCATCTTCATTAAATAGTACCTGTTAGAGCCTGTTTGTGCTGTCCTCTGAAGGGAGTAGTACACACCGGTGTAGGAAATCTTCAATTTCTTAGCAATTTCTCGCATGGAATAGCCTTCATTTCTAAGAACAAGAATAGACTGTCGAGTTTCAGATGAAAGTTCTCTTTTTCTGGCCATTTTGAGCGTTTAATTGACCCCACAAATGTGATGCTCCAGAAACTCAATCTGCTCAAAGAAGTGCCCATCCAACCAATCCAACTTGTGGGAGCTGCTTCTGGAAGCGTGGGGTGCAATTTCTCCAGATTACCTCAGCAAATTAACAGCTAGAATGCCAAAGGTCTGCAATGCTGTAATTGCTGCAAATGGAGGATTCTTTGACGAAAGCAAAGTTTGATGTAAAAAAAATCTTATTTCAAATACAAATCATTATTTCTAACCTTGTCAATGTCTTGACTCTATTTTCTATTCATTTCACAACATATGGTGGTGAATAAGTGTGACTTTTCATGGAAAACACGAAATTGTTTGGGTGATCCCAAACTTTTGAACGGTAGTGTATATATATATATATACACACACACATATATTTATATTTATTTATTTATTTATTCATAATGCATTTGTATTTGTCAGTGAAATAACTGGGTTTGCATAATTTCAGCTTGTTGAGCCGGTGGTTTGGGCACATGGGTTAACAGGTTTCGGGAGGCGATTTTGTAATGGACTTATTTTTACGATTTTGTAATGAACTTATTTTTTATGTGGAATTCATGACGTAGTTTGCATATTGTTTCAGTTTTAGTGGAGCTTGAGGCAATGAGTTGCTGGTGATTTTGTGTGTGTGTGTGTGTGTGTGTGTGTGTGTGTGTGTGTGTGTGTGTGTGTGGCAGGGTGATTAATCTGACCTTTGAAGGCCCATTGCGAGGCCCCACAGTCTGCTACTGGGAATTTCTACGGAGAATAAAAAATGGCAAGAGATATTAATTAGATATTAACATACTTTCACAACATTTCAATGTATTTCTGCAATAAAAGAGGAATGAATTTTGTTTCCTTACATGATTTGTGAAAAATCTGGGGGATCTCTAAAATATTGACAATATCCAATGCATTTCTATTTTTCTGTATCTTCATCATCATGGATCATTTATAAATGTAGGCTATAATTGTTGTGTGATTCATGCATAAGAATGATTCATCATTAATTCACGGTAATAAAGATATCAGCATGCATGCTATTCTTGCCATCACCATCAAAGTGTGGCCCACAATCAGAAAAAAACAAGCTTTCTTAAAAAGAAAAAAAAACTTTTAGTCCCACTCAGTCTGTATGTCGAACCGCCATATGTTTTGTAGTCAGCATAAAGATAGTATTCTGATTCTGACAGCTATATCAAAAAGAAAACAAGGAAGTTTAGTCGCAAATTTTGGATTTACTGAAAATTCTAAGCAAATCAAAGAGCAACCAGAGCCAGAGGTGTCTTCCACAACCAACGCTGATGCTACACCTGCTGGGACTGCTGTAGCACAAACCGGGGCGACGACACGGAACAAGCCAACAGAAGAAGCTGGAGATGGGTTAACAGCTTGAAAGAGGAAGAGGCCGATGATGATGCTAACACCACCTAACCCTCTCCCCCGCCTAACTGGACCAGCCAGCAGTGGAGAGAATGGAAGACTCATGACTATTCATTAAGGGTGGAAGCTTGGGATGCCCAGTATGCAGACATGCAAAAACTCTTTTGCTTTCTGAAAATGTAATTGGTGCGCACTTATCAGAAGACTGGATTAGCGGGGATGTAAGCAGCCACGCACAGAACCAATTGCACAAAAAAAAAATATATATATATATATCTGCAAACATTGTGATGTCACAGCAACTAAGCAAAAGGAGATTCTACCAAACAAGGTACTTGAGATCAATTCCAGGTTAACAGAAGAAACAGCAAATTCATTCAGATCTGTCTTTAAGGTGGCCAAGGAAAGGCTGGTTTATAAAAAGCTTCTTTAAAAAAGCTGCTTTAGTTGGCCGTATTGTATCATAGTGTGATGTTTGGTTTTGATACCCGTGTCAAGGTTTGATGTGGTCATTAACTGTTTATGTTATATTATGTTGCTGTTGTTGAATTTATGGTTCTCCGTATCCAGATGATATGGAACTACAAGACAATAAAAACAGGCTACATTACATATGAGTGAAATTTATTTTGAATGTTTTCAAGGAACAACTTGTTCAGAGATTTCTTTGTTAAGGCTGTTGTTTGCCATTTTTACATGCCTAACAGAGTGTGATTCTCACAAGATGGTGCCCCTGTTGCAGCGTGATATACTACCTTCATATTCCCTATCTATATCAGATGTGCTGACATAAAGCAAGTAGGACTACACGCTTACAGCTATGAAAGTTTATTTGAAACAAAAGTCAGTCAGCCCTCTCTTTGAGACATGACCCCCCCCCCCAGTTAGAAAGAAAAAGGTGAGCTCCGCCGAGACCTTCAAGTTTCTGGTAGTTCCCAAAAACCTGAAGGTCTCCACGGTTGATAGAGGACTGTTGGATACTGTTAGGGGGAGCAATGCTGAGGGGTGTCTCCTAAAGTCCACTGTCATCTCTACAGTCTTGAGCATGTACATCTCCGAGTTGCTCTGACTGCACCAGAACATCAGCTGCTTAACCTCGCACAGATATGCAGACTCGTCACCATCCTGGATGAGTCTGATCACCGTAGTGTCATCTGCAAACTTCAGGAGTTTAACAGCTGGGTCCTTGGCAGTGCAGTCGTTGGTGTATAGGGAGAAGAGCAGTGGGGAGAGGACACATCCCTGTGGAGCGCCAGTGCTGACTGGCCATATTCCAGTCCGGAAGTGACTTTCCCCAGCCTCATTTGCTGTTTCCTGCCTGTCAGGAAGCTAGTGATCCACTGACAGATGACGGGGGGGATACAGTGAGCTGGGAGAGTTTGGAGGAGAGGCTTTCTGGAATAATGGTGTTGAATGCCGAGCTTAAGTCCACAAACAGGATCCTTGCATATGTCGCTGAGCAGTCAAGATGTTGCAGGATGTAGTGAAGTCCCATGTTGAGTGCATCATCCACTGAACATATGAAGGGGAAAGTGCAGAAAATTTGCTGCTGGATCATTTTTTAAGCTTCATACACGGGACATGAAAATAACTACTGTCAATCACACATAATTGTTTACACGAAGTTCTACTGATATCGTGAAAAGCATTTATTTCTGAAATGCTTGACATAACAGTTTAATTAAAATTTCCTTCGCATCTACATTAAACTAAGATATTCCAACGGATTTAAAAAAAATGTTGCATGATTATTTGTGACGATATACACATTTATAGGCCTCTTCCCCCGCACGGGTAGCCATGTTCCATGTTACGCTAACTCTGTTTGCAAAGCATTCTGAAAATTTTTGTTGAGAATTTGTTTTACCACTTCATTTGGAGGATGATCTGGGTGGCTAGATGATACTACCCCTCGATCCCCAAAAGAAATGTTACACCCAGCCCTATGCAGCTTCATGCGTAATCGCAAGGGTAGGGCCAAGGGGGGGGATTGGAATTGGGTTGGGATTGGGCCAGTGTGTGTGTGTGTGTGTGTGTGTGATCAGCTAATATCGCATACTACTGGGCCTAGCAGCCTAATATTTTTTGTGCACAGTTATGACTGGGCTGATCAACAACCTTTCGCTACTGCCGCTCCCTCTCCTCATTCACTCTCTAGCCTGCTTGACCACTGCTGCTGCTCTCTCTCTCTCTCTCTCTCTCTCTCTCTCTCTCTCTCTCTCTCGTTCTCCCTCTCTCTCTCTCGTTCTCTCTCTCTCTCGTCTGAAGCCAGAGCTGAACTGAATGTGGTTTTGTGGAACATTAACAAAGGCAGACCTTTCCTTTGTGGAAAGTGCAAGTTCATATTAGACTTGGTCACATTTGTGCAAGGGTCCACTTAGGAAGCTGTGCATTCATAGACTGACAAGCAAAACGTTTTTATTTGGTAGTTTTTTTGTTTTTTTAGCTTGAGTGCTGCATATTAAGAACCCCATCCCCCCATATTTCCCGTTAAATGAACTTGGTTGCTCCACAAAAGTCATATAATGGCAGGAAAAAACTGTTTTTGTTTTTCCATGTGTGCATGTATCTGTCCGCTGCTAGTCTCGTATACTACTGAGCCTTCCAACCAAATAATTTTTTGTGCACAGTTAGGACTGTATATGATCAAGGACCTCTTGTGGTTGCGGTGACTCAAAACCTTTGAAAAACCTGTTTTGTACCACAACTGAGTGCTAACTCCTCAGCTGGTTTTTCACCTAAGTCTGAGAACCAGAGAAGGGGAGATACGCCTGGCAGGGATCTGCACTCTGCTGCATCTTCTAGTCTACTTCAGCTATTGCTTGAAGTACCCCAACTACTGCTTCAAGTACTTCAAGCACAGCTTCAGCTCCTTCAAAAACTACTTCATCTATGTTTAGTAGTACTTCGACTATGTAAAGTAATGCTTTAACTACATCAAGTACTGCTTAAATACTTCGAATATCTACTTTTTAAAAGCTGAAGCAAGGAAACACATTTCTGAAAATTAAACACTTTCTAGTTGATGTATATCCCATAATTGGTAAAATCTCCATCTCTTCTCCTTTTCAGACACAGTGATGAAGTAGCTTCTAACTGCCAGAGTTTCTGAAGCGAGAGCCACGAGGCAGCAATGTGGAATTCTCAAAGAGAAATTACAGTCCACTGGATGGATGAAGATGGGGATGTTTCACAGCTTGTGGCAGGTAAAATAAATGAAGGGAAGTACATTACATCAGTGACAGCAAGGACAACTAATGCACATGCTGGATATAAAAGAACCCAAAATCTAAACACCAGGCAGCATGACATAAAGTGTGTTTTCTTGTGTAGTCAAATCTCTTTTGCCCTTGGTTTGTAGTGGGCTTTTCCATGCTCACCCCACTGACTTCAGCATTTGTGGCTCCAATGTTTAGCCCCAGTGTAAATTTGAGATGCTGTTGCTGTGATGTAATCTCCTTTTTTTCTTCCATGTATTCCCTGAGTTTGGATTCCAAAATTTTAGGTCCACAATCCTCAGTTTTTACAATCTGTGTTTGAAGTAGTTTAATGTAAGATGCAATTTTGGCCCTTTTTTTTCCCCCAGAACCTTTTTATTTCATGCAGAAAAATAAACAATGGTGGATAAAGGTGGGGATATTTCACAGTGTTTACTTGAGTTGTTTGGTGTACTTAAGCTTTGTTCTGTATGTAGTAGTCATATTAAGATGCAAAAAAAAATAATAATACAGAAGCTTTGATTCAAACCTTTGAAGAAGCTGTTTTATTCTGGAGTTGAGTGCCAGCTCCTCAGCTGGTTTGTTGTCAAGTCCGAGCACCGGAGAAGAGGCGATATGCCTGCCGGAGATGTGCGCTCTAATGAGTGCACTCATCTACTTGTGTTTGTTTCTTCTTTTTTCAGTCACGTACCCTGGAAATTCTATATAAAAGCTTTTCATTATAATGTGTGTGGGGTTTGGAAGATTAAAGTTTAGAGAAGAACCTTAATGAAGGTAATTTTTTTGTGTCACAAACCAAGCACCAAAGCGCAGATGCTATTCTGACCTACTGGCACCAGCATCTTCTTAACGTTTATAAGAGATGCCAGATGAAACTGTGAGTACAAGCCAATACATTTACTTACAAATAGTAAAAATAAGTAACAGAACTGTTGGAAATCATTGGCATACTACGGTATTTTGTCTTTTGTTTCATAGACCATTGAGCAGCACTTGCATTGCTGCCACAGCTTAAAGGAAGCTAGTTAAAATTTCTGAAAAGGGGCTATTTGGTGATCCAAAAAAAAAAGTATATTTAACATGTACTACTGACACAAAGTACACTTTGCCTTGTGCTTTTCTTTAATTTTAATCACTCTGAAAGTACTGTGAAAGCCTTTAAAAAGTGAGTGTTTATACAATTAAAATGTATTTGGTTATCAATTTTAGGCATATTTACCAGTAGCCAAAATAGCAACATGATATTTAAGGCTCACAGTAGTTGTGCTAAAATATGCTTATATTATCAATATATGAGACTATAAAATGCATCTTTAATATACTTTGACTTTACATTAAATGTGCTGGTATTTAAATTATTAATGAATTATTAACATAGTATGAGCAACTACAGCTTATATACTCAAAACAAGATATTAACATACTGACTTTTTCCTCAAACTATATTTATATGTAACTTAAAAATGTGCTCAAAGTGCATTTCAAATACAGCATAGAAACATATTTTTAAATACGATAATTAAATATGTTTTACTTACACTATGCATACTTAATATTGTACCCTTTTAACACAACTAAGTATATAAAATATATATTTGCATTAAATTAAAACCAAGATTATCATTTTAGTAACACTTAATATACTTAAAGTTGTTCCAAAATAACACATTTGGTATATACTTAGTATAGTATGACTAAAATATGGTATACTTTTTTTCTCATATGGGACGGCAGGCTGGTTTTCGTACTCAGTAATGTAAGCATAGCAGGATAAACACAGCTGCAGCTAATAACATAAATAATGGGTCTGTTGGATGTAGGTGTACCAACACACTATCGGCATTGACTGTAAAATTGACAATTGTTAGTGCTGGCTCTTTCTGTCTGACAAGCTTAATAGGTATGTTTACCCTTACCATGATCTTAGCTGCACCAAACTGACAACTAAAATTAACCATCTCTGATCTAAAACCCCAAAATAACCATTCATAACCTTATGCCTAAGCTTAACCATCTCTAACCGAATACCTAAACATAAAAATTTCTAATCTTATACCTAGATTTAATCATCTCTAACATTCTCCATAACCAACCATTTCTAGTCTTATAGTTAAATTTAACCATCTCTAATCTAATAGGACCAAACCAGATAATAGAACAGATGTCCTTGTTATTTGATGAATTGAAATGCCTTGTGTGCATGTGAGCGAAGGGGATTAGATATGTTGTCTGGCCCCACAAGACCAGTTGACATGCATAGTATGCATGTCACAGAACGCTGGCAATCAATATTTTTTGGTACCTGCAAACAAGTTGTATATGAATGATTTCTCTGTAAGACCAGCTTGGCAGAGAAGAGCAATTCTCTACTGCCTGCTACACACTCAAGTCCTCCACTCCCCTGCCAGTTATTAGGTCTACATTTTGTTCAACATACACACTGTTACAGTGGAAGTCTGGCTGTTCCAGATCGTTCCTTGGAGAAAGAGCCCCTGGAGCAGTTTTCTTATTAAAGGCCAGCTCACCAATATCCATAACTGAGATTGCAGTTAGACGGTTGCCTTTTTCAGCATGTGGATCCATATTTGCAAATCCAACATGTGGATAAGCAAATTATTGAATGACATTTCTTTGTTGTACTAATAGTAGTTTGTGTGAAACACTGGCATTCACCCAAACATACACACAAACAGATTTTTTTTTCTTTTTTGCTTTGGGTGATGTTATCAAATACTCAAATCCCTGTGAAAGGTTTAGCTTCACTTTTATACATTCGCTATATGATGTCTTTGGTGCTCATGGGTCAAAGATTGAGAGATTTGTACAACGTGTTTAGAGGATAAGAGAATGCTAATGAATCCCACTGAGGTACAGTGAAACACTGGATGATGTTTGTGTGTAATTTCTGGAGAGGAAAGTCGTTGGCTCCCAAAGTCTGTTGTTTATTATCCCTCTCCTCCAGTTATTACTCTCCCTCCAAATTTGCACATGCATGCAGCGACCCCACCTACAAATCCCTGCAAGCTGCAGAGTGTGGGAGGGGAGACTCCCTGTTTTACAGCTCAGATGCACTGAAAGTGAAAATCGACACACTTTCTTTGATGCTTTCTACGGTGCCCTGTAGGTCTCTTAACGGGTCTCTTGTGGCAACATAACACCCACAAAACACAGCTGTGTTCTGGTCACTGGGTCCTCTGACGATCCAAAATCAAGACCAGTTCAAGGCAGGTTTGAGGTGCCAGTGAACACTTTTGGTGTACATTCTGCCATTTAAAATTCTATTTTCAACCATTTACAGACCGCCGAGATATTCTGTTAATTTCATTGATGATTTTACTGAACTGCTATCGGCTATTACGACTGATTATAAATTCGTTATCATAACAGGGGATTTTAACATTCTTATAGATAATAACATGGACAATAATGCTGAAAATCTTTTTGCACTACTTGACACTTTTGGTCTCTCACAACATGAGAAAGCCCACACACACTCGAGGCCACGTTCTAGATTTGGTCATCTCCAAAGGTCTCGACATTTCATCTGTTATGGTTAAGGACTTGGCCCTTTCTGATCACTGCTGTCTTCTTTGACTTACTGATTGTACTGAATGTTCAAGCTAGCTCGGTGTCTGTTAAGAAGAGGTATATAAAGGAGAGTACTAGTGCTAAGTTTATGGAGACAAGAGCTAAGTCATAAACCATGAATTCAGAGTCAGTTGATGTACTCCTGGATAGTTGAAATTTTTGAATGTCATGCATGTTGTTGCACTGGCAAAAGTCAAGAAAACTGAGCAAAAAGAAGGCACCTTGGGGAAATACCGTGATGGTAAAAGCCCTGAAAAGAGAATGCAGGAAAGCCGAACACAAATGGAGGAAAACTAAACTTCAAATCCACTATGACTTGTCCGCCCATCCATTATCCGAACCGCTTAGCCTGCTCGTGGGGATGCTGGAGCCTATCCTGGCAGTCATTGGGCGGAAGGCACTCTGGACAGGCCAACACACACACACACACACACACACACACACACACACACACACACACACACACACACACACACACACCATTTTGACATTCATACCTAAGGAAAATTTAGTATGGCCAATTCACCTGACCTATACATGTCTTTGGACTGTGAGAGGAAACCGGAGCCCCCGGAGGAAACCCACACAGACACGGGGAGAACATGCAAACTCCACACAGAGGACAAACTGGGACGACCCCCAAAATTGGACTACCCCGGGGCTCGAACCCAGGACCTTCTTGCTGTGAGGCGACCATGCTAACCACCGTGCCACTACAATTTGTATCCTGTATAATTTTAACTATGAGTTATGCAAGGCTAGACAGCTACATTTTTCTAATTTGATTAATGGGAACATTAATACTCTATTTGCCATGGTTGACAAGCTTACAAAACCCCCAAATCAGATAGCCCCAGAACTCCTCTCCACAGAGAAATGTAATGAATTTGCTTGCTTTTTTGGTGAAAAAACCTCAAACTATTAGACAGGCCATCAATGCCACACAGTCAAGCAATAAAACTATGCAGTCTCTATGACCACCTAGAAATAATCTGGTCATTATGTCAAAATGTAATACCATCGATCAAGAAACTCTAGCTGAAACAGTTTTGCATCTTAAATCATCAACATGTTGTCTCGACACACTGCCGTCTGATTTTTTTTAAAACTATTTTAACTCTGTAAAAACGGAGTTACATCAAATAGTTAATAGTTCACTGCTATCAGGCACTTTCCCAAAGTCACTAAAAATAGCTGCCATTAAGCCACTCCTAAAAAGGAGAACTCTGGTTACCTCTGTGTTAAATACCTATAGACCCGTTTCAAATCTTCCTTTTATAGATAAGATCATCAAGAAAGTTGTTTTTAATCAACTCAGCAATTTTTTTTTTTTTTTACTCAAATGGTCATTTTGACAAATAACCCAGCCACTGAGGATGCACAAGCCAGTGCATCCTTAGTGCCGGTCCCAAGCCCGGACAAATGGGGAGGGTTGCGTCAGGAAGGGCATCCGGCGTAAAATCTTTGCCAAATCAAATATGCGGATCATAAATAACACTTACATACCGGATCGGTCGAGGCCCGGGTTACCAACGACCGCCACCGGTACTGTTAACCAGCAGGGTGTCGGTGGAAACTATGCTACTGTTGGGCGAAGGAGAAGGAGAGGGGGAAAGCATGTCCAGAGGCAGCTAGAGAGTAGGAAGGGTAGGCATGTGGAGGTGAGAGTTGGAACTTTGAATGTTGGCACTATGACTGGTAAAGGGAGAGAGCTGGCTGACATGATGGAAAGAAGAAAGGTAGGCATACTGTGTGTGCAAGAGACCAGGTGGAAGGAGAATAAGGCCAGGAGTATCGGAGGTGGGTTCAAACTCTTCTACCATGGTGTGAATGGGAGGAGTAATGGGGTACGGGTAATTCTGAAGGAAGAGTATGTCAAGAGCGTGCTGGAGGTGAAGAGAGTGTCAGACAGAGTGATGAGTATGAAGCTGGAAATTGAAGGTTTATTGCTGAATGTTATCAGCGCATATGCCCCGCAAGTTGGGTGTGAGATGGATGAAAAAGAAGAATTCTGGAGTGAGTTGGACGACATGGTGGAGAGGGTACCCAAGGAGGAGAGAGTGGTGATTGGAGCGGACTTCAATGGACATGTTGGTGAAGGGAACAGAGGTGACGAGGAGGTGATGGGAAGGTATGGAGTCAAGAAGAGAAATGTGGAAGGACAGATTGTGGTCGATTTTGCGAAAAGGATGGAAATGGCTGTGGTGAATACAAATTTCAAGAAGAGGGAGGAACACAGGGTGACGTACAAGAGTGGAGGAAAGTGCACACAGGTGGACTATATCTTATGTAGAAGGCGCCATCTAAAAGGAATTGGAGACTGCAAGGTGGTGACAGGGGAGAACGTAGCTAGGCAGCATCGGATGGTGATCTGTAGGATGACTTTGACTTTGGAGACCAAGAAGAGGAAGCGAGTGAAGACACAGCCGAAGATCAAATGGTGGAAGTTGAAGAAGGAAGATTGTTGTGTGGAGTTCAGGCGGGAGTTAAGACAGGCACTGGGTGGTTGTGAAGAGTTGCCAGATGGCTGGACAACCACTGCAGAAATAGTGAGGGAGACAGCTAGGAAGGTACTTGGTGTGTCATCAGGACAGA
Organism: Lampris incognitus; assembly: GCF_029633865.1. Taxonomy (NCBI): domain Eukaryota; kingdom Metazoa; phylum Chordata; class Actinopteri; order Lampriformes; family Lampridae; genus Lampris; species Lampris incognitus. The sequence goes on along the minus strand of NC_079214.1, from coordinate 15,136,019 downwards.
GGAAGGAAGACAAGGAGACTTGGTGGTGGAATGAGGAAGTACAGCAAATTATACAGAGGAAGAGGCTGGCAAAGAAGAAGTGGGATAGTAAGAGAGATGAAGAAAGTAGACAGGAGTACAAGGAGATGCAGCGTAAAGCAAAGAGAGAGGTGGCAAAGGCAAAGGAAAAGGCGTATGGTGAGTTGTATGACAGGTTAGACACTAAGGAAGGAGAAAAGGACTTGTACCGATTGGCTAGACAGAGGGACCAAGCTGCAAAGGATGTGCAGCAAGTTAGGGCGATCAAGGATAGAGATGGAAATGTGCTGACAAGCGAGGAGAGTGTGCTAAGAAGGTGGAAGGAATACTTTGAGGGGCTGATGAATGAAGAAAATGAGAGAGAGAGAAGGTTGGATGATGTAGGGATAGTGAATCAGGAAGTTCAGTGGATTAACAAGGAGGAAGTGAGGGCAGCTATGAAGAGGATGAAGAGTGGAAAGGCAATTGGTCCTGATGACATACCTGTGGAGCCATGGAGATGTTTAGGAGAGATGGCAGTGGAGTTTTTAACTAGATTGTTTAACACAATCCTGGAAAGTGAGAGGATGCTTGAGGAGTGGAGAAGAAGCATACTGGTACCGATTTTCAAGAACAATGGCGATGTGCAGAACTGTAGCAACTACAGAGGTATAAAGTTGATCAGCCACAGCATGAAGATTTGGGAAAGAGTAATAGAAGCTAGGTTAAGAGGAGAGGTGATGATCACCGAGCCGCAGTATGGGTTCATGCCATGAAAGAGCACCACAGATGCGATGTTTGCTTTGAGAATGTTGATTGAGAAGTATAGAGAAGGCCAGAAAGAGTTGCATTGTGTCTTTGTAGATTTAGAGAAAGCTTATGACAGAGTGCCGAGAGAGGAGGTGTGGTATTGTATGAGGAAGTCAGGAGTTGCAGAGAAGTATGTAGGAGTGGTGCAGGATACGTATGAGGGAAGTGTGACAATGGTGAGGTGTGCGGTTGGAATGACAGATGGGTTCAAGGTGGAGGTGGGATTACATCAAGGATCGGCTCTGAGCCCTTTCTTGTTTGCAATGGTGATGGACAGGTTGACGGACAAGATCAGGCAGGAGTCTCCATGGACGATGATGTTCGCGGATGACATTGTGATCTGTAGTGAGAGTAGGGTGCAGGTTGAGGAGAGCTTGGAGAGGTGGAGGTATGCACTGGAGAGAAGAGGAATGAAAGTCAGTAGGAGCAAGACGGAATACCTATGCGTGAATGAGAGAGAGGACAGTGGAATGGTCAGGATGCAAGGAGTGGAGGTGACAAAGGCATTTGAGTTTAAATACTTGGGGTCAACTGTCCAAAGTAACGGGGAGTGCAGTAGAGAGGTGAAAAAGAGAGTGCCGGCAGGGTGGAGTGGGTGGATAAGTGTGTCAGGAGTGATTTGCGACAGAAGGGTACCAGCAAGAGTTAAAGGGAAAGTTTACAAGATGGTTGTGAGACCAGCTATGTTATATGGTTTGGAGACAGTGGCACTGACGAAAAGACAGGAGGCGGAGCTGGAGGTGGCAGAGTTGGAGATGCTAAGATTTTCACTGGGAGTAACGAAGAAGGACAGGATTAGGAACGATTATATTAGAGGGACCGCTCAGGTTGGACGGTTTGGAGACAAAGCAAGAGAGGCAAGATTGAGATGGCTTGGACATGTGTGGAGGAGAGATGCTGAGTATATTGGGAGAAGGATGCTGAATATGGAGCTGCCAGGGAAGAGGAGAAGAGGAAGGCCAAAGAGGAGGTTTATGGATGTGGTGAGGGAAGACATGCAGGTGGCTGGTGTGACAGAGGAAGACGCAGAAGACAGGAAGAAATGGAAAGGGATGATCCGCTGTGGCGACCCCTAACGGGAGCAGCCGAAAGTAGTAGTAGAGGTCATTTTGACAAATATCAATCAGGTTTCCGACCTAACCACAGTACTGAAACAGCTCTTATAAAAGCCTTAAATGACATACGGCTGAATACTGAGTCAGGTAAAATATCCGTTCTGGTTTTACTTGATCTCAGTGCGGCATTTGACACTGTAGATCACAGAATACTGTTGGGCAGGCTGGAACATTGGGTATGACTCTCCGGAGCAGTCCTTAATTGGTTCAGGTCCTATTTAGAAGACTGGAGTTACTTCGTCACCATTGGCAGTTATGAGTCTGATAGAGTGGCTATGACATGGAAGCCCCCAGGGATCAGTTCTCAGACCTCTTCTGTTTAATCTATACATGCTGCCTTTAGGCCATATTCTTCAGAGCAACAACATGGATTACCATAGTTATGCAGATGATAATTGGATATATCTGGCTCTCTCACCTGATGATCTCAGCCCAATAGACTCACTGTGTCACTGTTTGGAGCACATAATTGTTTGAGCCAAAAATTTCTTCAATTAAATAAGGAAAAAACAGAGATTATTGTGTTTGACAACAAAGAGAAGAGAACTATTATAAATCAACAACTCAAGTCTCGAACTCTAAAAACCAAAGACCAAGTCTGAAATCTTGGTGTTTTAATAGACTCAGATCTCACGTTCACCAGCCATATCAAAGCAATCACTAAAACAGCCTCCTATCATCTTAGAAATATAGCTAGAATCAAGGGTCTGGTATCCCAAAATGACCAAGAGAAGCTCATCCATGCTTGTATTTCCAGTAGAATTGATAACTGTAACGGTCTCTTAACTGCTCTTCTCAGAAAGACCATTAAACAGCTGCAGCTTATTCAGAATGCTGCTGGTGGAGTTTTAACCAGGACCAAGAGAACAGAGCAGTCTTGGAATCTTTACACTGGTTTCCAGTTAGTTACAGAATAGATTTTAAAGTGCTGCTACTTGTCTACAAATCACTGAATGGTGTAGGCTCAGAGTACACCACTGACTGTATAATTGACAATTGTTGAAGGGTATAAACTGGGTAGGGCTCTACGATCCATGGACTCAGGTCAGTTAGTTCAGCCCAGAACCCAAACCAAACATGGTGAAGCAGCATTTAGCCGTTACGCTGCATGCAACTGGAACAAACTACCAGAAGATCTTAGATGTGCTTCAAATATAGCAATTTTTAAATCTAGGTTAAAAACATTTCTTTTTTCTTGTGCCTGTGATTGAGCATCAAAACTTGCACCTCATTCCAACTGCATTTTAATTCTAGAAGTAGATCTCTAGTCACTCCCAGCGGGGAAGTGACTATGTATTTATTCTATTTTTTTTTTGTACTTTGTATTTTCTTGTTATAGTACCTGTCTTTTAATTATATTACGCGTTTTTAATTACTAATTCAAAGTACATGTATGGACTTTGTACTCTGTTAAACATATTTCATATATGATTATTCCTATTTTTATTTACTCTTTTAATTATATGTCATATGGTTGTTCCTTTTCTGTTTTTATTTGTGTAAAGCACACTGAATTGCCCTGTGTACGAAATGTGCTGTGTAAATAAACTTGCTTTCTTGCTAAAAAAAAAAAAGGGTGTTCTTCAAAACGTGCACCTAGAGGTGAGACACCTATGGCTTATTTACTAACCAAGCCTTCTGGCCTCAAAATCCCCGAGAGACACGCTGTCGGTGGAGAGGATGGTGGCCACAGAGGGGCAGAGCGGCCACAGAGGAGGTGGGCAAACACCTTCCTATCTGTGTATGGTTGAGAACAAGAGAAGCAAACCGTTGGAAAACAGAACTGAAAATTTGGTTGTTGGATATGGTGAACAAAGTCCCCATTTCCAGTCCCCATATTGGATTCCTGGTCCCCAGCTGGCACTGTCCCCGGAAATGTCCCAAGATTGCCCACTGGGACTTTTTTTTTCTTTAATTATTGTAAGTGGAAATTAACCGCCTAATTCATCCTCACTCAAAATGATTTGTAAAATTATGTGAAAGCCGCTCAGATTCCTGTCTCAGCTTTCACGGGCGCTCACCATAATGGTGCCATCTTATAAGCTTGTTGCAGCCAAGATTAGCAATGGTTTTATCGAAACAAGCAAAATGTAATTTTAATGGTAAACTGCAGGCAGAATTCCCATTCGTCTGAACTGTAGGAAAAATGGAACTACTGAGAAGTGGTCAGTAATGATGTCTGTATGTGGGGGTGTTGGTGCTGGTTGTCTTTGGGGTGGAGGGGGGGGGGGCACTGATGTGCCTGATAATGCACCTGGAAATCTGGAACTTACTTGATTGTTGGACATTGTTTTGGAACCTGGACTAAATTATATCTCCTAATGACAGATTGAGAGGAAACAACTATGCAATAGAATAAATGGCTATGGATTGTAATGACTATTGAATGAATGAATGAAGTACTATGTATACTGAAGTATACTAAGTATAGTAAATTAACTATTTATATACTAAATTGCCCCTAGGTGTGAATGTGTAGGCCCTGTGATGGACTGGCGGCCTGTCCAGGGTGTCTCCCCTGCCTGCTGGCCGGTGACTGCTGGGATAGGCTCCAGGATCCCGCGACCCCAATTGGGATAAGCGGCTTGGATAATGGAGGGATGGATGGATCTTAATGGCGGATGAAAGAACCGGTAAGGCAAGGCAACTTTATTTATATAGCACATTTTATACACAAGGCAGACTCAGTGTGCTTCACATTAAAAAAATAAAATAAAAAAGGATTTAACAGCTAATTCATAAAAATACCTTTAAAGAATAAAATCAAAATGTAATGCAAGGTTTACAGCTTTGCAAAAGTCAACGTGCAAGGTTTATAGTTTAAGCAGAAGCCAATTGTAGACATAAAGGTATTTAATATGGATTTGAAAGTAGCCAGTGTTGGAGCAAGTCTCAAATGGGCGGCAAGGTGGTGCAGTGGTGAGCACTGTCGCCTCACGGCAAGAAGGTCCTGGTTCGAACCCGGGAGTTGTCCAACCTTGGGGGGGGGGTCATCCCAGGTCGTCCTCTGTGTGGAGTTTGCATGTTCTCCCCGTGTCTGCGGTGGGTTTTCTCCAGGTGCTCCGGTTTCCCCCACCATCAAAAAGACATGCATGTTAGGGTTAATACTCCTGTCTGTGCCCCTGACCGAGGCATGGCAAGAAGAACTGGAGATGGTCCCCGGGTGCTGCACGGCGGCTGCCCACTGCCCCTCGCTACACCGCTAGGATGGGGTAAATGCAGAGCATAATTTCCTACGGGGATCCATAAAGTATATCAAAATCAAAATTTAAAAAAAAAAAAAGCAAAATCTTCCGGGAGTTTATTCCAGCTATTCGTCGCATAGCAGCTAAACAGACCTCAGAAGACTTCCCTCTTATTCCGAAGCTTTCTGTGTTTCCACGTGTAAACGTGTTATCCAGCCGCGGCCCCGCCACAGACGAGTGCCTAAACTAGAGAAAATATTACTTCACCCTCACCCCCCACTCATTGTGAATAAAATAAGCACACCCCGACTTTCACTTAAACCTTGCTATTGATAATTTGCTACAGAAACCCGGCACCTCCACAATGTGAGACGCACATACTGCACGCCTCTCACTCCATTAACGCGTCTTCCTCCCTGCGACGGCGTGCCGTCTCTCTCTCCTCCACGCCGCTCGCCCGCTCGCTTTACACGGGCTTTCCGCAGCACGAGAGCAGATACACGTGTTTCCCCTTTCTCCTCGCTCCTCTTCCTCCTATTTGTCTCCTAATTAATATCCAATAAACTGCACGATGAGTCTGAATGGTCAATCATTGGTCGTAACCCCCCCCCTCCATTTAAATGCCACTCATCTCAATCATTTGCCTCCAGAGTGAAACTGTACCCAAAACCAAAACATTAATTTAAAGGCCATTTCCTCGGCCCTCGCCGTGATGACATTCCCCCTCCGCCACTTTGTTGATTGCTTTGCTTGACTGTGCAGCAGCTGCAGCTTCTTCTCTGCACCCAGTTTGTGCGGAGGAGAAAAAAAGGGAGAGACAGACGATGGGCAGAGGATGAAGAAGTAATGAAGGAATACAATGTGCCTGTGCATGTTTACGCAAACACACGGACGTCCTAATGCGGACCCGGAAAAGTGTGTGGAATGTGAGTGCCCACTAGTGTCAGCAGCAGTGATGTTTGAGGCAGATGTGTGCAAAGCCCAGTGGTAAACACTTTCCCCGCAATAACTGCTTTATGAATAGATTATGACTTGCTGTCGGCAGTTTTTGTATTCGAATAACTATTCCCTGAACTGCTAAAACCATAAAATGTGCACCATTCCTTTGTGTGTGTGTGTGTGTGTGTGTGTGGGGGGGGGTCTTGACCTAGACACTCTAAATTGAATACTTTGAGAGCAAATATCATACAAATCCAAACAGAGGCATGATGTTAACGGTCAAATAAAAGAGGCCAGGTTGTGCGCTCGTGGATGAAGGCGTACTTGTGAGAATGCAAACACAGACATCCGGCGCACACCGGGTTGAGTTACTGAAGAGCCCCGGCTTATTGAGATGAGTTTCAAAACAGCCGGCCCCCCGGCACCCTGCTCGGTTTGCATGCTGCAGTCTGATTTTCATTTCAAACATCAACCTCGTGCACCCGCAAGGCAACGAAAGCCCGCAACCCTGCCACGGGACTTCAACAAAAACCGAGGTGATCTCGAATATCTAAAAATCAAAATGCTTCACCTAAGGCACTAATCTATCTATCTTATCTATCTTATCTATCTTATCTATCTATCTATCTATCTATCTATCTATCTATCTATCTATCTATCTATCTATCTATATGTATTTCCCCCCCACTTTTTTCTCCCCGGTTGTATCTGGCCCAATTACCCCACTCTTCCAAGCCGCCCCAGTCTCTGCTCCTCCCCATCTGCCGATGCAGGGGGGGCTGCAGACTACCACATGCCTCCTCCGATACATGTGGAGTCGCCCGCCGCTTCTTTTCACCTGACAGTGAGGAGTTTCACCAGGGGGATGGAGCGCTTGGGAGGATCACGCTATTCCCCCCGCCCCCGAACAGGCACCCCGACTGACCAGAGGAGGCGCTAGTGCAGAGACCAGGACACATACCCACATCCGGCCTCCCACCCGCAGACAGGACCAATTGTGTCTGTAGGGACGCCCGACCAAGCCGGAGGTAACACGGGGATTCGAACCGGAGACTTCTGTGTTGGTAGGCAACGGAATAGACCGCTACACCACCCGGACACCCAAATATATATTTCTAATCATACTAGCTTTGAGATTTAGCTACACAGGCAAATGAAATGGGGCAGTTTTGTTCATTTTTTTCCCCCCGCAGTTCTCGCCCGTCCCTGTGATGCTTCCCTTCTCTCTTTCAACCGAAAACAAATGTGAGTATCGGTCTTCACGGGCTCCGTGATTATTCCCATTTCACTACGGAAGTGCATTCGCTCATCATTATAAGGAGAAAATGGCAACGCGAGCCGCCAAGTTCTGATAAACACATGAATACATGAATATATGAGTGGGTGCCGTCGCAGAGCAAATGTGTTGTTGAGTGGAGTGGTTTTGGCCTGAGCTGTTTACATTGTAGAGGGAGCAGAAGAGGCGGGCGGCTCTTTCATGGCTTCTGTGGTGTCTGCGTGTCGACAGGAAGTGTCTCAGTGGAGGCCATTAAGCCCCTCTTCCTCCAAGCCTTTGTTTGTACCAACACAGTTTTTATGAAATAAAGATGGAAATCTCCTCATTGAGGGGGAAAGCAATCAATATGATAATTTTTGTACTTTGCATTCACCTGCGACTACATCAACGATGCATTGTGTTTACGTTCCACGTAAGAGTTATTCGTTTTAATGTGTCCACTGAGACTATGTCTCATGATCGTTGTTTTTTTTCCCCGTTCTGACTGACATGAGACAACACAGACATCCCTTCATTATTTTAGGGCTATGGTGTAATCTATGGCCCAGTGTATCGGGGGGGGGGGGGGTATTCATAATGGTCTGCGTTATAGGGCCGTGCATTTACCTTGTCAATCTGTCTCCACACTGTAAAATGGCAGCATTTTTTAAAGGAAACCATCACGGTGATTTATGTGCCCTCATAAATGCACAGTAAAAGCTCCAAGGTTAGCCAAGGACATTTTGATTTCCAGTCTGGCTCACTGTTCGAGGTGTGAGCAGC